>NC_132781.1:21152436-21801603 GCF_048418805.1 Vulpes vulpes | reverse complement strand
ATAGAGGTCACATACTTAAACATTAAACATTGTGTTTGGAGCACCTGGAAGTTCTGTTGGTTGAGCATATGACTCATGATTTCAGCTCAGATCATGATCTCAAGGTTGTGAGATTGAGTCCCACGTTGGGCTCTGTGCTAGGTATGGAGCCTGCTTAAGATTCTATCTCTCCCTCTCCTTCTGCCCCACCAAACCCCGCCCCCACCCCAGCTTGCACATGCACTCTTTCTCTCTAAAAACCAACAACAAAAGATTAAACATTGTGAGTTTTTTTTAAAAGTCATTTTTATTGAGGTGCAATCAGTAATAACCAACTCTCAGAGAAGGAGGGAGTCCTGATTTATAGTGTTAGCCAATTTCTCTCATATAAATGCATTCTCCATGGCTGATTTCAAGCTATCAAGTGACATCACCAAATGGGGGGTTGGGAAAAGATGTACAGAATTGGTTCTTGTGAGGTAGAGAAATAGCTCCCAGACACTACTGGGTGTAATTTACAGAAGTTTTAAAATTCATCCTTTTTATATGTACACGGCTATCAGTGTTGGCAAATGTATAAAAATGTGTAAGTTTTAAGAATTTACATTTGGCAGTATCCCTTTAATGGGGTAGGATTTGATGATAGGTGGGAAAGGAGATATCAGTTCCTTCAGCATTTGGATAATTACAAGATATTTTTTCTAAGTGGAATTTTCTCTATGACTATAATGTTTTATTTCACATAATCTGGTGGAGGATATTGTTAGGTGTTTTGACTATAGTGGCCTCTGGTTAAGATTCATTAGAAGATGATAATAAAAGTAATTCAAGGATAATTCTACTGTCTTTCAAGGATCCTAGTATCTTTTCTGCTTAATTTTCAGAAGAAGCCTGAGACCAAATTTTCACGGATAGATCACAATATAGAGAGTCCACCCGTAGAAGACTGAGAGTCAACAAAGTATCTAGGGGCAATATTTGATCTGAGAAAATTATGTTTTCAGTTCATCTGATTTATTCCCCTTTAGTGGAGATGAATTCCTTGGTCTAGAGAGTTATAAGCATCAAGCATACTTTGTAATACGAATGAATAGAACTTGAATTCTAAACCAGAACTTTTGCTTAACCTCTTGTACTTGGAATATTGTTTAAATACATATTAAAAAAGGAAATGAGATTTGAAAATTCATCATTATAAATATCGAATATTAAAAACTGAGTAAGCATTTATTGAATGCTTGCTCCATAAGTGCATGATCCAATAATTTATTTGTTTAACCTTTACAATAACCACTTGAGAGAAGTAGTATTATTATTTTACAGATGAACCTGAAATGTATACATCAAAGCTATTATGAAAGAGAAGAGGCTTGGGGATTAAGGCAGACTGGGGATTTAAGTGGAAGTATTTTTATTCCTTCTGAGTTTATCCTGTTTTGAATTATTGGGAAAGCCTCATGAAAATCTAGAGGGGAAGCCTGTCAACTTTTTGTAAAACATTTCATATAAATTCAAAGCTGTTAGGTGTTCATACCTCTGTACCACAGACACAAGCGTTTTAAAGACAAGACAAACCATAGGTGGTAACTTGCTAAAGGAAGAAGGTTTATTGAATACAAAGAATTGACAACATTTTCTGTAGAGCAGTCAAGTGAGTCATCATATTTGTATGTGACATTCTTTCAGATGAATGGGGAAATACCACTATTGATTGCCCAGACGGTGCTTATATTTCAGTAACAGAAAGAAAATAGGACAGGCATTTTTCTTACGCTTGCTCATTTTTCCAGACATAATGCTCTCTCTTCTTTGAGAGTATCTGGCAAATGTTCCTCTTGTGTCTTAAATTAATTGTTTTGAGATTTCTCTTCCAGGGAGTGGAGCCTAGTGGTAAGTATTTTGCTTCGTTGGTCTACCTCCTCCAGAACTTTCTTAACCACTATGGCTTTGGCCAGATCTAAAAATTAAAATTTAAAAGGAGATTTTAGAGAGTTGAAAAAAGATAAATAAGATCAGGATAGCTAAAATGTGGAAGCAGCCCAAGTGTCTACCAAAGGATGAATAGATAAACAAAATATGGTATATATACACAATGGAATGTTATTCAGCCTTCAAAAGAAAAATATTCTGACACATACTACGACGTGGATGAATCTTGAAGACATTATGCTAAGTGAAATAAGCACAAAAAGACAAATATTGTATGATTTCAGTTATATGAGGGACCTAGAGTAGTCAAATACTTAGAGAGAGAAAGAAGAATGGTGGTTGCCAGGGATTGGGAGGAGGAAGAAATGGGGAGCTATTGTTTACTAGTTATAGGGCAAGATGAAAAGAGTTATAGAGATGGATAGTGTTGCTGGTTGTACCACAATATAAATGTACTTAATGCCACTGAACTGTCCCTTTAAAATGGCTAAGACAGTAAAGTTTATGTTCTGTGTATTTTACCACAATGAAAAAATAGAAAAAAAAGGTTGAATAAGAAATTATATCAGTTAAAAGAATAATAGGATTTTTAATAGGATGGACTCTGCAGTAAGCACAAATAGATGAACTTTTGGTGAGTTTTGCTTTCTTGGTTGGTTAAAAGCATGGTGACATATTACTTTGTTTAAATTAACACATATCACTAAAGTTAGACACCCAGCACATGCTGATATATGTACTATAAACCTTTATCATATCTATTCTTATTAAGCCCTGGGAATAGAAAAACAACCAAGCTGGACATTACAAATGAAACAGCACAGCATAAAAACAGAATTTCATTTTAATTACCTTTGACTTGATTTCCCACGTTTCCAGATCCATAATCTTTAGACTTGTAACCTCCAGACTTGCAAGCCCTGTGAACACACATATTGTTGGAAACTCACAAAAGAGAGTGATTTAGAGAGAACCTCTTCTTTCTTTTTTTTTTTTTTTTGAACCTCTTCTTTCTTTTCTTTTCTTTCTTTCTTTCTTTCTTTCTTTCTTTCTTTCTTTCTTCCTTCCTTCCTTCCTTCCTTCCTTCCTTCCTTCCTTTCTTTCTTTTTCTTTCTTTCAAGATTGTCTTTATTTATTTTAGAAAGAGTGAGTGAGTGAGGGGGTGGGGGGAGCAGAGTGAGAGGGAGGGAGAGAATCTCAAGCAGGCTCCACACTCAGCACAAAGCCCCATGTGGGGCTTGATCCCACGGCCCTAAGGTCATGACTTGAGCTGAAATCAAGGGTTGGACACCCAACAAATTGAATCATCCAGGAGCCCCTAGACAGAACCCTTTCTATTCTAACTTTGCTCTTGCATTTTCTTTAGCTGTTTGGTGAGGACAGTTGCAGTGGGTTATATAGCTGGAACTATTCTGCTTTAGTATCAAGAGGTGATATTTTTAATTGTCATACCTTTCATACAGGGCTTGTCCCATTTTGGTTTTGTAAGATGTTGCTAATTTGTATCTTGGTGGTCATGTGTTAGGTTTAACATTGAGCATTAATGATTTTAAATGCAGTCATGTCAGTTTACGGTCACTTTCCAGGGATCTAAGCATCAAGTGGATTCACTACAGGACATCTTCCCTGTAAATTATTTTACCTACCCATCATCTCCACCAATGAGGAGGCAGTAGGTCTCAATTTCCTTTTCCAGGTGGACCTTGATGTCGAGCAGCTGCTCATACTCCAGCTTCTGGCCCTCGGTCTCGGTTCTGACCTGGTGCAGCTGCTCCTCCAGGGCCCCGATCTGAGCCTGGATTTGGGCAAGCTGTGTGCAGTAGTTGCCTTCGGTTTCAGTCAGGGAGCACTCCAAGGAGTGTTTCTGTCAGGAAACAAGAAAAAAACCTGAGATGCATACCCCCTGAGATGGGTATGCAGAAATTTGCTCTGATAGATGACTTTCTTCTCTTGTTAATTTTGTCTACAATTGTGTTCGGTTTTACATAGTTAAGAAGACCCTGACATTCTCGAAAAGGAGCACATCTCTCTTTTTGGTAGAATGAGCTAGAGATGTTAGTGTTGCTGTTTTAGCTGTTCTATGTAAAATCCTATTCTTGTGTTGTAGGTTAATTACATAAACAGACATGGGGATATATATATATATATATATATATTTTTTTTTTACCATGGTAAGGGCTTTAAAACCAAATGGCACATATTTAAAATGATACCCCAGGGGATGGTGAGAATTTGTCCTTTTCATACCGTGGCTAAGAGAGATTGAAGTTCAATTTCCAGTGTTTGAAGATTGCGCTTCATTTCCGTCAATTCATTCCTAGCTGAGGTCGTGGCCCCGACGTCCTCAGAGATCTGCTGTTGCAGCGAAGCGCTCTGAAAGTAGAAGGGAGGGAACAAATCTTAGTTTTGTGACCCTCACAAATCCAAAGGGATCTTTTTGGGACAAGACTCACCTTCTCGTTGAACCAGGCCTCGGCGTCCCTGCGGTTCTGCTCAGCCAGGGCTTCGTACTCGGCCCGCATGTTGTTCAGCAGGACGGTGAGGTCCACCCCGGGCGCCGCGTTCATCTCCACGTTCACGTTCCCTCCCGCCGCGCACTGCAGAACCTGCATTTCCTAGAGGCAGAAAACTGTGCAGCTCAGAAATGCGGGGAATCTTGTAGAAAGCCTAGAGGTTTAGCTTTGAAAGGGTTTTTGTAGTTCATCTGTCTTCACCTCCTGGGCTGGGCAGTGACCCTCCTCTACTTTTTATGTTTCCCATCTCACGAAGGAGCCTGCTTCATAAGGAGAGAGTTTTTAAATTGCTCCGGAGCTCTTCCAAATGGTGAACCAAAGTCTTGCTTTTTATTTTGTTTTTAAGATTTCATTTATTTATTCATAAGAGACACACAGAGAGAGGCAGAGACATAGGCAGAGGTAGAAGCAGGCTCCTTGTAGGGAGCCTGATGTGAGACTCGATCCCAGGACCTGGGGATCACAACCTGAGCCAAAGGCAGATGCTCAACCACTGAGCCACCCACGTGCCCCAAGTCCTGCTTTTTATAACTCCAATTCATGGGTTTTAGTTCTGTTGCACAGAAAGTCTTAATTCCTTTTTCAAATGAAAATTCTTAAGATATTTAAAATTAGAGGGCTGCCTAGGTGGCTCAGGTGGTTAAAGTCTGCCTTTGGCTCAGGATCTCCAGGTCCTGGCATCAAGCCCCACATCTGGCTCACAATTGAGCAGGGAGTCTGTTTCTCCCTCTCCTTTTGCCTCTCCCCATGCTTGTGCTGTCTCTCTCTCAAATGAATAAATAAAAAGTCTTTAAAAAGATATTTAAAATGAATTAGCCATCATCTCTTATTCTACTCATTTACAGCTGAAACGTCTCCAGCTTGGTGGACTGATCTTCCTTCCATTTAGTGAGCAGCTTTGATGTGTTCTTGACTCAGCAAGATGTTGAACATAGCATGGATAGGGTGGAGGGGCTGAGTCTGAGTAATTCTGAACAATTGGAATAATTATAAATATTTATGTTTATTTATTTGTTTAGACTTATAAGTATATTAATTTATAATTAATAAAGGAAGAACACATCGTCCTCTAAAGAATCCTAACTGCTTAAGAACTTATTAAGCTTACACAGGGATATTACAGTGTTATAATGGTTCTACCTTGAAGTGGCTGGGTGAACTTGAGAAAGTTGCTTAACATCTTTAAATCTCATATTCTTATCTGAAAGTTGAGGATAAAAATCCTTCTCTGGTTGTTGAAAAGTGTGAAGGAACAATTAGTAAAATGACCAACAGTATACCTGGTGTATACATGCTAAATAAATGTTAATTATTATGATCATTGTCATCATAGTAGGAGTTGGAATATCAGTTTTGCAGTCAAAGTCCACCTGTTACTACATCTGCAGTGTGTGCTCTTGGGAGGTACAAGGTTGAGGTTGGCAGACATCGCCACTAAGACTGAGTATACTGAAATCACTTGGGTCAACTTATGTCTCTACTGCAGAAATTCCCCTCCCCACCCATGTCCTGGATTTGGATTGGTCCTTATGATGATTAATAATGAGATTTCCTTTCCCTCTTGCCCTAAGTCCCTTAGGTGATTCTAGCATTCTTTCCTCCCTGGTGGTCCCAAATCTTCTCTAGTACCAGCTGTAGTTTTTACTCCCAAGGATTTAGTGAACATTCCCCCAGTTCAAGCAGAAAAAGACAAAAGAGAAGCATTTGGGTTTGTCTGTAACTGAGGCATTAAAAAAAATCGACGGCATTCAATTTGTCAAAAATTTGTTGAGTGACAACAATGGGCTATACCCATGCTTGAACCCATATATCCACAGAAATGTTGTTCTTAACTCAGTTATTTTTACCAGACAGGCTCATGGCTAATCAAGTAGCATTTTTATCCTGACCTCCTGCTCTAAGTATTTAGCTTGAATATAGAAGCCTTTTGGCTGTTTAAAAATAGCAAATTATTTGCAAAGAATAGAGATTCCCCATCCCCCCCCCGCCCCCCCCGGAAAACAGTGGTTCTAAAAGCGATCCCAAAGAAGTGGCTATATGATCTGATTTTTTATCTAGCTTCCAACAGTGACTGCTTTGAAGTATACTCTTTATTTGGAAGAAAAGATTTTGATACAATTTATTTTCAGTCTCACTATTTTTATAGACACACCTATTAAGAATACACCTTAATATTAAATGTATATATTTAATGTGTGTACAAAGTAAATGTTTAAGTGTTTTAAGTCTGCCACTAATATATAGAAGTTTAGATCTAGTTTTCTTAGGATGTCCTTTCAGTATATTTATTTTATGTAATTAGATGTAATCTCTTAACTGTCCAATTTTAATTTAGCTATGATTACGTAGCCAAACACTACTCTTGTAATGCTGATTTATCTGGAAAACAGGATTCTTTTTTTTCTTTTCCCATGGGAAACTTGGTGAGAGAACTAGGGTGAATCTGTACAAACACTTTGCCATTTCTCAAGACAACTCATGCCTCATGCCTCTCTGACAATGGGTTGATCACTACCAATTTCTTATTTAAAAGTCAAGCACCTTATCTTCTCCCAGATGGATGGTGTCTGCAGAGGGATAGCAAAATGCACATAGGCAGTTCTTACCTCCTTATGGTTCTTTTTCAGGTAAGTCATCTCCTCACTGAGGGTTTCATACTGAATCTCCAGGTCTGTTCTGCACAAGGTGATTTCATCCAGAACTCTGCGTAGCCCATTGACATCACTCTCCACGCTCTGGTGAAGAGCCAGCTCATTTTCATACCTTAAGGAATATTAATGAATTTCTAGCATGTCATATAGTGGGAGAAATAGTCACCAATTGATGATCAAGTGCCAGAATCCTGGAGTTTTGAAGTGGCAGATTTGGCCACAAGAGACATTTTCAAAGTATATTGCATAATAATGGTTATTTTATTTAATTTGAGGGATTTCTTTGGTAGAAAATGAACTAGAGGATTGGACATTGCTTTTATAGCAGTTCATAATTTATATTTCATAGCCAAAATATAAAAAAGTAGTAATATTCAGTTTATTTTATTTCACATTCTGCTTGTTTTAAATCCAAGTGTTTTACCAGTGTTGGAATAAAAGTTGGTAATATTTAATGGAAGGCTCAAAAAATCAATTAAATTTAATGCTTTGTGTTAATTCCCAGGTATCTTTTTCACTCTTTGAGCCTACTTACTTGAGTCTGAAATCATCCGCTGTCAGCCTGGCATTATCAATCTGCAGAACAGCATTAGCATTGCTGGTGGTGGAAGCAATGATCTGGAAACAGGGAATTTGACTTTTAAAGGGCAATTTATCACAACCATAAAACAAGTTTTTTTGAGATTAGGGAATGGGAATAATAAAAATTATTATAGTTACTAACTAAGATAGTGACATTTTTATCATGAGGTTCACCAGCTGAATCTACTGAATGCTTATTTCCAATGCTAAATTGAAATTCCCTTTAAGAAATCACACAAGGTAGGAGTGCCTGGGTGGTTCAGTTGGTTAAATATCTGCCTTCTCCTCAGGTCGAGATCCCGGGGTCCTGGAATCGAACCCTGGGTCAGACTCCCTGCTCAGCAAGGAGTCTGCTTTTCCTTCTCCCTCTTCCCCTCACTCTGCTCATGCTCTATCACTCTCTCTCAAATAAAAATCTTTTAAAAAAAGATATCACATATAATGATGATAAATGTTTTTAGTATTGAGTGAAGAAAGGAAAAGAATGTTTAGAAATAAAAGTATGTAAAAATAATCATGAGGTGTAATTTCTTACCTGATTTTTAAGATCATCAATTATCGGGAAATATCTACTATAGTCGTGGTCAAGACCACGGCAAGAACCAGGCCCAAATTTCTCGTACCAGCCCTTGATCTTCTGCTCCAGGTCAGCATTGGCCTCCTCCAGAGCACGCACATTCTCCAGGTAGGAGGCCAGCCGGTCATTGAGGTTCTGCATGGTCACCTTCTCGTTGCCCGAAAGGAGACCACCCTCATTCAGTGTAAAGCCAGCACAGAGATTGCTTCCCCCTACATTTCCTCCTGATGAGCTGCCCCCGAAGGTACACGAGAAACTACTTCCAATTCCAGGCATGCTGCAAGTATTGCCAGCTCCAAAGCCAGCTGTCCCGCCAGAAAGCCTGAGGGATCCTGCAGTAGGACGGGGGCAGGACCTCCTGGATCCACTGGAAAGTCGAAGAGACATGGTATCAGGGCAAACGCGTTGCACAGCTGTCTTGGAGAGAGCCAGAATGGAGTGCCTCCTCGTCTCCACTGCTTTGTTTGCCTTTTTATAGACAATTCTCAAGTGTGTTCTAGATGAAATTCTGCCTACATAAAGTAAAACATGGCTTGCCAGCCTCAGCAAGTCAGTGTAATTGGATGATTTTTCCTAATTAGTAACTAACTTAGCTGGGCTCCTTTCTGTAGGAGGGCAGTTGCCCTCAGGTTGGTGGTTATCTGAGAAATGGGTCTGGGTGGAGCAATGTGTTTCCTTCATACATTTTTAAATTGCGAGTGAGTCATTCTTCACTTATGTCCTTAGAAGATAAGACTCATCAGTCCAGCACACAGTAAAAATCTGGCTTCATGGTTTTGGGCTATTATGCTAATAGATATTGACGTTTCTGAGACTTTTTCTACTTTTTTTTTTTTTCCACAGTTCTTTCCACATAAGTAGAGAACAGACTTGTAACTGTTATTCCCCTAAATGGTCCTTCAAATCACTGGTTTTCCCCTCCTCCTTGGCACTGTTTCTAATGGGAAGTTAACTTCCATTTTGGCTGACATGCATCATCTTCTGTTGACACTTACTTAGGTTTGGGGATAGTTGTCTTCTCTTATCCATTTTGCAATTAGGAACACACCCCTAATTGCTGTTATGTGTTGTGGGACTTCGGAAGGACATTAACATATTTCCTGACCCTGCAAAACCTGAGGCAAACCTGGCAGGAAATATTTCCTCTTTTTATTTTATTGTGGTTTAGTTTAGGTCAAAGTTATCAGTAGACTATTTACTGGGTGTGGATTCCCATATATTTATTGAAAACCCTGAATATTTTGGAAATTTTTGAGACATCTGGAATTTGACTTGTGGACAGAATTTCTCTGAATGCTTATTATGGGTGTGAGACTGTTACAGATTCATTCGTTCCTTCATTTAACAAATATTTATTTAAAACCTGTTATGCGCCAGTCACTGTTCTGGGCACTTGGGATAAGTGGAATCATACATTACTTATCTTTTGGTGACTGGCTTATTTCCTTTTTTTTTTTTTTTTAAGATTTTATTTATTTATTTATTCAGAGACACAGAGAAAAAGAGAGGCAGAGACACAGGCAGAGGGAGAAGCAGGCTCCTCGCAGGGAGCCCGATGTGGGACTCGATCCCAGGTCTCCAGGGTCGTGCCCTGGTTTAGCAGTGCTAAACCACTAAGCCACTGGGCTGCCCATGGCTTATTTCCTTTAGCAAAATGTCTTCAAGTTTCAACCATGTTGTAGCATGTGTCGGAATTTCTTTTCTTTATCAGACTAAATAATGTTTCATTACCTGTATATACCATATTTGGTTTATCCACTCATTAGTTGATAGACATTAGGGTTGAGTTCACCTTTTGGGTGTTGTGAATAATGCTACTACAAACATGGATGTACAAATATCTGTCTTCAAACTGTGGAAGGAGCCTCGGTGTCCATCGAAAGATGAATGGATAAAGAAGATGTGGTCTATGTATACAATGGAATATTACTCAGCCATTAGAAATGACAAATACCCACCATTTGCTTCCAGGTGGATGGACCTGGAGGGTATTATGCTGAGTGAAGTAAGTCAATCGGAGAAGGACAAACATTATATGGTCTCATTCATTTGGGGAATATAAAAAATAGTGAAAGGGAATAGAAGGGAAGGGAGAAGAAATGGGTAGGAAATATCAGAAAGGGAGACAGAACATAAAGACTCCTAACTCTGGGAAACAAACTAGGGGTGGTGGAAGGGGAGGATGGCGGGGGGTGGGGGTGAATGGGTGACGGGCACTGAGGGGGGCACTTGACAGGATGAGCACTGGGTGTTATTCTGTATGTTGGCAAATTGAACACCAATAAAAAATAAATTTATTTAAAAAGAAAAACAAATATCTGTCTGAATCCCTTCTTTCATTTCTCATGGGAATATACCCCATGGTGGAATTACTAGATCATATGGTGATTCTATTTTTAATTTTTTGAGGAATTGCCATACTTCTTTCCATATTAACTCACTATTTTACATTGTTATCACTAGTACACAAGGGTTCCAATTTCTCCACATCATCACCAACCTTTGTTCTTTTCTCTTTATTTCTTTTCTTGATAGTGGCCATCCTAGTGTATATCAGGTGGTATCTAATGATAGTTTCGATTTGCATTTCCTTAATGATTCATGACATTGAGCATCTTTTCATGTACTTGTTGGCCACTGGAGTATCTTACCTAGGGAAATGTCCATTCAGATCCTATGCCCATTTTTAAATTCATGTTGTTTGTTTTTTTGTTGTTGAGTTGTAGGAGTTTGTTATATATTCTGGATATTAACCTGTTATCATTTCATTGTTAAATAGGTTGAATTTATCACTCTTTTTTATTTTTGGATTGTGATTCTTTTTTGGGGGGGGGTCTGAAATAATTCTATTTTAGCGCATTTTATTTTATTTTTTTTTACATTTTTAAAAATTTAAGTTAAATTCATGATTCTTTTATCTAAGAAATGACTAATTCTCCAAGGTCATACAGATATTTTCCTATATTGTTTTCTAAACATTTACTCATTTTGCCTTTCCCATGTAAGGTTTTGGTAGTTTGGAATCATTTTTAAGTATTCTTGTTTTTATTATTTTTTTCTTGTTTTTATTGTTTGATATAGAATCAAGTTTCTTTTTTTAAAAAAATATGGATAATGATTACTTCAGCACATTTACCAAATGGTACCATCCTTTCCCTGCAATGCCATGTTGTCATAAAGAAAGTGTCCAATGCCTCCTCAATAAAATCTTCATATAGATGAGGGTTCAGTTGGTACTATTTTTCTATTTGTGCCAGAACCATGACATTTTAGTCACAATTGCTCCAAAATATAACATGATATTTGGTAAGGCAAGAACACCAACTCCACACCATCAAGTCAATGTTAAGTCAAATATTCTTTCTCCATTCCTCTTTTATATAAATTTTAAAATCAGCTTTTTTTTTTTTTGAGGGCGTTGTTTTTTAAAAATTTAATTCAATTAATTAACATACAGTGTGTTATTAGTTTCAGAGGTAGAGTTTCAGGATTCATCAGCCTTATATAACACCCAGTACTTATTACATCAGGTGCCCTCCCTAATGCCCATCACTCAGTTATCCCATTCCCCAACCCCCCCTCCCCACCAGGAACCCTCAGTTTGTTTCCTATGATTAAGAGTCTCTTATGGTTTGTCTTCTTCTCTGATTTTGTCTTGTTTTACTTTTTCCTGGGTTTGTTTCTTTTAGTAACCAGAATCACACTGTACGTTTTGTTTTTTGATGTGCTTGTTGGAGATGTTCTTAGCCTAGCACACTCCTTTTATCCATTATATATTCCACAGAATTGTGTCACTATTTGGGTTGCTTCATTCTGCTATTATAATTATGCCCACTTTTGTGCACAAACTTGAGCACAGGGGCTGGGATTTGAGGGGAAGAGTGTCAGTTTGAATCCTTGTTGTTCTGAGGTGAAGACGTGTTGACTTGGCAGTGAGTAGGTGTCTGGCAGTGCATGATAATTCTGGCAAAAGAGGGCTGAACTGTGGATTTGGGACCAACAGGCCAATGACATTGTGTGTGATGGGGATTTGGCTGATTTTGCTCCTGGTCATGAATTCCTTTAACTTTTGTTTTTCTAGGAAATTCAATCTCTCCTTCTACTCTGAATGAAAATCTTGCTGGATAGAGTATTCTTAGCTGCAGATTTTTTCCTTTTAGCACTTTGAATATATCATGCCACTCTTTTCTGGCCTGCAAAGTTTCTGCTGAAAAATCCACTGATAGCCTTATGGGGTTTCTTTTGTATGTAATGCTTTCTTTTCTTTTGCTGATTTTAAAATTCTCTCTTTATCATTGCTTTGGCTATCTTATTTACTTTGTGTCTTGGTGCAGACCTTTTTGGATTGGGTTTTCTGTATTTCCTGGATCTGGATTTCTCTTTCAGAAAGATTCAGGAAGTTTTCAACTATTATTGTTTCAAATAAATCTTCTGCCCCCTTTTCTCTCTCTTCTCAACAAATGTCATGGAGAAAAATAAAATCAGCTTTTTATATACAATAAGATCCTAAGATTTGCCTTAAATCTAGAAAGATATTTGAGGAAAATTGACATCCCTATGATGTTGCGTATGTCTTGCCAAAAAATTGAGTATTATTTCCATTTATTGAGATCTTCCTTAATGTTCTTCAGTAGAAAGTTATTTTTCCATATGTGCTTTCATATAATTTTCTAGAATAATTTCCACTTATTTATCTAATATTGTTGTTAAAGATATCTTTTAGAAATCACATTTTCTAGATAAACTTTACTACATAAGAAATACAATTGATATTTGCATAGTGATTCTGGTCACTTTTGCTACATTTTTTTCTTTTCACCCCAGTTTTTGTTTTTTTCTGGATTTATTGAGGCGTAATGAACAAAGAAAATTGTAATGTATTTAAACCGTACAATGTGATGATTTGATATGTGTATACACTGTAAAATGATTCTCATAATCAAGTTATTATCACATTCACCACTTCACACAGCTACCTTTGTGTGTGTGTGTGTGTGTGAGAGAGAGAGAGAGAGAGAGGGAGACAGAGAGAGAGAGAGAGAAAGATAGAGAAAGAGAACTGGTAAGATCTACTCTTGGCAAATTTCAAGAATGCAATAGAGTATAATTAACTTTAGTCACCACGCTACATGTTAGATCCTCAGAACTTATTCATCTTATAACTAAAAGTTTGTACCCTTTTGCCATCCTATCCCATATTCCTACCTTCCAGTCCCTGGTAACCACCATTCTGTTCTGCATGAAAACATACATCTAAGAGTATAAAGTAAAACATTAAAGTCCTTCCTCACTTTTGTCCTCCCTCCTCTCCCAGGTGACTACTTGACTCTTCCAGATGTTTTCACCCTTCCAAATGGTTTTCTATGCATTTGCACACATATATAGCAGGTAAATACACAAATGCCATACGTGAATCATCTGTATTATATGCACTGTTCTGTAACTTGCTTTGTTTACCTTACATAATACGCCACAGAGCACAAATAGGTGCCTAATGTGGCAGATGCTGTTGGTTGACCCCCAGTTTTTAACTGGGCAATGGCTGCCCACAATAAAGACTACTTTCTCCAGCATTCTTTTCAGCTAGCTGTGGCTATGTCCTTAAGCTAACCAATGTGATGTAAGTGGGAGAATATGTGGCATGTTCTAGAGACTTTAAGAAGAAGTTGACACAAGTCTTTGTCCCATCTTCTCACTTACCTTTATCCTGCCAGCATGGGTGTGATGGCTGAATTGGATGGTTGAAGCTTCATCTTGGACCATGCACCAGGGCCACATCCTGGCTCTGGTAGAGTGGGAAGCTGCAAACATCTTGGGTTTCTGATGATGTTCTGGTGCAAAGATGTCATCCTAGCCCTGAATGCTCTATCTTTGGAGTTTTATGTGTGAAAGAAATAAACTTATAACAGTGTAAAGTCCTGTTATTCTGTTACTGTTACTCAGAGCAAAATCTAATATTAAGTAATTTGTTTAACCACTAGCTTATTAAGGGACCTTCAGATTGTTTTCAGCTTATTGCTATTATTGATAAGGCTGAACTTACATTTTTCTTTAGGATAGATTCCTTAAAATGTTTTTGCCAGTTCTTTTTGGTCAAATTTATTAATTCATCCTTTTTAGCATACAGTTCTATAAGTTTTGACAAATGCATGGTCATGTAGCCACTACCACAGTCAAGATATAGAACAGTTCCCTTAACCCCTTCCTAAATTCTTCTGTATCCCTTTGTAGTCAACCTCTGCCCATAGCCCCAGCTCTAGGCAAACATTGATTGCTTTTCTTGCCCATTTATCCTTTGTGTCTGACTTCCTTACTTAGCACTAATACAGTTGAATGCATTCATGCTGCTGAGTGTATTAAAAGTTTGTTAATTTTTATTGGACAGTTTTCCCTTTTTATTTTATCCATTCACTAGGTGAAGTATATGAGTTGTTTCCAGTTTATGATGAATATGAATAAAGCCGCTATAAATATTCACATAGAGGCTTTTTTTATGTGAATGTAAGTTTGATTTTATTTAATATGAGGGAGTGGGATTGCTGGGTCATATATACAGATGTATGTTTAATATTTATTTATTTATCTATTTATCTATTTATCTATCTATTTATTTCTTTATTTCTTTATTTCTTTATTTATTTTTTCATGAGAGACACACAGAGAGAGAAAGAGAGAGGCAGAGACACAGGCAGAGGGAGAAGCAGGCTCCATGCAGGGAGCCCCATGTGGGACTCGATCCCGTCTCCAGGATCACACCCTGAGCCAAAGGCAGACGCTCAACCACTGAGCCACCCAGGGATCCCAGATGTATGTTTAATATAGGAAACTGGGGCAAAATGTTTTCCAAAGTGGTTATACCATTTTGTATTTTCATCAACAATGAATGAGAGTCCTAGCTGCTCCTTATCCTTACCAGCACTTAGTATTGCCAGCTTTAAAAAAATTTTTTTTGTGTGTATTCTAATAGATGCGTGGTGGTATCTTGCTGTGGTTTAAATGTTCATTTCCTTAATGACTCATAATGTTGAACATCTTTTCATATGCTTATTTGCCATTCATATCTCTCCTTTGGTGAGACAGCTGTTCAGTTCTTTTGCCTGTTTATTATCAGATTTGTTTTCTTACTATTTTTAAAGATTATATTTATTTATTCATGTGAGAGACACAGAAGGAGAGATGCAGAGACCTAGGCAGAGGGAGAAGCAGACTCTATGCAGGGAGCCTGATGTAGGACTCAATCCGGGACCCCAGGATCACACCCTGAGCTGAAGACAATTGCTCAACTGCTGAGCCACCAGGCATCCCTGCTTTCTTACTATTGAGTTGTGAATATTCTCTATATATTCTAGTTGCAGTACTTTATCAAATAGATAACTTTCAGGCATTTTCTCTAATCCATGTCTTGTCTTTTCATTTTCTTAAATAATGTCTCTCAAAGAGCACACCTTTTTAATTTTGATGGTGTCCAAATGAATATTTTTCTTTGAAATCATGCTTTGGATGTCATGTCTAATGAATTTATGCCTAAACCAGAGTTATAAATATTTTTCTTCTATAATTAAAAAAATATTTTGAAATATTTATAGACTTACAGGAAGGTCCAAAAGTCTATGAAGAAATATTCAGGGAGGTTCTGTACACCTTTCACCCAGGCTCCCCAATATTTTTTTTAAAGATATTTATTTATTTATTCATGAGAGACAGACACAGAGAGAGAGAGAGAGAGGGAGGCAGAGACACAGGCAGAGGGAGAAGCAGGCTCCATGCAGGGAGCCTGATGTGGGACTCGATCCCAGGACTCCAGAATCACGCCCTGGCCTGAAGGCAGGCGCTAAACTGCTGAGCTACCCAGGGATCCCCAGGCTCCCCAATGTTAACATCTTAGATAACTGTAGTACAGTATTAAATTCAGGAAATTGACATTAGTACAATTCATAGTGTTTATTCAGATTTTGCCAGTTATATAAACATTTATTTGTGTGTGTGTGTGCGTGTGTGCAAGTGGATATATTGTAGCTCTATGCAATTTTACACATGTGTGGCCTCATGCAGCCACTACCATAATCAAGATACTTAACTGTGCCATTTTCATAAGACTCTTATGCTAACCCCTTTACAACCACACCTGCTCTTCCCTCCCAATCTCTAACCTCTGGCAACTATGAATCTGTTCTCCATCTCTGTAATTATTTTATTTCATAAATATTACATAAATGCAATAATGCAATATGCATTCTAATGGATTTGTCTATTACTTCTTTCCACTCTATTAGATTTTGCTTCATGTGTTTGGGAGAGTTTTTGTTTTATATATTTAGGGTTGCTTTGTCTGATACTAATACAGCCACTCCTGATTTATTAAAAGTAAATTAAATTTTTTTAAAAAATGGAGGTATAATTGACATGTAACATTGTATTAATTTCATGTGTAAAACATAATGATTCCATATATGTACATATTATAAAATGATCACCACAGTAAGTCAAGAATATCCACCACCCCATGTATTTACAAAGTAAAAATAATTTTTTTGGATTAATGTTTTCTCTTTTACCATTCTTTTACTTTCAATCTACCTGTATTTGGTATGTTTGAAGTGAATCTTGTAGATAGCATTTATGTGGGTTGTGCTCTAGAGAAACACATGCACATGTAGTAGGTGCCATGTACAGAATGTTTATGGTAGTATTATTCATACTAGTCCCAAACTGGAAGCAATTCAACAGTAGAATGGATAAATTGTGCCAAATATTTAAAAAGTTTTGCCAAGCTGGGAGTTATATAATGGTATCTCATGTGGTTTCAGCTTCTATTTCTCTGATTGCTAGTGAGGTTGAACACTTTCATACATTTATTGGCCATTTAGGATTTCTATCAGCACATTGAAGATATCCTTCTACTGTCCTTTGGATTCCCATTGTTGCTGCTGAGAAGTTGGCGTTCATTCTTGCTGCCACTCACTTGAAGGTAAACATTTCTCCCCATTTGCCTGATTTTAAAGATATTCTATTATCTTCATTGTTTTGTGGTTTCACTATGATTTATCCATATGTGAATTTTTTTTATCTTGTCTTCAGCTTTACTGTGATCTGATTCCTGTACAGTTCATTTTATTTCAATGCATAGGACTTCTTTAATCTGTGAACTGGTGTCTTTCATCAGTTCTGGAAAAATTTTAGCTTTTTATCTCTTCGGACATTGCTTTACTCCAATTGTCTCTGCTTTATCCTTCTGGAAGCCATTCTGGAAGCTATCTTTCTGGAAGCTATTATGACTTTAAACCAATTGCTAGGGGTAGATCCAGGGCCTGTTCTGAGGGCCTGAAGCTTACTCAATTTTTGTTCCTCAGATGGTAGTGCTAGCAGAAGTACTATAGGAATTGAAAGGCAAACCTATATTTGAATAAAATGTGTTACTTTTGTTAAGGAAAATTTGTTGTTCCCTCCAAGATAAAGGGATTCAGCAGAATCATCCTGACAGCATATGGTTAGTTTTCCTTCTAAAAAAAGTTTCTATGGAATCTTCATTAATATATTCAGTTTCTATGTCTGCTGATGGCAGGTCAGTAACTTGACCAGCCTTAGAGAGATGGAGTCTGAGCTATAGCCTCCATATTTGTCACAATGGCCACTTTGACAATGGGCTCAGTGTGCAAGCATTGAAGTGGGGAAGAGGGAGGTTGGCTGACCTCCACAAGATGAATCAGCTTGTCCACATAGTTGTGGAGCTCTTTCTCTGGAGTGTTCTGTAGAGTGCATTAAAGTGAGTTATAAAGAGCCATATGCCTTGTGCTCACTCCCAGGGGAATGCAATTATCATAAGTATGGAGTTGTCATATGTGAAGATTTTTATAGGAATTGTGCAAAAATAAAATTTATAAAAATTCTTGTATATAAGGAGCACAGAGCAATACTAAAAACAATAAATATGTTACATTACCCATTACATTCCTGACAGAAGGAGATTTTTGTCTTTAGTAGGCATCAGTGAAAATGAATTCTCCACAATTTTACACATTTGATGACTAACAAGATTTTTCCATAGATGAGCTTCTGTTCCACACACTTCATACCTTATATCTCTTCTGTTATCTACATATTTCTGGGCCTGGGTGTTATAGGATTTGTTCATATCACAACTTGCAACCTTGTACCTTTATAATATGATACTGCAGGGCACAGTGGGCAGTAGGAATATTCCTGGAAGCCTCCCATGGAAATGATGAGAATGTCATTAATATATTCCATCACACTCATTTTAACTTACTCTTGACTTAGGGTGACTTTATGTGTAAATGCCAAAATAGGTCAGTTCACATCTGCTAAAACAACTGGTTAGTAGCATCCTTAACTCTCTCTCAAATGTTACATTTGCATAATACATTGTATGGTGACCCCATCTTAGACATGATAGATCACCCCCAGACATGAGGGAAAGAGTGATGGAGGAGAAATTGGAGTGGAAAGAGATAGGAGACTTAATTGATGGTGCTAAAGTTATCTTAGTTTTCCAAAAGTTTAAAAAAATGACTCTATAAACATAATGCTAGGGCCTTTCCTGCACTGATGAGGGATCTGAAGCTTATGCATTAGTGTCATGGCAAATTCACCCTGCTCTCAGCTTTATCTCTCAGACTGGTTCACTATCATACTTGGTTCTTCTAAGTCCTGAATCTCTCCTGGATTCTAGAGAGTCAGTCAGTTCCTTGAACATGTATTTTTGTTGTTGTTTTTGAGAATTCTTCCACTATTCTGAACCAGTAAGCTTTCTCCCCTGGGGTTGGAGCAGAGAGATGAATGTACTGCAAAATGGAAAAATAGCTATCGAAATTCAAATTCACCAAACTCATGTTAACTGAACACTTATGCAGACTGGCCATTATAAGGGTGAACAAATCCTAGTGATCAATGGGGATACTCTTCTTTTCCATCCAAAAAAGCCCAAGCCCAAGGAGATCTAGTTATTTATATGATTGATCAGGGGCCGATTTGGGACCAGAGATTAGGTCTGGTGCTCTATCCAATTTATCTAACCATGAACTGAAGTAAATGTGACTGTGTGAGGCACTTTATTTTACCAATCTACCCTTAGTACTGTCACGTTGGGATCAACTATAGAAATTCAAAAGCACCAGATTCATCAGAAATAATTTGCAACAAAAATTTTTAATGAGTGCCAAAAAAGTACCCTGAAATAGAAACAAAATAATGAGAACAAGATTTTTCTTACTCCTGAGAAGGATTACATGGAAAGAACATGAGAAAAAGAAGAGAAGGAAAACAAATTCTAGCCTTTGCATTTTTAAGAACAGAAATGAATTATTTCCTTGGGTTATTTGGCCAGTGGGATTTTGCAAAGGCAGGCTCTGTTTTTTGTTTTTTTTTTTTTGTTGTTGTTGTTGTTGTTGTTTGTTTTGTTTTTTTAAAATAACTTGTTTTCTCACTACGGTGCTTTAGAAGACACTCGTTGCTCCATTGTAATGTTGCTTATTTTAGAGGATTTTTCTTCAACTGAATGGACCCTCAATGAAAGGACATTACCAAGTTGATCTAGTTCCTCAACCACTGTTTTGACAACAATTTCTTCTTTTGAGTCTAAAATAAAATAAATGCAAATTTAGTACTCATTCTTAATAGGCTGAAAGGTACTTAGTCACAATGGTATGCTTCTAAAAAATAGTGTTTGCAAGTTTGCAGTAAATTGAGATATAAGACTGTGTTTGAAGACTGCTCAGCAAGGTCCAGAACTATCTTATATTTACCACTGTCTTTTAGAACAATGAGTGTTTGAAAGTTTAAGTAAAATGTAGATTAAAGCAACCTAATTATCAGGTCAGTACTGGCCTGAGGCAAGTAATGTCTTCTTTTAAATGCCAACTTGGCCTACTTTTGTGGTTTAAAATACAGTAGCTCTTTCACCAAAGAATTGAAACTGGGAAAATAATAGGTTCTAGGTAAGAAAAATGTTTGGGGATTGAGTCTCCATTTCAGAAATTTCACAATGCCTGTTCTACAGGAATATAAAAATGCAACCATTAAGAAGCTGTCATAATGGGGCACCTGGGTGGCTCAGTGGTTGAGCGTCTGCCTTTGGCTCAAGGTGTGATCCTGGGGTCTTGGGATCGAGTCCCATATCGGGATCCTCTTGGGGAGTTGGCTTCTGCCTCTGTCTGTGTCTCTGCCTTTCTCTGTGTGTCTCTCATGAATAAATATATAAATCTTAAAAAAAAAAAAACCCAGCTGCTATAATGACCCCTGATTTCTTCATTCACTGCAATTAACCTTAGAACAATTTGATTGTTTACAAATAAGCGACTTATTTAATAAAATTGCTAGAGTTGAAAAGATTTATACCAAGTAAAAAAACCTTCTGTACCTTTGACTTGATTTTCAGAATGTATGGGCCCACGTCCTTTTGATTTGTAGCATGTGGACTTGCTTTTTCTGTGAAGAGAAGAGTAATTGTTGCATTCTTTTCTTTCATGAGGAAGCTCATAAATAACTAAATCGGGAATAAAAGTTTTGGAGTTCTGGTTTCCACAGGGTTCAATTCCTCTTATGTTTAAAAGACATATAAGTAAGCTTTCCATGACCCCAGTATAGTGAAGGGAGAGAGTAAATGAGTGTTTATGGTCAGAAATCCCCTTGTGACCAGCTGTCTCTTTTGTCTCACTATCTGGGGACTCCAGTTTCTGACTCTGACTTTTCAGTGAGTCATCTGGCCAATGAAGATGTTCAGGATGCAGAAAGCGGTGGGCTAGGTGCTGTAGAAAATATAGAGTGATGATGCAATCAGTTTACACCACTGAAAATGAAGTATAGTGTAAAAATTTAGCTGGAACATGGCATGAAATGTATAGTGGAAGAAGTGAATAATGAATGCTGTAATGAGCACTTTGTTCCAAGGAGGGAGCATCATTGTTGAGTTCCTATGCAAATAGATTGTAGAGGGCTGACACTAGCCTTGGAAGATGCAGGAGATGGTATGGACTCCTGCTATGGACCATGGGCAAGCATTTAGTGGTAACAGACACTGATGATTACCCAGTACCTTCTGCGTGCAAGCCACTCTCATGACCACTTTACCTACACAGTGAAGCATTATGGTCATGAACAAAGTGTGGTTTTGGTGTTATCACAATCATACCAATAAGGAAACTGGGATTTAAAGAGGTTAAGCCATGTGTTCACATTCACCCAAGGCTACATTTCCAGGGCTGTTGCTCTTGGCTACCAAGCTACGGTGACTTCGCCAATGAAATAGTCATTGTTCATCTTTCAGATGAAAATGTAATAGCTCACCTCATACAGGGTGCACATGTGGTCACTAGTGAAGCACCAATAATAGAGAGTGTGTTGTTAAAGGAAATGTGCTCCAACTTTAAATCACAGAATCACTCCCCCTGGAGTACAGGGATTACTTAACATTGGGTATTTAAGTGTCCCATGTGTTATTGTAGACACACACACCTCACATACTTGGACATTTGATATGGCTGCCTGTTTTCATTTAACTTGGATGCAATAATAAATTCCTGAGACCACAGATGAATATGATCCTTTCAGTAGGAAGTTCTAGGATATGATACTGGTGTACATGGATTCCAAGAAAATCTAGTTGATGTGAGATGATTTTTTTTCACAAGTTAGTATTTACCTTTCTTCTCCATCTATTAATTTGCAATACGTTTCTATTTCTTTCTCTAAAAATATTTTGATGTCAAGGAGCTGTTCATACTCCAGCTTCTGGCCTTCTGTCTCTGTGCGAATCTGTTGCAGTTCTTCCTCCATAGCTCCAATCTGGTCCTGAATTTGCTGGAGCTGGATGCAGTAATTGCCTTCCGTTTCGGCTAGGGAGCATTCGTAGGAATGTTTCTGAAGGAAGAACAAAGCAAGGCTTGTGTGGGTAACAGATAAATGGCATGTTCATATTTGAAACATTCTCAAGATGGAAAGAAGCATTTGAACAAAGTCTAAATCTTTTCAATGGAAAAATTAGCGTAAGCCAAGATTCTTTAAACAAACAAACAAACAAACAAACAAACATTTTTCTCCCCATTGAGAAAAGTTTGATTTTTAAGTTTTGGGATTGTTAAGTCAGAAGTCATGTTTAGGGACAATGTTCTTATGATCTACCACATTTTATACACATTTAATTATATATGATTAGTTATATATACTTTGTTAGAAGTACATTTATCTCTTTACATGCACACACACATTCAAATCAGTGGGGACTCCTACGAACCGTAGCCATGACCGACTGAAGTTCTATTTCCAAAGTTTGCAGATTGCGTTTCAGCTCCGTCAGCTCATTCCTAGCTGTGGTGGCCGCTCCTGCATCATCAGAAATCTGCTGTTGCAGTGAAGCACTCTGTAGCATAAGCATCAGAAGGGTTAGTGACCAGCTCAGTGGTCTACCAACCGAACCCGTGGTGTGTGCTTTGCCATAGACATACCTTCTCGTTGAACCAGGTCTCCACGTCCCTGCGGTTCTGCTCAGCCAAGTCCTCATACTCGGCCCTCATGTTGTTCAGCAGGACTGTGAGGTCCACACCTGGGGCTGCGTTCACCTCCACATTCACATCCCCGCCTGCTGCACACTGCAGGACTTTCATTTCCTGGAAAAGGAGTCAGTATTAACACTCAAGGTAGAATTTTGACCAATATTCCCCCTCTGCTCTGAAGTGAACAGTGGACCTGAGAGGAATGAAATCAGATACTATCTGAAGCCACCTGTGGGGTCCCTCACCGACTCGTGATTTTTTTTGAGGTACGCCAATTCCTCACTGAGTGTTTCAAACTGTATCTCCAGGTCAGTTGTACAAAGGGTCAACTCATCCAGAACCCTGTGAAGACCATTGATGTCGGCCTCGACGCTCTGGTGTAGAGTAAGTTCGTTTTCATACCTGAAAGGTTAGTAAAGTGTTTGAGAATTGTAATCCCAGGCAGGTACAAAGCTTAACTTTCTCCAACATCTCATATACCAAAAGACAGGATGTTCTGTCCATGCTTCTGAAACTTACCGCATCGGCAAAGAGATGATACACTTTGGAATACCTACTGATTTAGGGTGATTGTTTTGGAGCAGTTGTGCCTTCAGTTTTTATCATCCACTGTGCTTTGTAGTTAAATCAAAATGTTTAAAATTTATGATAGCTCTTTTTGTAAGGGCACATTTAATTTCTTCAGTGATTTAGTCTCATATCTCAGTTTTTTAAAACAAAAGGTCTGTTTTTTTTACTCCAACTGTAGTATTTTACCTTTATTATAATTAATTACGTTATTTTCACCTACTTCAGCCTGAAGTCATCAGCGGTCAGTCTGGCATTGTCATTTTGTAGTATAATGCTGGAGTTACCAGTGGTCACAGAAATAATCTAAATAGGATAGATTGTGCAAAATAGTTAGGTGCTGATAGTTAAGGGTGAGTCCAGATTTCAATGTGATTCTTATCTTCACAACCCATCAAGTATCTGCTTTAGTGTCATTTTTTTCTATGTGAAAGGAATCTGGCTTTTTCTTCAGATAACGAATAGCCAGAGCTTAAGAGGCAAAGTATAAGTTTTTACAATTACAGATACTTTTATACTCTTGATAAAAAAAAATATGAGCTAAATATAAGATCAACAAGGTGGTTATATGTTTTGAAACTATTTGTCTTTAATTACATAATTTTTTTTCCAAGACACTGCTTTAAGCACTGGGAATGGAGAGTGAGCAAATTCTACATGATGTCAAAAAATTTTAAAAAAATATTTTATTTATTCATTCCTGAGAGACACACAGAGAGAGAGAGAGAGAGAGAGGCAGAGGGAGAAGCAGGCTCCATGCAGGGAGCCCGATGTGGGACTCGATCCCAGGTCTCCAGGATCAGGCCCTGGGCTGAAGGCGGCTCTAAACCTCTGAGCCACCTGGGCTGCCATCATGTCAAAATTTTAAGCGCTTTATATTTTATATTTTGTCTCTTTTAGGTTATGTACACCCAACGTCTATAGTAAAAGTATGGAAGTCCATATTTCTTACCTGCTTTTTAAGATCCTCAATGATAGAGAAATATCTAGTATAGTCATGATCTAGTCCCCGGCAAGAACCAGGCCCATATTTCTCATACCAGGCCTTGATTTTCTGCTCTAGGTCTGCATTGGCCTCCTCCAGAGCTCGTACATGGTCCAGGTAGCACGCCAGGCGGTCATTGAGGTTCTGCATGGTCACCTTCTCATTCCCAGAAAGGAGGCCATGCTCATTTCCAAGAAAACCAGCACAGACACCCCCACCACCATGATAGAAACCTCCTCCAGAAGAAATGCTCCCAAGAGCACAAGAAATGTTACTTCCTGCTCCAGATCCACGGCACACATTCCCAGCTCCAAAGCCTGGACCGCCACCAGACAGCCACCCCGGGCTAGCTCGTGAGCAGACTCTCCTAGATCCATTAGAAAGTTGAAAAGACATGGTGACAGTACAGTGGAGCAACCCTTTCTCAGCAAGTAGCAAAGCAAAAGCACACCATCCATAGAAGTGAAGAAGTGATCTCCATTGGCCTTTTATAGGTCTCAGTAGGTTCTTTCAGTCTTGACTTTCAGTCTGTAATAAAATATTACTTGCTCCCTAATTGTTGTTTTTCATAATTGGATGATTTTTAATTGTGTCCAGTCTGTAGGTATAAAGGTGCCCCAAGGGTATGTTGATCTATGAAAAGGTGCCTGGCCAAGTAATACTAAATCATAGTTTCAAAGGTCAATATTAAATGTGAGTAAACATACATCTTTTTGACCTCTGGAAGAGAGTCTAGTTTTTTTCCCCTCTAGATAATAAAGAATAATTCACATGAGAAATCTCCAGTGGTTTTTTCCTGCAAATGTTGATGGAGTATTTCTACTGTTCATGCTTTATTGGGCATTTCCTTTCTTATTAATATCAGATGCTCTCAATATACAGTGATCTGTTGGTAGTGGGAATTTTTTAATTGATTTTTTATTTTTATTTTATTTTATTTTTTTTTAATTGATTTTTTAAAGCTGAAACAGAAGTAAGAGAAGTTCTGCAACACTTTGCTTATGAATTTAACTGAAATTAATGAATATGTGGCGGTGTCAGAAAACTATTTGTATTGAGATTTCTTGGCTTAGTCTAGGAGAGTATCCATTCAACAAACTTCTAAGTTTCCAAATAATTCATTTCTCTACCTCAAAAATATTGTATACTGCCTTTTAGCTTAAATTTATGTATTTTAAGTATTCAGAATTATTTTGGAATTTCCTATTGATAATTAAGGAGTGAGATATATGAAGGAGAGACGTGTTTTCATCCCTCCTTAGGAAACCAATAATTATGGTACTCGAGATGAAAGATTAGTTGTTATAGGTAAGCAGCCTCTTTGTTCTCTTTTCTTAATGCCCATGAGAAGTCGTCCCATTTGGTTGTGCTTCATTTCCCTCTTGGGCAAATGAAAATAATAACACTGAATGTTGGGTAGTTTAAATAATTAGTGACTGTAAAACAGTCTGAAGGGCACAAACATTTTGTAAATGTTAATTATTTAAATTATTATAATAAAGTGAACATGTCAGACAGGGTCAAGTCTATGATTTATAATGGTACAAATTGATTAGTTACTGATTATGGGTTTAGATTGTTTTGAAACTATTTTTTTTTTCTGAATGAGATTTTTCAATGCTCTGAGTATCATATAGTTTGGAAAACACCCAACATTATTGCTCCTGAAAGATAGATAATAATTGGTGGGCCAGAATGCCTGGATTTTTTTTGACCAAAATATTTTATGATAATGAATATAAAACTGTAATTCAGACCATCTCAACAGTTTCAGAATAATGTGTGATAAGAGATGCAGTTTATATTTAAAGAATTTTTTTTAAAGATTTTTATTTATTTATTCATGGGAGAGAGAGAGAGAGAGAGAGAGAGAGAGAGGGAGAGAGGGAGAGACACAGGCAGAGGGAGAAGCAGGCTCCATGCAGGGAGCCCAATGTAGGACTTGATCTCGGGACTCCAGGATCACGCCCCGGGCTGAAGGCAGCGCTGAACCGCTGAGCCACCAAGGCTGCCCTAGAGAGTTGTTATTGATTTTGTTGTGACTTGGTCACAATTTTAATCTTTTGCCCAAGTTTCCCATGAATAAAACAAGAAAAATAGAATATGGGGTCAGTGTAATAGTTTTTAAGTCCTGAGACTTGTACAAGAAGTATTATGAAGCTGCAAAGTATTATTAATGCAATCTACTTATCTCTAGGTATTTTATAAATACTAATTAACTTGTAATCTTTTGTGGAACAAGTTAAGCATATATTATCAGAACCATTTCGGGGATGAGTTGGCTGTGAAGCAAAGTGGCAACACAGATCACAAAGCATTTTTATATCCAAGCAGGATTGGAATGTATGATGCTTAACTCCTGAAAACACTGTCATCTGTTTACTCATCAGGGCAAATCTTTTGACTTTTCTTAATCATGGATTTCCTCTACACTAATACCTGCTACAGAAATTTAGATATATTTTATTCTTTTCCAGAAGTGGGGGATAGACTTAATGAATTCTACCCATTCATCTCTTCCTTGAGTGTGGTTATTTTTATTCATGGTAAGAAATATTCAGCCATATATCATTATCCTTTCTTGAAACTCTATTAGGTACTAGAATGTTCATATAATACACATGTTCTAGGTACTCCAAAATAATTGAATTGAACTGTAAACTATGCAGAGTAAATGTCTGCTCACCTCAGGATAATGAAATTCATCACATTATCTTATTCCAACAATCATATGATAAATTTAGTGTTTAATTTCAAACATGTTTCAATATCTTTAAAATTTTTTTAAATTTAAATTCAATTTAGTTAACATCGAGTGTATTATTAGTTTCAGGAGTAGAATTTAGTGATTCATCAGTTGCCTATAACACCCAGTGCTCATTACATCACATGCCATCCTTAATGCCCATCACCCAGGTACCCCATCCCTCCACTCACTTCCCCCCAGCAGCTTTTAGTTTGTTTCCTATAGTTAAGAGTCTCTTATGGTTTGTCTCTCTCTCTGTTTTCATCTTATTTTATTTTCTCTTCCCTTCCCCTATATTCATCTGTGTTGTTTCTTAAATTCCACATATGAGTGAAATTTTATGGTATTTGTCTTTCTCTGACTGACTTTTTTTGCTTAGCATAATATCCTCTAGTTCCATCCATGTCATTGCAAATGGCAAGATTTCATTCTTTCTGATGGCTGAGTAATATATGTGGTATACATATATCACATCTTCTTTATCCATTCATCTATCGATGGACATCTTGGCCCTTCCATATTTTGGCTATTGTGGACATTGCTGCCATAAACATTGCACTATGTTTGCATCTTTTGGATGAATACCTAGTAGTGCAATTGCTCAGTCATAGCATAGTTCTTTTTTAACTTTTTGAAGGTCTTCCATACTGTTTTCCAGAGTGGCTGCATCAGTCTGCATTCCCACCAACAGTGTAAAAGGGTTTCCTTTTCTCTGCATCCCTGCTAACATCTGTTGTTTTCTGAGTTGTGAATTTTAGCCATTCTGACTGGTGCGAGATGGTATTTCACTGTAGTTTTGATTTGTATTTCCCTGATGCTGAATGATGTTGAACATTTTTTCATGTGCCTGTTAGCCATTTGTATATATTCTTTGGAGAAATGTCTGTTTCATGTCTTTTGCCCATTTCTTGACTGGATTTTTTTGTTTTTAGGGGTATTGAGTTTGATAAGTTCTTTACATATTTGGATATTAGCCCTTTATCCAATATGCCATTTGCAAATACCATCTCCCATTCCATTGGTTGCCTTTTAATTTTGTTGATTGTTTCCCTTTCTGTGCAAAGGCTTTTTATCTTGATGAAGTCCCAATAGTTCATTTTTGCCTTTGTTTCCCTGCCCTTTGGAGATGTGTTTAGCAAGAAGTTGCTGTGGGCGAGGTCAAAGAGACTGTTGCCTGTGTTCTCTAGGATTTTGATGGATTTCTGTCTCACATTTAGGTTTTTCAATATTTTTTGCTGTTTTTTTAAAAATTTACACTCTACATTTCTGTTATCCAAGTTGAAATGGTATTTTTTCTCAGACTGAATGAGGTTTGTTTTATCACTAGCTATCTAGTTTTTCTGAGAATCAGATTCCGGTGTGCTAATTCTTCCCACAAAATGGCTTCCCTGGTTTTGGTACTTCCACTTTGCCCTGAAGTGAATGGTGGACCTGAGAAATGAAATCAGATACTACCAAAGTCACTTTGAAGGTTCCTTGCTCTTTATAAGGGACTCTAATGACAGCTTAATCTTGACTGATTGGAGTTCAGAATGTGCTTAGTTTTTTCCTCCCTTCTCTCACTAGAAGGAAACTGTAATCATGAGGTTCTCAATAGCATGGTGTTATGTTGGAGTTAAGCACAGACTCTGAGCCAGACCACCTGGATTAGCATTCCAGCAACTCCAGTTATTAGTTGTGTGATGCTGGGAAAGTTACTTAGCCACAGTCTACCTTAGTTTCCTTATGTATAAAAGAGGATGACAATAGTACCTATCTCATAGAGTTGTTCTGAGAATTAAATGATGCTTAGAATAGAGTTCAAAGTGCTGGGTATCACTATTATTGATTCTTTCCTGGAAATTATTTTAAAAATTCTGCACATATTTTGGTTTTGTTGCCTTTATTTTGGTGTCCCATCCAAGAAATCATTGCCAAGACCAATGTCAAGGAGCTTTCTCCCATCAATATTGCCATACCACCCTGAACACACTTGATATTATCTTTTATATTTTCGTTGAGGAGTTTTACTGTTTTGGGTCTTATGTTTAGGTGTTTAATCCATTCTGGGTTGATTTTTGTGTATAGTGTATGATAGAGGCCCAATTTCACATGGGGCCCTTTTTACATGTGACTATTCAGTTTTCCCAATACCACTTCTTAAAGAGACTATCTTTTTCCCATTACATATCCTTAGCCCCTTTGTTGAATTTAGGGTAATGTATATATGTGGATTTATTACTGGGCTCTCTATTCTTTCTATTGTGGTAACATACACAGAACATAAAATTATTTCCTTATCTATTTTTAAAAAGATTTTATTTATTCATGAGAGACACACAGAGAGAGGCAGAGACACAGGCAAAAGGAGAAGCAGGTTCTCCTCAGGGAGCCCGATTTGGGACTCAATTCACAGACCAAGGATCATGCCCTGAGCTGAAGGCAGATGCTCAACCACTGAGCCACCCAGATGTCCCTCTTTATCTATTTTTAAGTGTATGATTCAGTGACATTGAATCCATTCATAATGTTGTGCAACCAATATACATCTCCATACTGTTTTCATCTTGCAAAACTTAAGCATACCCATTAAACAATAACTCCCCATTCTCTTCTTCCCAGCCCCTGGAAATCACCATTCTATATTTTTTCTCTCTATGAATTTGACAGCTCTAGGTACCTTATATAAGTGGAATCATATGGTATTTATCTTTTTGTGACTGGCTTATTTTACTTAACATACTCCTTGTAGTAGCATGTATCGGGATTTCCTTCCTTTTAAAGGCTGAATAATATTCCACTGTAAGCATGCACCACATTTTGCTTATTCGTTCATTATTCGTGATCACTTGGGTTGCTTATATTTAGTTGTTGCTTATATTTTAGTTGCTGCTCTGATCATGGGTGAAAAATATCTTTTTAAGATCATGCTTTCAAATTTTTTTGATTATATCAGGAGGTGGAATTGCTGGAACATATGGTATTTCTAATTCTAATTTTTTGAGAAACTGTCATACTGTTTTTGTTAGGGGCTGCACCAGTTTGCATTCCCACTAACAGTGCAGAAGTGTTCTAATTTCTCCATATCTTTATGTCTTCCATGATGCTTTATTTACTCTAGCTTTGTAATGTATTTTGAAACCAGGAAGTGTGATTTGTCTTTTCTCAAAATTGCTTTAGCTATTAAGGGTTTTTTTTTTTTTGGTATCAATATGAATTTTAGGATTTTTTTCCATTTATTATTTTAAAATGCCAATGGGATTTTGACAGGGATTGCATTAAATCTGCAGATTGCTTTGGTAATATGACCATTTAGACATTATTAATTCTTCTAGATAGTGAAGATGAGATGTCATTTGATTTATTTGTGTCTGATTTAATATTTTTCAATACTATTTTGTAGTTTTCAGGGTACAAGTCTCTTATCTCCTCAGTTAATTTATTCCTAAGTATTTTATTCTTTTTGATGCTATTATAAATTGGATAGTTTTCTTAATTTTCTTTTTGGATAATTTATTAGAAGTGTATAAAAATGTAACTGGTTTTTTACTGTTGATTTTGTATCCTGCAACTTTGCTGAATTTATTTATTATGTCTAGCAGTTTTTTGGTAAAGTCTTTTAGGGTTTTCTATATATAAGAGCCTGTTTTCTGCAAACAGAGATAATTTTACTTCTTCTTTTTCTTGTCTAATTGCTCTGGCTAGGAATTCCAGTATTGAATAAAAGGGGTGAGTGGACATTTTTCTCTTATTCCTAGTATGCAGGAAAGCTTTCAGTTTTTCACCATTGAGTATGATATTAACTGTAGTATTGTTTTATATGGCCTTTTACATTGGGTTACATTCCTTCTATAACTAATTTGTTGAGCGTTTTTATCATGAAAAGCTGTCAAGTTTTGTCAAATGCTTTTTCTTTATCTATTGAGATGACTATATGATTTTTACCCCTCCTTCTGCTAATGTGGTATATAATATTTATTGATTTGTGTATGTTGAACCATTCTTGCATCCCAGGGATAATTCACATTTGATCATGGTATATGATTCTTTTAGTGTGCTGTTGAATTTGTTTTGCTAGAATTTTATTGAAGATTTTTGCATCTATATTCATCAAGGATATTGGCCTGTAATTTTCTTTTCTTGTAGCATCTTTGGCTTTGGTATAAGAGTGATGCTGCCTTATGCAATGAGTTTGGAAGTATTTTCTCCTCTTAGTTTTTGGAAGAACTTGAGAAGGATTGGCATTAATTCCTCTGTAAATAGTAGAATTCATCAGTGAAAACACCTGGTCCTAGGCTTTTTGTTGAAAGGGTTTTTGATTACTGATTATATCTCCTCATTCATCATTGGTCTGCTTAGATTTTCTATTTTTCATGATTTACTCTTGGGAGGTTGTGTGTTTCTAGGAATTTATTTCTTTCAGATTATCCAATTTGTTGGCATTTAATGTTTCAGTATTCTTTTATAATCTTTTGTATTTCTGGCAGTACTTGTAATGTCTCTTTTTTCACTTACAATTTTTGAGTCCTTTCTCTCTCTGGTTGGTCTAGCTAAGGATTTGTCGATTTTATCTTTTCAAAAAGCCACCTCTCAGTTGTGTTAATCTTATCTATTTCTTTTCTAGTCTTTATTTCATTTGTTTTTGTTCTAATCTTTATTATTTCTTTCCTTCTGTTAGTTTTAGGCTTAATTTCTCCTTTTTCAAGTTCATTGATACGTAAAGTTAGATTGTTTATTTGTGAACTTTCTTCTTTATTAATATTGGTGGTTATCATGATAAAATTCCCTCGTAGTAAGCTTTTGTTGCATCCCATAAGTTTTGATATGCTAAATTTTCATTTTCATTTGTCTCAAGATTTAAAAATAATTCTTCCTCTTGATTTCATCTTTTATGCATTGGTTATTTAGGAGTATTAGTTAATTTCTACGAATTTTTAAATTTTCCAATTTTCCTCCTGTTTTTCTTTTTTTTTTTTAATTGGAGTTCGATTTGCCAACATATAGCATAACACCCAGTGCTCATCCTGTCAAGTGCCTCCCTCAGTGCCCATCACCCAGTCACCCCAACCCCCCGCCCACCTCCCTGTCCATCACCCCTTGTTCGTTTCCCAGTGTCAGGTGTCTCTCATGTTCTGTCACCCTCACTGATATTTCCCACTCATTTTCTCTCCCTTCCCCTTTATTCCCTTTCACTATTTTTTATATTTCCCGAATGAATGAGACCATATAATGTTTGTCCTTCTCTGATTGACTTACTTCACTCAGCATAATACCCTCCAGTTCCATCTACATTGAAGCAAATAGTAGGTATTTGTCATTTCTAATGGGTGAGTAATATTCCATTGTATACATATATCACATCGTCTTTATCCATTCATCTTTCAGTGAACACCGAGGCTCCTTCCATAGTTTGCCTACTGTGGACATTGCTGCTATAAACATTGGGGTGCAGGTGTCCTGTCGTTTCACTGCATCTGTATCTTTGGTGTAGATCCCCAGCAGTGCAATTGCTGGGTCGTAGGGTAGTTCTATTTTTAACTCTTTGAGGAACTTCCACACAGATTTCCAGAGTAGTTGCACCAGTTCACATTCCCAACAACAGTGCAAGAATGTTCCCCTTTCTCCATATCCTCTCCGATATTTGTTGTTTCCTGTCTTGTTAATTTTCACCATTCTCACTGATGTGAGGTGGTATCTCATTGTGGTTTTGATTTGTATTTCCCTGATGGCAAGTGATGCAGAGCATTTTCTCATGTGCTTGTTGGCCATGTGTATGTCTTCTTTGATGAAATTTCTATTCATGTCTTTTGCCCATTTCATGATTGGATTATTTGTTTCTTTGGTGTTGAGTTTACTAAGTTCTTTGTAGATCTTGGATACTAGCCCCTTATCTGACATGTCATTTGCAAATATCTTCTCCCGTTCTGTAGGTTGTCTTTTAGTTTTGTTGACTGTTTCTTTGCTGTGCAGAATCTTTTTATCTTGATTAAGTCCCAATAGTTCATTATTGCTTTTGTTTCCCTTGCCTTCATAGATATATCTTGCAAGAAGTTGCTGTGGCCAAGTTCATAACGAGTGTTGCCTGGGTTCTCCTCTAGGACTTTGATGGATTCTTGTCTCACATTTAGATATTTCATCCATTTTGAGTTTATCTTTGTGTGTGTGTGTGTAAGAGAATGGTCTAGTTTCATTCTTCTGCACGTGGCTGTCCAATTTTCCCCGCACCATTTATTGAAGAGACTGTCCTTTTTCCGGGGGATATTCTTTTCTGCTTTGTTGAAGATGAGTTGACCATAGAGTTGAGGGCCCATTTCTGGATTCTCTATTCTGTTCCATTTATCTATGTGTCTGTTTTTGTGCCAGTACCACATTGTCTTGATGTTCACAGCTTTGTAATACAACTTGAAATCCGGCATTGTTATGCCTCTGGCTCTGGTTTTCTTTTTCAATATTCCCCTGGCTATTTGGGGTCTTTTCTTATTCCACACAAATCTTAAGACGATTTGTTCCAACTCTCTGAAGAAAGTCCATGGTATTTTGATAGGGACTGCATTAAATGTGTAAATTTCACTGGGTAGTATTGACATTTGCACAATATTAATTCTTCCAATCCATGAGCATGGAATATTTTCCATCTCTTTGTGTCTTCCTCAATTTCTTTCAGAAGTGTTCTGTAGTTTTAGGGTATAGATCCTTTACCTCTTTGGTTAGGTTTATTTCTAGGTATCTTATGCTTTTGGGTGTGATTGTAAATGGGATTGACTCCTTAACTTCTCAGTCTCATTGTTAGTGTATAGAAATGCCACTGACTTAAAAAAAAAAAAAAAAAAGAAATGCCACTGACTTCTCAGCATTGGTTTTGTATCCTGACACACTGCGGATTTGCTGTATGAGTTCTAGCAATCTTGGGGTGGAGTCTTTAGGGTTTTCTATGTATAGTATCATGTCATCTGCAAAGAGGGGGAGTTTGACTTCTTCTTTGCCAATTTGAATGCCTTTTATTTCTTTTTGTTGCCTGATTGCTGCGGCTAGGACTCCTAGTACTATATTGAATAGCAGTGGTGAGAGTGGACATCCCTGTCGTGTTCCTGATCTTAGGGGAAAGGCTCCCAGTGTTTCCCCATTGAGAATGATATTTGCTGTGGGCTTTTTGTAGATGGCTTTTAAGATGCTGAGGAATGTTCCCTCTATCCCTACACTCTGAAGAGTTTTGATCAGGAATGGATGCTGTATTTTGTCAAATGCTTTCTCTGCATACTGAGAGAGTTATATGGTTCTTGTTTTTTCTCTTGTTGATGCGATCTACCACGTTGACTGCTTTACAAGTGTTGAACCAGCCTTGCATCCCGGGGATAAATCCCACTTGTTCATGGTGAATAATCTTCTTAATGTACTGTTGGAATCTATTGGCTAGTATCTTGTTGAGAATTTTTGCATCTGTGTTCATCAGGGATATTGGTTTATAATTCTCCTTTTTGGTGGAGTCTTTGTCTGGTTTTGGAATCAAGGTGATGCTGGCCTCATAGAACGAGTTTGGAAGTATTCTGTCCCTTTCTATCTTTTGGAACAGCTTTAGTAGAATAGATATTGTTTCTTCTTTAAATATTTGATAGAATTCCCCTGGGAAGCTATCTGGACCTGGACTTTTGTGTCTTGGGAGGTTGTTGATGACTCCCTCAATTTCCTCCCTGGTTATTGGCCTGTTCAGGTTTTCTATTTCTTCCTGTTACAGTTTGGTAGTTTGTGGTTTTCCAGAAATGCATCCATTTCTTCTAGATTGCTTAATTTATTGGCATAAAGCTGATCATAATACGTTTTTAAAAATCGTTTGTATTTCCTTGGTATTGGTGGTGATCTCTCCTTTTTCATTCATGATTTTATTAATTTGAGTCTTTTCTTTTTTGTTTTTAATAAGGCTGGCTAATGGTTTATCTATCTTATGAATTCTTTCAAAGAACCAACTCTTGGTTTTGTTGATCTGTTCTACTGTTCTATGGTCTCTATTTCATTCAGTTCTGCTCGAATCTTTATTAACTCTCTTCTTCTGCTGGGTGTAGGTTTTATTTGCTGTTCTTTCTCCTTTTCCTTTGGTGCGAGGTTAGCTTGTGTATTTGGGTTTTTCCCAATTTTTTGAGGGATGCTTGTATTGTGCTGTATTTTCCTCTGAGGACTGCTTTTGCTGTATACCAAAGATTTTGAACGGTTGCATCTTCATTCTCATTAGTTTCCTTGAATCTTTTTAATTCTTCCTTAATTTCCTGGTTGACCCTTTCATCTTTTAGCAGGATGCTCTTTAACCTCCACGTGTTTGAGTTTCTTCCAAATTTCTTCTTGTGATTGAGTTCAAGTTTCAAGGCATTATGGTCTGAAAATATGGAGGGGACAATCCCAATCTTTTGGTATTGGTTGAGACCTCATTTGTGACCCAGTATGTGGTCTATTCTGGAGAAAGTTCCATGTGCACTTGAGAAGAATGTATATTCAGTTGTATTTGGATGTAAAGTTCTGTAAATATCTGTGAAATACATCTGGTCCAGTGTGTCATTTAAAGCTCTTGTTTCTTTGGAGATGTTGTGGTTAGAATATCTGTCATTTGCAGAAAGTGCCATGTTGAAGTCTCCCAGTATTAGTGTATTATTATCTAAGTATGTCTTTACTTTGGCTATTAATTAGTTGATATACTTGGCAGCTCCCACATTAGGGGCATAAATATTCATGATTGTTAGGTCCTCTTGTTGGATATATCCTTTAAGTATGGTATAGTGTCCCTCTTCATCTCTTACTATAGTCTTTGGGATAAACTTTAATTTATGTGATATGAGGATTGCTACCCCAGTTTTCTTTTGAGGACCATTTGAATGGTAAATGGTTCTCCAACCTTTCATTTTCAGGCTGTAGGTGTCCTTATATCTAAAATGAGTCTCTTGTAGACAGCAAATAGATGGGTCTTGCTTTTTTATCCAGTATGAAACCCTGTGCCTTTTGATGGGGTCATTAAGCCCATTCACATTCAGAGTTACTATTGAAAGATATGAATTTAGTGTCACTATAATACCTATTCAGTCCCTGTTTTTGTGGATTGTTCCCTTGGACTTCCTCTTTCTTTTACAGAGTCTCCCTTAATATTTCTTGCAGAGCTGGTTTGGTGGTCCCATATTCTTTCAGTTTCTGCCTATATTGGAAGCTCTTTATCTCTCCTTCTAATCTGAATGAGAGCCTTGCTGGATAGAGTATTCTTGGCTGCAGGTTCTTCTCATTTAGGACCCTGAATATATCCTGCCAACCCTTTCTGCCCTGCCAGGTCTCTGTGGAGAGGTCTGCTGTTAATCTAATATTTCTCCCCATATTAGTTAGGGATCTCTTGTTTCTTGCTGCTTTAAGGATTTTCTCTTTATCTTTGGAATTTGCAAGTTTCACTTTTAAATGTCGAGGTATTGAATGGTTTTTATTGATTTTTTTGGGGGGGGACCTCTCTATCTCCTGGATCTGCATGCCTGTTTCCCTCCCCAAATTAGGGAAGTTCTCAGCTCTGATTTGTTCAAATATGCTTTCTGGTCCTCTGTCCCTCTCGGCATCCTCTGGAACCCCAATTATATGTAGTTTTTTCCTTCCGAGGCTGTCATTTATTTCCTTTAACCTTTCCTAATGATCTTTTAATTGTTTTTATCTTTTTTCCTCAGCTTCCTTCCTTGCCATCAACTTGTCTTCTATGTCACTCACTCTTTCTCCTCCTCATTAACCCTGGTCGTTAGGACCTCCAGTTTGGATTGCATCTCATTTTTTTTTTAAAGATTTTATTTATTCATGAGAGACACAGACACAGACACACACACACACACACACACACAGATAGATAGATAGATAGAGAGAGAGAGGCAGAGACATAGGAAGAGGGTGAAGCAGCTCCATGCAGGGAGCCCGATGTGGGACTCGATCCTGGGACTCCAGGACCACACCCTGGGCCGAAGGCAGGCACTAAACCGCTGAGCCACCCAGGGATCCCAGATTGCATCTCATTTAATTGATTTTTAATTTCGGCTTGATTAGATCTAAATTCTGCAGTCATGAAGTCTCTTGATTCCTTTATGCTTTTTTTCCAGAGCTACCAGTAGCTTTATAATTGTGCTTCTGAATTGGATTTCTCACACTGAATTGTAATCCAAATTCTGTAACTCTGTGGCAGAGAGTACTGTTTCTGATTCTTTCTTTTGTGGTGAGTTCTTCTTTTTAGTCATTTTGCTTAGTGCAGAGTGGCTAAAAATGAGTTGTACTTGTTAGAAGCGCAGAATACTTTCTGTAGTGTTCTAGCTGTTCTCTCTTTAAATCTCAGGTCGAGTTCATAGGTTTTCAGGATGAGTTGAAAGTTATCTAGGTAAGTTGGTGGGTGATTTGGGGGACCCTACTCCTCTGCCATCTTGCCCTACCCCCTTCCTCCTGTTATTCATTTCTAGTTTCAGACTATTGTGGCCAGAAAAGATACTTGTGACATGATTTAAGTCTTATTCAGTTTGTTAATATGTGTTTTGTGGCCTAGAATTGTGGAATTTCCCACTTGCTCTATCTAGTCCCCCCTCTTCCCTTCTACCTTCAAATATCACCATTAACATTTTTTTCCTTTTATTTTTAGGATGTTTTTGATTCTTAAATTTCTTATTTCCACTTCTATGAGCATGTTGTATTCAGGGATTAGATTTTATTCTCATTGTTTTATTCTCGTTGCCAGCATTTAGCAAGTGTGCTTAACAAGTATTTATAGAAGGAAGGAGAAAGATTTAAAATTTTAAAGAGATACGGAAAAGATTCCAACCAGTTTATTTGTTAAATTCCTGGCTTGTGAAGGCCTCTGAATTAAACAAAAGAAAGTAAAAATAAGGGGTGCCTGGGTGGCTCAGTGGGTTAAGCATCTGCCATCAGCTCAGGTCATGATCCCAGGCCCTGAGTTGGGCTGCCTGCTGAGGCAGATGCTTCTCCCTCTCCTCTCTGCTTGTGTTCTCTTTCACTATCTCTGTTTCTATCTGTGTCTCTCTCTCTCAAGTAAATAAATAAAAACTAAACAAAAAAAATTAAAAATAAGATTCAACTCCCTTGTGGGTATGTTTAAAATGTAAAGATTGACCAGAACCAGTGAAGATGACTTGCAACAGGAAGAGCTTTTATTGACACACCACCATAGAGAAAGCCAAAGAAACATTACCATTCTACAAATAGCTTGTCTTAATTCATTAGAAGAAAACCATGAAAATAAGAGGGCTTCTATTCAGGAATCTAGCTTCAATTTGGTATTTTAATTTAGGGGTCCTTCTTCTGGGGTTCAGGAAGGCACCCTCTGTTCACTCTTCACGTTGTTGGCTTTGGTGGATTTCTCTTCTACAGTGTGAACTCTGGATGAGAGAACTTTGCCACGAGGATCTATTTCTTCAACAATTGTTTTAACCATGGTGGTTTTAGATGACTCTAAAATGACACAATGAAGTGTTATAATTTATTAAATCCATTAAGGAAAATAATTAACTCCTCATTTGAAACTGACACAAGTACATTTTGAATGCTTATTAGCACAGCTTTTTTTTTTTTTTTTTTTTTTACCTTTTATCTGATTTCCTGGTCCTCCATAGCCTTTTGATTTAACACAAGAGCTGTAAAAATACAGAGAGCTTGTATTAATTATTTCACTCTATTTTGCTGAGGAACCTGGAAAACAAGGATTTAAGATGGGAGATCTCTGGATTCTGAAATAACAGTAGAAGAGGTTTATTTATACATGATATGGGTCATAAATATTTGTGCTTGATTTGAACAAATCTTTAGTAACCTTAAAATAAAGTGCATTCTCAATAGAAGCTGTACTTACCCATCTTCTCCATCAATCAGGCGGCAATAGGTCTCAATTTCTTTTTCCAGGTGGACCTTGATGTCGAGTAGCTGCTCATACTCCAGCTTCTGGCCCTCGGTCTCAGTTCTGACCTGGTGCAGCTGCTCCTCCAGGGCTCCAATCTGAGCCTGGATCTGGGCGAGCTGTGTGCAGTAGTTGCCTTCGGTCTCGGTCAGGGAGCACTCCAGGGAGTGTTTCTGTGGATTAGCAAGACATAGTTTAGTAGAAAATGTCACAGTGTTGTTTTAGAATAAGGCAGAGCACTTAAGACATATTTAAGAATTATGCTTACATGATGCAAATAACCATATTTACCCCCAAAGAGTCCCCTTTGTTCAATATTCATTGTTGCCTTTATTAGATGTCATACTATTTTTCTGTTTGAGAATGACACAGTTGATGGTGAATGTCACTCATATGTCCAGGAGTGTTAGCAAAGATGAACTTGTTTTCTCATAGGGCACAGTTCAAAGATCCCTCTGCCCCACTAATATAAACTGCTTCTAGAGTCTGGCACAATTTGCCACATTCCCTAGGAATAAAGGTCACCCTACAATTTGCTACATTGTTTCTAATCACCAGTCTTGTCTCATGTAGATTGTAGCTCTTCTATTAAAAAACAATCTCAAGGATGCCTGGGTGGCTCAGTGGTTGAACATCTGCCTTCTGCTCAGGGTGTGGCCCCAGGATCCTGGGATCCAGTCCCACAATGGGCTCCCAGTGGGGAGCATACTCTTTCTCCGCCTATGTCTCTGCCTCTCTCTGTGTCTCACATGAATAGATAAATAAAATCTTAAAAAAAAAATCCCATAATGAACTGTGCAAACTTTTCCAAAGTATAATGTCCCAAAGAAAAGAAGGACCTTTTTAAGCTTTAAATGGTTTGACTCATTGGTTTGTGAAACCAAATGGGTTTATAAAGGGTTTCTCTTCAAGAGGGATGCTTGTTATACTTCTACATGGAATGAAGATTAGACTGTCTTACTCTTTCAGCTGCAAGAATTTTTATGCAAAGTCCTAATTTTATATACACTCATACCCTCTTTTGTGGATAAACTCTGAAGGTTTGTATACTAGCCCTAGCAGAAAAAGTATGGATGTGGGAGTTAAGAAATTTGGAGAGAAGTTCAGGTTCCTTCGTATTCAACTGTGGGACTGGGAAAACTGCCTCACTTCTTTGAATCTCAGATCGTTCTTTTGAAAATAATGACAGGAATTATAAACTCTGCTCTGCCCAAGCCCCAGGGTTATTGTGGACTCCAGTGGGAGAAAGTGCTAAGCAAACCCTTAATGAAAAGGTTGCTATTATTATCAAGCCTGTTTAGCTTTATAGGCAACATTCATGCCTCCACTTTGCTTCTTGTTTATGCCACTTAAAAAGGAACTTGTAAGTGTTCTTAATTAAATTGCCCAACGGAATGCTAGATGAGGAAGACAGGGGTGCACACACATTTTTGCATTCCATGGAGAATTTTTTTTTTAATCTTTTGATTTGGGAGAGAAGATTCAGGATAAAAATTATTTTCTTTTTCGAGTACCTCAAAATATTTGTGTTTGATAATTTCTCATGTTTCACAATTATGAGCGTCTAGGTCTACTTTTCAGGCCAAGAGGATTCTGCTGTGCAAAACGCAAATGTGTCTTATTTCAAGCATGGTAATTAACGGATAACAACGAAAATAAGTAATATTATGTAGAATAAACACTTTTTAAATTTTTTCTCCAATTCTGAAACATATTAGTACATTTTACTGACCATTGCTAAGAGGGACTGAAGCTCGATCTCCAGGGTTTGAAGAGTACGTTTCATCTCTGTAAGTTCATTTCGAGCCGAGGTGGTGGCACCAGCATCGTCAGAAATCTGCTGCTGCAGGGAAGCGCTCTGAAAGGTTGGGGGTGGGTGTTAGGGTGTTAGGGTGCTGCTGGCCTTGCCTCAGTGCCCAGGACCACGCAAGCGCGCCCAGGTCGGGTTTTACCTTCTCGTTGAACCAGGCCTCGGCGTCCCTGCGGTTCTGCTCAGCCAGGGCTTCGTACTCGGCCCGCATGTTGTTCAGCAGGACGGTGAGGTCCACCCCGGGCGCCGCGTTCATCTCCACGTTCACATTCCCTCCCGCCGCGCACTGCAGCGCCTTCATTTCCTGAAAGGAATTTGATTGACCACGTTAGGAGCTGAATATTTTCAAAGGAACCAGACAGGCAGGATGCATAACGTTAGAAACTTTTTAAAAAGCGTTGGTTGCAAACCATGAGAGTGCTAACTCTGGGAAAGCAAGGGTTGCAGAAGGGGAGGTGGGTGGGGGTTTAGGGCAACTGGATGACTAAGGCACTAAGGAAAGCACTTGATGGGATGAGCACTGGGTATTATACTATATATTGGCAAGTTGAATTTAAATAACATATTTTTAAAAATAAAAAAAAATGGGCGTTACATTGAAATGTGAAGTCTGTAATCTTCATAAGATATAAAAGATCGTTCGATGTCTCTAATCACATCATATTCCCTCCATCTTTTTCTTTTTCTTTTTAAATTTTATTTATTTATTCATGAGAGACAGACAGAGAGAGAGAGAGAGAGAGAGAGAGAGAGAGGCAGAGACACAGGCAGAGGGAGAAGCAGGCTCCATTCCATGCAGGGAGCCTGATGTGGGACTATTGCAGGTCTCTAGGACCATACCCGGGACTGAAGGTGGCGCTAAGCCACTGAGCCACCCGGGCTGCCCCCTCCATCTTTTTCTGATACTAATGGCCTGCCTTGGAAATCAAAGAATTTCTCAAAGCAGGCAATTAATCTGTGCTGATTTATCTCTAAAACCTAATAAAACCTGACCACCCTCCCCCCCACCAAAAAAAAAACCCAAAATTTTCTTTGGAGGCAGATGGATAGAAACACTGCAAAAAACCTAAGCCATATGGAGAAACTGATGAGTTCCTTCTGGAATGTTTATGTCAGACATTATTATACTTGTCATCTGAAATTATTATTATTATTATTTTAATTTTGGGAGCCAGGCAGATCATGGAGTCAGGAGAGACAGAGCACCTACCTCCTCGTGATTCTTCTTGAGGTAGGCCAGCTCCTCGCTCAGAGTTTCCAGCTGGATCTCCAGGTCAGTTCTGCACAGAGTCAGCTCATCCAGGACCCTGCGCAAACCGCTGACATCTGCATCAACACTCTGGTGAAGGGCCTGTTCGTTTTCAAACCTTAGAAAATATTTGACAGTTAGTCCCATCACCTTTTAGGTCATCAAAAACTTCCAATCATGCTTTGAGATCAAACTGTTAAGATATACTCAAAATTGCAATTAGACTGTCCATAATGCAAGAAGCAATCTTTGGCACAAGAGAATGGGAATGCTCAAAATTCTCTTTCATGTGATCTTGACATTCATTTGTGTTGGATCCTACATTTCCAGAGTAAAACATAATATTCGGCTGGTCATTCTTACATGCATTTGGTTTAAAACAAATAAGGTCAAACAATTGAGGTGACCTCCAATAGCTTAGATTAAAGGGGAAAATGCTGAGATAACTTCTTTGGTTTCTCTTCAGCTCTACTTACTTTAGCCTGAAGTCATCAGCCGTTAGTCTTGCATTATCATTTTGCAGGATAATATTGGCATTGCTGGTAGTTGCAGAAATGATCTGATAAATGGAGAGTTAGTTAGGAGTGAGGAAATACTTTAAAAATGTCATACTTCCTTGAAAGAAAGTCACCTACAAAATTATATAGTACTCTTTCTGGCATTCTGTCTCCAATAATAAGATGATTCTTTCGCAGATGGGAAATCAAGTATGGCCATTTTTACCCTTCACCCCACCCATAAAAATAACCCTTTCTATGAAAAAACCTATAAACAATATAGCAAGAGAGAGTGGGCAGTTTCTGATATTTTCATATTACAAAAAGCATAAACATGCATGCCTCATACCAGGTTTGGGTGAGCCATATTCAAAGATTAGAATTTTAACATAAATTATTTTTAACATTCATAATGAACTACAGAAAATCAGAAGCTGAGTGCAAAGCCCTGCCGTGTGTGACAGCTTCCACATTTGTGTGTGCTTATGTGGTTAAATACTCTTAGGGGTTTAACCCTTATGACATTGTGCTTCTTACCTGGTTCCTAAGGTCATCAATTATTGGGAAGTATCTGCTGTAGTCATGATCAAGACCACGGCAAGAACCAGGCCCAAATTTCTCATACCAGCCCTTGATCTTCTGCTCCAGGTCAGCGTTGGCCTCTTCTAGTGCTCGCACATTCTCCAGGTAGGAGGCCAAGCGGTCGTTGAGGTTCTGCATGGTCACCTTCTCATTGCCGGACAGGAGGCCATGCTCATTTCCTGTGAAAGCAGCGCAAGAAGCACTTCCCCCGCCATAGCCTCCTGCAGATGAGCTGCCCCCAAAAGCACAGGAGAAGCTACTTCCAATGCCCGGCACACCGCATGCATTTCCAGCCCCAAAACCTGCTCCCCCACTAGAACCAAGCCGTCTGGATGCAGAAGAAAAGCGCACAGACATGATGTCCAGACCAGCGAGCTTGTCCCTAGAGTGAAGCTCTGATGGCAAATGTCCTGCTCAAATGGTGAGTTTGTCTTTATATACATATTACCAGGGTGTTTCTTGATGAACCTTGCTACCCATAGCAAAATAGTGCTTGCCAGCTCATCATGAATTATTCATAATTGGGTGTTTTGTTTTTTTTTAATGAATGCCTTTACCCTACTGTGTCCATTTCTGTAGGTGGAGAGTTACCTTGCGGTTATTTGCTATCTCCAAAATGAGACAGGGAGGGGTATGATCAAGATTATTATAGTGATGCATTTCAAATTTAGTATGAGTAATCCTTCCTGTCTTCTAGGTTTCAGGGCTACAAAACTCCTATAAGAATAAATAACAAAGTGTGATAGATTTCTCTTCCCCTTGCTCAAAGCAACGACATTACATTTTCTTCAGCAAGAGAGCCCATCATAGTCATGCATTTTGATGGAAAATATGATCTTTCTTTCAGATATATTGAAAATAATTTCAAGACCATGGGCTCATGGTACTGGAGGGAAAAGGTCAGGTCTTAAATGAAAACTGAGGTTTTAAATGGACTCTTCTTTGGAGACAGAAAGTCTTCTTGATCCTTATCCCTCCTGAGTTATCATTTCATCTTTACTGCTTTTCTGTCTAAGGTATAAATAAAGGCACTGGTTAATTTCTCTGGGTCCAGTTTTCTTATCTGTAAAATATAGGAACTAGATTATAGCCTGTATATTACTGTTCTATTTCTAGATTTCTTGTGTTTTTACATTTATTTCTTTCATTATTTCTAGAAAAAATTTCTGCATTCACTTCCTCCACATTTCCCCTCCTACTCACTCCTGAATTTTGGTTCCTAGCACTTTATGTAAATTAACCCTCAAATTGCTCATTTTCCCACATCTCCAATTCAGTCATTATTTCTCATGTTTATTCCCCTACATCTTCTTGGACATATTTGATACTGACCACACCAGGCTTAGTGAATTCTAAACAACTGCCTTCTGAAAATACTTCTAATGGAATATTTCTGTTTGCTCCTCTTCTTTCTTCTGTTTAGTATGTCTGTGCTCTAGATTTTGTCATTCCTTATAATTTTGTGCTTGACACTCTTATTTTCTACACATTCTCGTTTGGTGCAGTCACCCCTTCTTGTCACTTTGGCTATAGGTGAATGGTTTCTAAATATGTATCTTTAACACTGGTCTGTGTTCTATTCTAGATCCACGCCTCACTATGTCCACTAGACATTTCTACTTGGATGACTTCTAGCTCAACACTCAATCACCTTATCATCAAACTTTGATCTTTTGTATCTTTTTGCATTACTTGTTGGTGGAATTACCCTGTCATGCTTATGATTGCTAAAAAAAAATCTTTAATTTCTGTTATCTTCTACCAGCTTGCATCCAACAAGTCACTAGGTCCAATTGAATCTACTTCTGCAGTGTCTCTTGAAGCATTTTTTTCTTTTCTATTTTTCTTCTATCATTTTTTTCCAGCTTAATAATTGGATTTTTGGTTCAAGTCTTTTTCTTTTCCTTTGTGATCAGTAGGCAGAGCAGTAAGTCAAGGTACCATTCCTGTAATACACCACCATTGATGTAATTGAAAGAATGTGAGCTCTTGGATCAAATATATCAGCTTTCATATCCCAGTTCTGCAAATTTCTGTGTGACCAATGCAAAGTTCTTTCTTGCTGAGCCTCTATTTCTAAGATGGAGATGTGACTTGTGTTTTTGTGAGGCTGTTAAATGGTAGTTACATTTGTAAAGCAACTATGCTTGTCAATGACTGTAGTCAGTAAGTATTTCTTTCCTTCACCCACTTTCCTCCAGTTTAAAATCAATGGACTATAAGCTAGATAAAGCTCCTTTGTCTGACTTGTAAGTTTCTTCTTGTGGTAGGTTTTACCAGCCTGACTTGTTCATTCCTTCATTTTACTGTTCTTGCCTCCCTCCTTTTGGTCTCTGCTCGTGTTGTTCTTTCCAGTTGAGATTATTTGAGATCTTGCATTTGCCAAGAACAATGGACATTACTTTCAATTATATAGATTGAAAATGAAGTTGCTAAAAATATAAATTTTCATGACCTAATAAGTGAATTTACAGAAAATCAAGTCAGAGAAATCTATTGATCAAGAAATTATATTAATAAAGCATTATAATTTATTATATTACGAAAAATTATGACATAAAAATGTTATTTTGCAATTTGTAAGATTATATTATGTATGTATTACTATTCTATTATATGTTTTAATAAAACATTTTTAAAGGAAAATATTTAAGTGTTAGTACCCCTAACTTAACTTTTTCCTGACTTTGGAACAAGGGACCTGACATTTTTATTTTGCCTTAGACTCTGCAGATTAGATGCCATCTCTGGTTGTTGGGTCTTTCTCTGGGGTAGCTGAAGAGTTCTAGAGAAAAGACCTGCAGGTACTTGAGTGTTTCCCACAGAAGAGTGCTTACTACCTACCTACTCTGGAGTGAAATAAACACACACCACATACAGCCTCTGAGTATTTAGGGCCTTACTTAAGGATGAGCAAAATTTCAATAATCACCATATATTAAAAAACACTCCAACATGAAACACAAAGACACAAAGAAAGAATCAAAGAATGGCACTTAGATACAAACAATAAAGGAACCTGAATAAAACTTTAAAAAAGAAACTACCTATCATTAATGCCCCTAGGAGTAAGAAAAATACTACATATTTGAAACATGAATACAGTATTATTAAAATTGAACAGCAGAGCACAAGAAAGGGCCCTAAGAATTAAAAAATAAATTCCAAAATAACTTCAATAGGTGGGTTGGCAAATAAGATTCAAAAAGAAAAAAAATCTCCCTAACAGTTGAATGAAGGTCAAAAGATGGATAAGAGAAAAGATTAGAAAATTAGAAGTTTGGGGCACTTGGGTGGCTCAGTGGTTGAGCACCTGCCTTCAGCTCAGGTCATGATCCATGGGTCAAGGGTTTGAGTCTCCCAGTGGAATCTCCGCCTATGTCTCCCTCTGCCTATGTCTCTGCCTCTCTGTGTCTCTCATGAATAAATAAATAAAATCTTAAAAAAATAGGGATCCCTGGGTGGCACAGCGGTTTGGCGCCTGCCTTTGGCCCAGGGCGCGATCCTGGAGACCCGGGATCGAATCCCACGTTGGGCTCCCGGTGCATGGAGCCTGCTTCTCCCTCTGCCTGCGTCTCTGCCTCTCTCTCTCACTGTGTGCCTATCATAAATAAATAAAAAATTAAAAAAAAAATAAAATAAAATCTTAAAAAAATAAAAATTAGAGGTTTAGTCCAAGAAGAGCAACCTTAAGTAAATCTTTCAGAAAGAGAGAATGGTAAAATGATGAAGGAATTATTTTATAAGCATATTTTATAATACTCCCCAGAACTAAAGGACTGAGCTTCTAAATTGAAAGAGACTACCAATGACTGTAAGTAATAAATGAAAAGGAATCACAGCAGAGCACGTGCTCAGTTTATTTTAGAGAACCATGGAGAAAAAGAGAACACTTAAAATATCAGAAGAAAAGACAACACACATCCAGTGATGGGGAAATCAGAATGGCTCTGGACTTCTCAACAATCCTGGAAGCCCTGACTCCAGTGAAGAATGCCCTCAAAATTCTACTTGAAAATGAAGTCCAACATAAAATTCTCTACTCTGACAATTAATCATGAGTGAGGGTAGAATAAAAATATCTTCAGACATGAAAGGTCTCAAAATATTTATCTTCCTCACTACTTTGTCAGGAAATCACTAGAGCGAAAAATGAACAAGAAAAGGAAAAAGCTTAGAATCCGAGAAATAGGGCCCCAGTACAGGTGCACTGAATGAATGTCCCCGATGATAGCTGGGTAGCAAGTCAGAAAAATAAATATGAGGTGGGAGGATTCTGAGTGTGAGGGCTGTAGGAGGTAGATGGAAAAGATGGATGGTTTTGTTCGTGTAAGAAAGAGGCATGAGAGATGAAGATATATAGGAAACTAGGTTAGTACAAATGCTAAAAAAATATTGCTTGTATGAAAAACAAAAAGTTGCACAAAAAACATGGCATCTACCACTCAATGCAACAATGAACAATATCTATTTAGCCATAATGATGAGTAACTCAACATTGATCTAACCAAATACTGTGGTATAGCTATGTTAGGAAGAGAAGGAAGGTGGCAAAGGAAAAACTCTCAACTTTCTTTTAAGAGTACAGTATATAATAAGAAAAATTGATAAATCAAGAAATATTGAATAAAACATAGTATTTAAAAATCTAGAGATAAAGATGACAAGGAACAGCTAAAAGAGTTGTAAGTGGTTGCCTGTAGAAAGCAGGGCTTGAGGCAAAAGAAGGGAGAGAAAAAGACACTGTTGTTTTTGTTTTTAGCACAATTTAACTGTTAAAATGCATTCATTACTTGAATAAAAAGGAAAACTTTTTACAAACTAATCAAGAAAAAAATCTCAAGTGCACATTGGATATTTCACTGTAAAATTTACAAATAAAGTTGATATAAATCTAGTTTAAAAATAGACACTATGGTATCTCCATGTCTAATAGTTAAATAAGACTAGATGATATTGTAAAATGTTTTTTAAATTCATACCTAAGCTCAAAAGAAAATAAAAGAAAACATTTAAAAAACACACACACACAGAGCTGAACATGAATGGTGAGCAGACATAGAAGCTCGAGTTATCTTAGAAATATGCTTAGATTAGAAAGATTTTTTGGTTAAAAACTCCACTGAGAAGTAAGATTTGGACCCGACCAAGTGTCATAGCTGAACTTGAGACCCCACTTAAAGCTGTATGCCCCCAAAGCCTATATCATCAGTAGAAATGATGAAGTTAGAAAAGTCTCCATGATGGCGAAATGGAGAAACCAGCAAGTCATTCTGTTGTCAATGGTACTAAGTAAAAATCTGATAATGTGAATATTATTGATATTTGATAATGACTTATAATCACAGCCTTACTCTGATACAGTCAAATTTAGTCTGAGAACCCCAATCCAAGAAATTCATTTAAGATATTTTCAGGTTGGGGTGTCTGAGTGGCTTGCTTGGTTGTCCAACTCTTGATATGAGGTCAGGTCTTAATCTCAGAGTTGTGAGTTCAAGGCCTGTGTTGGGCTCCACGCTGAGTGTGGAGCTTACTTAAAAATAAAATTAAAAAAAAATTTAAAAAGATGTTTTCAGGTTGGTACTGCTTCACATTCCCCTGGAGAAATCATCTCAGTCTTGGCCCTACATGACTCCCAAAGTTAAATTCCGACCACATATGAACTCAAAATAAAATAAACATATGAGGAAATAAACACATATGACTAAGAGCCAAAACTAACTACGGTCTACAGAATAGGACGTCAAACACCAATGATAATGCAATTACAAGGAAATGTATGCAAAAAAAAATGTGTTTTTTGTGTTTAGGGAAGTGAAAGAGAGAAATGGAAGTGTTCTGAATGAATAACTATAAAAAATGACTAGATATATTTTAAAAAGAAATGGAAACAAAAGAAATAGATGAAGAGGATTAGGATTTTATTTATTTATGATAGACATGATAGAGATAGAGATAGAGATAGAGAGAGAGAGAGAGAGAGAGCTTATCTAGATGAACACTGAGCATCCTAGAACTGTTGAATCACTATATTGTACATCTGCAACTAATATAACATCATGTGTTAATTATACTTCAATTTAAAAAATGGGAAATATAATAACTGAAATTGAGAATTTTACCTGAGGATTAAGCAACAGATATGACATAACTAAGGAAGAAATAAATAAATTGTAGGAAAAATAAAACCTTATTTTCCTAAATGAAAGAGAATGAGACAGAGGGAGAGAGGGAGAAAAGGAGAAAGAAAGAGAGGGAGATTGGAGAGAAACTCTGACATATTTTTCACTGGAGTCTCCTTAGAGACCATACTAATGGGGCAGAGGGTAAGAGTTTTATAGAATAGAAACAGCCCTCCAATTTTATTTTATTTTATTTATTTTATGATAGTCACAGAGAGAGAGAGAGAGGCAGAGACACAGGCAGAGGGAGAAGCAGGCTCCATGCACCGGCAGCCCGACGTGGGATTCGATCCTGGGTCTCCAGGATTGCTCCCCGGGCCAAAGGCAGGCGCCAAACCGCTGCGCCACCCAGGGATCCCAGCCCTCCAATTTTAAAGGCAAAGTGAATTTAAGAATCTGCTTCAAGTAGCATTATAGTGATGCTGAAGAACACCAAAGACAAGGAAAAGCAGCAGAGAAAATAGAGATCATCTATAAAGGAACCATAATTAGACTGTCTGCAGCTTCCATGAGCAACAATAGAAATCAAAGACACTGGAATGATCTCTGCAGAAGATATTTTTTTAAGATTTATTTATTTATTTTAGAGAGAGGAGAGGAGGAGCAGAGGAGAGAGGAACTCAAGCAGACTCTGTACTAAGAGCAGAGCCTGATGCAGGACTCCATCTCCCATTCCATAATATCACAACCTGAGCTGAAACCAAGAGTTGGACACTTAACCAACTGCATCACCCAGGTGCCCACAAAATATTAAGAAAAAATATTAAGAAAAAATATTAAGAAAAATATCACATTAAAACTGAGCACCAAGCAAAATTATCTTTCAAGAATAAGGCATAGAGTCTGGGAAATCATGGCAATGGTGGCAGAACTTTTGAATCTTCACATAGAAATTACACAGAACAATTATATCACAAAACCAGATACCCATGTACAACTTTTATAACAAATTGAGGTGACCACGAAACCCAAAATGTAAGCTGGTAGAACAAATTATCATTTGCCATAAGACCTGCAGGTCTTTTTTTTTTTAAGATGTATGTGTGTATGTATGTATGTATGTATGTATTTATTCATGAGAGACACAGAGAGAGAGAGAGAGAGGCAGAGACACAGGCAGAGGGAGAAGCAGGCTCCATGCAGGGAGCCCGAAGACCTGCAAGGTTTATGTTAGAAGCACTTCTGTGCGGGATCCCAGGGTGGCGCAGTGGTTTGGCGCCTACCTTTGGCCCAGGGCGCGATCCTAGAGACCTGGGATCGAATCCCACGTTGGGCTCCCGGTGCATGGGGCCTGCTTCTCCCTCTGCCTATGTCTCTGCCTCTCTCTCTCTGTGTGACTATAATAAATAAATTTTAAAAAAATTAAAAAAAAAAAAAAGAAGAACACTTCTGTGGGAAGAAGAGGATATCCAGAGGTGCTTGAAGGGTCTGATTACAGGAGAATTATGGAAAGCTGATTGAAAAAGGACAGCAGGTGAATTTGAGAAGAGCAGGTGAAACTATAACCTGAGGAGAGCAGGTGAAACTATAACCTGAAACTGGGTTCGCCTCTTTTGCATGTGGAGCCAAAAGACACAACCAAACCAAAGACTAGGAAAAGAAAGGGTTTAACAAATATTATATGTTCTCATTCATTTGGGGAATATAAATAATAGTGAAAGGGAATAGAAGGGAAGGGAGAAGGAATGGGTAGGAAATATCAGAAAGGGAGACAGAACATAAAGACTCCTAACTCTGGGAAACGAGCTAGGGGTGGTGGAAGGGGAGGGGGTGGTGGTGAATGGGTGATGGGCACTGAGGGGGCACTTGACAGGATGAGTACTGGGTGTTATTCTATATGTTGGCAAATTGAACACCAATAAAAAATAAATTTATTATAAAAAAAAAAGAAAGGGTTTGACTTGCACCAAGTCAGGAGAACACCATGACTATTTCCCAAAGCAGTGTCTCCCCAAACAACAAAAATTGGGAAGTTTTGGGCAGCCCGGGTGGCTCAGTGGTTTAATGCCGCCTTCAGTCCAGGGTGTGATCCTGGAGATCCGAGATCAAGTCCCACATCGGGCTTCTTACATGGAGCCTGCTTCTCCCTCTGCCTGTGTCTCTGCCTCTCTCTCTCTCTCTCCTCTCTGTGTATTCTCATGAATAAATAAATAAAATATTTTTTAAAAATTAGGAAGTTTTAAGGTAAGAGTGCATGTGTATTCACGGATGGAGCTTGGTGAGGGAGAATTCAGTAGAGAATTGGGGCAAAAGTCATGCTAAGTGGACAGAGTCCAGGTTTTAATTGATTAAAGTCATGGGGCGGGGGGCAGCATTACCAATTCTCTGCTCTAGTTAGTCTGGTATTTGACTGCTCAAAAGGGTTTAAATTCTGTAAAAAAAACAACTCAAGGATGTGCACTGGGTCAATCTTTAGTTTGAAACAGTACTGGAAGTCTTATCCTTGATTTGTTGTGTCTGATATGGTTAGGCTATTTCCAGGCCTGGTAGAGACTTAGTTTCTGCATTCTCATTAGTCCTTTAAAATCCTTAACTACTGAGATTTTTGCATTTTTTTGGTTATTCCTCCTAGGAAGTCCTGCAAGAAGTGTGTTTGGGCAAGTAGTGCTGGTCAGGCATAGATCACAAAATGGCTGGTCAGGCACAGACCACAGAATGGCTGGGGGCCTTACGTGACTTTTCTTATGTTAAGAAAGCTATGACTCATCTTTCTTTTTCTGTAGACCTCTAACCCTATCTGCCCTCAAAACTGGGAGAGTTTTGCCTATTCAGAAGCAAGTGAGTGAAAAGAATCTTGCATGAGCTGAGACGGAAATAGTCTAGACCCTGTGAATTCTCAAAACCAACCAGCTGTGTTTCCCTTCCAGGAGAGTGCCCCCTCCCATGAGAAGAAACCCCAGGAAGAAGAATCTCAACTGATCAGAATAGGGTCAGTAGAGATGAAGGGAAGAGAAGGTCCAGATATAGTGGAGGAGAGGAAAAGAGAAGAAATTTGAAATCAAACCTATGTATATATGTGTATATATATATATATAAATAAGATTTTTTTTATTTATTCATGACACACACACAGAGAGGCAGAGACACGGGCAGAGGGAGAAGCAGGCTCTATGCAGGGAGCCCAATGTGGGACTCGATCCTGAGACTCCAGGATCATGCCCCGGGCCGAAGGCAGGCGCTAAACCACTGGGCCACCCAGGGATCCTGAAGCCAATATATTTTTGATCCCTAGATGAAAAACAAGAAATGGGAGGTATGTATAGTTAGAAAAGCCTTGCGGAACTATACTCATTCTAGAGGTTAAGGAACATGAATTGCTTGAAAAATGAGAAGAAAAGGATTAAGATAAAATCCCACAAAATGTTAGCACACAAAAACAAAAAAAAATTAGGAGCTGCGTTACATCTCTATAGAAAATGAAAGTATGCCAGAAAGACATGTCAACAAAACAAATTAAGGTATAACTTACCATTTCGAAGTGATCTAAAATGCATTAAAAATGATGGAAGAAAAAACAAGCAACATAAACCATAATTAGGACACTTAGAAATGAGAAGATATAACTTAGGAAAGGATTAGAAATAAAAGCAAAAAAATCTTTACACTGAATAAGATCCAAACACAGGCAATGAGAACTTTAGGGGAAACCAGTTCTCAGAGAAAAGACATATTCGGGAAATACACAATCTTAAACCAAATATTAGCAAATAAAATTCAATAGTATATGAAATAGCATATACTATTCCAAGGGAGTTATTTATAGGAAATGAGGATGGTTAAATACTAGATGCATAAAATGTCATATGACAAAAATCCTATGATCATCTCAAAAGTACTAAAACAAAATGGGCAATTTTACTTATCATGCTGGCATGACAAAGACCTTTCTCAGATGTAAAACTCTAAACCTATGATGGACATTTATCTATACATGAGACAAGGCATTATAAAATTCTGTATGATGACCAAAAAGATTAAAAAATTAAAAGAGAAACAGCAATAGCAATGCGTTTGCAACACCCAATAACAAATAATAATTCACTTCTCTTGTAATGAGCGTCCACAGATCTTGGGTGTTTGTTAAAAGAAAACATATCAGTTTGTGATTTCTGCTTTAACAACCTCCCAAGCACAGTATCTGAAGTCCTTCTCCTTCAGATGGCAACTGATTCCTTGAAGGTACCTTCAGTGTAGAAACTCACCACAGCAAAAAGCAACCTTCAAGGTTTGGAGAAAATATGTTAATTATTAGTAGAACTCCTAAAAAACTCAGAAGCCCCATAATTCTGCTGAGCAAAGGAAAATCATAGACCAAGAGGCCATGATGAATTCTCATTCTCCCTGAAGAGAAGGACAGATTTAAGACTTAAGTTCTGAGGATGGGATACTTCCTTCAATCCTATGAACTCAACAGAATATAAAGGAGACACCCAGAAGTTAATTTTACATCTGTTCCTTTGCTAAATAGATACACAAGGAATTCTGGTTGGTTCCCTTGGCAAGATATTGTTAAAAAACGAAATTCAACTGAGTAAATTTGAAGATCAAATTGCCTTTATTAAGCGATGCATGAATTGGGCAGCATCCCTTGTTACAGACAGGGAGATGCTATGACAAGCTGTACAAAACGGGAGGATTTTTAGGAAGGAGGGTGGGGCAAGAGGTTATTAGCAACAGAAAAAAAAGAAAAGGATGGTTACTTCTTCTTTTCTGAGGAAAGGGAAACACAGTTTTTTTTTTTTTTTTTTTTTTTTTTAAATCATGCAGATGACCTCACCAGTGCTGATCAGGAAATTTCAGATTGACTCATAAAAGGTCACATTCCTGGAAGAGGTCGAAACTGTAATTAAGTCTTGGTTTGCTGCGTGGGGGGCATATGACTTGTAATTCCTTTCTTTCTTTTTTTAAAAACGATGACTTAGAGTTATTTGCTTTTCTTTTTAATCTTGTCACATCAACAGCACCAGTACCACAAAGGCAATGTGTGCTCCCTATACTACTGAGGGAGTACAACTCTGATTCCAGTTCCAGGTGTGGATTTTTTTCCCCCACACCAAGCAATGCTTTGAAACCAGCAAAAATTCTCCCACACTCAATTATGATGCTGTCTACCTGGAGATAGATGAAGGATTCAGTCCTATAAGACTGCTCACTCTACCTTCAACTATTTCAGACCCCAAACTCAAGTCTGGGTTATCACTTATGCTTCTAACCCAATGGCTATAGATCAAAAGTTTTCCCAGGATCCTCTCCTTGGGTTGATTAATTTGCTGGAGTGGTTCACAGAACTCAGAGAAACATTTTACTCACTAGATCACTGGTTTATTATAAAAGGATAGAACTCAGGAACAGTCATATGGAAGAGATGTAGAAGGCATGGTATGGGGAAAGGGTGCAGAGCTTTTGTGCCCTCTCCAGGTGCACCATCCTCCCCAAACCTCCATGTGTTCATCAACCTGGAAGCCCTGCAAACCCCATCCTTTTGGGTTTTTCTGGAAGCTTCCTGACTTGGGTGTGATTGATCAAATCATTGGCCTTTGGCGATTGAACTCAAACTCCATCTCCCTCCCCTCCACTCCTAGGAGGTGGGGTTGGGGGTGGGACTGAAAATTCCAATTCTCTACTCACGCGATTGGCTGACAAGCATCCCCCATCTTTAGTTTCCTTAAAGATAGTTTCTTTAGTTTCTTCTTTAGTTTCCTTTTAACTTCCCAAAGTCTCCTCATTAACATCACAAAAGAACCTTGATAGCTCTAGATCCCTTGGAAATTCTAAGGGTTTTAGTAATTCTGTGCCAGGAATGGGACAAAAATATGTTTCTTATTATAAATCACAATATCACACCATGAAAAGCCGATCACCATGAAGAATGTTTTTAAAATCAATGTATTATGAGCACATCTGATAAATGGGTCTGGCTTCATCAGCATGAAACCTGTGTAGGACACAAGGTTTCATGTTCAGAAGGACCCCATACTAGATTTAATGTTCTTCTGTTGCCATCTTGATATTCTTAATTTTATCTCGGAACTTGTATCTTGTAAGTGAAGCCTGCTGGGACAATAGGATAAGAGTTTGAGCAGAGGAGTATGGAAATATGTTTATCTGCAGTTTTTCCTTACAGCAGCATGTAGCATATGCAATGCCCAGGTGCACAGCATTCTGGTGGACCCATCCTGTGGAGTTTGGTGAAACTCAAAGCACATGCTAGGTAAGTACGTCTATGAGTAAGCAGGGTTTCTGACAACCCCAAGAGCTTTTCCATTCAAATGGAATTTGTTTCAAATGTAGAAAGAAGGCAGTGGTGTTCCAAAGAACACGAACTACTCAGGAACCCTATCACTTACTGTTGCATTCCTTTATGAGCCAGCCGCTTATGCTGAAAACAATGATATAGAAAGATAGGGCAACCCACAGTTCCTTTTCCTGTCTTTTTTTTTACTCATCACTATGCCAGTGATGGCTAGTGTTGGTAAAATGGGAGCAGATAAAGGAGTGAAAGATAACCAGTTGAGTTGGTTTGGTGCAGTTTCCACTTTTGGTAAGAACAAAATACATGTCTATGTGTAGGGGCCAACCAAGGGTAGCCTGCCCCAAACTATGCCACTTTGGCATATTGACTATATTATTTTTTATGTTTTTTAAAGATTTTATTTATTTGAGAGAGAGTAAGTGAGAGAGAGAGAGAGAGAGAGAGAGAGAGAATATGAGGGGGAGGGTCAGAGAGAGAAGCAGACTCCCCACTGAGCAGGGAGCCTGATGCAGGGCTGCATCCCAGGACCCTGGGATCATGACCTGAGCTGAAGGCAGATGCTTAACTGACTGAGCCACCCAGGTGTCCCTGGCATATTGACTATTTTAAATAAAAGCTACTTAAGGGATAGCCTGTGCAGAAGGACACTCAGACCTCCTCTGTTGCCCTGAAAGCAGCAAATAAATTTCCTGTGTGAAGCTTACCCTCCCTATACAAAGAGGTAAAGAGAGATCCTTATTACTGAAGATGGAGAATTTAGAGGCAAGAAGGTTGTATAAATGACTCTTGCTACTTTTTACTGATTTACTACTACAGCCCGAATTCTGTTTAGAATTTCTTATGAATTGAAGCTCCCAAAGCTATGTTTTCCTTGTTCTGTCAATTGCTCACAGATTAATTTTCTCGTTGTCTAAAAAGTATAAAAACTGCCAGCTTTGGTCATTTCTTTGGGTCTCAAATTGAATAGTGGGTCTCTGTGCACACATAAATGACTTTGTTTCTTTTCTTCTGTTAATCTGACCCCTGTAAATTAATTCTTAGTGGAGATGGAAGACTTTGTAGAGTTGAAGAAGAATTTTCCTTCCCTTCACATGTATCAGCTATAAAATATGAATTGTGTTATTTTAGTGATTCTGTACACAAGTTAAATGTTCTTTTTTAAAAAATATTTTATTTATTTATTTGAGAGAGAGAGAGAGAGAGCGAGCATGCACGCATGCACAAGCAGGGGAACAACAGAAGGAGAGGGAGAAGCAGACTCCCTATTGGGCAAAAAGCCCAATATGGGGCTGGATCCCAGGACCCTGGGACCATGACCTGAGCTGAAGGCAGATGCTTAACCAACTGAGCCACCCAGGTGCTCCAGTTAAATGTTCTTTTTTTTTGTCAATTTAAAATGGGTATTTCTCAACATAAAAATGAATGGAAAAATTTATGCCAATAACTTAAAATTTTTAATTTTTATTTACTTAGAATGATATTAAATGACAAATTTAAAAAAACATGACAAGTAGACTGTATGACTGCAGAAGATAGGGAAAATGCCATATTTTAGTGCCTTTAATGATACTCCCCCCCCCCCCCCGATTTTTGAACAAGGGACTCCAACTTTTCATCCTGCACTTAGCCCTGCAAATTATGCTGCTAGCCCTGTACACTCTATACTTGGGAGATTATTTGCCCATGAATTTCTAGTATTAACTTCATTTGATCCCTTTGGCTCAAGATTTTGTAAACATCCCATCCTTTGTCACTTCTTTGAACTCCCAAGCTGTTGTGTTTTGGATAGCAGTCCTGCCTTCATTGGAGCTTCTCATTAGAATCAGGCCACATAACAGAAATAGGAGAGCTGCTTTCCTTTTAGGGAATTTAACATTTGTTAGGATTCCTTACCATACGTTTTGATCTGGAAACATAGAAAGACGCAATAACCATAACGTTCATCACCCTCATGAGATTTTAAGTTCTAGACCAGGTGTTGGTGGGTTGAATGTGGTCTGCCACCTGTTCTCATATAGCTCATGAGCTAAGAATGGTTTTTACATTTTTAAATGGTTAGGAAAAAATCAAAAGAAGAATAATATATCATAATATGTCAAACTTAGTTGCAATTTGAGTTGCAGTATCCATAAATAGTTTTATTGGAACACAGTCATGTTCATTCATTTACTGATTGTCTATGGCTGTTTTCTGCTACAATGGTTTAGCCAAGTAGTTGAAAAAAGAGACCTTATGGCCTGCAAAGCCTGAGCTAGATGCTATCTGGAGCTTGACAGAAAGTTTGCTCTAGGAAAAAAGTCATTCACAGGAGGCTCAATGCTGTGGATCTTCCCAGAGTTAATCTTGATTATAGGGGAACAAGTACCCTGGTAAGTATCCAGATCCCCAGGAAGTTTGATAGGCTCATTGGTAAGATACCAGGAGGCGCCATCTAGTGATGGAACTTTTCAATCACAGGAGAATTTCTATTTTTTTTCCTAGTTATTTGTCCATGCAAAAGGGTCAGATATTTAAAGATTATGCCTAGTGAATATTAATATTTAAGTGCCACGTGATATTCACTATTATTTAAAACTAGAGTGAAAGGCAATGAAAATAGATTCCATAAATGTATACCCATGATTGTGATGTAGGAAAGAAAACTCAAATAATTGTTTATTGGTTATGAGTGAATGGAAAGGAGTGAACATCCACTTTTTTATTTATTTGAAAACAGACACCCAAAACCCTGTAAAAATTAGCTAAGAAAAAAAGCATTTTTGCTAAGTAACTTATTATTAAGGGCAGAAAGTTGGTTTTTAAAAAAATTCCTTGATTATTTAGAATAATGTAGTTGTGCAGGATCCTTTCCCAGACTGTTCTTTTCTCTATGGCGGCTAGAAAGGAACCTTTTGCTCTGTTTTGCCACTGGTCACTTTAGATGTCTTTTCTTCAATGGAGTGAACTCTTGATGATAGAACTTTACCACGTTGATCTATCTCTTCAACCACTGTCTTTACCAGTGTGGTTTTGGATAACTCTAGAAATAAAACACCTGTGAATACACATATTCCAGCTAAAAGATTACATGAGGAAGAATTCCAGTGCTAGCTGTGATATAACATATTATGTACACTTTGATGAGAGAGTATGTGTAGATTTATAATAATAGTTTAGTATAATTTTATCCACTTAAAGTAATACTTTAACTTCAGAGTACTTTAATTAAAATTATTTAAATACAAATGTTGCCACACTATATGATTGCCATTAACATGAAAGTACTTGCAGTAGAAATAGAACTAGATTTTATTACCTTTGGATGAATTCCCTGAGCCTCCTGATCCAAAGCCCTTTGATTTGGAGCACGAGCTGAAAAAAAATCCCAGTTTATTCTTTAATATATCTATATCTATATCTGTATCTATATATCTATATTCTTCAATATCATTTAATAGTGACAATAGTTTACCACTTAAATATTCATTGAGTCAAATGATGAACATGAACTCAAGTGAACTTTGTTTTTTTTTTCTTGAATATTTTATTTATTTATTCATGAGAGAGAGAGAGAGAGACAGAGACAGAGACAGAGACGCAGGCAGAGGGAGAAGCAGGCTCCATGCAGGGAGCCCCTGTGGGTCCCGATCCCAGGTCTCCAGGATCAGGCCGTGGGCTGAAAGCGGCGCTAAACCGCTGAGCCACCCGGGCTGCCCTCAAGTGAACTTTGTATGCCAAGAACAGATATTAGTTTTCTATAAAGGAAAATATTAAACATTTGTAGGAGGTGAAAATAATGAAATGTCTTCTAAAGAGAGGACATAAAACAACTTTATTTCCATTTGATTTTCTTTAACCCAAGAATTTATTTATTTATTTATTTTTAAAGATTTTATTTATATTCATGAGAAACACAGAGAGAGAGATGCAGAGACGCAGGCAGAGGGAGAAGCAGGCTCCATGCAGGGAGCCCGACGCGGGACTGGATCCCGGATCTCCAGGATCACACCCTGGGCTGCAGGTGGCGCTAAACCGCTGCCCCACGGGGGCTGCCCTAACCCAAGAATTTAAACCTAAGGAGAGTATATATGCATATTGATATACGTACATAGTCTATATATACATTTATAAATATATACTTTTTTAATGAAAGTAATGCTTTTTTTTTTTTTAAGAGAGGGAGAGAAGTGGGAGAGGGGCAGAAGGAGAGACAGCATCTTAAGCAGACTCCTTGCCCAGTGGAGAGCCAAACACAGGGCTGGATTTCACAACCTTGAGATTATGACCTGAGCCAAAATCAAGAGTTGGAGGCTTAACCTCCTAAGCCACCCAGGACACTTACTCCTTTTTTTTTTTTTTTTTTTACGTTTTTTATTTATTTAAGTAGTGCGAACTCTTCTCACTGTAGCATTCCAGCTGTTCTCTCTTTAAATCTCAGGCCGAATTCGTAGGTTTTCAGGATGATTTGAAAGTTATCTAGATAAGTTGGTGTGGACAGGTGACTTGGGGACCACTCTTCTGCCATCTTGCCCTGCCTCCCTTATTTATTTAAGTAATCTCTACACCCATGTGGGACTTGAACTCACAACCCCAGGATCAAACATCGCATACTGCTCCAACTGAGCCAGCCAGGCATCCCTACCTTTTATTTTTTTAACATATAGATCCTGGGGGTTGCACAGACTATGTTTATTTGAGGGCAGCAATGATATTTGGAAGGGAGCGAAAGATGGGTAAAGCCTGGTGGGGAATAATCTCAAAACCTAGAATGATTAACATGGATAATGAATAGGGTCATCTGCAGGGATGACTGGGGTCATCCAAAGCAGATGAAGAAGGGGCTGTGATGTACAAAATATGGAAGGGATGACTGCAGATGGAATGAAGAAGAAAAGGATTGGAGGCATGGAACATGGACAGCCCATGGTTGTGGTTTAAAATAGGTAAAAACCTATCTGATAAAATACTGGATTTTCATTTTTTTTTATGATCTGTTTTATTTATTCATGAGAGACATAGATAGAGAGGCAGAGACTTAGGCAGAGGGAGAAGCAGGCTCCCTGTGGGGAGCCTGATGCAGATCTCCACCCCAGGACCCTGGGATCACAACCCAAGCTAAAAGGCAGTTGTTCACCACTGAGCCACCCAGGCATCCCAAAATACCGGATTTTCAAATGGTGTTACTTACTTCCCATCTCCATCAATCAGGTGGCAATAGGTCTCAATTTCCTTTTCCAGGTGGACCTTGATGTCAAGCAGCTGCTCATACTCCAGCTTCTGGCCCTCGGTCTCGGTTCTGACCTGGTGCAGCTGCTCCTCCAGGGCCCCGATCTGAGCCTGGATCTGGGCGAGCTGTGTGCAGTAGTTGCCTTCGGTCTCGGTCAGGGAGCACTCCAGGGAGTGTTTCTGAGGACAAGAGATGTCACAGCAAGGATGAAGCCACTTGGAGGACTATGCAGACCAGCCCTTCTCAGCAAACAGCAGCACTGCTTTCTAGGTGAGTTTTGGAAATCTGTGGGGATCATCACAACAACATGGGAGGTGCAGAGGAAGGGGAAGTCACAGGCATTTATGGGGTGGAGGGGCGGCATGCTGGATGACCTGATATGGCATAAATGGCCCTTTCCCATGAGACTTTTGACTGTTTCGATGGACTTTTGTGATATTTAGGTAATATTTCCTATCATGCAGAGAAAAACTCTTTTGGTGGAGGGGATAGTGCCATAAGAAATCATATTGGAAATTTTATATATTGACATTACATATTTACTTTGGGGTTGGTTTTGGTTTTTTGATCATTTTCTGCCACTGACCCTAGAGACCTACCCCACCACTGCTCCAAGGCCTTGTGTGCTGCTGTTTCCTTTTCTGATTTGTTCCGGATTTGCTGTTGTTATTCAAAGGCCTTTTATAGAGTACTTGAGAAAGAATGAATGTCTTAATGGGGGTGGGCTTTCAACACAAGAGATATATTCATAGCACAGTACAGGTCATTATTTCCACACTACTCTTATGAATATTACACCTCCTCCTTTCCACTTGGACAGCCTGTCATCTGTCTGGTCGTGTGATGTCTACTCCAATCAAAGTAATTATCTTCTCCCCTTACCATAGATAAGTACATCTGGGTGGTTATTTCTTCTCCTGATATTAGTTATTTTCTGAGTGTCCACCCCCATTCGCACTCTCATTTTCCTGTTCTTCTTGCATGGAGCCACTCCTGATATTGCATCATTTAAAATAAAACTATTTGTCAAGGGAAGGGGTAAGCTTCTGTCTCTGTCATTACATGTTCTGGGGTATTTGGGCCTAAGTGTTTACAAGTTAAATAGATTTTATTTAAAAATACTTATAGTTTTCCTTTTCATTGCAGTTATGGCAGTATAGTGGGGTTTTTTAAATCATTTTTTTTGTATTGCTAAGTATATCATTTGTTGACTTCATTCTAGGACAAAGAGGGAGTTATAAAATAAATATTCATCATAACAGGCAGACATGGGGTTGGATGGGGCTAAGAACCACTGATTTACTAAATGGGCCGACTGGTGCATTACATGGGTGGTGCTGGGCTCTCCAGAGCAAAGGAGTGGAAGGTGGACAGAATGGTGATGGGGAGGAGGCAAAGATGTCAGTGAAGTGTGTGCTCAGCTGTTCGAAACATTAATTTCCCTGATGATGTGTCCTCATGTGGTATTTCTTTCTTTCTTTTTTTTTTTTTTAGAGACGGTGAAAGATGGGGAGGGAGAGAAAGAATCTTAAGCAGGCTCCCTACCCAGCAGAGCCCGATCTCACAACCCTGAGGTCATGACCTGAGCCGAAATCAAGATTCAGATGTTTAACCCACTGGGCCACCCAGATCTGGTATTCCTTTTTAAGTTTGCTACTACTCTTCTTAATCAGAGATGACAGCATCCCTATCTCTATCTACAGCCTTTCACTGTAAAGGTTAGCTTGTAGATAAGGAAAGAGAACAGGATAAACTTACAAGTTTGCATACTACGGGAAGCATAGGGAAAGTTTATATATTTAGACAATTCCCAACTTACATGTGATTTGTGTGCTAAACTATAGAGATCTTGCCTAGAATCCATCTATGATGAATCTCAAGTACGGAAGTTAGGTTCTACACCACCATTATTCTATAATTCTGTTATGTTGTGTAACATGGGCCTTTTGTGTAGATTATTTCCTGAGCCCCAACTATGGTACTCCTGGCTGCAGAGAATTAACTGCTTTCTAACATCACCTCCTATGTGAAGGGGCTTACATTTTGATCTGGGAACTCAGGAGTTTATTTGCTTCAATGTATCTCAGAAATGAGAGGGCAGGTTTGTACTCAGTTTGTGCTCAGTGATACAGCAGCAGGCACAGGTCCTCTGGGTTCTAGTCTCAGGGACAAAGGGAATGGGGTAGAGAGCAGGGCTCCAGGGGCCTCAAGTGACAGGGAGAGGGTCCAGTTCCTGCAGAGGAGACCAAGGTCAGGACAAGAGGGGCACACCCTGGTTCAGTTGACAGTCTGTGGTTAAAACAAGTCTCCAATCTAAACATTATCTGGTAAGAGAGCACTCTACCTTTTTAGAATGGTTAAATCAAAATGGTCTTCCTGTAGTTTTGGGTCATCTTTACCCTTTCTGCTCACTGCACTTATTTGTATAATAGTGGTGCTTCTCTTTGGGTTACAATCTCATGTCCTCGGGGAGCATGAAACCCCCTATGACAATGGGAACCCTTGGGCCATGTATATGCGTTAATTCTCAAAATCAAGCTTTTTGGGTGCTGCTAGCTCACACCCCAGAAGGAAAGCCAGTTTTAGTCCTGGATTGTCTCCATGGTAACCTCTGAAATAATTGGCAGTAGGTGCCAAGGTGGCTGAATGCCCAGCTCTGTGAGATGAGCGGGGATGAAGAGGCTGACAGTGCTCATAGGGTTTCAGATATGTACCCTCTTGTCTACCTTATGGAAAGCACCATGCGGCTTTCATCGGCCTGCATCAATATGAGGAGATGCTGGGGAGGCTCCTAAGGTCTGCCTTGTGTGGCCACCTTGACCTTGGCCTGACACTTAATTTTCAGGTGGGGTAATAGTGCTGCTGCTTGCTTTGTGGGGCCGAGGAAGGGGCTGTGTGAAGACGTGAGCTACTTTTGTGAAAGGGGCACTGAGCAGGGGCCAGTCAGGAAATCCTCAGGGATCTCAGGGAGGAAGAAACACAGACAGTCTCTCTCTCCTTCTGAGTGTTTCGGAGTCTATCTTCCTTGCTCTCTGCTGCTCTAAGGATTTGTAGGGAAAGCTCTAACAGAGAAGAAGAGGAGGGTTCCAGTTCAAGGCACAAAATCCAGGCTGACCCGCGCTCTCGCCTGCCTACCGTTGCCAGGACGGACTGCAGCTCGATCTCCAGGGTCTGCAGGGTGCGCTTCATGTCGGTCAGCTCGTTCCTGGCCGTGGTGGCGGCGCCCGCGTGGTCAGAGATCTGCTGCTGCAGGGTGGCGCTCTGGAAGGGGGGTGCAGGGGGTGAGCAGGCTTGCACCTGCCGGCGGGCCTGCGTGGGACTGGGCGGCGGCCTCACCTTCTCGTTGAACCAGGCCTCGGCGTCCCTGCGGTTCTGCTCAGCCAGGGCTTCGTACTCGGCCCGCATGTTGTTCAGCAGGACGGTGAGGTCCACCCCGGGCGCCGCGTTCATCTCCACGTTCACGTTCCCTCCCGCTGCGCACTGCAGCGCCTTCATTTCCTGCAGGGAAGTGTGTGCAGGACGCGATGGGTGTAGGGTCGGTGCGTGCACCTGCTCTTCCACGCTCCTGCTGGGAGCCCAGCGGCCTGCCTTCCCAGCCCTCTGCCCTGTGACTCTTCCCTCTCCCTCTTTTTTCATGTTTCCTGACCTTTCCCTCCCCCATAATTACCTCCTTGGGGGCCAGTAGGGTTGGGGTTTTAGGCTTTTTGAACCTGTCATCGGGTGATTTCTGAAACATTTTCATCTACTGTTTTTTTTTTTTTTTAAATTTTCTTTAAATTCAATTTGCCAACATAGTATAACACCTAGTGCTCGTCTCATTGTGTGCCTTCTTAATCATCTATTGTTTTGGAGACTATTTTGGGGATAATCTTTTTTTTTAAAGGAGTTTGAAGCTGCTTGGTATAATGTATCAAATAATGATACACCCTATACATACATACATACAATATACGACTATATTTCCAAACCAGTAACATTTAAGATACTTGAAATTCATGCATCAAAGTGCCTATTTTTTGACTAATAGGAATAACTATTGATGAAAATAAATAATAATAATAATAATAATATATTATTGGGCGAGTTCAACACTCAAGTAAAGCCAGACTCATTAAGTGGAGAAAACAATGACATTTATAGTCAGAGAGGTCTTCTGTGAGAAGGTTGACCTCAGGATAGACATTTATGAATGAAAGAAATAATCTAGTGCAAACAGAGATGGGTGTACGAATGCAAAAGCAATGCACCATTTTCAAAATGATAAAATATTATATATCAGCCTAAACAAATGGAAGGGTACAGATCAAATGGTTAATATTTATAACCTTGGGAGATGGGATTAGAAGGTTAGAGAGTGGGAGAAATGAAATTCTTTATATGCCTTGGCATTGTTTAAATTATTACAATGGGCATACTATTTTAATAGTTATAATTAATATAATAACTAATATTATATGAATGACATATATAGTAAAAATACATATAGTAAAAAGCCTATTATAATAATTTAAACAATACTGTTGTAATTTAATGTCCCCCCAAAGTATTTAAAATGTACAGAATCATGATTTGACTAGAAGTACAATTTCTCCTACCTCTTCATGGTTCTTCTTGAGATACCTCATCTCTTCACTCAGGGATTCATACTGCAGCTCCTGGTCAGTCCTGCAGAGTGTCAATTCGTCCAGGACTCTCCGCAGCCCGTTGATGTCAGCCTCTGTGTTTTGGTGAAGGGCAAGCTCATTCTCGTACCTTGGGGAGCATTCAATGAATTTCAGCACAAGTTAGATTACTTCAAGAGGTAGAATAAAATAAAACTTTGATTGCTGTCAGCGGCACATTGGAAATTGAATTGGGACTCAAAATGTCATAAAAGCATACAGTGAAAGCCTTCTTCCACTCATTTTACCAAGTTCTATGCAAGGAAATTGGCAGTTATTTAATGATACAAATTCTGATAGCAGATCCTGATTAAATAAAAATATGCCACTTTAGAATTTTATTTTCGTTACTATTTTTCCTTGCTTGATGCATATTTACCAGCTATGCCTGGAATAGTGCTTGGCGCTATTCCAGGCATAGAAATACAGTGGTGTTTTGTCCCAAGAATGTAATAAACAGGTATAAACTGCGAGTATAGCTGATTGTAATAACATGCTTTGTGTCATAGGGTGTTGTTGTATTATAACATGCATTAGTTTCCTTAATCTTTTATAGTTTATTTTACTCGGGATGAAATTGAAATTTTATTTAACATATTAAACAGACAGGAAACCTTTTCTAGAGAGTGTTTGTTTTCTATCACTTACTTTAGCCGGAAATCATCAGCAGCCAGTCTGGCATTGTCAATATGTAGAATTACATTAGCATTAGCGGTAGTGGAAGAGATAATCTAGAAGAAATCAAAAGGGAGGACACAACAAATAAGCCTGCTCTTATAATTTGTTATCTCAGGAAATAAAAAATGTGACACAATGAACTTCTGCGTAAAAATCTTATTTCCTGGGGCACCTGGGTGGCTCAGTGATTGTCTGCCTTTGGCTCAGGTCATGATCCTGGGGTTCTGGGATCGAGTCCTGCATGGAGCTCCCCACAGGGGTGGGGGTGAGGGGGTGGGGGTGGGGGAAGCCTGTTTCTCCCTCTGCCTATGTCTCTGTGTCTCTCATGAATAAATAAATAAAATCTTTAAAATATCTCATTTCCTCAAGTGACAACCAAAATATTTAGAATTTTAATTTCTAAAAATTACAAATGTGATCATCTCTTCTCATCTACTCATGTAACTTTTAGAATGCAACACTTTCTTATCAATGAATATATTTCAAAACTAGTAACATTTAAGCTACTTGAAATTCATGCATCAAAGCGCTTATTTTTGACTAATAGGAAGAATTATTTATGAAAATAAAAAATAAATATGAATATAAATGACAGATAACAGTTATGAAGCATTTCCTGTTCATGTTCTATGTCTTTTTGCTAGGTAATTCTTAGCTTTAAATACTTTGAATATTTTCAGATTTGTGATTCCTCACCTTATTCTTAAGATCTTCAATTATTAGATGGTATCTGCTATAGTCATAATCAAGTCCACGGCAAGATCCTGGTCCATACTTATCATACCAACCCTTGATTTTCCTCTCTAGTTCAGCATTTGCGTCTTCCAGAGCTCGCACGTTATCCAGGTAGGATGCCAAGCGGTCATTAAGATTCTGCATGGTCACCTTCTCATTCCCAGACAGAAGTCCCCCTTCACTTCCAGCAAAGCCAGAACAAGCAGCGCTTCCAAAGACACCACCAGCATGGTTCCCCCCAGGAATACTGCCCAGGCCCCCTCCCAAGGCACAGGAAAATCCACTTCCAGCAAAGGAGCTGCCACATGCATTGCTGCCTGCAAAGCCTGAGCCTCCACTGGATGGCCTGGCAGATCCGGTTCCAGACCATAAGCAAATATGTCTGGACCCACTAGAAAATCGGAGAGACATGACAGAAAGAGAAACGTTCACCTTGTCTGTAACAAGATAGTTGTAACTTCAAAGGTGAACAGAATATTGTGTGCTGATGGTTTCTTTGAGCTTTTATACACAATTATTGGGTGTTTCTATTTAAGTTATGCATGCCAGAAGAAAAATGGCATCATCCAGATTAGCATGAAATTATGTATAATTAGATTTTTTTTTTTTGTAATCTGATGTCTAACATCCCTAGCTATTGCTTCAGGATATTTGTTATCTTAAATATAACAGGGTTCAGTCTATATTAAGTTCATTATTTTAACTTCTAATTTTGGGTGAGTAATCCTTTACTTTCATCTAGACCCTAGGAATATACCGTCATTACCTGGCACCAGATATAAAGTCTTAAAAGTTTGATTGTAATAGGGTACCACCAACTAGCTACAGTAGGGTCTTAATTACCAGGGTGGTATATAAAGAACCATTAAGGGCACCTGGGTGGCTCAGTCGATTAAGTGTCTGCCTTCAGCTCAGGTCATGATCCCAGGGTCCTGAGATTGAGCCACCTGTCAGGCTCCCTGCTCAGTGAGGAGTCTGCTTCTCTCTCTCCCTCTGTCCTTCCCCTGTTCATGCTTTCTCCCTCTCAAATAAATAAATAAATAAATAAATAAATAAATAAATAAAATCTTAAAAAAAGAGAACCATTAATTGTAACCATAAAAAATAACCATAAATATGTAAAGAAACATATTTTATCCTGTCATAGCAAAAAATAAATGTGTCATTTAAAAAATATGATCCTGGTAACTTCTCTGGTCTTACTATGATTATAACATCTATTTATTACCTTGAACAATAACGTAGATATAAACTGATTCCTTTATTTAACATGTATGGCTACTATATCTGGTGTTCAAAGCTAAATTAAATATCTTCTCCCATTCTGTAGGTTGTCTTTTAGTTTTGTTGACTGTATCCTTTGCTGTGCAAAAGCTTCTTATCTTGATGAAGTCCCAATAGTTCATTTTTGCTTTTGTTTCTTTTGCCTTTGTGGATGTATCTTGCAAGAAGTTACTGTGGCCGAGTTCAAAGAGGGTGTTGCCTGTGTTCTCTTCTATGATTTTGATGGACTCTTGTCTCACATTTAGATCTCTCATCCATTTTGAGTTTATCTTTGTGTATGGTGAAAGAGAGTGGTCCAGTTTCATTCTTCTGCATGTGGATGTCCAATTTTCCCAGCACCATTTATTGAAGAGACTGTCTTTCTTCCAATGGATAGTCTTTCCTCCTTTATCGAATATTAGATGACCATACATTTCAGGGTCCACTTCTGGGTTCTCTATTCTGTTCCATTGATCTATCAGATAAAGGGCTAGTTTCCAAAATCTATAAAGAACTTATTAAACTCAACACCAAAGAAACAAACAATCCAATCATGAAATGGGCAAAAGACATGAAGAGAAATCTCACAGATGAAGACATGGACATGGCCAACAAGCACATGAGAAAATGCTCTGCATGACTTGCCATCAGGGAAATACAAATCAAAACCACAATGAGATACCACCTCACACCAGTGAGAATGGGAAAAATTAACAAGGCAGGAAACAACAAATGTTGGAGAGGATGCGGAGAAAAGGGAACCCTCTTACACTGTTGGTGGGAATGTGAACTGGTGCAGCCACTCTGGAAAACTGTGTGGAGGTTCCTCAAAGGGTTAAAAATAGACCTGCCCTACGACCCAGCAATTGCACTGTTGGGGATTTACCCCAAAGATTCAGATGCAATGAAACGTCGGGACACCTGCACCCCGATGTTTCTATCAGCAATGGCCACAATAGCCAAACTGTGGAAGGAGCCTCGGTGTCCATCGAAAGATGAATGGATAAAGAAGATGTGGTCTATGTATACAATGGAATATTACTCAGCAATTAGAAACGACAAATACCCACCATTTGCTTCAACGTGGATGGAACTGGAGGGTATTATGCTGAGTGAAATACGTCAATCGGAGAAGGACAAACAGTGTATGTTCTCATTCATTTGGGGAATATGAATAATAGTGAAAGGGAATATAAAGGAAGGAAAAGAAATGTTGGGAAATATCAGGAAGGGAGACAGAACATAAAGACTCCTAACTCGGGGAAACGAACTAGGGGTGGTGGAAGGGGAGGAGGGCGGGTGTTGGAGAGGAATGGGTGAGGGGCACTGAGGTGGACACTTGACGGGATGAGCACTGGGTGTTTTTCTGTATGTTGGTAAATTGAACACCAATAAAAATTAATTAAAAAAAAACAAAAAAAAACAAAGCTAAATTAAAAAATGAAGACATGATGGTAAATTACTCAGAGATGGAAAAGATATGGGTACAGTCTCTAAGAAATGTATGGTTGGAAAACAAAAAAAGAAATGTCAGGCAGAAGCTGGATCGTGTTTAACCTTCTCTGTCAAAGAGTTTGACAGGGTATGTGTGTGGGAAGGGGAGAGGCAGTCTAGCTGAGAGGGCAGGAGAGGTGAGCAGGAATTGACCTGAGAAGCCTCCTCTTGAGGCAGTTGCCAGGAAGGTGGGGGTGAAGCAAGTGAAGAGGACAGGAAAAGGAGGGATAGGAGGGATTTGGTTGGGCTTGACGGGTTCCAGATTCTGTGGTGAAGACAGGCATAAAACTGTTTTGCCTCCAGGACAGTCAGGGTGTCTCCTGGAACTGTGCTGGTACAAGCAGTCTGAAGCCTGGTCAGCTAGCACTGTGGCTGTCATCGGCATGGCCTTTAAATGCACTTTCTGGGCAAAATTGTAGGATTTTTTAAAGCAGCAGGAGGTCTTAGACATTATCTAATTTAGCCCCTTTGTCGGATGGGGCAAGCTGAGAGCTGTAAATGTTAAACGATTTGTTCAGAGTCACCAGGAACATGCCAGATGAAGATTTGGCATATGTTCTAGATAGCACTGAGAGTCTGGCATCATGAGTCTATTTTAAGATACAAATAATTTCTCTAAATGATTTACGCCCATACAAATACCTATTTTATATAATTCCTTCAATAGTCTTAACATGTTATATTAATTGTGAAATTATTCTCTTAAGTTGCTGAATTATTGAAATTGAAATATTAAAAATTCAAATATTAAAACATGAAGAATTATAAATCTCTTCAGTGTCTGATTATTAGCTGTAAATAATAGTTAAACAAATTTTTAGTGTAATGTGTATGTATCCTTCAGATGTAAAAAAAATTTCCAAAGAACATTTTGTGACACAAAAGGAAAAGAAGCTTTTTTTTTTTTTTTTAAAGCTTAAGTTGAAATAACTTGCTTCCCTCATTAGCATCACCCCTGGTGATCCCACACCGTTCACAGCAATTGTCCCTGACCTTTTATTTCCACCAGGGGGCAGCGCTCACCTGCAAATGGATGTTGCTTGGTGCTGAATCACCACTTCAGATTGGGTCCTTTGAGCCTTCAGCTGGAAATTATTAAACCCTTGGTAAGAAGCAACCTCAATATTTATCTTCTCAAAGTTCGGAGTACGAAGAGTATGAAGACAAGCTTTCCTTATGTTTATATGGTGCTTTACAGCTTCCAAAGAGATTTCTTGTACATTATCTTATTTGAACCTTACAAAACATCTGGGAATTAGTTAGATTTCCTTCTGATTTAACGATGAGAAAACGGAGGACAAGGACTGCTTAGGGACATACAACATGAAGCAGGGTGAATCAGGCCAGAATAGACCTTGGGATTCAGTGTGGTGGTCCTTCTGTTAAGTACAGTTATCTTAAAGTCAGATGGAAAAGTAACTCAAATGATGCCAAAATCTCTTTAATGAAAAACATAAAACATATTTCTTACAAAATTCTTTCCAGAATATCTAGTTAATAGCTAAATGAAACTTTTGACTACAGTTATGCTGCCTATCAGGTGTCAGTCATTCATTTTTTGTTCATTCAAGAAGTATTTAATGAGCACATACTATGCATAAGGCACTGTATGAGTAGCAGGGCATACAGAGGGGAAGAAAATAAATGCTTTCCAAGCCCTTACTGTGGATAATGCTGCTGTGAATGTGGCACACACAAATATCTCTTCAAGACCTCAATATCAATTCTTTTGGCTTTAGACCCAGAAGTGAAACTGCAAAATCATATGGTACTTAAAAAAAAAAAGATTTTATTTATTCATTCATGAGAGACAGAGAGAGAGGCAAAGGCATAGGCAGAGGGAGAAGCAGGCTCCCTGCAGGGAGTCCAATGCGGGACTCCATCCCAGGACCCTGGGATCATGATGTGAGCCCAAGGCAGACGCTCAAACACTGAGCTGCCCAGGTGCCCCTTATATGGTACTTTAAAAAAAATTTCCTGAGAAGTCATCATATTGACTTCTGCAGCATCCATACCATTTTACATTTCCACCAAGAGGGCACAAAGATTCAAGTTTCTCCACAATCTTGCCAAAACTTGCTGTTTTCTGTTATTATTATTATTATTATTATTATTGATGGTAGCTTTCTTAATGGGTGTGAGGTAGTATCTCATGGTAGTTTTGATTTGCATTTCCCTAATGATTAGTGATGTTGAGCATAATCTTCTTATGTATTTATTAGCCATCCCCCACTTGCTTTTATCTTTACAACTATTTTCAATCTACTGAAGTGCATTTTGGTGCCATTTTGTTTTCTTGTCTTCCCTTCACATTTCTTACTTTAGAAAACCTTCCAGAGGCTCTATAGGTCAAAACTTGAATGAGAGTTCTCTTCCAAAAAGGTCATTAGCTTTGTTATGGCTCAGCTAGCCTGTGAACCTATTTATTCATGCTTTTCAAGCATTTCTTCTGAGATAACTTATTCTGAGTAGGAAAGGTTAATTAGAAGCTTAAGTATGTGATTTTTTTTCTTTGCTAAAATCCCAAAGGACAAAAGTATTTTCAGAGCATTACTCAAATTCTTCCCCCAGGTAATGTCCAATATTTGTACTAATTCACAGTAATTCCCTTTCTAACTGGCACTAGGCTGCAAGGATCTCTTATTCAGTGTTGAGGTGTGAGATGATGTTTGTGTTTTTATTAAGAGACACTGAAAAGCAATGTGACAACTCAAAGAGTCCTTCATCCTTTGGCATAGCTTTCTGTAGGACAACCTAGTTCAAAAAGTATCCTTTTAAAAAAATATGCTTCATACCTGGTTTCCAGACTGCATTTATTTTTATTGTGATAACTTGTTTCTCTTTGTCACTCAAAAGATGTAGCGTGGGTCATTTGCCTCATGATCAGGGTGACCACAGCTGTAGCTTTTAGGGATGGTCAACTATCTCAAACCTTTGGGACAGTCATCTGGTCCTTCCCACTTACCTTTACAAACCTTTTGCTGTTTTATTGGACCTCAGGTTCACAGGACTACATTAGTCCTAATTCTTTGTGACACACTCTTGCCACTATTCTTACTGTCTGGAATTTTGTTTTGCAGCTCCAGGACAGCAATCTCACCTTGATCTCTACTCCATGGCAGACTATGTTAATGATCACTTGCTCTGACAATTTATTGTGATGCTCATATCCATCTTTGGAGAAACTAGATTATATAGCCAATAAACATACTTCTCTGACGATGAACAGAATACTGTTTGGTGTGTGTGTGGTTTTATTTTCTTTATAAAACCTTTATTCATTTGGGCTTATTTAATACATGACCAGGAGCACACATTATAAAGGCTGTTTATATACCCTTTAAAAATATAACTAAGGAATAAAAGCAGATACATTAAAGGAACAGAATTAAAAAACTTATAGTAGATACCAAATTTCAGGATTGTTTTTTTCAGTTTTTAAAAAATATTTTGAAAATATTTTTCAAAATGTTTTTAGTTTTTAATTGAAGTATAGTTGTCACATAATATTACGTTAGTTTCAAGTGTACAACATCATGATTTGATAACTCAATACTTTAACACTGTGCTCACAAGTGTAGCTACCATCTGTCACCATGCAAAGCCACTATATCAATAGCATTGACTATATTCCTTAGGCTGTACCTTTCATCCCTGTGACTTATTCATTCCATAACTAGAAACCTGTATCTTCTATTCCCATTCACTCAGTGTACATCTCCTTGCCACACTCCCCTCTGGCAACCATCAGTTTGTTCTTTGTATTTATGGGTCTGTTTCTGCCTTTTGTTTTGTTTTTTGGATTCCTCATTTAAGTGAGATCATATGGTACTTGTATTTCTGTCTGACTTATTTCACTTAGCATAATACCCTCTAGGTCCATCAATGCTGTTGCAAATGGCAAGATATCTTATCCTTAATTTTACGACTGAGTAATATTCCAGTAGTGGAATTACTGGATCATATTGTATTCCTATTTTTTATTTTTTGAGGAAACCCTATACTGTTTTCCACAGTGATTGTACCCATTTACATTCCTGCAAACGGTCCACAAATGTTCACCACACCCTTGCCAACTGGTTATTTCTTTTTCATTCTAGCTGTTCTGACAGGTATAAAGTAATATCTCACTATGGTTTTGATGTGCATTTCCCTGATAATTAGTGATGTCGAGCATCATCTCATGTGTCTGTTGGCCATTTGTATGTCTTCTTTGGAGAACTGTCCACTCATGTGTTCTCCCAGATTTAGCTGGATTTTGTTTTTACATGTGTGTGTTTTGTGTTTTGAGTTGTGTAAGTTCTTTATATATTTTGGACATTAACCCCCATTAGATAGATCATTTGCAAAGATCTTTTCCATTCAGTAGGTTGCCCTTTCATTTTGTTGATGGTTTTCCTCTCTGTGCAAAATAGAATAGTTTCTTCAGTGTCTACTCCATGGAGGGCATTCTTTAAGGGTTTTGTAGGCATTAAGTCATCCCCACAATAATCTCAATGAAGTAGTTATTATCTCTATTATATATATAAGAAAACTGGGACTCAATGGTTGAAGTAATTTGTCCAAACTACATGATTTGTAAATGCCAGTGTCAGAATATGAAGACAAGGAACCACTGACTTTGAAATGCATGCTTTAAGTCACAGATGATCTCTTTCCCTAATTCTCACTCTCCTGATGCAATGTAGATTGGATACTGGGTGGACCTTAGTTACCTTACTCAAGCTATTTCCCCTATAACTAAGGGGAAACTGGCCGTAACTAAGTTATTTCGCCATGCCCTAGCAAAATTGAGCCGTCACAGATGTCAGACCCCTGATGCAAAGCTTTAAGCAGCACAATGCAAATCCTTCTAGAGAGACAAGCTTTTGCTGTTTAGTAGGATTCCACATGAGTGCCAGAATTGGCTCTGCTGGTTTCACTGGACACTGTCTTGCTTAAATAGCTACATGATAAACCCATGTAATAACAATAGTGATCTGTACAGTTAATAATTTTTGTGAACTATAAATACCAATGTCCTTGTTAAAATCAAACTTTGTTTAGACAGTCTTTATTAAAGTGCAGTTTGAGTCCAGTTCAGAAAGTTCTATTTAAAATTTTTTTTTTGTTTTGAGATATAATTGATATATACCACTATTTAAAGTGTACAGCATGGCTTATCTATACAGTGAAAGAATTTTCACAGTAAGTTAACATTCAAAAAGTAGTTCTTTATCAGAGATGATTACTTTATCAGAGAAAATGTAATGTAAGTAATTATTTAAGAAGGTATTGGAAGACTGAAAAGGTAAGAAGACAGAACTACAATTTAGAACTTTCAGGAAAGAAGGTTTGGGTCACCACCCAACTAGATGAAGTACTCTGACCAGCTGAGATCCTGGTTTGGGGTGGAGGGTTAGGTGGTGGTGGTGATGGGAATGGGTACAAGAGAAAAAGCCTAATAACAAACACAATGATCTCATAGAAACATATTTATCTTTTTGTGACACTGAATATAAAAACACTTATTTCTTCAGAGTAAGAATGGCTGTTTCAGATTTTAATAATACTCTAAATCCTAGGACTTGGCTAACTTTGTTAGGGATTTTAAAAGGTAGTGTTTCTGAACAGCAGTCATTATATACACAGTGGCAGAGTTCTCAGAGTTCTTACCCAGCAACATCTGTTTTAGGGTTTTACAGTGTGGCGTGTTGGGACTTCAACAGTGAAGCTTAGGAGACTGGCTCTGAAGAAGGGGGTCTGGCAAATAGATATGCCAACTAAAGTAGAATTTCTGAACTATGGTAGTATTTGGTGTTGGGTAGGTCATGGAGCTCTGATTATAGGGAAGTCCATTCATTTTGAAATATGACTCTGGTCATTAGTTTGGAGTACAGAAGGTAGGTTTTACCCACCATGGGTCCCAAGTAAATGACCTGGGGACCTGAGCTCAGGTCTTGGGGAAAACAAGCTCAAATCAGTAAGAGTGCAGAAGAAGGCTATTTGGTAGACATGGGTCAACTAGGAACTCACCAGGGAACACAAGGTAATCTTAGGTACAAAGAATAAATCCAGCTCTTAATAAACCCATCTATTCTATATATTAGCAGAGTACTAAGTAATATCAGTTGGTTTCTGAGTGACTGAAGGATGATTGGGTTGACCCTACAAATACCAGGTCTTTAGCATTTGTCCCTAGACAGAGAAAGTTTTGGTGAAAGCTAGAGTTGGCTCTTTGGTACAATTGGTATCATCATGTCTTGATCAGTGTTTGTTTGTCTGATGATAGACACCAAATAATTTTGTTGGGGTGATATGATTTTACTCGCCTGGTAAATGGTGGTTGGTATCTCTTACAGTATATAGCAATTGGGCAGAAATGAAGGGGAAGAAAATGAGGGTAGGCAAATGGGAGAAGCCAAGTAATCAGGAAGTGTGAATTTCCAATAACTCGATCTTTGGGGTCTTATTTGAGATATTTTAGAATTGTCAGGGTTGAAATAATTCAAAGCCAGAGCACTGGGAGTTTTCCATATATTGTGCATCTTTAAGAAAGAGTTAAGGTTGGGGTCTCAGACTTTTCACTCGGTGAGATTACTGACATTGACCCAACATACCCACAAGATTAAAAAACTTACTCAAGAGAAATCATAATGGTAATTCTGTCTTCAGAATTTTTAAAAAATTTACTCATGGGAGACAGAGACATAGGCAGAAGGAGAAGCAAGCTCCTCCTGGGGAGCCGGATGTGGAACTCGATCCCAGGATGCCAGGCTCAGGCCCTGAGCCAAAGGCAGATGCTCCACCACTGAGCCACCCAGGTGGCCCCCCCCCTTTTTTATGTCTTCAGAATTTCTAGATAAATCAACCTTCAAGTACTATAGTTCATTCATCTGTAAGGTTAAAAATACCACTTAATTTAAATAAAGACAATTCTGACCATCTTGGATAGCTTGCATCAGTAAGAAAGTTTATTGGAATTCATTAGTGAATGAGAATAGAAAAGATTTTTTTTTTCCATGAAAGAAACACTTTCTGGTAAAGTGAAAAGAAGAAACACAGAAACCACAAAACACCTTTCAGACACCTTATTTTCAAGGAGTGAACCTATTTCCGTAGACCATTAAGACTGAAGTGTTTCCTTGGAGATTTTGTTGTTCATGCATCTGTACATACTGGTCTGTGTGAAGGGAGACTCTTTCCTCTTGACGCGGCTTAATAGTAGTGTTTCTTGGTTTCTGATTCAACCATAGACGAAAGGACTCTACCATCAGGTGTCACTTCTTCAATAATTGTCTTGATTACTCTGGTTTTGTTAGTATCTGTACATGAATCATGAGAAAAAAAAAAGAATTCAGATGAGGCGATTTGTGTGTGAGTGTGTGTGTGTGGGGGGGTCCTCACTAATTAATCAAAATTTCTAAAAAGTAAAATATACATTAAAAAAAGGAAATTCGTTTTCTACATTAAAAAAAAAAAAAAGTCCGAACAATGTTTAAACGACAGCATCTTGGACCATGACTTTTTTTTTTTTTCCTTCAAGATGGAGGTCAAAAGTATAGTTTCCTAAAAAAACACAAGTGGGAATATTCTCTGGGATTTTAATTAAAAAGTATGTTTTATTTATTTATTCTTGAAACACACAGAGAAAAGAGGGAGAGGGAGAAGCAGGCTCCCTGTGAGGAGCCGGATGTGGGACTCGATCCCAGGACCCCGGGATCATGACCTGAGACAAAGGCAGACGCTCAACCGCTGAGTCACTCAGGCGCCCCACGTTTTAATTTTTTTAAAAAGCACTAGGGCGTAAAAAGCAACACAACCATCACAGAAAGTTAAAACTAATGCTGATTACCCCAGCTAGTTTCTGCTGACCTTGGTCCCTTAGAAGAGGACTCGCCAACCGACCCGGAAGACGAAGACTTGTGACCTCCGCTGGAGGAGCTGCCGCCGCCGAAGCCTCCGCCCGAGCTACCGCCGTGGCCGCCGCCGCCTCCGGAGCTGCCGCCGCCGTAACCGCCCCCGCCGGAGCTGCTGCCGCCGCCGTAGCCGCCGCCCGAGCTACCGCCGTGACCACCGCTGTGACCACCGCTGTGGCCGCCGCCGCCGGAGCTGCCGCCGCCGTAGCCGCCGCCGCCGGAACTTCCGCCGTAGCTCCCGCCGGAACTTCCGCCGTAGCCGCCGCCGGAACTTCCGCCGCCGCGCCCGCCGCCGTAGCCGCCGCCGCCGGAACTACCAGGAATGAGAGGCATGCTCGGTTAGCTTGAACTTTGGGAACTGGTGGGTCGCTTTCCACGGTTTTGTTACTTTGAAAGTAAGCAAAACGTGTCCGAGGGGAAAAAAGAGAAAAGAAAAGAAAAGAAAATCCTGCCAAGTATAGATTCTAAAACCCATTGCTAACGCGGGTCTGATAAGCACACAACCCTCAGAATCCCAATTCATGGGCAATTGAAGCTGTGGTTGCACACGCCTTTTTTTTTCTGTACTCTGCTTCCCCCCTCTCCTCCTTTGGCAGCACTTCTTGGGGTTTTGGAAAAGCCTGGAGATTTAGGGCATTGCATAAAACCAGCTGGGAGAGTTGATAGTTCACCTTCCTTCTCCTTCTAGCAGGCTGCGGTAGGTTTGAATTTCATTCTCCAATCGGATCTTAATATCCAGGAGCTGTTGGTACTCGGCATTCTGGCACTCCGTCTCAGCTCGGATCTGTTGCAGTTGTTCCTCCAGAGAGGAGATCTGGGCCTGAATCTGTGAGAGCTGCACGCAGTAGCGACCTTCTGTTTCTGCCAAGGAGCCTTCCAGGGATTGTTTCTGCAAAGAGCCGAGAATATAGGGTGGCTGCGTGACTTCACTGTGTGCTTGAATACAGTGAAGGTTATTTCCTGATTTAATAAGACATCAGAAGATTAAAGAAAATGAATAGGATTTGTGTTTTGTCTATTTTTGAAAAAGGTTTTATTGGCGCATGAGAGACACAGAGACACAGGCAGAGGGAGAAGCGGGCTCTTGGAGGAGAGCCCAATGCGAAATTTGATCCTAAGACCCTGGGACCAGGACCTGAGCCCAAATGCAGACACTTAACCACTGAGCCACCCAGGTGCCCCGTTTTATGCTTAATGGTAAAATTTTAACTTTAGCCCGTGTACAGTGGTGCCACTGACTTTCTCCCGTTAACAAAGAGCTCCAATTTTATTTCTACATTCTTACCCCCCCCCCCCTTTTTTTCTCTTGAGTTGTGTATCCTTATGCGGGCACGAAACTTTGGTTCAGTTGAAGTTATTTCGAGAGAGTTGTTAACATACCAGGGCTAGTTGGGACTGTAGTTCGATTTCCAGACCTTGAACAGTGCGTCTCAATTCAGTAATCTCAGATTTGTGGCTGGACATTTGTTCAATGTTACTGTTGATTTCTGTAGTCAGTTCCTTGCTCTAGAGTATTAAAAACAGGAAAAGATGAGAAAAATCTGAAATGATAACCAAACATCCATTGGCCTCGATATGAAGGAAGATGAATTACCTTTTCATTGAACCAGGCTTCAGCATCTTTTCGGTTTTGTTCAGCAAGTTGTTCGTATTGGTTTCTCATGTTATTTAGGAGTTCAGTCAGATCAACACCCGGGGCAGCATTCATTTCTACATTTACATCACCAGTGGACACATTGTGAAGGTCTCTCATTTCCTGTTTGAGGAGCAGAAAAGTTTAATGACTACACCATGATCACAATGACCCACCCCCCTTTTTTTTGGCTGGGGGAAGTATGACTTTTTGCATCACCTCTTCATGATTCTTCTTCAGGTAGGCCAGCTCTTCAGTCAGGCTCTCGATCTGCATCTCAAGGTCAGCCTTGGTCAGGGTGAGCTCATCCAGCACCCGGCGCAGGCCGTTGATGTCAGCCTCCACACTCTGGCGCAGGGCTACTTCGTTCTCATACCTGAAACAGGCATAGTACAAATACTGGGTATAACTTACATATGGGAGGTATACTTGGGCTGAGACTTTTTACAAAGCAAATATAGAGTTTACTTCACATCATGGCAACATTTCTTAGTATACTAATTCACATAGGGATATTAGTGGTTTAATGCCAAGAAGCTTAGCACAGCTACTTTAAAATGCATTTTCTTCTTTCAATATTGCCAAAAAGGGGATATTGAAATTGAATTTTTTTCTGATGATTCCAACACTGTTTAACTTTGAATGAAGTTAAGAAAATGTAAATGTGGGCATCCGAAGTCATTGTTAAAAGCAACTCCTGTATTTGCTGTGACAGTGTTGTGCCATGTTCACTTAGCTTACTTTAATCTGAAGTCATCAGCTGCCAGCCTGGCATTGTCGATCTGAAGCAGGATATTGGCATTATCAGTTGTTAGATTGAGGATCTGGAGGGAGAGGAAAAGAAAATCCGATACAGATACGGCTTTTATGGTGGCATAGATAAACTGTATTTTTATGTGCTCTTACAAAATTTTGGGGTATTTTTATCTTAAATATTGCAGGGTTACCCAGCTACTAATTCTGAGTTATTTGTTTTCTTGAAATTTCTATACTTTTCTATTTCTGTATTCATCCTTTTCCAAAAACAAACTGTAGTTATATAGCTGTGTTCCTGCATGTGTGTCGCCCACTTTTATCCTGGGTGATTTCCATGTATTTCAGCTAACTTTTGACTGACTCATACCTTTTGGTTTAAGTTGTTTTAAGTATATATTCTAAATGCATACACTCTGGACTGGCACATAGTAGGTACAATTCACAAATTCTCAAGAAGCAAACAGTATCCCATTTCCATACTGGAGAATTCACGTTGCTTGTAAGTGGTAATGAAGATTTTTTTGTTATCAATCTGAATAATATTTTGTTTTGATTCATTTAATAATTCTTTCAGTTCCTATGTTTGTAAATGATATGGTATTTTAACTATGGACTCATACACTTATTAGAGCCTAAAAAATTCTCAGTAATCTGCCATCCTGTAAAATACACAACACACATGCCGAAGATTTCAGTGACCATATCCTCACAGACATTTACCTTTGGTAAGACTGGATTTTTTTTGGAAGCAAGAAAAGTAACACAGGCAAACACAGTGAATAGCTATATTGTGGTTAAGATTCATCTCTCTGAATTACATGGATAAAACATAGGCTTCAAGTTGGATTTTAAAAATGAACCTTACCTGATTTTTAAGATCTTCGATGGTTTGGTAGTATTTACTGTAGTCACGAGGCTCTCTCTGGCTTGAGTTGCCATGCTTTTCATACCACTCCTTGATTTTGCCTTCTAGCTCGTAGTTTGATTCTTCCAGAGCCCGAACTTTGTCCAAGTAGGAAGCCAGGCGGTCATTCAGATTCTGCATGGTTACTTTTTCATTTCCGGAGAGAAGGCCACCATCTCCTCCATATCCACCCCCATAGCCTCCAAAGCTGCCTCCACTGAAGCCGCCCCCACCAAAACTGCCCCCTCCAAAGCTTCCCCCTCCAAAGCTACCTCCTCCATAGCCCCCACCAAAGCCACTGCTTCCATAGCCTCCACCAAAGTTACCTCCACCAAAACCTCCTCCTAATCCTCCATAGCCACCTGATGATCCCCCAAAGCAGCCTCCACCAGAGCTCCCTCGACTAAAGGAGCCACCACTGAAACCCCCTGAGCTAAATCCTCCACCAATGGAGCCTTTGCTGCTCGAAATTCTGAAGGATGATCCTCCTCCTCCACCTCCTCCTCCCCCACTGCGGGAGGAAGAGTATTGCTTGCTTGAGCTGTATCGAACAGACATGGTGATGCTGTTTAGCTCAGGGAGTGCTTGCTACCAAGGACAGTGACAAGCCTTTATATACTGAGAGGGTGTGTCCCACGTGTGTTAAAGTTTGCTTACTTGCATGGTTTTCTTTTTTGCCAATTTAGCATCTTTACTTATGATTGCATACATTATCTTCAGTAATAGCCAATTCCAATACGTATGGTTTTGAATTTGCCCTAAGAACAAATAGGAGGTTTACTATGTTGAAATTGAAAATGGGTGTAGTTCAGATGAGCTTATGTTTCATTGTGCTTTTTCACCTTTTGAAGAACATTGAGCAACTTAAATCCATTTTTTTTAGCACTAATTTAGGTTCCGTGGAATGTTTGCAAAGTTTAGAAAAAGAATTTTAGCTACAAAATTCTAGTTAAAATAAGATATTTCAAATTCTATGTTTTAAACAGTTTTTATGAATTGAAACAGCAATTAACATAAAGTCTACTAGAATCATGTTCTAATGGAAATCTTGTAGAGAATGCAAGCAACCAAAAAGAAAAAAAACATATGCTAAGCAGTTTATTTAGTGTTCAAAAGTTGCCACATATAAAAAGTTATAGACATTAAAACACAATTTGGAAATATGTATATATATATGTATATATTTATTGGGAGTCTTTATTTGGAGAATGAAAGTATATTGATACTTTGTTTAGTGAGTTGGAAGTGAGTAATGATATGGGAATCTGCAAATAATGGTACTATTCTTTTTAACCTTAAAAAAATTTAAAATCATGAAGTTATTCTGGATATTTTAACTTTTAAATTCATCATAGTGAAGGCTTATTTGAAAACTATAATGCAGAAATTCTTAGCACAAGAAATGAAAAATTAACTTCCAGTACTTTCTTTACTCTAAGTTTGATTGATCCCAAAGGGAGAGTTTAGGTATATTATGATTGTGATTAAAATTTTGCTTGCAAGGATATAAATCCACATTTTTAAAATTTAAATTCAATTTATTTAACATATAGTATATTATTAGTTTCAGGGGTAGAGTTTAGTGATTCACGAGTTGCATGTAACACCCAGTGCTGGGACGCCTGGGTGGCTCAGTGGTTGAGCCTCTGCCTTCAGCTCAGGGTGTGATCCTGGGGTCCTGGGATGGAGTCTCACATCCAGCTCTCTGCAGGGAGCCTGCTTCTCCCTCTGCCTCTGTCTCTGCCTCTGTCTCTGTGTCTCTCATGAATAAATATATAAAATCTTAAAAGAATAAAACCACCCAGTGCTCATTACATCAAATGCCCTCCTCAGTGCCCATCAGATTAGAGAATGATACTTGCTCCAAAAATTATGAACTGGATTGTGAACATATTTCCCAGTTAGATTCTGTTTCTAAAAAAAAAAAATTCCTTGGACGCACTGTATATAGAATTTGGTGTAACAATTTGTCTAGGGAAGTGTTTAATTGGGACTTTATTTTTTTAAGATTTTATTATTTATTTATGAGAAACACACACAGAGAGAGAGGCAGAGACATAGGCAGAGGGAGAAGCAGGTTCCCTGCAAGGAGCCCTATGTGGGACTCGATCCCAAATCACGGGATCAAGCCCTGAGCCGAAGGCAGACGCTCAACCGCTGAACCACCCAGGCATCCCTAATTGGCACTTTAATACATGATATAAAATTATTTTTTATCTACCCATAGGCTATGGCATTACTATTATTCAGAAATATATTCATATATATTATACATACACATTTTATAATTATACAGTGCCATTTTTGATCTTATGATTTTATAATTTCTGAAGCAAGCTGCTGAAATAGGGATGTGTTATTATCTCTAGTATATGAAAGAGGATGTTGAAGCTCAGAGAGGTTATGGTTTTGACTAACAGTATAAAATAGGTGGTTGAACTGAAATTAGAAACTTGATCTTTTGATCCCTGGCTTTTGGGTCTGTCCTTCTCTATGAACGTGTCTATGTACTTTCTACTCCGGTGGATTTGGTCTGATAAAATAGAATGCCTCTATTTCTTACCATAAACTTCTCCATATGGGGAAGAAACAAAACAGAACAAAAAGTACTTGAAAGCAGAAAATATTGAAAGGGTATAGTATTTGGCACATACTCTTCTCTTACTAATTGCTTTTTCATATTAGATTTACAGTTGCACAGTCTACGAAAACCGTAGAAATAGTTTCTTCAGGAAAGGGAATGTGGCTGGGAGTGTTAATGAAGAGCCAATTGTTAGAGGTTACTACCCAGCACATTGCAGCTCCTCCAACTTGTTAGCACATGCAAGTGGGGCAGTGGTTAAAAGAAATAATGAAGCCCAACCATGGGAATTGATCCTTGATGAAGATAGCATGCGATAGAAGAAGGCTGTAAAAATCAGGATACAAAACAAAACAAAACAAAACAAAACATTCCAGTAAGTTCAGAAAGGATGTTGAAGCCTTGATATTAATGAAAGCAATTCAGAAAGAAACCATTTTAATGAAAGAGAGATTTTGATGGATTTTACCTGTAATTATCACAAATTTTGGATCTTGATCTTACCAATTTTGCTTCAGTATTAGCTTTTACTTTTTTTAAAAAACCTTGGTAGGGAAATCTAAAATATCAATCTATTTTCAGTTATTTAACAAGTGGTATGAAGAAATCTGTTGCAATCATATTAAAGAGTATGTGAAAGGAAACCTTTGCATAGAAGTACATGGGGGTAAATACACAGATAGAGACTCTTCTAATACCAACTGCAACATTTAATTTAAACCATCTTTAAGGTTATTATTGAAGATTACTTATTAACCTGCATTCTCTAAGACTGATTTGTTTTTATTTGTACTGTCATTTGTTGAGATCTGCCTTTGGCATGAATGAAATTGCAAAAGTGCCATGTAACAATTCTACCACTAAATTAGATGAAAATTTATGACTGTCAGTCTAGTCTTGGCACCATTTACACTTGATTGCCATAATCCACTGTAACTGTAATTTTGTTGTTCTTGATTTTTATTTTGCCCCTGTAGGGCATGCTGGTAGGCATTTAGAAGACAGAGAGGTGGTGGCGCCTGGGCGGCTCAGTGGTTGAGCGTCTGCCCTCAGCCCAGGGTGTGATCTTGGAGTCCCAGGATCAAGTCCCACATTGGGCTCCTGCAGGGAGCCTGCTTCTCCCTCTGCCTGTGTCTCTGCCTCTCTCTCTGTGTCTCTCATGAATAAACAAGTAAAATCTTAAAAAAAAAAAAAAAAAAAAAAAGAAGACAGAGAGATGAATGAGATTTAGCTCTTGCCCTTAAGGATTTTGCTAATCCTTACAATCTAATTGAGGAGACAAAACATACATGATCAACTTAACCGCCGTGTGGATAGTAAATGAAGTGAAAGGGAGGTGGGATGAGGAAAGAAGTTAACATTTCCCGAACATCTCCTATGTTCATAATGGTTTACTCTCTTTTAATCCACCCGCCCCCAGATTCTCTATGATAGGTATTATTTACCTTATTTTATAGCTGAGAAAAAAAGCTTTAGAAGGCTTTAGGAATTTGTCCAGAGTAGCAGAGGTAGTTTATACTACAGTCTGGTTTTGAATCAGGCCCATGTAGCTTCAAAGATGGATCCTGTTTTCATGACACTGAACTATCACTGTAAGACTGATGAGCAAGGAGTCGTATTGGAATAGGGTCATCTGACAAGATTTCATTTTGCCAGTGGAATTTAAGCTGAGTCTTGTAAAAGATGGGTGGGGGATCCCTGGGTGGCGCAGTGGTTTAGCGCCTGTCTTCGGCCCAGGGCACGATCCTGGAGACCCGGGATCGAATCCCACATCGGGCTCCTGGTGCATGGAGCCTGCTTCTCCTTCTGCCTGTGTCTCTGCCTCTCTCTCTCTCTCTCTCTGTGACTATCATAAATAAATAAAAAATTAAAAAAAAAAAGATGGGTGGGATTTTTCCATGTGTGCAGCAGCAGAGAGAGGACTCTTCTGGGGAGTGGACACTCTGAACATGCCAAACAGGTGGAGACTCTCAGTGGACCAGTTTGGCTGGAACAGATCATCTATATTTATTTATTCCTCTTAACAGATTTTATTGAGCACCTACAGTATTCCCTGGGGAAACACAGGTGACTAAGATACAATTTCTGCCCCTTAAGGAATTTTCACTCTACTTGGAGAGGAAAGCAAACATACCCACAAGTCAGAGATTACAATCTAGGGTAATCTGGGCTACACTTGAGGCATGGACAGGGTATTGAAGTAGTGCACGGAGGAGTTCCAACAGTGTGTGTGGGGTGTGTGTGAGTGAGGGAGAGAGAGAGAGAGAGAGAGAGGAAGAGAGAGAGATATGCAATGTAGTGAGGTCACAATGAAAGAAGAGTGAAATTTTGAGAAGTTTTGAGAAGTTTTAAGATGGGAATTTGAAATAATATCAGGATGTTAATGTAAAATGTTTTTCAACAGTTAGACTCATAGGACCACAAATTCAGGAGAGGGATTAGAGCAGACTTCAGGATAGGTGGGATCCCTCAGGGAAGGAATTTATTTATTTATTTATTTATTTATTTATTTATTTATTATTAAAATTTTTTTAATTTTTATTTTTTTGCATATTATATTGGAGTTATATTTGCCAACATATAGTATAACACACAGTGCTCATCCCATCAAGTCCCCCCCCCCCCAGTGCCCATCACCCAGTCATCCCATCCCCCCACCCAACTTCCCTTCCACCACCCCTTGTTCGTTTCCCAGAGTTAGGAGTCTTCATGTTCTGTCTCCCTTTATGACACTTCCTACCCATTTTTTCTCTCTTCCCTTCTATTCCCTTTCACTATTATTTATATTCCCCAAATGAATGAGACCATATAATGTTTGTCCTTCTCCAATTATTTCACTCAGCATAATACCCTCCAGTTCCATCCATGTTGAAGCAAATGGTGGGTATTTGTCATTTCTAATGGCTGAGTAATATTCCATTGTATACATAAACCACATCTTCTTTATCCATTCATCTTTTGATGGACACCAAGTCTCCTTCTACAGTTTGGCTGTTGTGGACATTGCTACTATAAACACTGAGGTGCAGGTGTCTCTATCTTTCACTGCATCTGTATCTTTGGGGTAAATCCCCAGCAGTGCAATTGCTGGGTCTTAGGGTAGCTCTATTTTTAACTCTGAGGAACCTCCACACAGTTTTCCACAGTGGCTGTATCAGTTCACATTCCCACCAACAGTGCAAGAGGGTGCCACCTAAGGGAAGGAATTTAGAAAGAAAATAAGTGGAAGTTTTAAGCCTAAGCTTCAAATGATGGCCACTTTAGGGGCTGGGAAGAAGAGCTAGAGAATAATACTGAAAAGGAGGCTACCTGTGACTAGGGAGAGAGGAAGAAGGATCATGGAAGGATCAAGAAGGAGGGAACCCAGATAAGTGGGCTCATCTCCAGAGAGAGAGAGGTCAAGGAGAAAGGAGATTAAAGAAAGACTTGATTTGGCAGTTAGGAACCACTGGCATCCTTCCATTGGGGTGGTTTAGTAAAGTTTGGTGGGGCAATCCACAATGTATACCCAATATTAGAATTGATCACTTTGTTGTATTTTGTTTTCATGTAGCCAAGTGTGTTGATTTCTCTTTTAATTGCTTCTGGATTTGGGCTCTGGTTAAGGTGGGTATAAATGCTATTCTCATGGGGTTAATTTGGCTGGGGCCCTTGAACCATGTAGTTAATTCAGGCTTGTTATCAGCTTGACTTGTCTCACTGTTGGGATTTGGAGCTTTCCTGTTTCTTCCTTATTTTGCTTCAAGTAAAATTCTCTTTTGAAGTTTCTAGTTGAAAATTCTATTTGCAAGTTTCTTTTTCTGATTAATTGAGATATAATTTAGGTAGTTACAGAAAGATGACTCTGCTCAAGCAGATTATGTTCAAGATGGCAAGCTTGATGAGCTAAATGTTTAGAATTTTTTATTGTTAACAATGTCCACAATAGCCAAACTGTGGAAGGAGCCTCAGTGTCCTTTGAAAGATGAATGGATAAAGAAGGTGTGGTGTATATATACAATGGAATATTACTCAGCCATTAGAAATGACGAATACCCACCATTTGCTTCAACATGGATAGAACTGGAGGGTATTATGCTGAGTGAAGTAAGTCAGTCGGAGAAGGACAAACATATGGTTTCATTCATTTGGGAAATATAAAAAATAGTGAAAGGGATTATAGGGGAAAGGAGAGAAAATGAGTAGGAAATATCAATGAGGGTGACAGAACATGAAAGACTTCTAACTCTGGGAAATGAACAAGGGGTGGTAGAAAAGGAGGTGGGTGGGGGGATGGGGTGACTGGATAAGCACTGGGTGTTATACTATATGTTGGCAAATCAAACTCCAATAAAAAAATTTACAAAAAAAGAATTTTCTGTTGTTTATCACATAAAGTTTGAAAGTTAGACATATTTTGCTTGAATGATCTGTGACGTGTGAATTGCTGAATGTGCCTTTGTGATTACTACCACAGAATCAAAGCCCAGTGGAAAGTTGTAGAAACTGTGTCATCTGTTTTTCTCTAAAGGATGTGTGCTTTTGTCCTTAACTTCATTCTTTTCTTTATCTGCTACATCCACCAAATCGCCAGTTTTGTCACTAGTTCTCTTACTGTAGCTAATGTGTTTGCTTCTTTCAGCCTGGTGCCACTGCCGTTACCCTAATCTAGGCTTTTGGCACTTCTGTCATGGATATCATATCACCAGCTCCTGATGATGTTGTCTTGGCTCAATGCTATGTCACTTAGGATCTTTCCTGTTTATTGCCGCAAGATTAATGTAGTTCTTGAAAAAGTATTGTCATGGCTTCATCAACATACTCGAGCGCCTATGATGGCTTTCTCCTGTGGATGGATGAAGTCTTCTCAACAGCCTTGTCCAACTCTGCCCAATTTTGTGCTCCCTGCAGTGAGTGAGGATGGCGGAGTGGAAGGAGAGCTGCATGCTTCTCCTGAAGTAATTATGTGGCCTTGGGCAAGACACTCAACCTCTCCATGTCTCATTTTACTACCCCATAAAAATAAGTATTAATGTAGGTTTCCCTGCTACTGGCGAGTAGAGTGTTCTGTGAAGCAAAGAAGCAATTACTGTTCACTTATATGGAAAAAAATTTTGAGCATTCCCAATTCTCCAAAATAACCTTTCATAGGCTTTTCTGATACCCTGGGGGCACATCTTGCTAATGGATACAGAAAATAGTTTGAGATAAAGCACAGGGGCTCAGAGACCCAGTTCCAAGCTATGGTGGCTTGATGCTGAGATGCTGAATTCTTAGGGAAGGAGCTTGGTGGGGCCATTCTTGCTACCACAGTAATGTCTCATTGCTAGAAACAGTGCTATTTTTGCTTTGTGCCTTTTTTCATAAAAGTGAAAATCCCCTTCGATTATTTCCAGTTAATGAAAACAGGTGCTAATGTAGGTCTCTTGTAAAAGCAAAATCGCATAGAGGCACCTGGGTGGTCAGTGGGTTAAGTGTCTGACTCTTGGTTTTCGCTCAGGTCATAACTCAGGGTTGTGAGATCAAGCCCTGTGTCAGGCTCTGCGCCCAGTGCAGTCTGTTTGATATTCTCTTTTCCTCTCCCTCCCCCTCTGCTCTATCTCCTCCTTGCTTTCTCTTTCTATCTCTAAAACAAACAAACAAATAAATAAAACCTTTAAAAGAAAAGCAAAATTGCATAAAGGTGACTTTGAAAAAGCAGGGGGTACCTATACTAGTAAATATTAATATATGTATAATAATCCATGATCCACTGAAAAGAATTTCCATTAAAAATATTTTAATTATAAGCAAGCCTTTCTTTTTAATCTTGGCCAGACACCAAGCTTTATCCATAAATTTAAGGCCTTCCTTTATTGCTCTTGGTTTGGACTGTCTTTCTTCCACTTATTCAAACATTCTACTTCAATTCCAGTCTCTGGCTTAAATGCCCTCTCTTTCAGGAGGTTTCTCACCATTAACGTAGTCATGTCTGTCTCTTTCATTTCCTGTGTGTGTAAGCTAGTATTCTATAATATGCTTTGTTATTATTGTTCCCAATGAGATAAGGCATTTAAGTCCCTTTAGAGAAGGGAGGATATTTTATACCCAGTTGGTACCTGGCAGGTACCTACTGTTCTCTGAATGTTTTTGTATCATCTCAGTGCCTTTTTCTACTTTATTTTCTTTGGCTTTATTTTGTCCTCTAAACTCTTTCCATATGTTTTGGCAATGGTGCAAATTCACATTTTAATTAAGGCTAGTTGAAGACAACTAATTATGCTTTAAAGTAATTTATAATACTTTTAGATGTGAAAATGTTGCATAAGAATGATAAGAACTCCAATATTCTGCATAGGAATTTTAGGGTATCCTAAAAATATATAAAGATATATATCTTAGGGATCCCTGGGTGGTGCAGCGGTCTGGCGCCTGCCTTTGGCCCAGGGCGCGATCCTGGAGACCCAGGATCGAATCCCACGTCGGGCTCCCGGTGCATGGAGCCTGCTTCTCCCTCTGCCTATGTCTCTGCCTCTCTCTCTCTCTCTGTGTGATTATCATAAATAAATAAAAATTTTAAAAAAGAGTACTTAAAAAAAAAAACAAAAAAGATATATATCTTAGACTATATATATATATTTATATTTAATATATATTAAGAAAACTTTTCACTTTTTCCTCTTCATTAAAGATTCCCTTTTTGGGGACACCTTGGTGGTTCAGTCAGTTAAGCATCTGCCTTCAGCTCAGGTCATGATCCTAGGGTCCTGGGATGGAGTCTTGCTTTGGGACCTCTGCTCAGTGGGGAGCCTGCTTCTCCTTCTCCCTCTGCTGCTCCCCCTGCTTGTTTTCTCTCTGTCTCTCTCTCTGTGTGTGTCAGATACATAAATAAAAATTTTAAAAATAAATAAATAAATAAATAAATAAATAAATAAAATCCATTTTTTGATCTTGGATCTGTTGAGATGATCTTGACACTGGGAAACTGCTAAAAATATATTTATACTTATAAAATTTCCAACTTTTTACTAGGAGAATTGGCTATTTTAGTTGGTTTTCTGGTTAGATAGCACATGGGTTTGGTGTAATTTGAAGATTAAATGTTATCTGATTTAGCTTTTATGGTTTGTTAGCATAACTTAGGTTTCTTCCTTTTGATGGAGTTGACTTCATTCCATGAAAAACATTTGGTCAGTATGAATTACCTGCATTAGGAGGAGAATTTACTGATGTAGTACAGAGAACAGAAACATAATATCCCCCCTTTTTTTCTTAATATCCCTTTTGGTTTTCATAAAAATAGTAAAGATGAAAGTGCCAAGCCAATCAACAAACCAGCCAACCTCTCTACAGGCTCCAGTCTTAAGATATTAAAACTGAACCCTGTCAAAATTATAGTGACTTTTTTTTCCTTACTCCTAAATCCAATAAAATTCCCTTAGGTCTACTTGTGGAGGTTCCATGAAAATTGATCATCTCCATGATGGCTGGTAATGAGAGAAAGTAACTTTATTATAAAATCCTGTTAATTTTTACTTAGGAAATCTGGGCAGATGTAGAAAGAATAAATTTTGAATTCAAAATGGTCCACATAGAGGTTAAAAATACATAAAAGCAGGAATCCCCCACTCTAGTAATTTTAAATGAATATATGTAATGTGCTTAAATTTAAAAAATCTTATGAAGTTAATCTCTTAATTTTATTCCTTAGAGATTTAAAAAATAATTTAAAGAATCAAACAGTCTGTCAGTTTTATAACAAATTGCGAAAAGCTCTTTGTCCAAATCACTTTGTGTGTGTGTGTGTGTGTGTGTGTGTGTGTGTGAGTGTGTGTGTATGGTAAGGAATTTAATAAATTTAAATTTATTCAGTAATTTAAATAGTAATTTAAGTGTAACACATAATAGCAATGGAGAAAACTTACCATAACCACTCTGTGGCCTCCCTCTACAAAGTTGATGAAAGATAATGCCAAAGAACTTTTAATTTCCTGGATTTAAACTTATTAAATACGTAAGTAACATTGGCAAAGTCAGTTCTCAGATAATTAAAGCTTATTGAGACTTATTCTATGTTCCAGAACCGGTGCCAAGCACTTGACCTGAATTTTTGTCTCATCAAATCCTGACAGCAATTGTATGAGATAGCTTTTATTTTAATAGAAAAATTAAGCAGCTTGCCCCAAATTGTTCAATGAAAGGACTCAGCTGAGATTTGAATACAGATCTATCTTTAGAGCTTTTGCTTTAACACAGTGAGTAACTCAGAACTCTCTGGAAGTAGCCTAGAGTTGTATTTACCAGTCTTATGACTTAGAAAATTAACAAGAACATAGGAATTCTGTTTTCTTTCTCAGATTGGATAAGCCTTCTTTAATATCATTTCATTTATGATAGAAAAAACGGACTAATTTGAAAAGAAAGATAATTAATGGGGCAAGAATTCTACTCTTGAAGGGGTTGGACTTGCTGGTCTTGTCTGTATCCTGGCTAGACTTTGCCTTAACTTTCTGAGGATCCTTCCTCTTGGGTTTCTGGAGGTTCTAAACTCTTCTGCAGGATTGTCCTCAACTCCAGACCGGTCATTAAAACAACAAATCAGAGCAATTAGCCACCATGCATAATTGCAATGCTAATCCTTTTATTATGCTGGCTTTTCTAGACTGAGCTAACACCCATTATGGAGATTAACTGCTTTTTACTCTAAGTCTGAAACAAGTGGTGTATTATCTGAATTAATTTGACAGTACACTGTGCCATGAAGAGGCTCTGTTGCTTTGGGATTTCCCAACTTCCATAATCCAAAAGCTACCAGATTTTTTTGGTGACTTGCTAATATTTCCTATATTGATCATTTTGGTTAAAAAGTGGAGCTAAGGTTAGAATTTTTAAGTCCCGGAGCTTACATATAAGTGAGTGGATATTTATAGCACTATAAGATGTTGTATATATTTTTTTTAAATTTGGAATATAAGTGCTATAATCTAAATATGACCCTGGTAGAATTGCTTTAAAAAATAAAATCAAAAAACAAACGTGAACTATCCAGTGACATGGACTCTGTAACCCTATGGGGATCACTGTTGTAATAGTTATACTGATAGCCATCAAGTTGCTCCAAGTGTAAGAATATTATGGATACCAAGAACTTTCACCACTAACATTTATTTATTTAGCATTTACTCTGTGCCAGACACTGTTAAGAACTCTATGTACATTTTCTTATGGAACAACCCTATATGGCAGATACTAGTTTTAGACCCTTTTTAACGGAGGAGGAAACTGAAACGTATGGTGCACACATGTTGGGCACAGGGTGGTACAACTACTACATTAGTATTTGAGCCAGAATTGAAACCAGCTCTGTCTTCTCTAGATCTAGATCCCACACTCTTAACCACCATCTTTCACTGTCAGATGCCCTGTGGTTTCAAAGACCATCCCAGAAATATGAATTACAGTGGTGAAGAGGGGACCTTTTTATTATAACCAAGCTTGTTTTAGGATGGTCTTACATTTCCTACTTAAAAATGAGCTAAACGGAATTTTTAAAAAGTGAGCAGATTTGAAGAACATGCCTTTTTGTTTAGGATTTTAAAATGTTATTTTCACAGGTGTTCTGCAAATACCTTGTGATGTGGATACGTGTGGAGGGTAAGGGATTTGGTTAGGTAGGAGTGGTTCAGTCACAATAGTAAATTATTTCATGGCAAGTGCTGTTTGGCCTGATATTTTAGGTTTGAGTACATATACACAAGCAATTTAAGAACTGAGTGTTTAATAGAGGGCTAGAGTTTAGTGGATTATTTTATCACTTACTCAGATTTTCCATTCATTAGTTTATGGTACTTTTCAATCTCATTCACTGATCAAATGTAAGGAATTGTTTCTAGTCAAGGTCCACTAGAGTCCTGATTTGTTGAACTTGATCCTCCAGATTGCTTATCAGTTCCTGCATTTGTGAAAGTTGACTATAGCAGTTGGTTACTTTCAGTTTCTGTCAAACTGGATTTAAAGGATTGTTCCTGCAGGAGCACAATACGAATGAAAAGATGATTTGATAAAAATTGCAGTGAAAACACAGCGATGGAGAAAAACAGAACATAATCTAGAACTACTACTAGACAGAACTTGATACGTAATTTTAAAGAAACTATTCTTGGCACCGTGCGTGTCTTCCTCTCTTTTTCTGATACACTGTTCCTCTCTTGTTTAACCTTAAACAGAGTCGCTTTTAGTTTTTACAGTGAAGAGATTATTCTACAGAGACCTAAAATAGTTTGAGAAATCTGTGACCAGCCTTGTAACTGTCATATGTGGAGAACAATTTGGACTTTGAGAACAACACATTGCAACATTCTTAGTAGAGATCCTTGGGCCTGAAGCTTTAATTCCAATGTCTGCAGAATTTGCTGCAGCTCAGCCATCTCATTCCTGCTAGTACTTGTCAGCAGAAGCCAGTGCATGCCCATTCAGTTCTTTACTCTGAAGCCTTAGAGTGGAATAGAAATATAAACACTCCAGTTTAGTTCTGGATGATCTTTTCTCGGGGTGATGGGCTTACCTTTCCATAGACCAGGACTCAGCCTTTCTGTGGCTTTGTTCTGCCAAAACCTCATACTGCCTCCTCACCTCTTCCAGCAGGGCAGGCATGTCTACTCCTGGGACAGTGATTCCTAGATTAACTTCAAAGTGAGGTACCTTTCATGGTACCCTTCATGGACCGGTCCAAAACGAAATGATTTGAAATGTCACAGGTTACTTGGTGTTTGCATCTGGAATACAATAATTCGAATATATTAAAAAGATAAAACTGGAAATGTAGATTTTAGAAATCATTGTTAAGGATCCCTGGGTGGCGCAGCGGTTTGGCGCCTGCCTTTGGCCCAGGGCGCGATCTTGGAGACCCAGGATCTAATCCCACATCAGGCTCCCGGTGCATGGAGCCTGCTTCTCCCTCTGCCTATGTCTCTGCCTCTCTCTCTCTCTCTGTGACTATCATAATTAAATAAAAAAAAAAAATTAAAAAAAAAAAAGAAATCATTGTTAAGGTTTTAAAAATTTTTCAGGAGATCACTAAATCTGGTAATGCCGATAATTTTGTAAATAAAAGTAAGGAATGCCCAAGTAAATTTAGATTTCAGATTAAACAATGAATACTTTTTTAAAAAAAGATTTTATTTATTTATTTGAGAGAGAGCACAGAGGGAGGAGAAGCAGACCTCCTGCTGAGCAGAGAGCCTGCTGCTCTCTAACTCCCTGAGCCCCCTACAATGTTATAGCTTCTTCCAAGGCCTTAACAGACCCATAGCCACTTCCAGCGTTGCTGTGCTGTCAAGAACCCAGAGGAATAAGCCATTGTGTGCAAATGTAGTGGAGCTCTAGGTCTAAGGTCTAAGTGTAGCCTGAAAGTCAGGGCACTGGGGAGACCATTGTAGAGCTTTATGTATGTAACATTACATCATCTTTAATGAGCAGTTTGTAAAAAAATATCTAGTTTTGAGGGGTCAGCTTAATCTCTCTAGTCCTTAATTTAGATATTGATGGACCATATATGCACAAGTGATGCCTCCCTAGGGTGTTGGTTATATATGATAGGAAACTAAGTGCGGGTGGGAAAAACAGAGATCATTTTATGACTGCGTTTTGAACCATGATGACTGGTCATTTTTTATGGAAACCTTGCAGGCATGCCTCTCACAAAAAATCTTTGTTTGCTTCTGGCCATGTATTCATATCATTTTCAAGCTCTTGAGCCTAGCTCAGTTTTCTCTCTTCTTTGTGTAGTTTGCAAGCCAACTACCAGTCTCTTTCTAGGGAGTCTGTGTGGAGTAGTATATATACTTTGGAGTCAAACAGATGTGTGATTGAGTCTGGTTCACTGTTTTCCAGCCTGGATAAAAGTTACTTATGAGTTTGCCTCAGTTTCCTCATCTGTACTACTTCCAAAAGATAATGAGAAACAAATAAATTATGTACCATGCCTGGTACATAATGGGCACTCAATAAGTGCTCATTCTCTCTCACACTCTTTTCTTCCCTACTCCCCCACTTTAATCTGGAGTGGTCTTTAAAACTCATGATGTGAATTATATCACACATTCACTTATGACATACTTATTGATGCTTAAGTATGTGCCAGGGATCCTCCTGAGACAGTTTCAATTTTTGACAGTTGTGCCTCTTTTTTTTTTTTTTTTTTAAGATTTTACTTATTCATGAGAGACAGAGAGAGAGAGAGAGAGAGGCAGAGACATAGGCAGAGAGAGAATCAGGCTCCATGCAGGGAGCCCAATGTGGGACTCAATCCTGGGACTCCAGGATCACGCCCTGGGCCAAAGGCAGATGCTCAACCACTGAGCCACTCAGGCATCCCTGTGCATGCCTCTTTTTTTTTTTTTTTTTAAAGATTTTATTTATTTATTCGAGAGAGAGAGGGAGAGAGAGAGAGAGGCAGAGACATAGGCAGAGGGAGAGGGAGAAGCAGGCTCCACTCAGAGAGCCTGACTTGGGACTCCATCCCAGGACTCGATCCTGGGACTCCAGGACCAGGCCCTGGACTGAAGGCAGGCGCTAAACAGCTGAGCCACCCAGGCATCTGCCTGTTCATGCCTCTTGATCAGAGTTCCCCCTAAGTTCAGCATCTGAGCATGTACTGATTCTAGATATCCATGCATATCTCACACTTCTTTGGACAGAACTGTGGAGTTGTTAATGTTTGTCTTTGGCTCTTCTTCACTCTTTCTTCTTTGGGTTTGAAATCTCTCTGCCCTTCATCTGAGGTCATGGGCTTTCTTGTGTTTTAACCCCCTTTTCTGTCCAGGAAAAGGTTCATTTACAAAAGTAGACATAGAGCCTATTCACTGTGCTATTCCAGGTACATAAGCATTTGCATTTTGAGCTTGTTCTTCATTTGAGAAATGAGATTGTTCTCCATGATAGAAATTTCAGTCCTTGGTAAGGAGAAGAGAGGTTATTTTGGGCAGAAATCTGTTGAAAGCACAGTTTTGCACTTAAAAGGGCAGTCTTAAAAAATGTGATTTAATCTGTCAGGATGTGTGTGTGGGAGTAACTGAAGAGAAGGCGCAAACTTTATTTCTTAATCTATGCACAGATCTCTCTTCCTACTTCCATACCGTTTCTCAGGGTTCTGTTCTGAGAGTTTGCTCCAAATTTTTGGAAGTCACTCTCCGTTAGACTATCTCTCTAGCACTTCTTCCTTTCTTATCCCTAGTCTGTCCTAAGCATCCCAAATGTCTGTAAGTGACAGTTCTGTGCCACCCCTCTGTCTTATGCCATGATCTCTACCTGTGTCTATTGCACCTTATCCTCAGAGTGTGGGGCTTGTTCTGCATTCTCTACGTCTCCTTGTGATTTTGTTACACTCAGGTGCACAGAATGGAGGGGGTGAAAATGCATGAAAAGACAGAAGAGCCTGAGCCTTCATCAGGATTTCAAAAGTGGGTGCGGATTATTGGGAAATTAGATTCAAAGCACTTGTTTTTTTTTTTTTTTTTTTTGACAATTGTCTTTTTGATGTAGGTACATATATTTCTGTAGCAGAGAGGAAGAAAAGAATCAAACTTGTGTGTTTCAGGAAAACTGTCAACTAAGACACTAATGTAGCTAATTGAGAACTAATTACAGAAAAGTAAACCTAGAAATTGTCTGCATACATGTTAGTAGTAATAATCTAATTTAGCAAACATGTACTGAATGCCCACCCTCCAAAGCCATTTGCCTCTCCAGGTCCACTTTCTATCTTTTTCCTCTTGCCCTCTTGATCCAGGAAGCTAGCTGCTCTCTGGCTTTCATTAGGTTTGCCTAGTGGAGACCCAATCTATAAATGGGAGGAAGAGAGGGAGGAAAATGAGTTTGGGGTATTTAATTCCCTGGCCTCTATCAATTGAGTGTGGCCTTTCGTTTAAAAGCCACAACCCCTTTCAAGGTGACCCTCTTTATTTGCTTTTCCCTTTTTGAATCACTTTTCTTTGTCTTTTTGGGTATGGGGGTAATAATAGCTACTGGTGGTTTGACTACACCAAACCCACACTTTTGCAAACCATCTGTGTATTAGACCCTCCTTAGTTTTTCCTAATTCGAGGGGCCCACTGTTTCCTGCTTGGATTCTACCATATGGCAGGACTTATATAAAGTCCTTCCCCTCCAAGAGGTTAATAAAAAGTGAGTAATTGCAGTACTGTGAAATACATGCTTATCAAACTATAAACTCTTTGAAGGTAGAGACGATATATTATTCATGTTTCTTTCTTGACACTTGGCATAATTCTAGGTAGAGAGCAAGGGCTTACTAGTGTGGAATGGTAGGTTTATCCATAAAGAGTATGGGGAATGGAGGATGGAGATGAGCATTGGTTCTAGGAGGATTCAGGTAGGCTTCACAGTGTAGCTAATCATGGCAATCAGATACAGATTGGTCACATTAAGCAAAGGGATTCACTTGAAGAATATCAGTAGCTTCTAGAATCAAAGGAAGGCAGAGAACAGGGCTTGTAGGATAGGAATTGGGGAAAAGTCCACATTCAGTATGAATTGGGCATCCTCCCAGACAGGTCTTGGCTTTTAGTTTCTTTAAGGTACGTTGATGCAGGTTTCACAGGACTGAAAACATTCCTGAATATATGTTATGTTTGCTATATGGAAACACTCTGGGCTTCTTCCTTATAGTCTTCCACTCAGAAACCCTACTTGATGCTGCAGGTAAGGGAGGAGGAAAGACAAGGTCTCAGGTCATGGAATCAGGTGAGATCTAATCCCCTGTGGCAGCCTGTGTCTTGAGACTGTAGAAACCGGCTCACCTCTCTCTTCCTTGTCTCCTCCCTAGATGAAAGGCAGGATAAGGGGGGCAGTAGGTGGGAACAATACTTAGGTTACAAGAGTTAGCAGGAGTGAAGTAACAATGGAAGGTGACTTCTTTCCCTGAAGAGCCAAACCTGTGTGCACAGGTGGGGCTGCTTTTGCTGAGTGCGAGAGGGTGTATGCCCCATCTCTAGGGAGGAGTAGAAGAACAAGTACCTACCAAAGTTTCCATCCCTGAATTTGGATTTTTGGTTTGCTGCTCTCTTCCTCTTGGCAGCCCTCCCCTTCCAGCTCTCCTGTGGCCCAGGCTCTGGACGTACCCCCCAGCATCCTAAAGCCATGTCCCAGTTTATTTGGTCCTCCCCGGATGTGCTCCATTTTCCTGTTTTCTTCTCCTTTTCTTTGAGACTTTTCAGCCTGCTGTGGAAATAGGTACTAGGAAGATAACCATCTGGTTAGTTAGTCTAATTCATCCAAGGTGTGACTTACTGACAAAGGTTGGTAGGGGTGGAGAGGTGTTCACCAAAACTATTTACATTAAACAAAATGTACCTTTTACCTAAGTGGGATTCCAGGCATCATGGTGATAAAAATTTTGCAGGAAGGACTTCTGTGTGTTCATTCAGTTAGTACAACTGACTGTCAGATCAGCTGAAGCAGAAAAGAAGGTAAAGAGTGTTCTTTTTTTTTGTCTTGAGGCCTTTCCCTTTCCCTTTTTCAGGGAAGGGTCAGGCACTTTGGCTCTGATTTCCCCATTTTTGTACAGATCCCTCACTGAAGATATATTATGCATCAGAAACTTTATGGGGTTCTGAAGATGAAAAGATAAGTAAGATGTGGTCCTTGCTCTCAAAGAAACCATATCTTGGGAGTAGAGGGTAGGGGATAAGACACAAATAATTACAAAATAGGGTGATTTTAATAATACAGACTTATGTTAGTATATGAAGCACCAAAAAAGAGAAACCAATCTCTGGAGGACATAGGAGATGCCATTTGAATGATGTCTTAAAAAAATGAGTGGGGAAAAAATTTTAAGGCAGAGGGACCAGTGTGTATACAGGAGGTGTAAATATGCATGACATACTTGAAGAACTGAAAAGTTTGGTTTGGCTGGGGCATAAAGTTTGTTTGAGTGACTTCCAAGAGATAAGACTAGAAAAATAGGTTGGAACCAGTTGGGGAAGGGCCTTTAATACCATTCTAAGGAATTTGGATTTGGTTCTATACTCAGGGAGTGGACTGATAAAGGTTGCTAAGCAGAGGATGAACATGATCCTAATTTTTAGACAGATAACATTGTTGCTGGTGTACTAGATGGATCCCAGGGAAACTGGAGGAAGGGAGATGAGCTAGGAGGATTTGCAAGAATCTGGGGGGAGGGGAAGAGGCAATGAGAACTTCAAGACAGTAGCAGGGGGTGGAAAGAAGGGAAAGATAGAAGATAAGAATGGCTGTATTTGATTATTGCTTAGTTTTGGGTTGATGAAAATGAAGGAAGGAGTATTAAATGACAAGAGATTTCCAATTTTGGACTTTGAGAAGTGCTATTAACTGATGTGGGAATGTGAAGGAGGAACCGGTTTTGTAGGAAAGATAATGAGTTCAGGATAGGAAAGATTGGAGGTGAAGTACCTGCCACTGTCCAAGTATAGATATTCCAAAGGCAGTTGCAGTGTGGGTCTGGGAATCAGAATTTGTGGCTAGATTTGGAAGTTACTGGCAAGGAGCAACCGTGAGATTGGATGAGATTTTGCAGGGAGAATTGGTAGAGATGATGATAAAGGATAAAACCTTGAGGAACTGTAACATTTAAGGAGAAACAAAACAGGTTGAAAGGTAACATTGAAAGGAAAGAGCTAGGGATCCCTGGGTGGCGCAGCGGTTTGGCGCCTGCCTTTGGCCCAGGGCGCGATCCTGGAGACCCGGGATCGAATCCCATATCAGGCTCCCGGTGCATGGAGCCTGCTTCTCCCTCCGCCTGTGTCTCTGCCTCTCTCTTTCTCTGTGACTATCATAAAAAAAAAAAAAAAAAAAAAATTAAAAAAAAAAAAAAGAAAGGAAAGAGCTAGAAGACAGAAGTTTCAAAAAAAACCAAGGAAGAGGAGAATTTCAAGAAGGTGAAGTGGTCAACAATGTGGAGGATTTCAGTAGTTCAGAGATGTCAAGTAGGATTAGGACTGCAAAGTCACTTTTCAGTTTGGCTGTTTTGGATTCTGAAAACATCATACAAGTGAGTGAGGAGTGAGTTCTCTCAAAGCTACTAACTAAAATACATACGTATTCTCAGTCTTTACAGTTTGTCAATTCTATAACGTGACCATTTGCTCAAATTAAAGGAAAATTTTAATTCCTTTTAAAAAGGAAATTAATAGAAGAATTTAGGAGAGCGCATAAGGCTAGGTTGAAGCCTTCAGAACAACTGAGTTTGTTAAGGGAGAGAAGAGCAGAAGGTTAAGACTGAGTAGTGAGGAAAGCCTCACTACTTGGTTTAGCACAGAGGGAAAAGTAAATACCTAGTGAAGGGAGTGAATAGAGAGTGACCTAGAAGACTAGAAATCACAGCACGGATTGAAGCATGAATGATTCACCTGCTGAGGTTTCTAGAACCTCCCAGAGGTTCTTTCAAGTCTTGAGTTTCCAATTCTGCAAGAGAGATCAGAGAGAATGAGGGCTAGAACAACATCCATGATATTGCCACAAGGTCCAAAGAGAGCTGAAAGCCAGAATTTTCCGGAAAATTTAGGACATGGAAGCCAGATCATCTGTCATTAGGGAAGAAAGGATTGAGATGGAATGAAGCCATCTGTGTCTTATATTGCTGCAGCATCCTGAATGGACATAGAAGACAAAAGAATGGTGGGGAGGGAGGCACGGGTGGAGTGAAGATTGTTGGGTGTGGAATGCACCTGAAAACAGAAGCAAGGGGGAATTCTGTAGCTCCTTAGGGCTTCTGGGAAAGCAAGAAAAGGAGAAACTCAAGGAACCAAGAAGTGAAATAACACTCAGGTATCTGGATGGAAAGAGGAATCAGAAACAATACTGATCCTGTTGAATCACTGTATTGTACGTCTGTAACTAATATGACACTGTATGTTAACTATACTGGAATTAAGATTTAAAACTTCTTAAAAAGATGTAATTATTTTCGAGCGAGAAAGAGAGAGAAAGTGGGGGGAGGGGCAGAGGGAGAGAATGTTCAAGCAGACTTCCTGCTGAGCACGGAGCCCAACACAGATCTTTCTTTATCCCATGACCCTGAGATCATGACCTGAGCCAAAACCAAGAGTCAGATGCTTAACGAACTGAGCCACCCAGGTGCCCCCAAAGCTTAAAACTTAATAAAGTATAAACATTGGGGTGCAGGTGTCTTTGATAGAACTGGAGGGTATTATGCTGAGTGAAGTAATTCAATCGGAGAAGGACAATCATTATATGGTCTCATTCATTCAGGGAATATAAAAAATAGTGAAAGGAATTATAGGAAAAAGGAGATAAAATGAGTGGGAAAAATCAGAGAGGGTAACAAAACATGAGAGACAACTCTGGGAAACGAACAAGGGGTAGTGGAAGGAAAGGTGGGCGGGGGGGATGGGGTGACTGGGTGACGGGCACTGAGGGGGGCACTTGACAGGATGAGCACTGGGTGTTATACTATATGTTGGCAAAGCGAACTCCAATTAAAAAATAAGAAAAAAAAGAAAACCCTTAATAAAGTAATAAAGTGATCGTAAGACACAGTGAAGCCTCAATGATCTAGGAAATGACCTGTTGAATGATTAATTTAAGCTTCATAAAAAAAAATTTGAGCTTCATCACAGGGAACTTTTAAAGAACAGACACATGGTATCATTAAAAAAATAACTGAAAAAATTCTACATTTTAGAAGAGTTACTGTGGTAAATGTATATGGGGCTTAGAAAGTGTGTATCATTCTCCTTTGTACTTTTAAAATGGTAAGATTTCATTCTTACATACAGTGAACCAAGAGGCTGCCCTTTGATACTTGAAAGAGGTAGTCTCAGCTATAAATATAGATAGGACTGTGAGGTATCCCCATGAATTCCGGATAAAAGGAAATATAGTTGCCTTCATAACTGGATTATATAACCAAAATATAATCTATCTCCTGGGGCCAACAACTGGGTAAGGAATGTGGTCAGCAGGGAATATCAAAAGGGGATTCAGGTAAGCTTCCTTTGGCCTCTTCTTAAGGAGAGAGATGCTGAATTTGGCACATCGGCAGTCCAGCCAGTAGAGGAGAATTGCCTAACGTGGCAGAGATATCTTACCTGGCCTCGGTGAGACATGGAGGAAATGTCCCTCAAGTCTTTCTGTTAACTTCCGCTCAAATTCAGTACTTATGCAGCAACTTCCTGATTCCTAATTCATCCTGTCAAGTACATCTACAGCAGGAAAGTGAGTGTTTTGAGTGGCCTTGAACACCTAGAAAGACATGACTCTTATTGTTAATTAATTAGCTGGCATTCTAATCTATACATTAGTATTGAATGAATACGATTATTATAAGTCCTGAAGTTCCACATCACCTCCGAGTATACTGGTAAAGTCCAGTTTCTGCACATGAAAGGCTGAGAGGAACAGATTCTGGACCAAGGTAAGGTTTCCAAAATTCTAATTTATATTTTTAAAAAAAAACAGTACTGAAATAATCAGTCTTGTGGGCTGCCTTCTGTCTGCCTTATTATGTATTCCCATACCCTCCATTAGTGGTTTTAGAAATAATAGCAGGAAGCATTACTTTCAACATTAGCATTACTTTCAACAGTTAGTAAAAAAAGGTGGAGCTTGTGTCCATTCAAGAATTGGTGATGAACAATAGAAAATAGTTTAGGAAATGTGTAGATTAGAGATGACAAACACAAAATATTCTTGCTGCCACTGTACTCACAGCAGACATTACTAATTGATAATGACACTCTTTCTTGCTGAACTTAGACCAGCTGTGGAATGCTTATTAATAACCTTAACCAAGAAGCCACACCCAGTTACTTAAATTGGATCCATGTGAGCTAAAACTCCTTGTTCTTCTAGTTTAGATGAGTTGTTAGGGATTCTGGTCATCAAAATTACAGAATTTATCTGGAAGAATTATCTAGGTCACTAACACATTCACTGTCATGGTATCAACCAGAACACAATTTTGAGGGATCTTAGGTGTTGTTCCCGGATTTTAAATCCTAGCTCTTCTTTCTTCTTTCTCCTTCTCCTCCTCCTTCTCCTCCCCCTCCTCCCCCTCCACTCCCTCCTTCTTCTTCCTTCTTTCTTCTTTCTTAAGATTTTATTTATTTATGAGAGAGAGAGAGAGAGAGAGAGAGAGAGAGAGAGAGAGAGATTGGCAGAGACACAGGCAGAGGGAGAAGCATGCTCCATGCAGGGAGCCAGATGTGGGACTCGATCCTGGGACTCCAGGACCACGCCCTGGGCTGAAGGCAGAGGCTAAACTGCTGAGCCACCCAGGGATCCCCTCTTCTTCTTTTTTTAAAAAAGATTTTATTTATTAATGAGAGACACAGAGGCAGAGACATAGGCAGAGGGAGAAGCAGGCTTCCCCTCGGGGAGCCTGATATGGGACTCAGTCCCAGGGCCTTGGGATCATGACCTGAGCCAAAGGCAGATGCTCAAGCACTGAGCCACCCAGGTGCCCCCCTCGCTCTGCTTCTTACTGGGTGTGTGGTTAAGTTACCTAAATCTCTGAGTCTTAGTATCCTCATCTGAGTAATGATATCCAATTCATAAGTTCAAGACTACCAATTAGGTAACATGCAAAGTGTCTTGCAAATAGTTGGTACTCACAAATGTTAATTCCTTCTTGCTTCTCTTGTTAATGATATTCAACACTAAGCAGAACTCCCTTGATCAAATATTTCCCATCTCTACTTGAATATTTCTAGTGAAGAGAACCTCATCTTACTGGGCATTCCATTTCTAAGCTTCTCTAACTACTAAAAACTCTCTGTTATATTGAACTGAAATCTGCCACACAGAATATAGTGTGCTTTCTGCCACATAGAACTTAGCTTTGGAGTCTTTTGGATATTTAAGGAGTGTTACTCTACTCTCCTAAATCTTTTATTTTCTATTCTAAGGGGTTACCAGGTCATTCAATTGCTCCTTGGAGGACATGGTTTTCACTTCCTTTATCATCTGGGTTGCCATTACTTGGATCACTTCTAAATCTGTAGGATTGATCGAACTTTTTTTCTATCTCTAAGTGTTCAAGGAATATTTTTTTTAAGGAATGCGTGCTGTTTTTATTCCACTGCATCAGTCTCCAGCATAATAGTACTCCTAGAGATAGAATACAGCACAGAGTTTCCTGTTTTCCTATTAAATATAGAGATTATTTAAATTTAATAATTAGTCATTAGTAACATAATACCCTTGCCTCCCCCCACCTCTGTCCCTGCCTTGGTTTCAGGATCAGGTGTCTTGAACACATTTGTAATGGAAACTTGTTTCACTCTCATTTTGGGTTCACCTTCTTGGGTGTGAGGCCAAGGCTTGTCACTCAGACATTTCTGATTGTGGTGTTGATTAGCTAGTTGGCTCCTAAGCTATAATTATCTTCCCCCTTCAGTTAAAATCACATTTCTGTATTACAACATGAGCTATTGCAAAATCTAATAATACATATTGGATTTTTATTTCACTCTAAGCAGACTTTTCCTGACAATTCATGTTTTTTCTTCTGGGTTGATCAACTCTTAGGTGTTGCTGTTGTAGCATTGCTGAGTAGGACATTCTTCCTAACAAAAATTGATCAGTGGGCACTTTGCAGTATTGTTGGTTTTGTTTTCCTGTGTCCTCTCTTGCTATAACACAGTGATTAAAATATACTGTATTATTGTTCCCAGATTACAGAATTTTAAGTGACTCATAACTAGAGCCATACCTGTGTGACAGCATAATTGGTGCCAAAATGAAAAATTCAGTCAACGTATGCTTTATTTTAAACTGGGACAAGGTTGGGCTTAACAAATAGTTTTCATTGGATTTCAGCCAATCTTTTCCCCTGAATTTTTTAATCATTTTGAAAATGTGTAAACTGAATGTGATGTTTCTAAACATCACTTCAACCAACATGTTTGGCATACCTACTATGTGCCAGATGCTGCATTAAGTGCTGGGAATGTGTTTCTGGATGGTCAGTAATACATGGCCCTGCCTTTGAAGAGGAATCAGACACACAAACTCATCTATGAATAAAGTTCAGATAGACCACCATGGTCAAAGAACATAGGGTTCTCAGAAGAAGGAAAAGCATTCCAAGGGAGATCCATTTTGGTTCTGTTCCTGCCTACCTGCTCTTTCATTTAACACCAAACATTGAGATTTTTATATATCCATCAAATTCTGCTCAAATGCTTTTCTTGCCACAAGAGTGACCCTGGTGCTCATGTCTCAGTCCTATGGCTTCTCTCCCTCCACCAAAATTCGGTAGCACCTCTCCTGCATTTTCTTTCTGGTGTAGGCAGATGTCTTTATACCTCAAGATAATGTTATTTGCATATGTCTATGCTTTCTCGCAGTTACTTCTGTAATGCCCAGTAAATATTTGAGAGAAAAATATATTTTAGATAGCACACCTTGGTTACTGAGGGTGCCTGGGTGGCTCAGTCGGTTAAGCATCTGCCTTCAGCTCAGGTTGTGATCCCAGGGTCCTGGGATCTAGCTCCACATCAGGCTCCTGGCTCAGCAGGGAATCTGCTTGTCTTTCTCTCTCTCCTCCTGCTTTTACTTACGCTCTCTCTCTCTCAAATAAATAAATAAATAAATCTTTAAAAAAAAAAAAAAAAGAACACCTTGGTTAATGAAGAGGAACAAGTCCCATTTTGGTTTAGATTGCCAGGAGTATTAAGGTTTCAGACTCAATTTTTTTTGTGGAAAGCCAATATATCTTCGATCAGTTGCTTTAAGTGAACTCAGTTTTGTATCCATAGTGAGAGTTGATTGCCTGTATACAAAGCATACTCTAATGATGAATAAGAGGATTCTAGGGTTGCTTCATAAGTTAACTTAAATGGATACAGTTTTGTTTTGTATTGTTTTTTTCTTATGAAGACTTCATAGAGACCAAGGTACTGTATTTTGTGGAAACAACTCCTGGGACTCTTTAGATATATGGGAAAAAGTCCTTGGGTTAATTTCCTTTAAAAAAAAAAAAAAAGCATCATTAATGTAAAGACTGGCTTTTGAAACTGAAGATCACTTTCTATTGAGTCATCAGATACTGCCTGTTGAGCAATGTGATTTATATCAATAGGCCTTGTGAAATTACCAATTGAGAATTTGTGTTTTTTAGATTAAAAAAGTTATGTCTTCACAAAGTGACAAGTATTCTAAAGGTTTTCTGAAAATATTCATTGAATTCATCAAATTTCTCAGTAGAATGCAAATAACTTCTTCATGGTGTTTTAGTCCTTGACAGCATAATTTTTAAGTTAAGATTTCAGGAAAATAAAGTAAGTAGAATTTATTTCTGTGTGACTTATACATTTTTAAAAAATAAAATAATGAAAATAAATAGATTCAAATTAAATATATTCAGAGCATCCTATTTATTTATTCAAGTATGATTAATACATGGTGTTTTTTTTAGTTTCAGATATATAGTATAATGATTCAGCATTCTGTACATTTCTTAATGCTCATCAAGATAATCCCCTTTATCTATTTCACCCATCTCCTTATCCACCTCCCCTCTGGTAATCATTAGATTGTTCTCTGTATTTGTCTCTTTTTTTTTCTTTGTTTGCTTGTTTGTTTCTTAAACTCCACTTATGAGTGAAATCATATGGTATTGGCCTTTCTCTGCTTATTTCTACTGACTTATTTTATTTAGCATTATGCCCTCTAAGTCCATCTTAGAGGGGATGCTGCAAATTGCAAGATTCATTCATTTTTGAAAAATGTCTGAGTGCTATTCCATTGTAGATGTATACTACATCTTCTTTATCCATTCATCTGTTGATGGACATTTGGGTTGCTTTCATATCTTGGCTATTTTAAGTAATCCTGCAAAGCATCCTCTTCCTGCCTCCTGTACAATGGATACTGCTTAGCTGCTGTGTATTGATAAATTTGAGTTTGTTTATTCAGTCTTACTAAAGATAAGTGGTGGAAACTTTTAGAGTTATAGTTAGTAAATAAGTAGAGAAAAATCTCTTGACTGTTTCAAGAAAATAATAGAAGAAATATATGAACACTTTTCAGTATCAACGCAACTAATGTTTATTGAGTGTCTTTTATGTAGTACCCTATGCTAAGTCCTGGGGATAGCACAGTAGTGTTACTCCAACTTTTATTGAGTGGATAGTCTAGCACTTGTACACAATTCAATGTACACATATTCAGCAAATACTGATTTTTTTTCCTACACAGTGGGCTAGAGTGCTGTTTTATATACTGGGCTGGACACCAGGGCTGCAGTGGAAGGCACAACAGTAGAGAGCTTAGAGATCTTACAGTGGGAGAAGCAGGCACTAATTCAGTAGTCGTGCAAATAAATACATAAGAAGACCACAGTGTATTATGAGAGTGTATAATAGGAAAACTCAATGTGGTTATCATGGGAGGGGGTAAGGAAGAGGGAGGAGTAGAGACTTAAGGAGACGTGTTGAGGCTTTTCAGAGGAAGTAACATCTGAATTCAATCCTGACAAGGCAAGTAGGAGTTATCCAGGCCAAAATGAAGAGGAAGCACATTCTAGGCAAAGAGGGAAAGCCTGTGGGAAGGAGCGGGCTTTAGAAAAGCTGAACTAGGCCAGTAGGAGAGGTGAAGTAGAGGAAAGGCAGGTGAAGGCACACAATTTGAGAGAAGGGAAAGGGGGCCAGGACAGACCTTGCTAGATTTTGGTCTTTATTCCAAGGACTATAGGAAACCTTTGAAGGGTTTTAAGCAATAGGATGGCAGGATCAGATTTGTCTTTCAAAACAATATCTTCCTGGCTGTGACAGGAGGAACAGAATGGAGGGAGGTGCTAGTGGAAGCTGCATGACTTTCAGGCTAGGGATGACGAACCATGACCTGGACCAGGGGCAGTTGAGGGGAGGTTGGGGAGATGGAGTAAACTAACTGGATCATAGATATTTAGGAGGCAGAATGCCAGATGTGGCCAGGATGTGCTTAGAATATTTGTTGAATGAATATATAAATCAATGGCCTCAGGAGACCTGGAGCTTGACCTACTTAAGAAGTTACAGTTGAAGGATTTTTTGGCTAATATTGATGAAATAACTTTCCTTGGCTTGATTAAGCAAAGTACAATTTGACTGAAATGTATAAATTTATTAAAATAACCCATATCTCGTGATTTGTCTAAAACCCAAACATAAATGACCCACAAACATTTTACACAGAGGCAAGTTATGATGGCATAAGGTATTTGGATATATGTTTATATAGCAAGTGTTTTGTGATGCATAGCATGCAATTTTGGAATGTGGTTTTATATGAGCAGGTTTTCAGAATGCCAATGCTTTGGAAAATGCAGCTAAACAGTCTCCCTCTGGATAGATCAGGAAAGAATTGTGTAACCTGCCGCTTTAGCTTTGTACCTGGGCAGTTGCGAAGTTAGATTGTCCTTTTAACTCCTCGAATGATCTCCTCTGTCACGCAGCTGTTGGCTGTGTACCCTGGAGGTGACAGATGATGATGGTGATAATGATGACTAAAATGTTCATCAGGCTCCCCTCCCTGTTAAGACCTACCTTCCCCTAGAGCAATACTCATCTTCCCACTGGTTAGCATTCAGTTCTTGCTCCTTCCAGCTCTGCAAGCTGTAAAAACACCTTCCAGAGTCTACTGCGGAAGATGCCACTGGGGAACTGAGTCCGATTCTCTCACCTTCCTCACTTCTTGGGCGACTTTTCTTCACCCCCAGCCTCTGGTTAATGAGACAGGGAAGCTGGGCCTCTTTGTTCTGCATTGTCTATAGCACACTGACATGAATTCTTTGTTAGTCTGGATCTAATTCTGCAGTGTTGGTTTCAGAATCATCTCTGGATGAGATGCTGATTGTATGTGTGTTTTTTTTTTTTTAAACAGTGATGGAAATTTACCTTATTATTTATCCACCTATTCAGTTACTTATTAGATAAGATAGGAAAGTTTAACATTAAAATTATTCTGTCATTCCAGAATCAGCACATGAGGTTGTGTAAAATGGGTGTTCAGTGAAAACATCTTAAAATATCTTGAAAGTACCTTAATATAATGAAAGATGTGATGTAAAATGTGATTAAATATTTAAGAATATTGTAATTTAAAAATATGCCCTGATACCTGACTGGTTCAGTAAGTAGAGCATGTGACTCTTGATTTTGGGGTTGTAACTTCGAACCCAATGTTTTGGGTATAGAGATTACTTAAAAAATAAAATCTTAAAAAATTGCCCTGAAAATACCTGTTTAACAGTGTGAGTTGCTCCTTTTAAAAACTTCTAAAACTCCTAAAAATGAATGAAGAGGTGTCAGTCTTCCAAAAGGAATTGACTAAGCCTCCTCACACTTCTGTTAAATAATCACATTTATCGTGTGTGCCACTTTTGCCAATTAAAAATGATGACAACTTGCCTTATTCTATTTGCACCAAGGCAACCAAGGAGAATAATGTATGAAACTTTATCATGTATTTACTTTTAGTTCATAAAAACTGGTTACTTTCTTTTCTTTTTTTTAAATGTTTATTTATTTATGATAGTCACACACACACACACACACACACACACAGAGAGAGAGAGAGAGAGAGGCAGAGACATAGGCAGAGGGAGAAGCAGGCTCCTTGCACCGGGAGCCCGACGTGGGATTCGATCCCGGGTCTCCAGGATTGCGCCCTGGGCCAAAGGCAGGCGCTAAACCGCTGTGATCCCCAAAACTGGTTATTTTCAATAGAATATATTAAGACTTACATATAGTTGGTGCTAAATAAATATTGGTTAAATGAATGTATATCCAAATAAATGAATAAATGATGCCCTGCATGTATACATAAATATACCAACTGATCATTGTTTAAAAAATTAAAAATTACACTTCAACTTGTTAAAAAAAAAGTTGTATTTGCAGCTCTGTTCATTTGAAATATGAAATTGCAGCCTTAATCATTTTTTTAAAAAAAATCCCATGGTATTTACAAATGAATTAAATATTCCAAAAAGGATACACTTTTCTTAGCAGAAATTTCACGTGTTTATAACTTTAGGAGATGCGTTCCAAGCTGACAACTAAAATGCACATATTCTGACCAGCCAAGTTCAGCCAGGGAAGTGGCATGGGATGAAGAGGGTATATTCAGTTAGGACACTAATATTTTTTAGTTTCATTTTGAGTTTATGACATTTAAATCTTAGGTCTAGCTCCAAGTCCTAAGAAACATTTATTAGTGGGGCTCCTTGGTGGCGCAATCACCATCCAACTCTGGTTTCAGCTCAGATCATGATCTCAGGGTCTTGAGATTAAGCCCCACATTGGGCTCCAAACTCAGCAAGGAGTCTGCTAAAGTTTCTCTCTCCCTCTCCCCTTCTCCCTTCTTCAGGTTCTCTCTCTCTCTCTCTAAAGTGAATAAATAAATCTTTTTTTTTTAAAAGAAACATTAGCTCATAAAAAGTCATTTTCTCAGCTATGTGAATAAATTTTTCAGTTGATGTTTGAGTATATTTTTAAAAGCTTGAGTAGTTCAGATTATCTGGTTCTCTAAACTCTGAATAATCACAACCTTTCTTCTTTATGTCTTAAGACAACTTGCCTCCTTACTGGTGGACTTTTTGGAAATTAATGCCACTCATTATTTAAGTAAGAACATGTTAATTTATTAAGTTGATGCTTGTAAAAAAGTTTGATTTTTTTGTCTTTTCTTTACCTCTCTTTTTAAATTTTTTATTTTTTAAAGATTTTATTTATGAGAGAGAGAGAGAGAGAGAATAAGCAGGGGGAGCGGCAGGCAGAGGGAGAGGGAGAAGCAGACTCCCTGCTGAACAAGGAGTCTATGTGGGGCTTGGTCCCAGGACTCTAGGACCATGACCTGAGCTGACAGCAGATGCTTAACTGACTGAGCCACCCAGGTGCCCTTACCTCTCTCTCTCTTTTTTAAAAACGAACTTTAAAAAGTGAACTTTCTAGGGGATGCTTGAGTGGCTCAGTGGGTTAAGCATCCAACTTTTGATTCTGGCTCAGGTCATGATCTCAGGGTTGTGGGACTGCACACTGTGTCAGGCTCCACGCTGGCCATGGAGCCTGCTTGAGGTTCTGTCTCTCTTTTTCCTCTGCCCTTCCCACCCCCTCACTCCCTCACTCTAAAAAAAAAAGTAAACTTTCTAGTTCAAATATATCACAAGTGGCTTCAAAAGCAGGATTAATTTTTTTAAGTTCAGTTTCTGAGATTCCAGTAGGTGGCACTCTTACAAAGCCTAAAGAAGTGACTGATTTGGCAACTTAGGGTTGTTTTTTAGATAGTTCCCTTCTGTAGGGACCAACTTGCAAACCCATTTGTTCTGGATAATTAAAATTCATGGTTTCCCTAATTATCAGAGTCATACACGCTCTTTGTTAAGCATTTTAAGAAATGTACAGAAGAAAAAATAGAATAGTCTTCAAAGTCCTTGGTAATTTCTGGGAGATAACCACTGTAACAACTTAGTATATACAATATTTTCCAGAACTTTCTGTAGCCTGTAAATACAACAACATATAAATAGTAACCATTTTAATCTGTAAAGGTTTAGATTTCAAAATAATCATGAACAATATGCTTGTCTTTTACTGTCTGATCCTGTACTTGGATTTTTTCTTATAAGTTATTTTCTTTAAAGATAGACCTACCACTTCTGCAGTTCATTAATTCCTGAGTCCAGAAAGACCCTTTACATCTGTGTTGAATTAGGGCTTGTGGTTTAGTGAATGAGGGCTGGAATCTCATGATAAGGATGTTGTGCTAATTGCATTTCTTAGCAGTGAGAATAGGGCAAAGTGAACTTATATAATAAACCTAATGCATCCTTTGCCCACTGAAGACTGTAGAATATTCTGAGATATTACTAGGAAAGGCCTGCAATTTTGGGTTTGATGGCTCTTCCATTAGATCCTAGCCATTGGAGTTTAAGTAGGAAATTTTGTGATATCAATGATTTTTTAAAGGTAGTCCCCCCCCCATAATATAACTTAATTTTTTTTTAAAGATTCATTTACTTATTCACAAGAGACACACACACACACACACATACACACAGAGGCCTAGATATAGGCAGAGGGAGAAGCAGGCTCCCTACAGGGATCCCCATGCAGGACTTGATCCCGGGACTCTAAGATCACGCCCTGAGTCAAAGGCAGATGCTGAACCACTGAGCCACCCAAGCGTTCCTCTCCTGTAATGTAACTCTAAGGCCAGCTGACTGCCATCAAAGTGAGCAATCCAAGAAACCAATCCAGAATTGAAATGCCTTAGAAAAAAAAAAGATTTTATTTATTTATTTTGAGAGAGAGCATGGGCATGGGTGAGGGCAAGGAGGGGCAAAGGGAAAAAGAGAATCTCAAGCAGACTCCACCGTGAGCATAGAGCCCAACATGGGGCTTGATCTTATGACCCTGAGATCATGACCAGAGTCGAAATTAAGTCAGATGCCTAATTGACTGAGTCACCCAGGTGCCCCAGAATTGAAATGCTTTTTGTGAAAAGGAAATCACACAGGGTCACTTCTTGAGTAGATCTATTCTATTCATTGTAGGAGGGGACTGTACATAGGGGCATGAGTACCAGGATGTGGGGATCCCTGGAGCCATGTTGGAGGCTACACAAGAAGTAATCAAGGCACAGGAGGTTACTTTTTTTTTTTTTTTCTTATTGAGGTATAATTGTTGAATAATGTGTATTAGTTTCAAGTATACAACATAATAACTCAATATTTGTATATGTTGTGAAATGATCACCACAATAAGTTATAAATGGTTATTTTAGAACCATGGGATTAGTTAAGATCACCTAGGGCATGAGTGGAGAGAGAGGGGACAGGAAGATTGGGCCAACATTCAGAGGTCATAAAAAAGAGTTTGAGAAAATGTGGCAAGTGAGGTATTGTCTCAGGGAACCCAGTGGAGAAATGCTGATAAAAAAGAGGAATGTTGATAAAACTAAGATAGTAGCTAAGAACCAATAAGCTGGGTTTATCCTTGTGCAAAATGCCTTTCTTCTTTGAGTCTCACACAATTCAGACGTAGTTGTAAGGAAAACAGATGTTATTTGAAACAGCAACTATGTGCAACTACTTCTGAGTACCAGAAAAGGGGCAGCCTTTATTACATGGACCTTGTTCAGGAAAAGATTTTGATAATCTTTTTGGACCTAAAAGGTAAAGTTCTCCTATGATGTGTTCTAGAAGGGGAGGGCTAGGCAGAGAGTTAAATTGCTATGCATAATATAGGGGATAAGTGGAGCACTTCAGAAAGTTGCATGCTGAAGTAAGTCACCTACAATGGCATAATAACCTTCTTTGGGCTTTTGCACTCAGTGCAGGAATTCCTCCAGGCTTGCATGACTCCTCCCTCTCCTTTCTCCTCTTGATACTCCTTGCTCATCAGTTTCCTTCTGCACCCCATTTTGGTTCCATATGCTCCATAATAATAGAATGCAGATAGTGAATACTTGTTATGTACCAGAGACTGCTCCTAGTGTTTTATGTATGTATTTTAAATCCCTCACTTAATCTCCACAAAACCCACCCACTTCAAAGATCAGGAAACAGGCATACAGCAAGTAGGTTACTTGCTATGAAGTGACAGAGCTAATATTTGAACCCAGTCTGGCTTTAGAGCCCAGGCTCTTAATCATTAAATCCTGCTCTTATTTTCCATCTAGAGTTTTGAATATGGCAATCCAGATTGAACCCCCATCTACTCAAGCCTAGACTTTGGCCACCTTCTGCCATAACCCAGAACATGACATCTGTTATTGACTCATGGGTCTGATCCACCCCAATAGAAACCCAATCTGGGCCTCACTGGTGCTGGATAGGAGAAAGGACATAAAACAATGTTTGTTTATACCCTTGTGTTTTTTTTCACATGTGTTCCTCTGTTCCCTTTTCCTTTTCTCTACCTGGTTGATTTCTTTTCTTTTCTTTTTCTTTTTAATTAATTGACTTGAGAGAGCGAGAGCACATATGGGGGTAGAGGGGCAGAAGGAGAAGGAGAAGGAGAAAGAGACTCTCAAGTAGACTCTGCTCCCAGCATAGAGCCCAGTGTGGGGCTTGGTCCCATGTCTCTGAGATCACAACCTGAATCAAAATCAAGAATCCAAAAAAAAAAAAAAAAAATCAAGAGTCTGACAGCTAACCCTTCTAAGGCACCCAGATGCCCCATCCTGGTTGATTGTTATATGAAGCAATTAGTTGCCCCCTGACAAATTGTTCAGTTCTTCCTTTCTTCCTCCATGTGTTCTTCTAACTTCTATGTGGCCTATCTCTCTGTATCACCATTCCCAGTAAATGTCTATCTCTGCCCTAAATTGTGAGCTCCACTAGGCAAGGACCCTATCGTATTCATCTTTGAGTCTCCATTCTTACATACTGTAAGGATTCCATAAGTGTTTCTTGACTGAATCAAAGAAGGTCTTAGAAAATGAACAGGACAACTGTTATACCCATAGTAGATAATGTAATTTGCTGTAACCTTAATGGGATGATGTAAAAACGGCAGAACTTCTAAAAGAATCTTCTTAATCTCCAACCTTGACACTTTCATCTCAGTGTTTATCTACTTTATATTAGTGTTTTACAAACCTATCTCTATGCTCTTGACATTGTTGGAATCAAGAAGGTACATATTTCATATTATTACCATTCATCTTTTATTTAACTTTATTAAAACAATACTTGATCAAAATCATGTGATTAAAATATGTTCCAGGTCACCAAAAGAAAGCTTATCAGAAGACTACTTTAGGTCCAGAAAGATGTAAAGCAATTTTGGTTTGTTCTAAAGACCAACATGGCCACAGTGATTTGTAATTGAAGAGCAATAGGGACTCAAAGTGAATAGGGAGTCCGAGGAAAATGAAACAGACGAAAGTAGGATTGAGCTAATATGGTATCTTACTCTGAAAGGGACAATTTCTGCTTGTAAATTTCCTATCCCTAAGGAACCAGTCATGGGGCAGATCTTGTGAAATTTTACATTAGTTCTTCCTGAACTTGAGATGAGACCACTTCACCGTTCACCACTTCCTGCACAATTGTCTTGATTCTCCGGGATTTGGTTGGGTCTAAAGATAAAAATGGAATAAAGGGGCAAGAGTGAGTGTTTCATACATTCATCCAAAGTTGGTTGTTGTTTAGCTTAAGCTTTAAATTAGATATTGGCAGATATAATCCACCGAATTTAAACTTTCAAAAGTGACTTTTGCATTCATTCTAAAACAATGCACTTTTTGCATTGTTGAAAGTGAAAGTGAAATGTATTCAGTGTCATATTATGTACAAGTGAAAATATTTCTCCTTTTAAAAATTTAAAAAGTGGCTATGATGCTCATAACACTTCTTTGTAGAATAGATTGTTTTCCTTCTGGGTTGCCAGAAATTTTCATACAGTACAATCCACTCATTTTTCTGCAGGAATACATAAATATTTTTCCTTGGCCCAGAATGCAAATACACTTTAAATTATTAACAATACTGCAATATTCAAGAGATCTTATCATTTTAGTCATTAATAAGTGTGATTCTGACTTATTCTCAGTGATTCTTAGGGAGTCTGCATACCTTTAGAGGAATCAATCGACTGCGTTTGCGATTTGGATTCTGTCACATATAAAGTCTCATCAAAGCCATCGCTGTAAAGAAAACAAGGGGGATGATACCACATGATGCTTTCTGGGAGGAGGAGAAATAAAGAGTTTGCTCTTTAAGCTAAAAATTTACATAACCCTATGGCTAAATAGAGAAGGTATTCTAAATTTCTTGATGAACAGTGATTGAATAATGCACCCTGAGAGTTAGCAGTTAGTGCAGTGAACCTTTATTTTCAAACTGCCTAAAACGGGCTCTCAAAGTGAAGCAAACTGGCAATTAATGGAAGATCTGATCTCAGAACTTTGATTTCCTGATTTAGAGCCCTGGGCTCTTCCCACTAGTCTACGCTGCTGCTGCTTTTGGAAAGTTCACTGCAGTAGGTTGTGAGGTGATTCAGGTGGCTGTTGTGTGAGGTGTCATCCTCAGCATGGGGGCATTGATACTAGGACTCTAATGGGTGACTTCTCTAGTGTCAGTTTGCAGTATGCCTGTCTGTGGTGTCATTATTCATCCCAGCATTTTATGAATTGTCAAGCGAGATAAAGGGTGACGCCACTTTGGAAACTGTAGACCATTAAATGAAATCCAGGGTATGCTTGTTAGGAGATGTGGTATTTTCCATCAATGAAAGAACCCTCCTTCCTTCTGTTGCCCCAAGCGCATCAGGCGGCCCCTGCTGGCCAGCCACCGAGGTTATTTGCATCCTACGTGAACCTGTCTATTCACCCTTGGGCCTCGCCGTCCAGGAGGCGGCGGTAGGTCTCGATCTCCATCTCCAGGCGGGCCTTGGCGTTCAGCAGCCGCTGGTGGTCGGCGTTCTGGCGCTCGGTGTCGGCGCGCACCTGGAGCAGCTGCTCCTCCAGGCTGCCGATGAGCTGCTGCACCTGGGACAGCTGGCCGCAGTAGTCGCCCTCCACTTCGGCCAGCGAGGCCTCCAGGGATTTCTTCTGCACGTGGGAGGGAGATGGCACAGATAGACAGTGGAGGGGATGGCAATGAGGAAGGGGCCAGCCAGTGGCCTTATAACTAACGTGTGTGCCACGTTTTCTTTGGAAGTCGAAATGATGCCGCGCGTGCGCGCCCTACCGTGGCCAGCTGGGACTGGAGCTCGATCTCCAGGTTCTGAAGCGCGCGCCGCAGGTCGGTGACCTCGCTCTTGCTGGACTGCAGCTGCTCCGTGTTGGTGCTGATCTCCTTCCGCAGCTCCCCGCTCTGCCGCGGCAAAGAGGGGCGAAAGGACGTGAGCGCGTGCTGCGCCCGCAGGTCTTTCCTGCCAACGCGTCAAAGCCTTTGGTTTTTGCTTGTGGTACCTTTTCAATGAACCAGGCCTCTGCGTCCTTACGGTTCTGCTCAGCAATGGCTTCGTACTGCGCCCTCATGTTGTTGAGGAGCCTGGTGAGGTCCACGGCTGGAGCAGCGTCCATTTCCACACTGATCTCCCCTGGGCCGCCTGCCCGGAAGCTTTGGAGCTCCTGGGAACAGCGAGCGAGAGAGTGAGGGAGAGGCGCCCGGCCCCTTGATAACCCTGGTGGGCCTCTTACAGCAGAAAAGACATTAAGTGTTATATGTTATGACCACGTTGCTGTACTGTTGTGATACAACATATTAAAACTTCTTGTTTTAACCTACAAGTTCATATTTTTCTTTTGACTTAAAACTACTGAAGGCATTGCCTTGGGTCCCTAAACTTACCATGGACCCCCGGGGATGTGCCTACTATGGCAAATGGATGAGTTAGCCCTGCTTCTTGGCGATCCAGGGCCTTTACAAAGAAGAGAAGGCCTAGTGGAAAAGGTACAGTGAAGCTGCAACTACAGCCTCCAAACTGGGGCTGCAGACAGTGCCAAGGCTTGCACACTGTTTGTATCAGTCATTGACTTCCAGTAGAAAGCTCTTGAGAAGCCCATTGCCAGGGTCATGATTAATGTCTGTATACACAGAACTTTTGATATACTATGCAGCATACCAGAGTTCATTGTGTGTTTTACACTGGGCATAACCAGCTTCTCACACAAATATATCATTTTGTATTATTGGTAGACTTGTTTTTGAACTTTAAATATACTATATTTTTGGAAATCACTAAGTTAGGACCATTAAAATTCTGGTTGTCTTTGTCTGATGAGCAAAATGACAAAATCAGAAAGCACTGCTAATCTGTTAAACTTTAACAGGAACCACCATCAATCCTGCCACTGCCACCACACATACATACACTCACTCAGAAATCCAAAACAAATGGCCAATTTAACAGGGGTATCATGTATCATCCATACCTGTTCTAACTCTGGATTTGTAAATTTGAAATTGTAATTTTTGAACTTGGGAGGAAAAAAGCCACTTAGAAATCTGCCTTTTCTGGCTGACCTCTTCGTGGTTCTTCTTCAGGTAGGCCAGTTCTTCTGTTAGGTTCTCGATCTGCATTTCCAGGTCGGCTCTGGCCAGGGTCAGCTCGTCCAGCACACGGCGCAGGCCGTTAATGTCAGCCTCCACACTCTGGTGCAGGGCCAGCTCGTTCTCGTACCTGAAAACCAAGCACAAAAGTTTCCGAAGTCAACACATCCATTTGAATAAGGCCTCTTGCCATCATCTTCAGGTCTGTTTTGCACCCTGTGTGATTATGTAAAAGTGGCAGCATTGTAATATATGATGCTCTGTTTCCTTTTTAACGTTTTCCTTTCCTTTTCTTCATAATAATTTACTACTCAGTTGGAGAGAAGTGAAAGAATTGTGAGGTGAGACTTTTCTACTAGTCTGTCTCTACCATGAACCTCAGTAGCCCTGCATCCCAGGGAACAGTTTGTCCTTTGGCTGGCTGCCCTGGCAGTAGTAGCCCTCTCTGGGTGGAGTTTCTGATGGAATCCTAAAAGCAGTTGAAAATTAAAAAAAAAAAATAGATTTTTGCTTAGCTTTTATTCATGATTTAATTTAAAACATTGATACTTCTCTGATACCTTTTACCAAGATTTTACAGGTGGAGGATCATCACCACTGCAACATCCTGCATGGAGATTTTGTGGAGCAAAATGAGTGTTAGTGTTTCTTCCTTATGTGCAGGAGGATGGAATATGGGAGAGGAGGAAGAAATTTAAAAATAGGTGTGTGGTTAATATTTTAGTGGTATGTGTCATCAGGAAAAATATAATCTCACTTCTAGACAAAAACATTATTAATTCATTTTGATACATGGAAGATTGAGGTTTAGGACATTGGTGTAAATACTATGTCATAGTATAAGCCAAAAGCAAATTACAAGCATGGTGGTGGGATCCCTGGGTGGCGCAGCGGTTTGGCGCCTGCCTTTGGCCCAGGGCGCGATCCTGGAGACCCGGGATCGAATCCCACATCGGGCTCCCGGCGCATGGAGCCTGCTTCTCCCTCTGCCTGTGTCTCTGCCTCTCTTTCTCTCTGTATGACTATAATAAATAAATAAAAATTAAAAAAAAAAAAAAAAAAAAGCATGGTGGTGATCATAGCCCTAGGTTTACGTAGCATATACCTAAGGACATGTAATGTGAATTGTGTTTAAATCAGCTTTCTTCCTAGAATGTCCAACGTAAATTTACCAAAACAACAGATGTATAGAGTGTGTGAACTACAGAGGGTTTGAAATATTTGCCATCAACAAAGGCAGGAAAATAGGGAATAAGAAGAAATGATGAGTCATGTCAATTACCACTAGTCTTTCTTTTGTTCTACTCACTTCATTCTGAAGTCTTCGGCAGCCAGTCTTGCATTGTCAATCTGCAAGATGAGCTGGGCATTTCCAATGCTGGCAGAAATGATCTGGCCAAATAGGGGAAGACACATGAAATGGGGTTGTAAAATACTAGTATTATGTGGGTGTATTTTTGAGAAGGAGTTTTTAGGTGATATTAACATGCTATTAACAGTTTAAGGCAGTTTAACTTTTAAAAAGAAGACATACTTGTACCATTTTATTTAAAAATTGAGAAACATTTCTTGCAGAAAGTTAGTGGAAATACAGTTACTTTATGATAAATGATAGAATGAAACTAAATAACCTGAGATGAGAATTTGCTCCAAATACAGTAAAGTTGAAAGGTACCTTAAGTTTTAGATGGCTTATCACTGTGAAATATTAGAATAGCCAAAAAGGAAAATAAAAAAATAGTTCCCAAAGCCCCCTCAAAAACCATATTCTTACCTCATTCCTGAGGTCTTCAATCAATGGATAATATTTACTGTAATCACTCTGTGATCCGGGGTCTCCAGTCCCAGATCCTCGTGTTTCATACCATTCTCGAATTTTGTTTTCTAGCTCAGTATTAGCCTCTTCTAGAGCTCTAACCTTATCCAGATAGGAAGCCAATCTGTCATTAAGATTTTGCATGGTTTCCTTCTCTGATCCAGAAAGAAGGCCTCCATCATTGCCAGAGAGAATACCTGCAGAGCCACCTCCTGGGCTTCCCCCAAATCCAATTCCCAGGCCTCCAAAGCCGCCTCCTAGGCCTCCAAAGCCACCTCCCAGGGCTCCAAAGCCACCTCCCAGGGCTCCAGAGCCACCTCCCAGGGCTCCAGAGCTACCTCCCAGGGCTCCCCCATAAGCAGCACCCAGTCCTCCTGCAAAGGAAATTCCAGAGCCACCACCAAAGCCAGAACTAGAACCTAACATGGAAGCAGCAGAAAAGCCTCCCCCATAGCTGTCTCCAAAGCCAAGGGTGCTCCCCCCATAGCTACTTCCAACTATGGAAGCAGACGTGCCCCTGGCTCTGCCCGATGTCCCACTCTGGGAAGACAGCCGCCGGGGCAGCCCAGAGGTGCGCACTGAGAGGGACATGGTATTGCTGGAAAGATCCACAGCCCAAGGAAGGGAGCCTCAACCTGAGAGGAAGCAGTGTCAGCAAGGCAGAAGGGTTGGCCTTTTATAGGTCATGAAATGGGTGTTGCAGTTGAAAAGTTCACTCTCTCACCCAAAATATCATGCTCCCCCCCAGTGTAGAATAGATTGTTTTTGACCAGCTCAGCCAGTAAAAGATTTATGCATACTGAAAACTCATTAGTATAGAAATAATTGAATAATTGTGCCCATTACATATTTGTTAAACAAAAAAGAAATCTGGGTGGAGTAGAGATAAGTTGTCACAAGAAATTTTTCTCTTCCAGATTACTCCATTGCTTGTATTCTCTGCACTGCCCAGTGTCTTACACACTGTAGGAAAGCAATGAGTGATTGTTGAATGGATAAATTAATTTTACGTCTCCTCAGCCTTGAGCTTCTTAAAGTTCTTCACTCACATTTCCTACTTGTTTCCTTTAGAAAACGAACTATAAACCATCTGACCATGATCTAGTTTATATTCTAGTGGAATATAGTTTCAGAAGCAGTTGTGAAATGCATTAATGGAAGGAGAGGAATAAACAAATTTTCCAGATTGATACAGGGATTTGAATTCTCAAGGATTTTAAAACCTCAGATTAGGATTAGGATTTTGCATAGTTTCTTTCTTTCTGATTCAGAAAGAGGACCTCTTAAACATTGAAAGGATGTTATTTTTGACTAGAATATTATAGTATCCTCAGCAGCTCTTCCTTTACATAAGAATGACCTTCTTAGTAAACTCTAAGAAATCAGAAGCTTTGTCTGATAATTCAGTGCTCAACCCCCAGCATTGCTAACGTATCAAAATGCAATTGATTTTTTTGTATATTAAAATTATATCACTGCTCCCACCCTCAACCCCTGTGTCCCCACAGAGATTCTCTGCTTGACTGTAGCGTCCCAGAAAGTGAGTTCTTCAAGCCGGCAGTGCCCACTGGTGACATAGGGGCAAATGCAGAGGACTTAACACCTGAAGCCCATGTCAGGCCTCTATAGGGAATACTCAGTGTCAATTCTGGCAAACAGAAGGACTGCATGATGCTATTTATTTATTTATTTATTTATTTATTTATTTACTTTCCCAGGGACAGGAATGATGAACCCAGGGTGAAATCCAATTACAGCTTCCTTTTACCTTATTGTAGAAGGGACACATATGAAGGGACATATTTTCCCTAACCTATACCCATCACAAAGAGCAAGCCAGTGAGATTTCTAAGTAAAAGGGGTTTAAGCAAGACATTTGCAGAAACTACATATTCTTACTCACAATAGATATAGAAAGGATGCAGCAATCAAATGCAGACTCAGCTTGATGAGAGACGCCATAATCAATTTGTTCCATTTCGTGAGAGGATGGAAATATGTTAAGTGGAAATGCCAGGGACCTTGGCCTCATATGGAGATTTTTACCAAGGATTCCTTTAATGTATATTACAAGCATTTTTTCTGAGCTTGTCCTTGTTTGAATTGTTGGTAGTGATGGTGTGCTTACTGTGTTCTAGACACTGGGCTAGGTGAACTGCAGACATTATTTTAAACCTTTGTGGTAACCTCTTAAGTTTGATACTTTTGTCCTATTTTTCCAAATGAGCAATCTGAAGGTCACAATGTTAAGTGACTTATTCAAGACCACACAGTCAGGAGGTGGCAGAGATAGGATTCAGGTTGCAGTGCCTTTTATAGGTAACACAACCCTGCTTCTTACAGTGAAAACAGAAAGAGCAGAGGGTCACCCTTGAGACTAGGTTTCTGCCCTGCAGGAGCTTTAGCTCTTTCCTTTTCAAGAAAGCTTTTCTCCTTGAATTTCATTTCTCAGCATACAGGCTGAGACCCAGAGAATGGCACCACACGTGAAATCCTGCGAACACATGGGCAAGTGTACTTTTAGTTATACTTTTGACATGTAACCACATTGTCAGAGATCATGTAAAGTACTAGTTCTGCTTGCATTTCCTATACAGGAACTTTGACATTATGGTCATTAATTATTAGTTATGAGCAGCATCCTCCCGCCACCTTCAAGGGTGATTCCATCATTATTGCCATAGACATGAAACAGACTATTACTTGCTTACAGACTTGAGAGGATGTGCCAAATGCAGACTTGTAGCTTAGTGATATGATGATATAATATGGGAATATGATTAACTTGAATTCTTGAACTTGGAACTGATTTTGTGTTGAAATGTCTATTTTCCATCTCTGATGCCTATATGTAAATTTTAAATAATTTTGCTCGGTATCTATATATCATGTTTGCATGTTAACCTTCATGTTTATATACATGTTGTTTATCATCCTAGACTGTAAGTTTCTCAGGTAGGGACTATGTCTAATTCATTTTTTTTAAATCCTGAGTCTTACCCTAGTGTTTGGCTAAGCTTCATCCTTGCACTTCTGGAGCTATTTCACTTGAAAGAACTTAATCCTTAATGTGTTTGAATATGTCACTTAAAATTCATTTCACTTAAGAGTGCCTTTGTCTAATTTGCTGGTATGCTTTGACTAAGATTTATTTTAAATTCAATAATGAATGGGGAGCAACTTCAGAAATTGAAAAGAGAGAGATATCTTTTTTTTTAAAAGATTGTATTTATTCATGAGAGACACAGAGAGTGAGAGGAGAAATAGATCTTTTAAAAAGATTTTATTTATTCATGAGGGAGAGAGAGAGAGAGAGAGAGAGGCAGAGGGAGAAGCAGGATCCCGGGCTGGGGGCAGGGAGCCCAATGTGGGACTCGATCCCGGGACTCCAAGATCACGTGCTGGGCCGAAGGCAGGTGCTAAACCACTGAGCCATCCAGGGATCCCCGAGATATCTTCTTCATTGGTGTTTTTGGGAGGAGGGCTAAGTTAAATAATAAAGCCTGTATTTTAGAGTTTTTAGAAGTAAAAATAGTTTTCTCTGACAACTGTAAAAATATAGGAGGGTGGGAGTGTAGAGAACAGAAATCATCTTGGGTTTGGTGGCAAAGTGATTATGTAAGTTGAGGCAGAGAGGAAAATGATGAGAAAGGGGGAACTACTCAAAAGAATCATGGCTTCCCTTTTTGTAGAGTTTAGGGAATACTCAAGATAGAGACAATTATCTACGTGGTATTTGTAAATCTTTTGATTTATTAAGTAAAACATATGCTCATCTTCTCATGTCACATTGGTTAGTTTCCTGCTCTTTAATTGCAGACTTTTCCACATGAGTTCTTTCCATTAAAGACAGACCTTCCACTTCCTGCAATTCACTGATGAGTTGGTCCCTAACACCTTTCACTTTTGCTTTGAATAACATTTGAAGATCCTGTGAGTGAGTAAAAGAATATTGGGTAACTAATATTGTATGCTGTGCTTTTGAAATGAGGATGAAAAAAGACCCTTGGCAGTCATGCTTGAGGATGAGTTCTGGTCTCCAGAGCTCAGTGTTCTCAAAGGCAGGGAGGTGAGAAAAAGGATAAGGAATCTTGGAATCTTCCCTTTCCTGGGAAGGCGAATCTTGGAAGTGAGTCTAGGGGAGAGAAAACAAATGTTTGAAGGGAAATTTAAAAATAGAAATCACTAGCCAATGCTGTAAGTTGGAATTATTATTTGAGACTGCCCCCAAGTTAGTGAGGGTAAGAGCAGAGGGTGTTCACTGTTCAAGTTTTGATTTCCTGTCATTCTATGCCATTCTTTTTAGAAGTTACAAAGCTCTGTGTAGATGTAATTCCCCAAGGCCAGAAAAAGTAGTTCTCTCCATCCTAGAATCATCTCTAGTTTTCTGTGTTTGATGGGTCCACTTGTACACTGATGATTTTGTATAAAGTCATGAAATTTATTGGTGATTCTATGTGTGATAAAGAGAGCCAAATTTAAGGATTATGAATCTTCCCTGGGTTTGTATGCCTGTCAGAAATAGGATCATGCTGTTCTGTTTCCTAGCTCATATAAGAAGTATAGATATGGAGATTAACACTTTATTTTCACACAGTAATTACTGGTAGAACCATGTAGTTCTACATGTATATATTGCCTCACCTACTTTCTTTGAAAGATTATTTGGAAGAAACTAGAGATCGACCAAAAGCAAGGATTAATTTTCATTTTTTTATGATAGGAAATTCAATTAAAAATAATAATTCTACTTTGGAACCAAGTGTTGTTATTGCCTATGGCAAAATGCAGTAATTATCATATTGACAGTGGCCATGCCTAGTGAATTTTAAACCAACCTCCTGCAGATTTTTAACTAACCAGACTCAGCCTCTGGTATTTGCATGTAGAAGGTACAGACTCTTCTGGAATGTGTTTTGTAGGAGACAAAGAATTCACTTCTAAAAGTTCTTAACATCTTTAAAAGCAAGGTCCTAACCAGAGCGACTTGGAAGGAAATTAAGAAAAAAATGAGAGTGAATCTCTTCACTCTGAAAAGCAAAAGAATGAGAATAAGTGAAGATAATATTCTTTCTGACAAAAGTTGTGCTAAATCCAGTCATGTGGGATTCTGGCTGGACCACATTTGTGACATTTGGCTGTTTTAAGTGTCTGGCTAGTGAAAATGGCAATCAGAAAACAGCAAAACAACTAAGGAGAGGCAAATGCTCATTTCAGGTATGACTCTGTAATTGTCATGTAATTAGTTGCCTAAAAGGGTGTCATGACTTTAGAAGGTTCAGTCTTGCTCCATTACTTGATAACTGTGACTTTGGGAGAGTATCTATTTCATGTCTTCATATATAATCCTCATTTGAAAAATGAGGATAATAGAATAAAGTCAAACCATGTGAAACTGCTATTTTTTTAAAGGTAAAAAAATGATTACATATTGACAAGTTCCTTTTTTAAATTTATTTTTTATTTTATTTTTACATATTGACAAATTCCTACGATTCAACCTAATAGCTTCTATTTCATGGGATTATTGTGAAAATTAAATGAGAAGTGCCTATAAAATGCCTAGCATACTGTTTAGTTCAAAGTGCGCAATAAATGGTAGATATTATTATCCTTAAGTGAATCACGTTATTATTTTCAATATAATCACACTCAAAATCCATTGACTTATAAACTTATATATCAAAATTTAAATCCAAGCTATTAATTTACTAAAATACAAGGAGAGAGGGCAAAATGATTTTTCCTGTAAATATTTGCAAGGCAGTTACTGCTCACAGAAATGCAAAATGGGAGAGAATAGTCTTTTTTGTGTCTGACTTCCTTCAGTAAGCATAGCGTTTTCAAGGTTCATCCCTGTTGCATTATGTATCAGTATTTTGTTATTTCTCTTGCTAGAGAATATTGTTTTGTAAGGACATACCCCACTTTATCCTTTGATCAATTGATGGACATTTGAGTTGTTTCCACTTTGGGTCTATTATGAATAATGCTGCTATGAACATTTCTGTACAAAAGAAAACACTGTATGATTCCATTTGTTGGAAATGTCTGGAGTAGGCAAATTCATAGAGAGGAAGTCAATTAGTGGTTGCCAGGGCTGGGGGGAAGGTAGGTTGGGGGGTGACTCCTATTGGGGTTTCTTTTCTCAGTGGTGAAATGTCCTAAAACTGGACAGTGGCAATAGTTGCACAATCCTGTGAACATATTGAAGACCACTGAATTGTGTACTTTACAAGGATGGATTTTATGGTGTGTGAATTATATTTCATTAAAGCTGTTTTTAAAAAAAAACAGTGAGAAACATTTCATAACACACGTTCACTCCATAAAGAGAGAGAACACCTGATGCTTTATGCAGTTATTATCATAAGGAGAAGCATTCTGCATTAAGAAGAGTTTCACTAATTTTGTGTTTAATCTACTCCCATTACAAGCATAATGTGCTTCATTCAAATTCTGCTCAGCATTTGTGATTAGAGTCTGACTCAAATTACTTGAAGAACTGAGTTGAGTTTTATTTTATTTATTTTTTTAAGATTTATTTATTTATTCATGAGAGACACACAGAGAGAGGTAGAGACATAGGCAGAGGGAGAAGCAGGCTCCCTGCAGGGAGCCTGATGCGGGACTCAATCCTGGAGCCAGGATCACGACCTGAGCCAAAGGCAGATGCTCAACCACTGACCCACCCCGGCATCCCCTGAGTTGAGTTTTAAAAGGCAGTGGAGACCATGAAAAAAATGCAAATGTAACTCCAAGCTAGCAGGATGGTACCAATATTACAAATCTAATGAAATCAACCAAGAAATAGGCTCATTTAAGAATCTAAAGGCCCCTGAAAGGAGATTTTGCAATTTAGAAACAGGAAAAGTTAGAGCAGTTCATTTGTGATTTTCAGGTACTCGACTGCTCTATAAGGTTTAGAGTAATTCAAATGTGCTATAATTTTTCAGGAACATTAACGAGTTGATAGTAGGTGGTCTCTAGCTTATAATTAATGTGTTTTATAGTAAAGATGGTGGTAGTGATGTTTTAAATATCCTAGTGCCCATTGGATTTCATTTTTGTATGTGATTTGCAGCTCCTCTGAGTAAAACAACTTATATTAAATTATGGAGACTGATAAATGGGCTTTTGTCCCCCTCGGATTACCACAAAGCACTAATGGTGCCTTCTGATGGCCGCTTTCTTACAGGGAGCAAAAATTATAACTACATTTCTTTCAAACCCTCAGCAGCATCTCCAGGTAGCAGTTTACATATTTTCTTCCACCTCTCTGGTTTCACTTGACACAACCATGCCATTCACCACTTCTTCCACGACTGTCTTAATCTTCCTTGTTCTCTTTATATCTGAATTAAATTTAAGTATAAAATGTTAACTCAGGAGAATGACTCTGCTGGTGTATAATATTCAACTCTAAATCATTATTATCTTATATATATATTTTTTCCTAAACGAAAAGAAACCCAACCGATCCTTTTTCTTAATCTTGTCCAATTTATAAATAAGTGTAGAAAATGTGCCACTGTCCCCAAATTCACAAATTTTCTACTTTCCTCCCAAAGAGAAATATACAATATTGAATTAAGCCAAATGCACTTTTTCATCTTTTTTTTTTTTTTCTTTTTAGGATCCCAGGATGTCTCAGGACAGCAATATCTTGGGCCAAGAAAATCACCAGGTTGGGGGAGTGTGACAAACTTCCTGTTTTGGCGGTTTCTTTATGTTATATGCCTGATTTTCAGAATCCTTAGGGCAATATCTGCTCTCTTGAGAATTGATCTCTTTTTACTTTTCACCAGTGGCATTTAATGAGTAGTAAGCTACTGAGCGAGGATTCAGTCTCCCAGGAAACGTGTGAAATTAGAACACTTACCTTTCTCCTCTTCAATGTGTATCTGATCATCTGGAATTGCGATTTTGTATCTTTTAAAGAAAAGAAAAAGAAACATGAAAAGATGTTATTGCCATTTTGAAAATGAAGGCCTGTTCTACTTTTTTTGTTTCAAAATAAAGTCTGCATGGTGTGTGTGTGTGTGTGTGTGCTGTTGTTGTTGTTGTTGTTTTGGTGTGTGTTTTAATGCTATGTCTGTATTTTTTCTCCTTTGATCATGCTTATTACTTTGAACTTGAGTTTCTTACTTTTCAACTTGATACACACACACAGACACACACACAGACACACACACACACACACACGACTTCAAAACTGACCTGATTATGCCATATTAGAAGCTTTTGTAACAGTGGAAGTTTAAATCTTATATTATTGAGTTTCTTGAGTTTGGTAGTAGAAGACAGTTGCCATGGCAACACTGATGATTCTCAAACTGGTCCCACAGACCTCTGCAGCCTGTTGTTCATTTCATGACCTCTCAAGGATAATTTTTCAAAGCTATTGTACTTTCAGCACACCTGGGTGGCTCAGTGGTTGAACGTCTGCCTTCGGCTCAGGGTGTGGTCCTGGAGTCCTGGGATTGAGTCCCACATTGGGCTCCCCACAGGGAGCCTGCTTCTCCCCCTACCTATGTTTCTGCCTTTCTCTATCTCTTATGAAAAAATAAATAAAATCTTTAAAAAAGTTATTGTACTTTCAATTATTTATTAAAAATAAAAATGAGCAAACGCATACTCTGTATCAGTCCCACACATGACCTCAGGTACAAAGGCCATACCTGGTTATTTGGGGTATGGGTGTACTTTTGTATATTTTTGTTTTGTTGTTTGTGATATGTGTACAGTTGCTTTTGTGCTAGGGATTTCATTCTTGCTGGGGAATGAGTGACAGGGTTTAATGTATCGATGTTTAAATAGTACAGCAGGTAGACACACTGGCACATACCTTTGATTCTAAGAGACTTACCTGCAGTCATCTTCCCCTTCCAGAAGGCGGCGGTAAGTAGCAATTTCCTGCTCAAGTCGGGTCTTTATGTCAAAGAGGATATTGTATTCGTTGCTCTGGTATTCTGTCTCCGCCCGTATCTGTGTCAGTTGGACTTCTAGGTTGTCTAGTACTGTCTGGATGGTGGCCAGTTTGTGACTGTAACGATCTTTGGTGTCGTCTAGTGTATGCTCCAAGGTTTCTTTCTATAAGCATAAGAAAGTGGATATTTCTTTCTTTCTTTTTTTTTTTTGGAGTTCAATTTGCCAACATATAGCATAACACCCAGTGCTCATCCCATCAAGTGCCCCCCTCAGTGCCCGTCACCCAGTCACCCCCACCCCCCGTCCACCTCCCTTTCCACCACCCCTTGTTCGTTTCCCAGAGTTAGGAGTCTCTCATGTTCTTTCTCCCTTTCTGATATTTCCCACTCATTTTTTTCTCCTTTCCCCTTTATTCCCTTCCACTATTTTTTATATTCCCCAAATGAACGAGACCATATAATGTTTGTCCTTCTCCGATTGACTTATTTCACTCGGCATAATACCCTCCAGTTCCATCCACGTCGAAGCAAATGGTGGGTATTTGTCGTTTCTAATGGCTGAGTAATATTGTATCGTATACATAACCACATCTTCTTTATCCATTCATCTTTCGATGGACACCGAGGCTCCTTCCACAGTTTGGCTATAGTGGACACTGCTGCTATAAACATCAGGGTGCAGGTGTCCCGGCGTTTCACTGCATCTGTATCTTTGGGGTAAATCCCCAGCAGTGCAATTGCTGGGTCGTAAGGCAGACCTATTTTTAACTCTTTGAGGAATCTCCACACAGTTTTCCAGAGTGGCTGCACCAGTTCACATTCCCACCAACAGTGCAAGAGGGTTCCCTTTTCTCCACATCCTCTCCAACATTTGTTATTTCCTGCCTTGTTAATTTTTCCCATTCTCACTGGTGTGAGGTGGTATCTCATTGTGGTTTTGATTTATATTTCCCTGATAGCAAGTGATGCAGAGCAATCACTTGCTGGCCATGTGTATGTCGTCTTTGGTGAAATTTCTGTTCATGTCTTTTGCCCATTTCATGATTGGACTGTTTGTTTCTTTGCTGTTGAGTTTAATAAGTTCTTTATAGATCTTGGATACTAGTCCTTTATCTGATGTTTTTGTTAGTTGAAGACTTAAGAGGTGGTTCAATTTTAATTTCTTTTGAGAATTTTGACAGCTAGTCACTGTGGGCATTATTCATATTTCTAGCTTTGTCTCCCACTGTTTCCATCTAAGGCAACCTCAGCCAGCTGCTAGGACCACTAGGGGTCTTTTGTTTGTTTTTAGCTCCACACTCACTGGTCTCTTACTGTGGTATATTGTATTATTGTTCTTAATATTTGCCTCCTCTCCTCCTGATTTGTGGTGACCCTCCTAAGTGGAGGAGTAGGTTTCCGTGGATGCCAGGCTTGATCATGTGACTTTCTTTGGCTAAGGAAATGTTGGTGAAACTGACAAATGCCTCTGTGGAGGAGGAGCTTTAGGAACTAACACATGGTCTGGCCACTACTCTTTTCTTTCTGCTGCAACACTGGCATGCCTTGGCTAGGGTCTCCTCCCTTAGCCTTACCCCCTGGAGTGGAAATGTCACGGAGCGGAACTGCAGCCAACCCATGATGGATGTAGTGTTGTTATAAGCCACTGTGATTTGGGGGTTGTTAACAAGCATAATTTTATCAGGAGCTGACTGATTTGCTTAGCCTGGAATGTCTTTACCTCTATTCTACAACTACAAATTTATCTCAAGTTTTCCAGTCTAGTTGAAATGCCACTTTCTATGTGAAGTCTTCTAGATCTACTTGTTCCTGTGCATCCTTGCAGTGCATTACTCTTGTCCTGGATTTCTTTCTGTGTTTTAATTATAATCAGTGGTTTGGCCTCTTTCCCTGCCAGCTCTGCAGAGATGAGATGTTATTTCCTAGAGGTTTCTGCATCTCTAGAGTTCCTCACACAGGCACTTAGTAAACACACACTGCATTCAGAGTGGGAAATTAAATGTGCTTTACCAGACTGAGGAGGGACTGCAGTTCTATCTCCAGGTTCTGGTAGGTGCGTCTCAGCTCCTTTACTTGAAACTCAGCTTCTTTTAACTCTTCATTGCTCCCTATGACTTCTTGCTGCAGAGATTCAGTCTAAAATTCAAAAAAAAAAAAATGAGTAAGGAGAGAGAGAAAGGAAAGAAAAAGAGTTATCTTTTTTAAAGGAAGGACAACTTCTACACATTGGCTTACCCTCTGAGTTATGCTATTACCTGTTTCTCAAACTGTTCTTTGGCCTTCTGAAGGTTCTCTTGGGCAATTACTTCGTACTTCTGCCTCATTTCATTCATGGTGGCACCAAGGTTCAGGGCTGGAGCAGCATCCAATTCTACACTGACAGTATTGCCCAGGTGTCTGTGTAGGCTGTCCACTTCCTACAAGAGTGAAAATCCTGATTACAGTCTACAGCACGTTCTCACTTGAGGCTGAGCAGAAAAGACATAATAATAACTCTTATGGCTTCTTTCATAGGGGAGGAATAAAAAAGAAAGACAATAACTTAGGTGGGGCTTATTCCAGTCCAGGTACTTCTCTGTCATTGAACCCTGACCATTCACATCATTATTATAGTCTTTTTTTTTTTTAACCATCCTCTCCCTCCCCTTATTATCATTATTAGAGCCATTCTGTCATTCCCAGCACCACATCTGCATATTTCCTCACCTCTTGATGTTCTTTTTTGAGGATATCCAGGTCTTTACTCAGTTCTTTAACTTGAATCTCCAGGTCTTTTCTAGTTAGGGCTAGATCATCCAAGACCTTATTCAGGCCTTGGAGATCACTCTCCACTGTTAGGCGGATCCCCCTTTCAGTCTCATACCTGTGAATTAATTGGTATGCAGAGATAATGGAGTCCTTCTGAAGCCATTATAGAAGAGATATCTTAATATAATGAGACATTTTTATGTAGCATATGAGGATTAATTTCAATACATTGTGTCCCTCTTTATACATTCCAAAAATGTTCATGAGAACCCAGGAATCAGATAATTTGCTCCATAATGTAATCTTTGTAATTTGGAGTGATTGGTAAAAAACCAATCTGAAATAACTCCTAAAAGTTTTTAAATTCTAGAATATACTTTAAAAGAAATAAAAATATTTCAATTAATGTGTCAGCAAAAGATTCTCAGTATTGATATTAAATGGTTAGATTTATTTAATGAATACACTTGATCAGTTTATTTTTATTACTTTGTAAGCAGATGTATCCAAGGGGAATTGTCTTAAAGAATTCATGATTCTCCCTTACAATCTTATATACTCTCATTTTTATTAAACTAGCAAAACTTTACAAAATGATAACACAATGGGATATTCAGGTGCTGACTTAGTAAAATTGGAATTAATGAATATTTACTGCTTTAATCTTCAGATCTGCTTTCCCATTTCCTTTTGTCTGATCTCTTGTAGCATTCAAGTGCTACCCTTCTAAACCACAAAGAACTTTCAGTACCAATGCAGTGTACGTATTCAGGATGAGAAAGCCCTAGAGTAGGTGCTATTTATGAGCAACAGCTGTGATTACATGTAGTGTGATATGGCTATAAGAGATTTAACACAATCTGAGTTGGTTTAATCATAGTCCTAGTTCTTTGGTTAGTCAGACCCTATTATAAAACACTAGCAAACTTAGATGCATCAAAGGTCACCCCTGGAATTTGGGTCATACATTTGCAAGCACTAGAAAGAGCATGGATGACTCATTTAGAGAATCACTAAACATAGACACATGGCTCGCTTTAGATAACAGAAGGACAGCAGTGCAGAAGGAGAGTTGTAAATTGCTTTGGTATTACTCTAAATGGCAGAATTAGTTTCAATGGGTGAAAAGGTAGATGTGAGGTTCCCAGAAAAGAATGTTCTAGTAACCGGAGCTAACCAGTGAAAACAGTATTAGTTATACCCAGTTACACCCTGGGTGACCAGATCTTAGGACTGTGGGAGAGGAAAGTGTAGCCTTGAGTGCTGGGCCAGATTAGATAGATTCTACTTCTACTTCTGGAAGTACTTAAGGAATAGCTCCACAAGAACGTGGGAAGCTGAGTGTCATCAAGAACAACTAAAAGAAATCCCTTTTCAGGAAGTTTTACCACGGAGTCCTACCTCAGCCTGAAGTCCTCAGCAGCCAGTTTGGCATTATCAATCTGCAGGACACAACGAGAATTTTCCAGTTGTGCCTTTTTAATCTGGAAAATAGAAAGAAAGACATTTTCAACTGGACAGGAGTTTAAAATGATTGAGTGTATCCTCAGATACAGCCACTATTCTATCAAAGATGATGCTGGCAAATTGAACACCAGTAAAAAATAAATTTATATATAAAAAAAAGAATTTCCACATGAAAATAGAAAGAATAATGATAAATGGGCATTTAACATAATTGAGTCATAAAACATAGCTCTTGTCCCTAGGATTTGGTGAGCTTTATTATGGTTTTACAAAGGAAAATTTCTTTCTACTTGAGCCATCAAACCTTACTGAGTGCCTGCCATTTGATGTTGTTCCTGCTTAGAATATTCTTGCTACCCCTCCTCATTTGGTGAACTACTTCTTTTCCACGTCTCATCTTAGACATCATTGCTTAAAGGAAGCCTCGGTGATTTCCTCAAGGCAGAACTGGATGAACTGCCTATGTTCTCACTGCCCTACCCAGCCCTCCTTGCTAGCATTTATCCCTCTGTGTGGGATAAATGTTGCTTTTGTCTCTGCCTGTTTCCCCCTAAATCACGTATCATATTCACCATCATATTCCTCAATGCCCAGCATGGTACCCAGCAGCTAGTGTGTACTAAATATTGGCTAAATGAATGGACACCTGTTATGTGAGAGTTGTGCTAGGCACTGGAACTGTCAGGATGGGTAAGCCCTCGATTTAAAAAAAAGGGGGAATTCACCTAATGGGTGAATTCTCTATGATACATAAGGATCTCTTCTGCTTATAAAAGATGTTATAGTGACATGTCTTTTTAAAAGATTTTATTTATTTATTCATGAGAGACAGACAGACAGACAGAGAGAGAGAGAGAGAGGCAGAGACACAGGCAGAGGGAGAAGCAGGCTCCATGCAGGGAGCCTGACATTAGGACACCATCCGGGGTCTCCAGGATCCCGCCCTGGGCTGAAGGCGGCTCTAAACTGGTGCCCCAGTGACATGTCTCTTTCAACAGATCTAGTCCTGGAGTGAGCTGCCTTCCTTCCTATACTGAGTCTGCCCCCCCCCCCCCCAAATGGAACAGATGACTGTGTCTATGTGTTTGGGATGATCCAAAGTAGATTCAGAAACATGAATCATGAGACAGGTAGGGGAGAATGGTTTGCTAATTTTGACCATTTTTAGTGGGAGCCTGAGAAGAAAGACCTGTTGGCAGAAAGATAATTTAGACACCTCTGCCTCACCTCCCCGTAGTTCCTGAAACCCCCAGAGTAACTTAGAGTGGAATCTGGTTTAAATTTCACTGATGTCTAATACAACACAAGAAAAAGAGACTTCCTGGTTAGGAGGTGGCCTTTGCTTTAAAGGAATATGAATGTTAAAATAGAAATGAAAATGAATGGGATTTTTCCCCTTTGGTTAGATAAGAATTTGAAAGCAAAGCAAGTGCTCCTGTCATATCTGAACTCTTCAATTAGGAGCAAAGTCCATGTCCTTTACTGCACACAATTGATAAAACAGAGCTCCACCTTTTGTGAGAGTAGGTTGTGGTATTGCAACAAATTTGAATTGGGGGCAATAGAACATTTTGTTCCTATAGAAGTGATTTCTGAACTTGTGATGATGATGATGATGAGATCATTAAGCAGGACATTTAAAAATCTAGATGTCGTTGAGGTGCTTGGGTGGCTCAGTCAAGTGGCTGACTCTTGATTTCTACTCAGGTCATGATCTCAGGGTCCTGGGATTGAGCCCCACATAGGGCTCTGTGCTCAGCAGGGAGTCTGCTTGAGATTCTCTTTTCCCTCTCCCCCTCCCCCTGCTCTGTCTCTCTCAAATAAATACATCTTTTAAAAAGATATTTTATTTATTTATTCATGGGAGAGAGAGAGAGAGAGAGAGAGAGAGAGAGAGGCAGAGATATAGGCAGAGGGAGAAGCAGGCTCCATGCAAGGAAGCCCAATGAGGGACTCGATCCCCAGACCCGGGATCACACCCTGAACCAAAGGTAAATGCCCAACCGCTAAGCCACCCAGGCATCCAATAAAAGAATCTTAAAAAAAAAAAAATCTGACTGCTATATTCCTTCCCCTTATTTCCACCCTGAATCACTTTGTCATTCAAATTTATGATACAGTATCATAATACTTATATTATAGCATTTACATAAATTAAAGGAAGAATTATCTCTAAGTTGACTGGAAATTCAAAAGTTAATGGGAATTGGGTGAAAAAACAGATTTATCATCATTGAAATTTCAGCTCTTTTCAGAAAAAAAGTTTACTATTCACTTAGACTTGTCCTGGTAAACTGACAAAAATATGGATTTTATTTTCATATATTTATGTAATTAGATTTTAAAAAGTGAAAAAAAATATGTACAGTCATCCAATTATGTAGTCAGCTACCCCAGCACTAAAAGTAGATGATAGAATGCACCGTTTTTTTAGATATAGCATTTCAGCCTAATTGCTTTATAACATCCATTTGGACCCACCTAACATATATGCCCTTTTGGTATATATATCCTGCAGCTCAAAGGTGGAGTAGAAAACACAGGCGTCATCCCTTACCTGATTTTGCAGCTCTTCCATTTGTTTGTAATATGCACTGTAGTCCTTGGCGCTGGGCGTGTTTGTTTGATACCACTCCTTGATCAGCGATTCAAGCTTGGAGTTGGACTTTTCCAGGGACTGCACTTTTGCTAGGTAGCTTGCTAGGCGGTCATTTAGGTTCTGCATGGTTGTCTTCTCATTACCAACAAACAGGTTTCCTTTGGTGTGATCACCCCCATAGCCCCTCATATGCCTGGAGGTTGAGATGCGGATGCCTTGACCTCCAGCTCCCCCATAGACGCTGGGTGCAGCCCCAAAGTACTGCATGTCCTCCTTCCTATACGTGGAGCCACTCATGCTGAGTGCAGAGCTCTGTGGGGAGGAACTCAAGCCTCTGTGGAAGTTTCTGCGACTGGATTCCATTGGGGATTCTAGGAGGAAGCACCTGTAGCTTCTGGATGGCTGGAGCAGAGTCTGTGTCTCAGTGGTGGATGAGCTGACCTTTTATAGAGTTTGTAGGAAAGAAACGCCTCCTCTGCTGACCTCTTCTGCTGACATCTCGCTTTAGGATTGACACCACTGTCCACCGCGCCTTGCTTTGTTTTTTTTCTTTTTCCCCTTTGTACAGCGATCTGTTTAGTTTCATTCCAGAAATTATCACTAGAGGCATTTCTTAGAGGCTTTTCTCAGGGGCGATTCCTTTTTTTTTAAACAGAGGCAACAAAAGGAAACGGAAGATGTATTCTTTTAGCCTTTGCACCTGCCTTGACAGATTTTTTTTTCATCCTAATATACACAAGAAGAATATTTGCAAACACTGTGAATAATTTAGGTACCTAAAAAGACAGATGTGGGTACATAATAGTAAGTTACACTGGAGATCAAGAACAATGTTTTAGAATCTTTTAAAATTTGTCTTTTTCTTTTTGGGGAGAACATTTAAGTTCTATTCTTTTAGTAAATTCCTAAGTACAGCCTTATCAACTCTAGATACATTTTACATTAGATCCTCAGACCTTATTCATATTAAAGATGAAAGTTTTTATCCTTTTACCTCTCCCTATTTTCTCTATCCTCCACACCCCCCCAGGTCCTGGCAACCACTGTTTCCACGAGTCTGACTTTTTTTCTTTCCTTTAGATTCCACACGTCAATGATACCATGCTGTATTTGTCTTTCTCTGTCTGGCTTATTTCACATAGCCTAATGCCCCCGGATCTATCTATGTTGTTGCAAATGGCAGGGTTCCCCCCTTTTTTGTGACTGAATAATATTTCAATGTGTGTGTGTGTGTGATTTTATCCAGTCATCCTTTTGTGGATCTTAGGTTGTCTCTATATCTTGGCTGTTGTGAATAATGCCACAATGAACATAGGAGTGCAGATACTTTTGAGATAGTGATTTTGTCTCCTTTGGATATATACCTAGAAGTGGGTTTGCTGGATCATATGGTAATTCTACATTTAATTTTTGAGGAACCTCCGTATTATTTTCCATAGTGGCTGCACCATTTTACATTCCCACCAGTAGTGTGCAAGGGTTCCCTTTTTTCCACATCCTCATCAATATTTGTTATCTCTTGTGTTTTTGATGATGACCACTGTAACACAATGAGGTGATATCGTGGTTTTGATTTGCATAACAACAATGATTTATAAGTATGGATAACCACTCTTCAGAATCTCTGTTTTATGCTTTTTTTAAAAAAAGATTTTCTTTATTTATTCATGAGAGACACAGAGAGAGGCAGAGACATAGGCAGAGAGAGAAGCAGGCTCCATGCAGGGAGACTGATGCAGGACTCGATCCCCAGACTAGGATCACGCCCTGAACCAAAGGCAGACACCCAACCACTGAGGCACCCAGGCATCCCTTTTTTTTGGTTTTTGTTTTTAAGCTTATCTCTGTTTGGAGGTTATATTTTATAAAACGATTAAAATATTTTGTACAAACAGAAAACCTCAAGTATTTAAAACAGGAATGAAACATTTATACATTTGGAGATGAAGTTTGGGGAAGTGAATTAAATGAATTTAGGTGATTTTGAAGTTTTACCCCCAATTCTAATGTTCTAGAGACTAGATAATTAATTTAAAGTTTTCAGTCACTGCATGGGCTTTGGATCTTGTTCCCTGAAAACAGAATAAATAGCATAGTGCTGTGCACCTGACCTGGTGCATGTAGTCTCTCTCCTCTGTTATGAGGTCAGCTCAGCACCCACCGTGAGACAGATTGCTTGCTCCATCCATTCTGAAACTACAGCTGCTCCCTGCTAGAATCTCCAATGGATTTCACTAGCAGTGGTTTTCATGGAAGCCTGATCTTTCCTATGGGGCCACAAGCTCACGGCATTAGGGGAGCTATGTATAGTCAGGGTGTGTGTGTAGTGCCCTGGGACTACACCCAGCCTCTGCTGGTTGGGCTGGAAGCCTCTGCATGTGTGTAGACATCCCGACACATGGTGAACTCTGGGTGTGGTCTCACCAGTGGGGCTCTGCTAAACATTATTGAGCCAAATGGAATCTATTCATTTGTTCTTCCTCAAATTGTTCAAATCCCCTGGCCAAAAAATTCACTGAAACATTTGAATCGTTTCCTTAATCAGGTTAAATATTTCAAAGGATTGCAGAAGTTACAGAAAACACCTCATTAATTTTCATTCTGGTACTTTAATTGAGGTTTATATGTGATAAAAGCAAATAAGCAAGCAAGCAAACAACCAAAGCAGAAGGAATCTAAAAAAAAAAAAAAAAAAGACATATTCATTCAGAATCTTTGTACATTCTTTCTGAAGAATTTGGAATTTACTTTTTTAGTGGCCCAAACTGTTGTTCTTCCACTGAAAATCAATGGCTTTTTACTTTTGAGATTGAGGTTTTTTAGTTATTTAAAAAATATTTTTTTACAAACATCTAAAATAAGGTAAGACTATATAATTTCTCTCTTATAAACAGTATACTTTAAAATAATACCTTGTGTTAGACTCTGCTTAAGTTACATTATAAAAGTAGAAATTGGGAGAGTTAAACTTATTTCATGCTTTTTACCGTACATGTGTGGGTAGCTCTTACTTGCATTTTCATCCACTCATTCACATCAGCCAATGCTCACTGAGTGTTCACTACCAGTAACTGAGCATGTAATAAGCACCTTGCCATTTGTTACAAAGCTTTAAAATACTTTGTAAATAGCTGTCACAGCTAAAATTTTCAATGAAGAACCTTTATAAACATGAACTGTGTTCTTTTATGTATGTTTTCACAAAATGTGTCTTTTGTTGTTGCTTAATGGAGAAGAGGGGGGTCTTTCGATTAAAGTCATTGGAAATTGTACTGTTTAAATTACACAAGTTTTGCAGTGAGTTAGTTTCAGCTAAGAGTTTAATACACTAACAAATGATCAAGGTATGTAGAAGCATTATTTAAATCAAGAGTTAGCCTTATAAGAGCTAGGAATATCAGTGCACTTATTAAACATGATAATTTTTATTTTCTTCTTTAGCACAATTATTCCTTATGACTTGACCCAATTACAATTAAGTGAAAGAGTTAAAGTCTCATTAAAATTATTAACATCATTTCTAACTTTTTGGAAAAATAACTAAGCTATTCCAGAAATTTTTGGCTACTATTTGAAGATTTTTTGAGATTTCAAACTTAAAATAAAATATGATACAATAGGGCTATTATTTTTAATTGAAATATAATTAACAGACAATGTTGTGTTAGTTTCAGGTGTACAACATAGTGATTCAACAATTCTATCATTATGGGGTTCAGTCATCCAATCTGGAAAAATTTCTACTGTGAAGACTTCCACATGTTTATGTCAGGGCAGAGAATTTCCCAGCTGCTCTACAGCATTGAGTTTTATGCTCTGGTAGATTATTATAACTTGTAATGTGACCAGAGGAAACCAGGCTGGTACTTCATAGCAATTAATTTGAATTATACCCAGGGCTAGATACAGATCCTGTTGACTCTTGTTCATACACAAGTCATTTAGAATTTAGAGCCCCTGCTATTCCAGCCTGTTGGATGACAGCATCTATAAATAAATATTTATTAGATCCCCACTTCCTTATAGCTGATAGGAAGTGCATTTTGACCTCTGAGACAGACTCTGCTGAGGGTGTTAATGGTTAAGTATGGCCAGGAATTTGGAGAGTTATTACGAGCACTACAGTATCCAGAGGATTTTCAACTCCACCCACCCACCCCCAACATGGACAAAGTACTGTAGGCCCAATGGGATACATATAGAATCTGTAGTATCTGGTGGGGTATGGGGGTTGTCTTGCCCAGATATCTCAGACTATGTTGCTCTCATTGGTTGAGGAGGATGGCTTATAGGAACTGTGAGTGTTTGTGGGCATTGTGCTTCTAGATATCATACAAGTTAGTTAAGAAAAAAAATCATGGCCTCTGTGTTTAAAAACTGGTGTACTTAATGAAATAGTTACAAGTGAAATGAGATGGAAAGGAATAAAGTATTTCCATATTTAAAAAATGAAAATTTTAATTCAGGCAAAATATATAGTTAGTATACAAAAGTAAATTCCAGATTTATTAAATATATAAATGTAAAAGGTAAAAACAATACAATTTTAGATAAAACAAATACATTGTTTAAATAAAATGTTTTTAGATAATGTTTTTAATGATAATGTCTAATGTTTTTAGATAATATAATGATGTTTTTAGATAAAAACAATACATTGTTTAGATAAAAATGCAGAATAATATCTCCAAGAACCAGGGTAAAGGAATATTTCTTAAACAGACGCAAAAAGTTCAAACTATGATATTTAACTTAACAATTTTTATTCAATAAAGGACTTCATAATTATAAAGGGAAAGCCCCCAAACAGTGAGCAGTTACTTATAATGCACGTAACTGATAAGGAATTAGTTTCCCGAATATGCAAAGAATACTTACAAATAAATAAAAAAGAGAAAAAAAAAACCCAGTGAGAAGGTGGGCAAAAATATGAATGAATGCCCAGAAAGCAAAGCTGGGTGGCCCATTTCACACCTGTCAATTGGAATAAATTAAAAAAAATGGATGAGGGAAATTCATATACACTAGTAGTGGCTGGTAAATTGGTACAATTGCTTTGGAAAACAGTTTGATCTGTTATCCAAACGGGGAGCATGCACATATCTATCATCCAGTAATTCCATTCTTAGGAATATATTCCAGAGAAAGTTGTACAAGGATATTCACAGAAGTGTTGTTCGTAATACTAATACACATACACACACTCTTGAAACCACCTCAATGCTAATCAAGAGTAGAAGGAATAAATACGTTGACAGATATTCACACCATGGTATATGATGCAGCAGTTTTAAATGGATGAAGTAGGGATGCCTGGGTGGCTCAGGGGTTGAACCTTTGAGCCTTTGGCTCACATCGTGATCCCAGGGCCCTGGGATTGAGTCCTGCATCGGACTCCCTGCGGGAAGCCTGCTTCTCCCTCTGCCTATGTCTCTGCCTCTCTCTCTCTCTCTCTCTCTGTGTCTCTCATGAATAAATAAATAAAATCTTAAAAAAAATTAAAATGGGTGAAATACATTCTTAACATGGATTAATTTTAAAAAAGTGTCTAGTGAAAGAAATGACACAAAATAATTTAGCCAAGTCAATTCAACTGATGTGAATTATAAAAACAGGCAAAATTAAATCATGTATGATTAAGGGGTATACATAAAGTGTGGCAGATTACAAACAATGGTCACAGAATCCCCCTGAAGCTGTAAACATACCCCTTTGCAAGCCCTGTTAGAGTTTGAGGGGCATTTGGACCATGTATATTTTTTTGAGGCTCCTAATATATTAAACAGATGAAAAAAATCCAAAATAGGGTAGCCAAAAACATGGTAATGTTTATTTTTATTTTCTACACATTACCATTTTCAACACAAAAGTATTATGATACTTTACCTTATGTTGGTACCAATACGAGATTTATAAAAAATGCCCACTCTCACTTATTTTAGTGCATTGTAGGCTGTGTGATCCAGTGCTGGGACAGTTTTGACTGGCGAGACGGTCTTCTTTCAATCCTGGAAGTGATCTCTGAAACCAGGCATCACCGCATTTGAATTTAACCTCCAAAGTCTCTGCATGGGAAGCCATAAGCCTGATGGTCCTCTTCCTGCAATTGGCCCCATGTCTGGATTATTTCACCAAAGTTTGATGTTAAACCATGATAGCAGATAGGTACTTATTTTATATTAGCTTCAGTAAGTAAGAGTCAACCAACCAAATTCTTCCCAAAATGGAATAATTCTTCCCCTGGGCAAGTTCCAGTTTCTCTCCTTAGAATCACATTTAAGAACTTACTGACAGGGCAGCCCGGGTGGCTTAACGGTTTAGCGCCGCCTTCAGCCCAGGGCGTGATCCTGGAGACCCGGGATGGAGTCCCAGGTTGGGCTCCCTGCATGGAGCCTGCTTCTCCCTCTGCCTGTGTCTGTGCCTCTCTCTCTCTCTCTCTCTCTCTCTCTCTCTGTCTGTCTCTCATGAATAAATAAATAAAATCTTAAAAAAAAAAGAACTTACTGACAATTTAAAAATAACATCTTAGCTCCTGCTTCTAGCCATCAGTGGCTCATAAGTGTAGAGGCCCATCTCAAAACACCTACCTACAAATGCAAACCTGATTGTTTCACTTCTCTGAAAAATTCTTGGCACTTAGTGTGGTCAAATCCAATACATAGCTCTCTAAGATCTAACCCCTGCCTACCTTTGCAGAGTCCCCTTCCCACCCTCCCTGTGCCCCCAATTCTACTTCAGTAACACAAGCCATTGATACTCCTCCACTCTGTTCCTCTGCATGGGTATCATTCCTTCCAGGAAGACATCTCTGTATTCCCAAACTTTCCAGGTGCCCAGCTTTCTTGGTTTGCCTGAGATTGAGAAGTTTTCTGGGATGTGAGACTTTGAATGTTCAAATCAGAACAGTTCCAGGCAAACCAGAACCATTGGTCACACTGTTCATCTCCCTTGTGCATGTCCCTCTGTGGTATACATGCATACCTCTGGGCCTGGGTCCTTTGTTGAATGAATGAGTGTGGATGTGTGGAGTAGGAGATAAGAAGACTCTCAGGGTTCTGACTTGGGTGACTGGGCCATGATAGTGCCCTTTGCAGAGGGGGCCACTGGGACAGAGCTGGGAGAGGGTTTGGGGAGGGGTTGTTGCAAAGGAATGCATGACATGTTCATTTGTAGACATGCCAAGTTTGTGGTGTCTGCACTATCAGATGTACATGGAGAAGACCTCTATGAAGAGGATTGTTGAATGCTCTAATCTGGAAAGAATTAGATTGGCGGTGAATAATGAACTCATAGGAAACGTGTCCTCCACCTTGTTGGTTCTCACATTATCCCTATATATAAATTGTATGTATAATATAAATTGTATGTATAAATTACATAAAAATTACCAGCATAACTCTAGTTCACTTGGTCTTTTTGGAACTCTAGAGTCAAGCCTCTGTACAAATAGACCCCAGGTGACAGAGAGGAGCCCCACCTTGCATGGACCTCATTTCTGCCCTAAGGTTTTTCCTTTCTATTCTCTGAACTACTCTACTGCATTACCATACAACTGGACATTTCATTTGTTGCAATAAATTAAAAATGTAATCATTATTGTGCTTAAGTGCAGTTTGTGAATGATCCAAAGTCTGGCCTAGACTTACCAACTAAATGGCAATAACCAATTAGCATTGGACCTTTTGAACTTTATTTTAAGGGAAGAAGAGATTAGTGGTTCAGTTTTATGATGTCCTTTCATTTGAATAGCCCAAACTTAGTATTTTTGAAAATGAATAAGCAAGTGGCAATTACTCACTGTGTATGTTGTTTTTCATGGTGCTTATTTATTTACTTCACTTAAGCACTTATTTATTTATTTCAAATAAGTATTTATTTCATGATGCTTATTTTTAAAAACAAAGAACTGTAGGCTCTCATGTCTGGAAGAAACTTTGAAAATCATGTAGGTCATGTTTCTCATTTTACAAACAAAAAGGCTGTGAGGGTGTTCAGAGATTAATTGTTGGGGCATCTGTTGCCTATAGCAACAATGCAAATATAGGAAGTTGTTCAACTTAATCAACATAATGTTTGCTCTCTATATTGATTTTCAGTAAATTTGCCTGACCCAGGAAAGCTGATTGCAAACAGTACCCTGATAAGTAAATAGAACTCTCACTAGTAGCATTACTGCTTAAAAGGCCAACAATATAAATCATATGCCCTATATGTTTCAGTTTCCACCCTGGGGCTAAAGACCTGCTCTTTTAATATCTTCCTTCATTTGTTCCTATTAGCACAAAGTAGAAGTAGATGCTCTATGATGTGGCAATGATCACTGGCACAGTGATCATTGCAGAGTATCACTCAAACAAGGCACAGTGTACATGGATGGATGCATCAGACCAGATGAAGAGATGTATTATTAATTAGTATTTTGGAACACAAACAGCATATGTGTTCACATTTCAGCTTGGTGGGGTATGTCATCACTTTTTAATGTGCACACATTTAATTTTTAAAAACTATAGAAAAAAGATTATTGATTAAAAGAGAAGCTCTAGATGCTTATATTGAAAGTTTGTTGTGGGGAATAGGATAGAGCTGGAAATGAGGGAGAGAGAAAGAAATAAAATGAGAGATAAAGAAAGAGAGCAAGAAAGGAAGATTGAAAGAGAATAAGCTTTTTCAACATCTAATTTTGGAAGGAGGAGTTGTAAACAGGTTTTAGGAAAATGTCTTTAAAGATCAACATTTTGTGAACTAGGCAACTGGTAAAGCATGAAGACTGGATTTTAAAAATAGAAAAATAAATTGGGGTGCCTGGGTGGCTCAGTAGGTTAAGCGTCTGTCCAGGGTCCTGGGATCCAGCTCCATGTCTGGCTCCCTGCTCATTGGGGAGTCTGCTTATCTCTCTGCCCCTCCCTCTGCTTGTGCTCCCTCTTTGTCTTTCTCACATGCTCTTTCTCTCTCAAATAAAATCTTTCTTAAAAAATAGAAAAATAAATCAATCAAATCATTTATTCATTGTTGAATAAATGAATGGTATATTCAGTCTCTGGTTATGTTTATTGAATGTAATAAATACGATATTTGGCTAGAGGTCAGGTTTTTAATCTCTAATTCAGATCCTTTCTGCCCACCCCATCCCCACTGGACCACACAGACATAGGGTCTTAGCATTGTCAAAATGGAAGTATCATACAGCAAAATTGGCCCTAGAAACAATGATCAGTTAGTCAGACACTGAATGCCTCTAGCAGAGGAAATACTGACATGGATTTTAATTTTAACTTTAATTTTTTAAAGATATATGTATTAATTTTTAGAAAGAGAGGGGTGAGGAGGGGCAGAGAGAGAGGGAGAGAGAATCCTCAAGCAGACTCCCCACTGAGCATGGAGTCAAGATGCAGTGTTCAATCCCAGGACCCTGACTGAGATCATGACCTGAGTGGAAATCCAGAGTCAGCCTCCTGACTGACTGAGCCACCAAGGTACTCCTTAATTTTAATTTTACTGTAGGTGGATAATAAAGATGAACAGGTGTGGGATGTGAAAGTAGAACCCTGAGACCCAAGGGGCCCTGAAGATAAATGAGTTAAGTCAGCCTTCAGGCTCTGGGGTCCAGGTTATGTGTTAATTATCGAGTTGGGGTGATATGCTATATGCTAAGATAACAAACTCTTAGCTAATCTTGCTTGGGTGTCAGAGGGTCAAGAGGAAACAACACCATTGTGAGGAGCCCCATTTAACCTGATTTAGACAAGTGAAGGGAGAGAACCACCATCGTTGCACAAGAGTCACTAGCGACAGTAACCAGTGCACATAGTTAAAGCTTTTTTACAGTTTTGCGTTTTGTTCCTGTGTTGTGTTCCTAGCTTTGTAATCAGGGGTTTTATACCTTTCGGGGGACTTACTAAGTGTCAGTGCGGACCTGGTTTATTCATATTTTTTTCAAGAGCAAGTTGCTATTATTCAGCTCTCACACGCTGCTAATATTTTTAATGCCTCGTGTTCCACAAAGGCCTCCTTGTTTGGTGTTTTCTACTTTTTAAGCAACTAAAAGCCAGGAAAATCTTGGAGCAATCTCTTATGTGTTTGACACATATTTTGAGGGATACTTAATAATTGCCGCCCAGAGCAAAATATAACAGGATTTTATGGCCAAGTCTTATGTTGATAGAGTGGACAGGCTGGTGGCTACACACACTTTTTCAAAATAAATGCATCTCCGTGAAATGAGCTGTCAGGAGGACTACAGGTTTTGGAAGCCTGGAGTAATTAAGGAGCAATATATTGGTTCTGAGAAACTGACATTAATGTTGACACATGAGGTTTCTGGGCAATTTGATCTGTAGCAATAATTCATTGTGTTCTCTACTGCAGGACTCATTTTGTTCCTAAGTCATTTGAGGCTTTATTAAAGATTTACCTGGTGGCTTTTTAAAAGCACGGTATTCACTGTGGTGTGTGTTCAGTCACTAGCTATGTTTATTGAACATAATAAGTATGACATTCAGCCAGAGGTCAGGTTTTTAATCTCTAATTCATCCTCTGCCCTAGCATTTCAGATTCACACCAATATAGGGCCTTAGCATTGTCAAAATGGAAATACCCAGACGGCAAAATTGGCCCTGGAAGCAGTGATCAATTAGTCATAGATTAAAATGGGAACCAATTATTCTGGCCTGCCACGCTCTCATGATACAGCCACTATCCTTAATCCGCTTTGTCACAATAATTACAGTCATTTTGCCTTCATCGTTTTGCAATTTTAGTATTGCAGAAATTTTATCCCACATTCTTAACGTGGAAACTTGGATGAAATCTTTTGGTAGAACTATAAGAAATCTTTAGGGACTTTGTCCTTTCTACAGTTTTGTCAAAATAGATTCAGCAGGTAGTTTGCATATTATTTCATAGCTTTGGAATTTTAAAATTGTACTAAGAGGGGGACCTGGCTGGCTCAGTTGGTTAAGCGCCCATCTCTTGGTTACAGTTCAGGTCATGATCTCAGGCTCATGAGACTGACCTCTGTGTCAGGCTCCACGCTCACCCTGGAGTCTCCTTGAGACTCTTTCTTCCTTTTCTTCTCCCTCCGCATGTGCTCTCTCTCTCCCTCAGATAAATAAATAAATAAATCATTAAAATTATACTAAGGTATTTATATACACAGGCGATAATCCCCAAGGTAAAATTATCATCATAAAATCTACTTTTTGGGATGAGCTAGCTCTTTTGATGAAGAAAGAATAAAGTCATTTAAAAAAATGACTGCAAATCTGAAACTGACTAAAAATTTTTAAATCTATTTTTCAAAGATCATCCCAGAAATTATGCCTTCATGATATAACAATTAATTGTAACTGATTGAGTTATTCTTGCATTTTTTCCTTATAAGCCTACTTTCTCAATGTTGTTCTTCTATACCCCATATTAAAACTTGGAATACAGCATATATGTACACACACATATCATACACAATTCATAAATGTGTATACACATGTGCTCACAATGTTCTGCGCTAAAGGAGATGTCAGATTTACATATTCCCTGATTTGGGGGAATAAAAGGCTGATGCCAACTTTCTATTTTCTTATTTATTGAGAAACATATACATTTAAAAAAAAGACTCAGTAAAAGAATTAAAGAATATCTTTGTCTTGGTGTAGATATTGAAAAGCACTATTCAAAACCTTCCAACATCACTTTTGCCTTTTTAATGCTTTTTGGTCCAGAACCTGTTACTAGTATTAATAGATAAGAAGGGTTGGAAGCACAAGACTTTGGGGTTCTGTATTTGAATCCTCTCTCTGCCATTTATTTGCTGTGTGAACATGGCTAAGGTTCTTAACATCTCTGAGCCTTACTTTCCTCTTATGTAAAGTGAAGAATGGTTAATGATGCCTAGCATGGCATTGTTATGAAGCTTGAATGAAGTGATGTATTTGAAATGCTTAGCACACCTGACGTGTAGCAAGGACTTAGTGAGTTTTAGCTACTAGTAGAGGCGCAATAATTGTGAACTTGGTGTCAGAGACAAGGAAAGGGCCAGTAACATTTACCATTCAGTGTGCACTAGGCTAGTAGCGTTGTGTCATTGATACTGACTGAGCCCTTGTGGCTAGTACTAGGTAAACTGAAGGACAACCTTCTGGATGAAAATGTAATTGAGAAAGCATGTGAAAACTTTGAAATATGCACAGTGACTCAGAAGTATTATAAGTAGAAGGAGCCGTGAATGATTTATGTAGAACATCAACACATCAGATATTCTTGTGGTGAGCACTGAGGATAAAAAGATGCAAAAGACAAGGTCCTGTCTTCAAGTCTGCTCCACTCTGGTGTGTGTGTGTGTGTGTGTGTGTGTGTGTGTGTGTGCATGTGTTGGGTGGAGGGAACCAGAGAAGCAAACTTAGTGTGATGAGAAGTTGGGGGATAAACTCAGCTACCAGGTTGTTCCCTCCTTGGATGATGTCCAGGGCAATCCCCACGCCAGGGAGTTTATAATCAAATGGAGAGGATGGATAAGGGAAGCTCTGGTGGTGCTCCTAGAACAGTGCTGTTCAACAGCAATGACATATCCAAGTTAAAATTTTCTAGAGCCACATTTAAAAAGGTAAAAATAAAGGTGATGTTAATTTTAATAATATATTTTGTTTAAGCCAATATACCCAAAACATATAATCTATAAAATTGTTATTGAGATACTTCACTTTTTTTGAACTTTTTAAAAAATATTTTGTTTATTTGAGAGACAGCACAAGCAGGAGGGGAGGGGCAGAGGGAGAGGGAGAAGCAGACTCCTTGCTGAGTGAGGAACCTGATGTGGGGCTTGATCCTAGGATCCAGGGATCATGACCGGAGGCAAAGGAAGATGCAAATCAACTGAGCCACCCAGGCACCCCATTTTTGAACTGTCTTTGAGATGTAGCATCCACTTAAACTCATAGCACATCTCCATTTGCACAAGCCCTCAGTAGGCTGCCTTACAGTAAAGATGTCCCCTGGGTTCTAAACTTATATCCTGAATCAGAATCTACATGTTAAGAGCCTTGGTGAGTCATTGATGCTTGAGATGTGCTGCCTCATAACTTGAAAAGCTGATTACTTGAGATCACCCACACCCACGCTCTAATCATATTCCTGCTGTACATTTTCCTTATCATGGATTAGGTAAGCCATCTTATCATGACCAGACCAAAGGTTGGGTTCATCTTAGCCCTTGTTGGAATCAGTGGCATCTCATTAGTTTTTATAAATCAGAAGATTGAGATATTGTAGTGAAAAATGATGGGTAGGGCCAAAGATGTGATGGGGCCAATGTTTGTTTTTTTTTAATTTAATAAAGTTTACTTTTTCCCCCCTGAGGATACTTCTTTTTTTAAAATGTAAATTCAATTAGCCAACATCAAGTGCATACTTAGTTTCAGATGTGGTGTTCAATGATTTATCAGTTTCATAAAACACCCAGTGCTCATTATATCAAGTGCCCTTCTTAATGCCCATCACCCAAAACCTAATCCCCCCACCTCTCCTCCTTCAGCCCTCAGCTTGTTTCCTAGAGTTAAGAGTGTCTCATGGTTTTTCTCCCTCCCTGATTTCTTCCTATTCATTTTTCCCTCTCTTACCCCATTATCCTCTACACTATTTATTATATACCACATGAGTGAAACCATATGATAGTTGCCTTTCTCTGATTGACTTATTTCACTCAGCATAATACCCTCCAGTTCCATCCACAGCGATGTAAATGGTAAGTATTCATCCTTTCTAATGGCTGTGTAATATTCCATTGTATATTTATATCACATTTTCTTTATCCATTTATCTGTCAATGGACATCTGGGCTCTTTCTATAGTTTGGCTATTGTGGACATTGCTACTATGAACATTGGGGTGCAGGGGCCCATTCAGATCACTACATTTGTATCTTTGTGGTAAATAACTAGTAGTGCAATTGCTGGGTCATTGGGTAGCTCTATTTTTAACTTCTTGAGGAACCTCCATACTGTTTTCTGGAGTGACTGCACCAGCTTGTATTCCCACCAACAGTGTACAAGGGTTCCTTTTCTCTGCACCTTCACCAACATTTATTGTTTTCTGAGTTGTTAATATTAGCCATTCTGACCAGTGTGAGGCAGTATCTCATTGTGGTTTTGATTTGTATTTCCCTGATGCTAAGTGATTTGGAACATTTTTTTCATTTGTCTGTTGGCCATTTGTATGTCTTCTTTGGAGAAATGTCTTTTCATGTCATTTGCCCATTTCTTGACTGTCTTGTTTTTTTGAGTGTTGAGTTTGATAAGCTCTTTATAGATTTTGGATACCAGCTCTTTATCTGACATGTCATTTGCAAATATCTTTTTCCATTCTGTAGGTTGCCTTTTAGTGTTGTTCACTGTTTCTTCCACTATGCAGAAGCTTTTAATCTTGATAAGTTCCAATAGTTCACTTTTTGCTTTTGTTTCCCTGGCCTTTGAAGATCTGTCTAGTAAGAGTTGCTGTGGCTGAGGTCAAACAGGTTGCTGCCTGTTTTCTCCTCTAGGATTTTGATACATTCCTATCTCGTGTTTAGATCTTTCATTCATTTTGAGTTTATTTTTGTGTATGGTGTAAGAAAATGGTCCAGTTTCATTCTTCTGCATGTGGGTGTCCAATTTTCCTAGCACCATTTATTGAAGAGACTGTCTTTTTTTCCATGGGATAGTCTTTCCTGCTTTGTCAAAAGTGAGTTGACTATAGAGTTGAGGATCCATTTATGGGTTTTCTATTCTGTTTCATTAATCTGTGTGTCTGTTTTTGTACCAGCCCCATACTGTCCCATTACAGCTTTGTAATATAGCTTGAAGTCTGGCATTGTGATGCTCCCAGATTTGGTTTTCTTTTTCAATATTCCTCTGGCTATTCAGGGTCTTCTCTGGTTCTATACAAATTTTAGGATTGATTGTTCCAGCGTTGTGAAAAATGTTGATGGTATTTTGATAGGGATTGCATCAAATGTGTATATTGCTTTGGGTAGCATAGACATTTGAACAATATTTGTTCTTCCAATCCATGAACATGGAATGTTTTTCCATTTCTTGTGTCTTTTTCAATTTATTTCATAAGTGTTCTATAGTTTTCAGAATACAGACCCTTTACCTCTTTGGTTAGGTTTATTCCTAAGTATCTTATGTTTTTTTGTACAATTGTAAATGGGATTAATTCCTTAATTTCTCTTTCTTCTGCTTCATTGTCAGTGTATAGAAATGCAACTGATTTCTGGGCATTGATTTTATATCCTGTGACATTGCTGAATTGCTGTGTCAGTCCTGGCAATTTTTTGGTGGAGTCTTTGGGTTTTCCACATAAAGTATCATGTCATCTGCCAAGAGTGGAAGTTTGACTTCTTCTTTGTCAAATTGAGCCTTTTATTTCTTTTGTTGTCTGATTGCTGAGGCTAGAACTTCTAATACTATACTGGACAACAGTGGTGAGAGTGGACATCCCTGTCCTGTTCCTGACCCTAGGGAAAAGGCTTTCAGTTCTTCCCAGTTGAGGATAATATTCGCTGTGGGTCTTTCATATCCAGCTCCCAGGTGAGTCCAATGTTGCAGATCCATGGACCAAACTCTGAGTTTAAGGCATTACAAATTGTACCAAGTAGATTAGTATTAAAAACTGAATGACTTTCTTAGGTCTCAAAACTTTGAGTTGGCTCAAAGCATTTGATTTTAGTCTGAGTACTAAAACTACCAATGTACTTTTACATTTTATTTATTATTACACTTTATTACTAAAATTCTTACAAAATAGAAGTAAGTCAACATTTTAACTTTCACCCATATACAACTTTCAACACGGATGGACCCAGCTGACTCACCAGCATCACCCAGATGGGCCTGAGCACTGTTCAAACAGTGAGGATGAATAATAGTAAACTTGGTGGAGATGGTTGGGAGGGTAGGGCTATTTATACATGTTGATTTAGGAACTTGCTCTTTGTCCCATGGTGAATGGTATTTTGTTACATAGTCACAGCATTTAGGCTTCATTGACATCCAGTTTTAAAACACCATCATGTCATGCATTATTGATCCCAGTTCCCCTCAAGGCCTGGGTTATCTCTCTTTTTTTTTTATTTCTTGGGCTATAAAGAGATTGTGGTGATGGGGAAGTGAAAGAGAGCATCAGCTCCTCCCAAACCCTATTAGAGAGCTGTTACTCTCTAACAGCTGCAGCTGTTCTTATGTCCCCTAAGAACATACTTAGGGGAGCACAGAACAAGGTACATAATTTATATGGCCCAGTGTAAAATGAAAATTCGGGACCTCTTTTTCAAAATTATTAAGAATTTCCACACTGCAACAGCAAAGCATTGAAACAAGAGCCAGAGAGAAGCACCTGGGTGGGTCTGTCAGTTAAGCATCTGCCTTCAGCTCAGGTCATGATCTCAGGGTCCTGGGATGGAGCTCCACTTCAGCCTCCATGCTCAGCAGGGAATCTGATTCTTCCTCTTCCACTGATCATCCCCACCCTGCCTTCATGTGCACTCTTGTGTGCGCGCTCTCTCTCTGTTTAAATTAAATTAAATTAAATTAAATTAAATTAAAAAGTTTAAAAAGTGCCAGATCCTTCTAAGGTCATATGCTCATGAAGCCAACTCTGTGCAGAAAGACTCTGACATAATTAAAAACCCATGAATTAGGATACTAACCAGACCCTCTCACTCCCCTTCCTCCTCTTTCCCCCTCTCAAAACATATGTCCAAAAAGAATAGCTATGATGACAATGGTAGTGTCATCGTTGATAAAAATGTGACCCTGTCTTGGGAAAAACTGAGAGCGCTTCCCCTAAGGTCAGGAACAAGACGGGGTGCCTACTCTCACTACTGTTGTCCAGCCTAGTACTAGAAGTCCTAGCCTTAGCTATCAGAAAACAAAAAGAAATAACAGGGATCCAAATTGGCATGTAACAGTCAAACTTTCACTCTTCATGGACAAAATGATACTCCCAACCGTTTCCACCAAGTTTACTATTATTCATCCTCACTGTTTGATCAGTGCTCAGGTCCATCTGGGCGATCTGGCTCTTAAATCCTTCAGGTGATTCTGATGCCTGGCAAAGTTTGAGAACCACTGCTAGAAAGTAATGGTAGTAGTGATGTAGGAAGACCTTTCAAATGGTTGGACATCTTAGTTTTGAATGCTTTGTTTTGTCAAGGACATCCCAATGTTAAATCAGATGTTTCATAAGGCAACACAACAGTTCTAACTTTGAAAGAAACCTTGATACTCTGAGACTTATTTAACTGTTAGTTGAAATTTGTTTTTATTTTTGAGGGAGATTTGAACAAGGAAAGTTGATAGAAAGAAATGAAATGATCGAAAACGTAAAGTGAATGAAATGTTCTGGGGTTAATGAACCCAGAGGAGTGAGGAGTGGAAGGAAAAGCATTTGATTTCCAGTTTATTTCTATAAATAGCTAGACAGCCTTGTCTTTCAGGCTCACCTAGGACAGGAAGGATTTCTTTCACTCTTGCCCCAAAGTCATAAGCAGGGCCATTTGTTCTTCATTCAGAACTTCTTGAGAATCTATTACGATAGATAGTCTGGAGATGACCAAGGACCTCCATGATGCCAAAGAAGCTGCAGCCTCGTTGGAGAAAGTGATTAATACATCAGCAATTATAAATCACTTTAAGTGTTAATGAAGACTGTGGGGATGCTAAGTAGGGATTACAAAATGAAACTGGACCCAAGCTTACCTGGAGGTGATCATTTGCCAGTGCAGCCTTCAACCAACCATACAACCAGGAGATGGGATGTGGGGGATGGCCAGTGCATTCTGAAAGTGTAATAATGAATGACTTGCGGATAAGTCACATATAAATCTGAGCATTCTACGTGTACATCTTCAGTGCCTACTATGTGCAACATTGCTCTAGGCCTCAGGGATACTTCAGTAAGCAAAACACACAAAAATTTCTATTATGGAGCTTTATACTAGGTAGAATTGTATCTGAATAGATTGTATTGCATCAATCAATTGTATTGATACATTCAATTGTATCTTGTATGTAGAGGAATACAGACAAAGACAATATAAGTTAATGTGATATATTAGAAAGGTGGATAAATGGGAACTTGGGGTGTGGGCTGGTATAAGAATCCTGTATTGTCATTTTCCACAACAGGAATCTAGATTTTTAATGTCTTAAAATCAATTGTTAAGAAATAGCAGCATAGGGACGCTTGAGTGATTCAGTTGATTAAGCGGCTGCCTTGGGCTGAGGTCATGATCTCAGGGTCTTGGGATGGAGCCCTGCGTCGCATTGGGCTCCCTGCTCAGAAGGAAGTCTGCTTCTCCCTCTCCTTCTGCTCTCCCCCCTGCTCATGCTCACTCCATCTCTCTCTTTAATAAATAAAATAATAAAAAATAGCAGTACAAATATATTCTTTAGAAATATACAGGTTAATACCAAAAGAGATAGTTAAAAGATTTTGAAAAGGAAGATTCAGGAGTGAGGAAGACAGAGACTGCTATTGTTTAGTATAGGCCTTGTAGAAATTTAATGTTTCATTCATTCATTCATTCATTCATTCATTCACAAATACTTACAAAAATATTATAAGTGTGTGCCAGCCCCTGTTGTGGGCATTTTGTGGAATTTAGAATCAGAGGCAGGGACCAGAAGGAAGAGAACCTGTCAGAGGATGACTGGTGCTATGGGTTCAAATGTAGGGGCCTGGGGTTGTTCTGGAGAGAGTGCGCTTGTGTATGGAGTAATTAAGACTGGCCTCACTGTGAGTGACATTTGAATGAAAATGAGAAGTTTGGTGAGAGGGAAGAACTGTGTAGATATCTGGAGCAGGGAACTTCCAGTTTGGGTAGAGCAGTGGCCCCTCACAACCCAAGCTGATGCTAAGAGGTGGAAGGGTCGAGACCAATGGGAACAGAGACCAGAGGTTAATGTCTATGGTGTGCAAGGCATTGTCCTGCAAGGACTCTGGCTTTTATTCTGTGTAATACAGACAGCCAGTGAACTTTGCCCCTGGAGTAATACCCTATTGTCTTTAAAAAGAGACTTATAGGCCTCACTCTATAAATACTGATTTTAAATGAACAGAATTGACCATATACCACTTTTTCTTTACAATCATTTGAGAGGGGAAAGTATTATCAGTGGTAACACACACACACACACACACAGATTTGAATGCAAAGAAATGAAAATAAAGCTACAGAACAAACTAGTAATGATTCAGAGCAAGACCCCTAATACCTCCCAAATGGGGCCAGAATCTTAGCATTATGATAACACAAGCAGAGTCTGAGTAACTGGAGTTGCCTTTCATTCATGCACCCACCCCATCCATCCATCCTTTCTTCCATCCATCTGATCATTAGGAATTCTGAGAGCCTCGTGTCATCCAGGCACAACTGTGAGTAAGCATGTTCTCACCTAGTTTAGGGCTTGCAGGTGGATGCATATGGAAGCACCTGGCGAAAGTGGCACATAGACGGTATCTGGCCCAGACAATGGAATATTGTGCAGCAGGCACCATCTGGCAGAGATGGTATTTTCATCACAACAGATTGTTATGTGGTACTGAAGCAGCAGCTTTCACATTGCTTTGAAATATGCCTTCCAAGCCTATTCAGAGCCTTTGCCTTTATTCCATGATCACCAAGCAATTTTCTGATATCTAATTTCGTTTGCAGGCACATTGATCATGAGACAAGGTGCACAGGATAGTGGTAAAACATCAACAGCACTCTCATTGTAAATGAACAGAGCTTCTCCTGTTAATGGAGTTTATGTGATTCCATTCCCTGAGCTCCTTATCAACCTTGAATGGACTGATAAAATTTCTGAACCTTGAAGTTTGAGGAATGGATCTTTGCCAACAAACGTGCTTTGAATGGCTAAGTGTCTAAAGTCAGGGGCTCTGGAATGCTCCTCCAGAAATATCCCGTCTGTCTTCCCCACTGTGAGTACAGATGTACAAGTGTATACCTGCAGCTGCAAATGTGATGCTGACAGTCACATAAGGACACAGCACAATAATAACCAGTGCTATATCCCACAAAATGGCCTATCTGAAGAAGAGGCTAAAATATCCCAAACTTCAACATAGAGCTATGCAGAGATCATAGGTGAGGTCTAGATGCAATCTCTAATAGTATGTACATAGCTGATAGTCAATAAATGAATGAATGAATTAGTATAAGGGGTCCAATTTATCTGTTTTAAAGAGGAGACAATTCTTTGTATTTTCTTTAAGAACCCTTCCTATTTTTATGGTGTCCACCACCAATTAACGTGCATTTTACTATGTTCCTTATTCAATGAAGGAATTTTGATTGCATGTTTCTGTAGGTAAGTGAACATAAAACAATCAATCATTATGTTAGCTTTGTTGTGAGAAAGGACGCAGGACCTGGAGTCAAGAGACATAGGATTTTACTCTGTGTTGCTGTGACCAAGTTTCTTTACTTTTCAGGAAATAGTATTACTGAGGATAATATGAATAATTTGGGCTCCAAAGTCTTAAATTCCAAGTTGCAACTTTTTTCCCCCTCAAATATTGATATATTTGTTTGAGAGAGAGAGCGAGAGAGCAAGTGAGCATGCATGAGTGGTGCGGGAGGCGGTGGGGGTTGGGGGAGGGCAGGGAGAGAAGCAGACTCCTTGATGAGCCACGAGCCCCCACACAGGCTCACTCTCAACACTTTGAGATCAGGACCCGAACAAAAATCCAGAGCCAGTTGCTTAACCAACTGAACCACCCAGGGGGCCCTCCTGGTTGCAACTATAAAAGAAGTATTTATTTACCTCTTGCTCCCTCTGCTGGATGATTTGCTTTGTGCTTTGCTCTTATAATGAGTATATTGTGTAGCTGAGATTTTTTTTCTTTTATTTAAAAAAACAGTACAGACTACAAAATAGGAGAATTAAAATTGGGTGATGGGCACTGAGGTGGGCACTTGACGGGATGAGCACTGGGTGTTATTCTATATGGTGGCAAATTGAACACCAATAAAAAATAAATGTATAAAAAAATAAAAAATAAAAATTCCCAAGCTTATATTGAACTATACTTAGACCTTAGAAATCCTTTAACTTGGTGGTTCCTGTCATTAAGCTGCACACTGGCATCTCCACAGAGCTTGACGTCATAGGCTAAGGATATAATTCAGGATTTTACTGTGTTCAGTGTTTTTGTTTTGTTTTGTTTTGTTTTGTTTTTTGTCCTGGAGGCTGGCATTTAGCTACAGTGTTTTCAAATTTGAGAAACCAGAAGCTATGATACTTTGTGTTTTTAACCTAGGGACCATTGCCTTAAATCATCAGGGACATTTTAAGGAATGTATCAAAATATTGAACTAGGTAGCTCAGGGTATGGGTTTCATATTTCTCCTGACTTGATCCTTTGAATAAGTCTATTAGGAACTTGCCTTCAAGATCCTACCAAGTTCTTTAAAGATTATTGTGTGACTGAGTTGCTGTCCTACCCATCTCCTTTCACTGTTATTTTACTCCAGATAACTCAGATTACTTCTTATAACTCTTATGGTTTTTGTAGGTAACAGAGCCCTGAAAAATGGGCCCACAGGCATGATTGCCTAGGCTGTGGTTGAGAAATCCAGATCCACATTGATTCTGTTGTGAAACTCAGATATATTAATGAGTCCATGTTCTAATTTGCTTAATATTCAGACCTTTTATTTTATTTATTTTTATTTTTTAATATATTTTTTAAAGATTTTATTTATTTATTCATGATAGACATAGAGAGAGAGAGGCAGAGACACAGGCAGAGGGAGAAGCAGGCTTCATGCAGGGATACCAATGTGGGACTCGATCCTGGGACTGCAGGATCGCACCCTGGGCCAAAGGCAGGCGCCAAACCGCTGAGCCACCCAGGGATCCCCTATTCAGACCTTTTAAATGTTGCTTCCCAGATTTTCTTTTTTCCCAAATCAGAGGTCCCTGCCCTATTCACAGTTGGTCTTTGGCACTGTCTGCATCTGTCCTGGCCCAAGTCCTCATCTGCTCTGGGTCTGCCTGGCACAGTCACCACTGCAGTCCCACGGTCATGGTCAGTGGAGGTTTTTTTTTTACCTACTGGCCAACGTTCCTGTTCTTGTGGAGCCTCAGAGAATGAGGCAATGCTGAGATCAGGCTTTTTTTTTTTTTTTTTTTTTTAATATCTTTTACAGATTTTATTTATTTATTTGACAGAGAACACACAAGAAGGGGGAACAGCAAAATGAGAGGCAGAGGGAGAAGCAGGTTCCCCGCTGAGTAGGGAGCCCTACGTGGAGCTGGATCCCAAGACCCTGCTGTGTGAATATTGATCCTTGTCCAACCTGAGAGCCCTGCTCAGAAAAAAGTATATGGAGTTCAGGCCTACGTTGCCTCGCTGGTCAGCAGGGGGCGCACTTGCACTTCTTCTCTGAAAAAGGCTACCGCACCCTTTCCGAGGCTCCTGGGGGGAGGGGCGGGAGAACCCAAGCTTGTGAGTCACCATTCTCACCCTTCCCACTCTGTGCAAATTGGCATTTTGCAAAGAACAGCATTGTTCATTGGTGAGCAACAGCTGACCAGTCAACCTGAAAAACATTTGGGGAACTACAACTTTAAAAGTAAAAAAACGAAAGACTTCTTTGATATTATTTTTGCCATAAGCATGAATTACCTGGGGGAAAGAGCAGATGCTTTTCAGTCTCTTAAGTTATTACACCAGCCCTAAATTATTCAGGTATTCTTTAAGTTAGCCGTGTTCAGGTTTAGGAGTGTGCAAAGGGTCAGAAGCGATCTCAACTGTCAGGAAGGTTGCCCCCTTTTCCTGGCAGACATATGTTGTTAGAGTTGGGCCTGTTTCTGCTGTAATTTCAACTCATTTTCTCCTGGCCTAATGTCTACAGATGAGGCTGGCAGATTTTCTTCTGTAAAGGCCAGATGGTAAATATTTTAAGCTTCGTGGGCCAGAGAAAAACTCAGTTGTAACCACTCAACTCTGCTGCTGTCCCCCAAAGCAGCCTTATACAATATGTAAACAAGTGGGTGTGGCTGTGTACTAATGAGACTTTATTATAACGTGGCCAACCTATAGGCATCTATAGATACTTTAAAACGAGTTCATATCTTTCATATATCTGTTATTTTATATTCTTCTAAGTAGAAGAAATTGGATTCTAAGTGCAAACTTTTCTAACGAACAAGAGAACAATTAGGATTTTTTAAAAAAAACTTTTAATTTAAATTCCAGTTCGTTAACATACACTGTAATATCAGTTTCAGGAGCAAGAGAATAATCAAATCCGAATGCCTGCTGTCTGGTTCTACTTCTGTTTAGAATTGATGCCTGGTCCCCCTTACAACATTTGTGAACAGTGTTCATTGCCCTCTACTTGGAAAGCTTAGATTTGTTTTTCCTGTAAGCAAGGCAGTGCCCCAAAGAGCAGAGAAGGTGATAAAAGTCCACAGAATTTTGTAAGAAGATAATACAATAATTTAGAAACCAGCAATGCTGGATTCGTGAACTCTTAATCTTTTCATCTGTCACGCCATTTAATCCATATTTTAAAAAGAAAGATGCCACAGTATAAAATAACAGGAACCAACTGGCCTGAAAGATCCCAGGAAAATCTGGTTTAAGGTTTTTCTAGGAGTTGAGCCAAGAACATTTTTCTTTCTGCCTTTTGATCCGTTGAAAGATACACAAGCTACTGGGATGCTTTGAGGACACCGATGCCAATATGGAAATAAACTCTGACAAGTTGTTTTGTGGAGGGAGCCAGCACTCAGAGAAGGGATCATTATAAGGTTAGGAACTGGAGCTTTTGGGTCTACTGCCTTATCTCAAACCCGTCCTTGTACTCTTTCTGTGAATGGATTCTGTCTCTCTGGAGTTTGAGATAGAGAGGTAACAGGATCGCTGCCTGGGATCTCAGTCCTCTTCACCTCGGCTTAAGCTCCCCCTGCCCCTCCTGGCTTCAGATAGTGGAGGCTACTTACTTGTCTCCCTCCCTGTAAAGAAACCTTCATCAGGAGCCACTACAGAGGGGAAGCTGGAGGGCATGAAGAGCTGAGAAGCTTTTATATCAAGATGACTTTATGTAAATACATAAATGTCAGAGGTTACTTCAAGGCACTGACACAAAGCTGGAGGCAGGAAGTGAGTATCTGAGAGGCCTCCAAGCTTCCCCCTCTCCTGGGATCCACACCAGCACAGGAGCACTTTCTAGGTATCTTTTGGATCCTTTAAGTGGTAGAGCCACTTAGAAAGTTTTATTTCTAGAGGATTATGGGAATGGGCTCTGAATTCTCCCCCTTAGATGCTTCTGGTGGGTGAGGTGGGGGAGGACCCAATACCAAACACTACCAGGAAGAAACTGGCACAGCATATTTGTGTATCAAAGGCTTGAACTCAGCTCCTGACCCTACCCTCCATCATTCCCACTTCAGGTCTTCTGTGGGTTCCTCCCAACCCACCTGCCCATTGTCTGGGCCCCATATGGGTATCTGACATGTCAGAGGTGCAGGCTCCCAGTTTCCTTCTGCCAGTTGCTGGAAGACATTGCAGGCACCTTTCTGGAGGCTGTGATTTTAACCCTTTGTGGGCTGTAAAAATAGTTAGCAGGCCTGTGGTTGTCCCTGGAGGGCTTATTTCTGCTTCCTATGTTGGAGGAGAGAATAGACTCTGGACATCTACTATTTGAAGACAACCTCAGTATGGTCTGAATAGAATCTAGTCCCAGTCACTCTGAGCTCTGGCTGGCCCAGGAACAGTGTGGCTGGGGTGGAAGAGGGAAGACTTGAGTGCTGTCATCTCTCCCTTGCCTATTGGCCCTACGTGCATTCATACTAGAGGTGGGGGCAAAGGAGGAAGACAGATGATCATGCCTTGTCTCCTGTACAGAGGATTCTTCCAGAATTTCTAACCACCTAACATTGTAGAGGGAAGAAGAGAGGGGCAGAGTGTGAAATGGAATTACCCATGTCTACATACCATGGCTCAGCGCCTTGTCCATGCAGTAATGATTATAAGTGCTACCTCCTCCCCCAGAGCTGCCAGCCCATAGGTATGTAACCCCTCCCAACTCAGCATTGTAGCAAGTGTAGTTTGTAAACTTTTAGGTGATCATTATCCTTGTGTGTATGCTAGCCTATTCTTTGAAAAACTGAAAGAGAAATACATTTAGATTTTCCATGGCTTCCCCAAACAGTTGAATTAATGAGTTTTCTTGGAATGCCCTTTTTTGGTCTGCCAGCTGATTATTATTTTCAGAGGACACTAATGACAACCCAGGCGTGATGTCTACAAAGCCCTACATTAAGGCAGCTTGCATTGCAAACCTGCCATTCAGGTAATGACTGCTGCCCTCTGGAAAAACAAGCTGGGCCTCACGAAGGAAGGCCATGTGGATACTTGAGAAGGGTGTGAGGCCCAGTCATAGGTGTTGACTTGTTGGAAATGGGCAGAAGGGTCATGGATGATTTTAAGAAGTTTTTGTTGAGTGCGGAAGAAAATTTCAAGAGGATAGAAAGAGCTTTATTGGAGAGACATTCTTTCCTTTTGTTTCTCAACTCAATTTCCTTATCATAACAACAGCAAACGTGTAATTATTATGACTACTTACTATGATTATGGGTGACAGGAATTACAGTTGGGCAAAGGGACGGTTTTGTATATTTTAATTTCCTTCTCAGAAGTTCTGACTTCATGAACTTCCTTATTTTGTCTTCCTAATAGTGCCTGGTTTCATAGTAGACATATGTGAGAAGCTTAATAAATACTTCCTGACTGGTTCTTAGTTCCAGCTCATACATGAATTTCTTGAAAACAAAGAATGATAAAAAAAATTTTTTTATTTTTTTAATAATAAATTTATTTTTTATTGGTGTTCAATTTGCCAACATACAGAATAACACCCAGTGCTCATCCTGTCAAGTGCCCCCGTCATTGCCCGTCACTCATTCACCCCCACCCCCCACTCTCCTCCCCTTCCACCACCCCTAGTTCGTTTCCCAGAGTTAGGAATCTTTATGTTCTGTCTCTCTTTCTGATATTTCCTACCCATTTCTTCTCCCTTCCCTTCTATTCCCTTTAACTATTATTTATATTCCCCAAATGAATGAGAACATATAATGTTTGTCCTTCTCCGATTTGACTCATTTCATTCAGCATAATACCCTCCAGTTCCATCCACATTGAAGCAAATGGTGGGTATTTGTCATTTCTAATGGCTGAGTAATATTCCACTGTATACATAAACCACATCTTCTTTATCCAAAGAATGATAAAATTAATAACAATAATGAAAGCATCCAGTTCAAACTGGTTTAGGCTTTTTTTTAAGATTTTATTTATTTATTCATGAGAGACACAGAGAGAGAGGCATAGATACAGACAGAGGTAGAAACAGCCTCCCTGAAGAGAGCCTGACGTGGGTTTAAATCCCAGGACCCCGGGATCACGATCTGAGCTGAAGGCAGATGCTCAACTGCTGAGCCACCCAGGCATCCCAGAATCTGCAGTTTTAATTATATATATAAGCACATTAAAATTTCAGAAGCACTGATATACATATAAGTCTTGGGATTAGATGTTGACCCCAAATAACTGCTTCCCAGAATATTGGAAATGATAAATAGGAAATTTCACAATATGCTTTTGTGATGACACTCTAGATAAAATATTTCCAACTAATGACTCTTGAACATATTTTGTGTAACTATGGCTCATCCATCATTACCATCTTCTCTTAGTCCTTTTTCTTGCTTAGTCTCTGACTGTATGGGAGAGATAACTTTGGTAGAAGTGAGTGTAAGGTCTAACTGGACAGACTAAGAGGTGGGTCCTCTAAGTTTTGGAACTTGATAAGCCCTTTCTTGGTATTGACCTCTATGTACAGAGGATTGAATGCTTTGATGTTTGGGTAATGGGAGAGTAGCTTTTAGTCATAAAAGTCTATCCCTCTCTAGTGTGTATTTCTGACTCCTTTGTATTATTCTAGTATAATGTACATTCAGATTTCATGGTACATTCTGGACTCTTACCTTATATAAAAAACATCAGTGGGGATCTCTTGGTGGCCCAGCAGTTTGGCACCTGCCTTAAGCCCAGGGCATGATCTTGGAGACCCCAGATCAAGTCCCACATTGGGCTTTCTGCATGGAGCCTGCTTCTCCCTCTGCTTGTGTCCCTGCCTCTCTCTCTGTGTCCAAGTAAAATCTTAAAAAAAAAAAAAAATCAGCAAGAGTTCATCAAAACATGTTGCCTGCATTAAAGTTTTATATAACTCTTTAGCAACCATTTTTTGACTTTGCGTGATACAATAAAAAGATCAAGTACACTGGGTACAAATTCTGGTTCTACCATTTTTAGCTATATGACCAGAGGTCAGTTAGTTCATTTAGCCCCAATTTCCTCAGCCTAGAATGAGGCTAATAGTACCTTGCTGGGATGTGACAAGTGTTAAATGAAATTGTGAATGCAAAGGTCACAATTTTTATTATTGTTAAAATAAGAATAGTTGTTAAAATTTCTTCTAATACATGTGTGTACATATGTCACACTCATGAGTTTACATTGTGTATGCATACTTAAAAATTAGTATAAATTGACATATAGTCTTTATTCAATGACTCATAATTTTATTAGATGGTTTCTAATTTAAATTTTATTTTATTTTATTTTATTTTATTTTATTTTTTATTTTTTCTAATTTAAATTTTAAATAGAAGTTTTGGTGCATAGGACAGTCCATGTACCGGTATAACAAACACACATACACAAACACATATACTCGGAGTTCTTCAGTAAAACTGCTAAGTCTGTTTATATTAGATCATGAAGTATGTCAGAAGCACTGTCATCTTTTCCTTTTTGCATGATCTCACTGCAAATATATTTTAGAAATTCTAATCCTCTTCAGAAAGAACGTGACATATAGATGTTGTGATAGAATAAATGAGATGGGGATGAGTCACCCACATGGGAATGATCTCAGTCATGTAGTAAGGCAGAGAAACCAATGTTGTTATGGTACACAAATAACCAACAGAACACTTCAGAGGGTACATATAAACACCCAAAATCCTGAAAGTATTTACTGATATGAGAGTATAGCATAGTAAAGCATATCTAGAACAAATGGACAATATATAAGGGTCTTAATGACTTAAAAACTTAAACATTATAACTAAGAGCTACCTGATAATTATGATCATTTTAACCCATAAAAGGCCTTATAGTTTCTAGGTGAAGGAGAACTTCACTTACCTATATTGAAAACAGATCAGCAGTGAAGCTTTTGATCTGTGTGATACTGTTAGCATATTTATAGAGAAGCTGTTAATGTCCCTGGAATCAGGAACTTAAAGACAAAAGGAACCAAAAGTCAAAAGGAATCAAAACTCAATGAGAAGAAGAAGGAGAATTTATCTGGGCATCCCAGCATGCTTGAGTGAAGAGCAGGGGATGTCTCTCCATTCTGGGTTGGAGTTACAGTGCTTGGTCCTCATTTGTGAAGCAGGGAGGAGAGCTCTAAACAAACATACATGGCTTTACTCCCTGCTGTCTCTGAAGAGTGAGGATCTTGACTTTTCTCTTGGATACTTTGGTGCTTCATCTATGGTTATTGGACCAGGACTTCCACAGAGATCCACTTCACTGTTAAAATGACTGAAATCCTAGTTGAAAGGTTTGGTGGGAGACTTTTCTTTTATATAGGTTTAAACCAGCTATTGTCACTGAGCAAATAATAGACTCTTATTTTAAATACTCTATTTTGTTATCCATGGTTATATGAAAAACTATTCCCAAACTTACTAGCTTAAAACAACCACTATTTTATTTGTTCATAGTTTTGTGGATCAGAATTTCAGATTCAGAATGTTGGGGATGGCTTATCTCTGCTCCATGATGCCTGGGGCCTCAGCCTGTTTGGCTTAAATGGCTGGGAACTGGCTGCAATGGCTAGAACAGAGTCATGTGTCTGGAACTTCAGCTATGGCTGTTGGCTGGATTCCTCAGTCTTCCATGTGGCCTCTCTGTTAGGCTAGCTTAGACTTCCTCACAGCAGGGTAGGCTCAGAGTAAATGAACTTCTCATATGGCAGCTGGCTTCCTAGAGGGAACATTCTAAGAAGATATAAGCCCCAGTGTGTAAGCATTTATTAAGCCTCTGCTGGTGTCTTGCTTGCTGATGTTTTGTTGGCAAAATCAAGTCATTTGGTCAAGCTCAGAGTCTATGTGGGAAAGACTACAGAAAGGCTTGAGACCTGGTGGTGTGGGTTCACTGGGGCTACCAGTATCTACTACAGAAAGAAAATTTTGCTATTAATTAGTATCCGCTTTCTATTGTGAAAGGATAGGTAGGTGTATATTCAACTATGGTTCAGAATTGCTTTATGTACATAAAATGTATTTTTAGAGTTACTTTTAATCCCAAAGATATGGTATGTTGTATCATTTGACACAATGTAAACTTTAAAAAATCTCTAGTCTGGTAAAAATGAACTCTATTCACAAGCATTCGTTGGAAGCTCTTATTTTTCTATTAGCTGTCATTAATTCTTATGAGAATATTAAACTAGTAATAGGAAATATACAAACAAATACAGAAGTACTTACCGAAGCTCCTGAAGTGGTAGCTTCTCAAATTTGGGTATATGTTGTAATAAGTTGGGGATCTTTCAACATATTGATGCCTGATCCCAACTTTCAAAAACCACTATTTAATTGACCTGTAATGCAGCTTGGCCATTAGAATCTTTAAATCTGCCCTGGAGATCCTGATATGCAGCCAAGTTTGAGAACATCTGCTCTAAACAAACTTTCTTGGACCTCTTTCTCTTACCATATTTTCCTATAGTCCTTTATCCCTTCTCAACTTTATAGTCTCTCCCCCAACATACAATTGCTATATTCCTCAATAATGAATTTTTATAAATTTAGTTCCCAATTTTACACATCATTAACAGGGTAGGTGTCAAAAAACATTAATGGAAAAATAAACATTTACTAGAGGCATGCATTTGATGGGATGAACACATATTAAGGGGATCTATCCACTCAACCATGTTACGGTACTATTGGACAATATGTTGCCATAAATATTAAATTCCAAAGTAATATTTTACATTTCTCTGGGTTAGCCAACTATGTGTTTAGTTTGGTCTTAGGTAATGGAATAGGTGCCATTTACTTAGAGTGTTTCTGGAATGAAAACAGTGTAACTCATTACCAAGTCCTTTATGTGGTTTGGGTGTGTATTGGTCAAAACCAAATACAAATGAAAACTTCTGTGGTTAGTAACTCATCTAAACATGCAGGCACTAATCAATTTGTAATGGGTATTTTGAAATATTTTTGGGCTGATTTAGATACAGAGGAGAAGTTATTCTATGTTGCCTAGCACACAATTGTCTTTTAAAAAAAATATATTTATTGGATCCCTGGGTGGCGCAGCGGTTTGGCGCCTGCCTTTGGCCCAGGGCGTGATCCTGGAGACCCGGGATCGAATCCCACATCAGGCTCCCGGTGCATGGAGCCTGCTTCTCCCTCTGCCTGTGTCTCTGCCTCTCTCTCTTTCTCTCTGTATGACTATCATAAATAAATAAAAAAATTTAAAAAAAAAAATAAAAAAATATATTTATTTATTTATTTATTTATTTATTTATTTATTTGAGAGAGAGAGAGAGACAGAGTAGGGGCAGGGATAGAGGAAGAAGAAAAGGGAGAGAATCTCCAGCAGAGTCCCTGCTGAGTGTGGAGCCTGATGCAGGGCTTGATCTCATCATCCTGGGATCATAACCTGTGCTGAAACCAAGAGTTGGATGCTCATCCAGCTGAGCCACCAAGGTGCCCCACAATTGTCTTTTTATTCAGGCAAATGGTTTCATTTTCCTACTTGTCTCTACTTAGTGAAATAGAGATGGTATGGCCTAAAAAAATTTATATATTGAAATCCCACCCCCCACAGGTGATGGTTTTAATAGGTGAGGCATTTGGGAGGTGCTTAGGTCATGAGGGTAGAGCCCTTATGAATGAGTTTTCTTACAAAAGAGACCCCAGGATCTCCCTGACCTCTTCTGCCATTTGAGTGCACAAACTATGAATCAGGACAAGGGCCTTTACCAGAAGACCAAGCTGGTGCCTAGATTTTTTTTGAAGTTCCCAGCCATCAGAGCTGTGAGAAATAAGTTTCTGTTGCTTATAAGCCACTCAGTGTGTGATATGGATTAAGGTAAGAGCAAATTAATTCTTTATTAATAGGGTGACCAACTACTTCAGTTTGCCTGGGACTGAGGGGTTTCCTGGGCACACTGGGAATTGGTTACCTTAATTGATATGGTGAAAATTAATAAGACTTTAAGGATATTTTAGCCCCTTGAATGAAAAATTATTCATATGTTATGATTTCCTATTACTAAATCATATATAAATTATGATGGTAAGTGAAGATTAGTGATTATTTTCTGGGATTAGTATTATAACTTTCCCTCCAGCTTATCACATTTTTTTGAATATACTTCAAAAAATTTTCCTAGCCATGCTCAAACTTCACCTTGAGAAAATATGAATATTTAATGCATTCTAGATTTTAAGAAAAAGGTAATGTCTAAAGTTGCAGAATGAATTGGTGCTAAAGTGGAAAAAATTTAATTTTTAGACCTACCTTGAGACTCTAGTACCCTATTAACATAAGGAAGCTCTTATAGTAAGATGAAATAGAAAAAGAGAGGGGGACGGAGCAAGATGGTGGAGGAGTAGGGTCCCCAAGTCCCCTGTCCCCACCAACTTACCTAGTTAACTTTCAAACCATCCTGAGAACCTACAAATTCAACCTGAGATTTAAAGAGAGAACAGCTGGAATGCCACAGAGAGAAGGGTTTTCGCTTCTAACAAGGTAGGAAGGCCGAAAAAAAATAAAATAAAAAAGAATCAAGGGGGGAAGGGGCCTGAGAGGAGCCGGGCTAAGGCCGCCAGCAAAAGCCTCTGGTCCAGGAGAGCCCAGTCCCGAAGAAGCAGGAACTTTAAAAATCCCCGCCGGATTCTTCCTGGACGGAAAGGTGCTTAGCAGGGAAATTGGTCAGATTTGCCAGAGGGGCAGTGGAGCCTCCAGGTTCCTGGGGTCACTAACAGAGGAAGTGCACCCAGGGGAAGGCGCACCACCCACCGCCGGCTGATCTTGGTAAAGGGCTGGAGCGCGAGCTCGGCGGGGCCTCGGGGAGAAGCTGGTGGGTAGGCGGGGGCTCCCGTGGAGGGTCTGCGCCTTGCTGCCTTCGGAAGCTGCCCCCCCCGACCTCCCCCGGAACGCGATTCCAGCAGCACAGGTTCCAGATCCAGATCCCAGGGTGCTTAGCAGACACAGCCCAGGATCCTGCGCTTCCCGTGGGACAGGTGGAGGCGGGGAGGGCACAGGACAGCAAGGACTCTCCTGCTGCCAGGTGCCCCCAAGCTATGCAGATCAGCACCTCCGCCCCAGAAGCACCTGGGCCAGTGCGGACTGGGAGATGCAGTAGTAACTACGGGGAGCCGACTCCAGGGCTGGAGACCTGGCCGCCGCCAGTGGTGGTGCTCCTCCTTGTGTCACCCTGTGCCTGGGAGGGGCGGGGCCGCCAAGGAACAGGGGCCACGTGGCGTCAACAGGGGGCGGGGCAGCGCCCTCAGGTGCACACACCTGAGAATCAGCACAGCAGCCCCTGCCCCAGAAGACCAGCTGGAAGGACAGGGGAAGAGCAGGTTTCTGGACCAAGCAGTGCTGGAAAGCACCAGGGGATGTCGAGGGATTTACAGTATATAGAACCAAAGGGTACCCCTCCTATTTCTTTTTCTTCCTTTTTCCAGTATAACTCGTTTTTATATCAGACTGTAAATTTCCATTTTTTTTCTCTTTTCCTACCTTAACTACAATATTTTACCACCTCTTCATTTTTAAGATTCTTCCTTTTTGACTTTCGTATTTCTACAATGACAGGTCCTAGATATATTTTCCACTTCTAGATTCCCTTCGGCATACTCAACTTAATTTTGGGAGATATACAAGATATGTGTGTGTGTGTGTGTGTGTGTGTGTGTGTGTGTGTGTTTTGTTTTCTCTGCCTCATTTTGTTCTACAATGGTGGAAGTTAATACCTTCAAAAACATGACCAGTATGCACCCAGAACCAAGTGGTATACCATGCTAGTTTGTTTTGTGAGATTTCTCATTCCCATTCTTCCCCCCTCCTTTATCTCATTTATGTTTGGTGGTCAAGGTTGGGGCCTTCTACAGTATTTCTGGTTTATATAAATTTGGGACTGAGCATCTTCATACAGAAGAAGAGCATAAACATACAGAACTTAATATACTCAGAACCAAGAGGATCACCCTCTAGAACCTGCAGGTAGACTACATTCTCCCTCCACTACAACTTCTTCAACACCACCATCTCCCAGCCCTCCCCCTTTTTTCTTCTCCTTTTTTTCTTTTTTCTTTTTTTTCTCTTCTTCTTTGGGTTTCTTGGCCTTTTATTTTTTACTACTTTGTTTTAAAATATGTTTTTCACCTTAGTGGTCCTTTTGTTTTATTTCGTTCTGATCTTTTCAATTTTTGGTCTCTGACCTTGGCAGAATCATCTAGGGTGAAATTTATGTAGGTTGTGGCTGATATTCTTGACTCAGCCTGCTCATACAACCACTCTTCACTGAGCAAAATGACTAGAAAGAGGAACTCACCACAAAAGAAATAATCAGAAACAGTACTCTTTGCCACAGAGTTACAGAATTTGGATTACAATTTGATGTCAGAAAGCTGATTCAGAAGCACAATTATAAAGCTACTGGTGGCTCTGGAAAAAAGCATAAAGGAATCAAGAGACTTCATGACTGCAGAATTTAGATCTAATCAGCCCGAAATTAAAAATCAATTAAATGAGATACAATCTAAACTGGGGGAGGAGGGCTAACTATGAGGGTTAATGAGGTAGAATAAAGAGTGAGTGACATAGCAGACAAGTTGATGGCAAGGAAGGAAGCTGAGGAAAAAAGAGAAAAACAATTAAAAGACCATGAGAAAAAGTTAAGGGAAATAAATGATAGCCTCAAAAGGAAAAAACTACATATAATTGGGGTTCCAGAGAGCACCCAGAGGGCCAGAGTTCCAGAAAGCATATTTAAACAAATAATAGCTGAGAGCTTCTCTAATTTGGGGAGGGAAACAGGCATTCAGATTCAGGAGATAGAGAGTCCCCCCCCCAAAAAAATTGATAAAAACCATTCAACACCCTGACATTTAATAGGGAAACTTGCAAATTCCAAAGATAAAGAGAAAATCCTTAAAGCAGCAAGAGACAAGAGATCCCTAACTTATATGGGGAGAAATATTAGATTAACAGCAGACCTCTCCACAGAGACCTGGCAGGCCAGAAAGGGGTGGCAGGATATATTCAGGGTCCTAAATGAGAAGAATAAGCAACCAAGAATACTCTATCCAACAAGGCTCTCATTCAGAATAGAAGGAGAGATAAAGAGCTTCCAAGATAGGCAGAAACTGAAAGGATATGTGACCACCAAACCAGCTCTGCAAGAAATATTAAGAGGGACTCTGTAAAAGAAAGGGGAAGCCCAAAGAAATAATCCACAAAACAGGGACTGAATAGATATTACAATGACACTAAATTCATATCTTTCAGTAGTTACTCTGAATGCGAATGGGCTACATGATCCCATTGAAAGATGCAGGGTTTCAGACTGGATAAAAAAACAAGACCCATCTATTTGCTGTCTACAAGAGACTCATACTCATTTTAGACCTAAGGACACTGCCAGCCTGAAAAGGAAAGGTTGGAAAACCATTTACCATTCAAATGGTCCTCAAAAGAAAGTTGGGGTAGCAATCCTCACTCATATCAGATAAATTAAAGTTTATCCCAAAGACTGTAGTAAGAGATGAATAGGGACACTATATCATACTTAAAGGATCTATCTAACAAGAGGACCTAACAGTCATGAATATTTATGCCCCTAATGTGGGAGCTGCCAAGTATATCAATCAATTGCATCATCTGTTCCCTGGGTTTCAATTTCATCATCTGGTAAATAAGGAGTTTGTAGTAGAAACTACTAAAAATTCTAGCTCTAAACTTCTGTGATTTAGCTGGAGGCAGAGAATCCTGTGACATTCCCATCATATTTGAACAGATAATTCTTTTATTTAGAAAGGATTTCCTTAGGACAAAGTTATACCTCAATGCAAAGGCATCTTTTAAGGATCCACTCTTTTTTTTTTAAAGATTAATCAATTAATAAGCAAAGTAAAGACATACTTAGATAATAATGTACTAATATTGGGAGACTTCAACATGGCACTTTCTGCAAATGACAGATATTCTAACCACAACATCTCCAAAGAAACAAGAACTTTATTTTTTTAAATAATAAATTTATTTTTTATTGGTGTTCAATTTGCCAACATACAGAATAACACCCAGTGCTCATCCCGTCAAGTGCCCCCATTAGTGCATGCCAACCAGTCACCCTCACCCCCCCGCCCTCCTCCCCTTCCACCACCCCTAGTTCGTTTCCCAGAGTTAGGGGTCTTCCATGTTCTGTCTCCCTTTCTGATATTTCCTACCCATTTCTTCTCCTTTCCCCTCTATTCCCTTTCACTATTTTTTATATTCCCCAAATGAATGAGACCATATAATGTTTGTCCGTCTCCGATTGACTTATTTCACTCAGCATAATACCCTCCAGTTCCATCCACGTCAAAGCAAATGGTGGGTATTTGTCATTTCTAATGGCTGAGTAATATTCCATTGTATACATAAACCACATCTTCTTTATCCATTCATCTTTCGATGGAGACCAAGGCTCCTATTTGGCTATTGTCGACATTGCTGCTAGAAACATTGGGGTGCAGGTGTCCAGAAATAAGAACTTTAAATGATACACTGGGCCAGATGGATTTCACAGATATTTACAGAACTTTACATCCGAACGCAACTTAAGACACATTCTTATCAGGTGCACTTGGAACTTTCTCCAGAATAGACCACATACTAGGTCACAAATCAGGTCTCAATGCATACCAAAAGATTGGGATTGTCCCCTCCATATTTTCTGACCATAATGCTTTGAAACTAGAACTCAATCACAAGAAGAAATTTGGAAGAATTTCAAACACGTGGAGGTTAAAGAGCATCCTGCTAAAAGATGAAAGGGTCAACCAGGAAATTAGAGAAAATTAAAAAGATTCATGGAAACTAATGAAAATGAAGATACAACCATTCAAAATCTTTGGGATACAGCAAAAGCGGTCAGTACTAAGAGGGAAAAAACGTCGCAATACCAGCATCCATCCAACAACTGGAAAGAACTCAAATAAAAAAGCTAACCTTGCACCTAAAGGAGCTGGAGAAAAAACAGCAAATAGATCCTACACCAAGCAGAAGAAGAGAATTAATAAAGATTCAAGCAGAACTCAATGAAGTAGAGACCAGAAAAACTGTGGAAGAGATCAACGAAACCAGGAGCTGGTTCTTTGAAAGAATTAAAAAGATAGATAAACCATTAGCCAGCCTTATTAAAAAGAAGAGAGAAAAGACTCAAATTAATAAAATCATGAATGAGAAAGGAGAGGTCACCACCAATACCAAGGAAAATCAATAGATTTTAAAAACTTATTATGAGCAGCTATACACCAATAAATTTGGCAATCTAGAAGAAATGGATGCATTTCTAGAAAACCACAAACTACCAAAACTGGAACAGGAAGAAATAGAAAACCTGAACAGGCTGATAATCAGGGAGGAAATTGAAGCAGTCATCAAAAACCTCCCAAGACACAAAAGTCCAAAGCCAGATGGCTTCCCAGGGGAGTTCCATCAAACGTTTAAAGAAGAAACAATACCTATTCTACTAAAGCTGCTCCAAAAGATAGAAAGGGACAGAATACTTCCAAACTCCTTTTATGAGGCCAGCATCATCTTAATTCCAAAATCAGACAAAGACCCCACCAAAAAGGAGAATTATAAACCAATATCCCTGATGAACACAGATGCAAAAATTCTCAAGAAGATACTAGCCAATAGGATCCAATAGTACATTAATAAGATTATTCACCATGACCAAGTGAGATTTATCCCTGGGATGCAAGGGTTGTTTAACACTCATAAAACAATCAATGTGATAGATGATATCAACAAGAGAAAAAACAAGAACCATACAATCCTCTCAATAAACGCAGAGAAAGCATGTGACAAAATACAGCATCCATTCCTGATCAAAACTCTTCAGAGTGTAGGGATAGAGGGAACATTCCTCAACATCTTAAAAGCCATCTACGAAAAGCCCACAGCAAATCTCATTCTCAATGGGGAAGCACTGGGAGCCTTTCCCCTAAGATCAGGAACAAGACAGGGATGTCCACTCTCACCACTGCTATTCAACATAGTACTAGAAGTCCTAGCCTCAGCAATCAGACAACAAAAAGAAATAAAAGGCATTCAAATTGGCAAAGAAAAATTCAAACTCTCCCTCTTCAGAGATGACATGATACTGTACATAGAAAACCCAAAAGACTCCACCCCAAGATTGCTAGAACTCATACAGCAATTTGGCAGTATGGTAGGATACAAAATCAATGCACAGAAAGAAATCAGTGGCATTTCTCTACACTAACAATGAAACTGAAGAAAGAGAAATTAAGGAGTCAGTCCCATTTACAATTGCACCCGAAAGCGTAAGATACCTAGGAATAAACCTAACCAAAGAGGTAAAGGATCTATACCCTAAAAACTATAGAACACTGTCTAAAGAAATTGAGGAAGACACAAAGAGATGGAAAAAAATTCCATGCTTATGGATTGGAAGAATTAATATTGTGAAAATGTCAGTGTTACCCAGGGCAATTTACACATTCAATGCAATCCCTATTAAAATACCATGGACTAGGGATCCCTGGGTGGCGCAGCGGTTTGGCGCCTGCCTTTGGCCCGGGGCGCGATCCTGGAGACCCGGGATCGAGTCCCACGTCGGGCTCCCGGTGCATGGAGCCCGCTTCTCCCTATCATAAATAAATAAAATTAAAAAAAAAAATACCATGGACTTTCTTTAGAGAGTTGGAACAAATCATCTTAAGATTTGTGTGGGGGTAAGAAAAGGCCCCAAATAGCCAGGGGAATATTAAAAAAGAAAACCAGAGCTGGGGGCATCACAATGCCAGATTTCAAGTTGTACTACAATGCTGTGATCATCAAGACAGTGTGGTACTGGCATAAAAACAGACACATAGATTAATGGAACAGAATAGAGAACCCAGAAATGGGCTCTCAACTCTATGGCCAACTAATATTCGACAAAGCAGGAAAGACTATCTGCTGTAAAAAGCACAGTCTCTTCAATACATGGTTTTGGGAATATTGGACAGCCACATGCAGAAGAAGGAAACTGGACCATTCTCTTACACCATACACAAAGATAAACTCAAAATGGATCTAAATGTGAGACAAGAATCCATCAAAATCCTAGAGGAAATCACAGGCAACACCCTTTTTGAACTTGGCCACACCAACTTCTTGCAAGATACATCTATCATGGCAAGGGAAACAAAAGCAAAAATGAACTATTGGGACTTAATCAGGATAAAAAGCTTCTGCACAGCAAAAGAAATAGTCCACAAAACTAAAAGACAACCTATTAATGGAAAAAGATATTTGCAAATGATATATCAGATAAAGGGCTAGTATCCAAGATCTATAAAGAACTTATTAAACTCAACAGCAAAGAAACAAACAATCCAATCATGAAATGTGCAAAAAACATGAACAGAAATTTCACCAAAGAAGACATACACATGGCCAACAAGCACATGAGGAAATGCTCTGCATCATTTGCCATCAGGGAAATAGAAATCAAAACCACAATGAGAAACCACCTCACACCAGTGACAATGGGGAAAATTAACAAGGCAGGAAACAACAAATGTTGGAGAGGATGTGGAGAAAGGGGAACCCTTTTGCACTGTTGGTGGGAATGTGAACTGGTGCAGCCACTCTGGAAAACTGAGGAACTGAGGTTCCTCAAAGAGTTAAAAATAGAACTGCCCTACCACCCAGCAATTGAACTATTGGTGATTTACCCCAAAGATACAGATGCAGTGAAAGACGAGACACCTGCACCCCAATGTTTATAGCAGCAATGTCCACAATAGCCAAACTGTGGAAAGAACCTTGGTGTCCATTGAAAGATGAATGGATAAAGAAGATGTGGTCTATGTATACAATGGAATATTACTCAGCCATTAGAAATGACAAATACCCACCATTTGTTTCAACATGGATAGAACTGGAGGATATTATGCTGAATGAAGTAAGTCAATCAGAGGACAAACATATGGTCTCATTCATTCGGGGAATATAAAAAATAGTGAAAGGGATTAAAGGGGAAAGGAGAGAAAATGAGTGGGAAATATCAGAGAGGAAGACAGAACTGAGAGACTCTTAACTCTGGGAAACGAACAAGGGGTGGTGGAAAAGGAGGTGGGCGGGGGTGAATGGGTGACGGGCACTGAGGGGCACACTTGATGGGATGAGCAGTGGGTGTTATGCTATATGTTGGCAAATTGAGCTCCAATAGAAAAGAAAAAAAATTGAAAAAAGGAAATCTAATATGGATCCACTCTTGCTCCCCAAAACATCAAAAGTCTCCACAAATACTGCACAAAGAAAATTCACTGAAAGTATTGGTGTAATGGTTATTTTTTGAGGTTATCTTAAATGATAAGTTTGTAAATTTACTCCAGATGATTAGTGTAGTTAAACCAGTAACACATTTTTGAAATGTGTGATAATGACATGATTATCTCGGGTTCCTTTTGCCTAATTTCAGATGTTAGGGGATGGTTTTCCATTCTTTGGGAATGAGGAGTCAGAAACACTATTTAAATTCCTTAAAGGGAAGACCAATTCAGTTTTGACAAATGCCGAGTTCAGAAAATATCAAAAGCTATCCTTTCCAAGAAAGTATTAAAACATAGAGACAAAAAACACATGGGACATTGCCAATGTGTTAGATAATAATGGCACTAACTACATCCTACCACTTGTAGTTTAACAACTGTTAACAGAGTTGAGAGAGCTGGATGTAGCCTAACAACAATCCAGTGAGTCTTTGATTAAATGCATTTCTTATTCTGGGCCTCAGTTTATTTGTCTGTAAAATGGGAGAGTTTGACTAGCCTATGCTTGTGGTCCCTTAAAATTGTGAATATCCTATAATTCCATGTACAGCATTCTGATGATGCCTTAGCAGATATATGGATTTCCATCTTCCTTTCTCCAACATTGCTCCTTTGTACCAGTCTTGGAACAGTGGCTTACGCTGCTATAGTTTGAGAGAAAGGCATCTTCTTGAGAGGACAGAGGTGCAAAGTCTCTGTGCTTCAGCCCCTACTCCACCTCCCATAATACTCAGGTCCTAATATTTGTATTTTAGATCTTGGACAAGTCACTTCCCCCTTTAGGGTCTTAGTGTCTGTTTGTAATAAGGGTTTTCTTACCCTGAATTCCCTTCTCTAATTGTATGTTTGTATGTATGTGAGCTAGAATAATTTTTGGTCATCTCACATTCCCAGTGAGACTTTCTAGGCCTTCCTTCTCTGTTTTTCCCCTTCCTGTTGGCAGAGGTCTGGAAAGCCTCATGAGCCGCATCTTGTCCCTAGGTTGAATGGCTGCAATGTAACAATTCTGCCCAGTGTTTGGCTGCCGCAGACATGGTCAAAGCATTAAGGTCCCTTTCTTTCATGGACAGTGCCCTAAGAATCTTTTCTTAGGATGAGACCTTGTTATAAAAATGACATGAATATGATGTGGTATAAACAAAGACATGATGCAGTTGGTATAGAGTTTTATTGACTACAAAACATATATGTAGCAATGGCAATCTGAAGATTGTAGTAGGAAAGTAGAGCTTTAAAAAGCTCATAAACTCATACTTTGATTCAAAAAGTATAGCAATATATTAAGATCATTATGGAATGTCTGGTGAGATTGTCTTACAGAGGAAAAAATAAGATTCTGAGTTTGTTAACTTCAAGGATACCTCTTAGGACTCACCCCTTTTTCTGGGCAAGAATTTCCATTGGGGGAAAAGTAGTTCTTATAATAGGCCAAAACTTTTATTGGCCTTATGCATACTTTTCGATCTCATTCACTTGAGAAAGAATTATTCTTCCATTGATGCTCTCCTGTGTGATGGCCTTGATCTTTGGAGCTGAGGGAAAAAAGCAATGAAGAGATGACTGCCTTGCTCCTCTTACCATCTGAAATACTCATTTGTAGTTCCCTGTTCTCAGTACCTGAAGCTTCTCTGTCCCTTCCAAAATGATCACTCAGCAATATGGCAGGTTCTGCTGGGGTTAAAGAGATCTCACCAAAGAAGGTTTTTTCTTCCCACCCTCCAGGAAACAAGAATGTGTGAATAGTGTCATCGTCTAGAGGCCAAGACCTGCATCCTAGGTTTGTCTGATACAGAATCTAGGCTCTGACTATATGCTTTTTGGGAGGCCTTCTGGCTTCTGCATGCTTTGTTGTACTTGTATCACAGGTTCTATGAGCTAACAGAGCACCAAATACCATTCTGGACACCTCATTTAAAGATCTAGAAAGCATGAAAGATGGCTAAGAAGCCAGAGATGCTTATCATGGTCACTGTTTTCAAAGTTATGATTTACTTGAATATGAGCTTTGTTGAGACACCAGGAAACTGATTATAGACCAAAGGGAAGATCTAACATTAATAGAGATACAGGGAGAACTTTGTTAAATCAAACCTCTCCAACAGTAGAGTAGGCCACTCCATCAAGTAATGGGTTCCCTGTTTCTGGACACGTGTAAGTAGGTTAACAGACCATTTGTCAATATCTTGCAGAGAAGTAGCAGTTAGACCAGCTGCCCATGATGGTGCCTGAAACCCTGATTCTCTGAATCTAATGCCTTAGAACATTTTTATCACAAACGAATCAGAAAAGTGCCACTTGTACCAAACTATGGTTTCTTAGAACTTTTCCATGAGATGTTAAAGGCAATCTGAGAACGTAGGGTTCCCAGGTCAAGGATTTTTGGTAACACCAAGTTAAGCAAGTAAAACATTTGATATTTCTTTCTCTTTTCTGTTTCTTTTCTCCCTCACAGGAGTGCCTGGTCTATCTTTAACTTACTGAAATGCATGACTGTTCATGAGGAGGATAGTGGTACCTAGCATTTCAACCATTTCTGGTCATGGGACACATTTTTTGTAATACACAATTAAAGTCTCACAGAACACTAATGTTTAACAGAATGTAGTTTGGGAAATTATGTGAAATAATTTTCTTGTAATCTAGCAGTTTATTAAACAGACCCCATAACTTAACAGAGATGTAATAATATGAATGATCATTGCTATCTATTTTATTGCTGGCAGAGGACTTGCATGTGTATTATTGAAGACAATACTGAGAGCTCACTTTTTTCTTTTTTATCTAATTTGAGTTAATTCAAAATTCCTTGCCATCTGGGGTAAAATAAAAATCGAACACAGGATATTTGGGATTACACTAAGGATTATGTGTACTATAGAATGAATAAACATGTTGATTCATTTTTAAAAAGTAGATTCAAACAATGAAAGAAATTTTTACCTTTAACACTTGACTTCGATTCCTCCATTGTCCTATAAAAATGATAAGAATTACAGCTCATTCTAGTGTTAGCAACAATCATAAAAATTCCTCAAGGTGAACTAACTTCCTTTGCTTGCTTGTAAATTCATAGCTCTTTAATGAGGATAATTGGCTGAGTTCTGTAGTCTCAAGTTCATGAGTTCATGGGAAAACCTTCCTGGATCCAGAAGGAAGTGAGTACTGCCTCCCACTGATCTTAGGACCAAGGGAAGTCTACCAAACTACCTCCATTCTTTCAGCTGGCTGCAGGCTTTGCCTCCACTGGGATCTTTTTCAGGGTCTGGGTTTGAAGCCTGGAGCCCTTGGGCTTTTCAGACTGTTCAAAGTTTGGTCTGATAGTCTTTTATTTATGTATTTTTATTTAATTTTATTTTTTAAAGTTTATTTATTTAAGCAATATCTACACCCAATGTGGGGCTCCAAGTCACAACACCACAATCAAGAGCCTCATGCCCTATTAACTAAGCCAGCCAAGTGCCTCTATGTATTTTTTTAAAAAATTCTAAAACGTTTTTCTTGGGTCATAGAATGCATGTGTCCTTTTTCCCACCCAGACAACTATTGTCATTTCCCAAGTTGGTCAGAAATGCCACATTGAAGAATCTAGACTTCTCAACCTCTTAGGAATCTTCTTATCCTGTCAGACTAAAATATCCTTCCAACCTTCTGGGCTTTTTGTTTTGTTTTGTTTTTGGAGCCAAAATTGTATGCATTCCCAGTGGGAAATACTATAGCCAAGCCTTCCTAGTTGTTTCTTTTTGGAGATTTTAACATATTAATTTTAACAATTGACTTCAAATCTTAGTACCCTGGGAATAATAGCTGATTAATTCATACTTGCTATTTAATGAGATACAACCTGATTTAAATATCCAGAAGAAATTCAACATAAACTTTTCTTTCTCTGGAGTGATGATTGCTAACAGAACCCTGAGGTATATGAAGGCACGCACAAAAACTCAATGTTCTTTTTGTCCTCCTCCCCTGCCAGCCTTTGCTTACCCCTCACTCTCTCCCTCTAGAAGCTGCTGGTAGGTGGCGATTTCCTTCTCTAGGTGGGTCTTGATGCCCAGGAGGACCTTGTATTCATTGTGCTGACGCTCCAGGTCATGGCGTAGCTGCCTCAATTCATCCTCATAGTGGGAGATGATCTGTTGCATGTCCTGGAGCTGGCAGGAGTACCGAGACTGGGTCTCTGATAACATGTTCTCTAAAGCAGATTTCTGAAAGAGGAAATGATGTTTCTTCCATTAATTGGCTGATAGCTTGACTGCTTCAATAATATAGGCTTATTGAGTAGTTGGATTATACTGATCACTCTGGTGGCTTCTGGGATGCAAAAGTGGGCAGCTGACTGACTCACAGGTTTGGGGCTTGGGCAGTGAGGAGTGCACGAGAGTCAGAATTTTTGAAGCCCAGTTTCTGGGCATTTCTTTGTGTTGGGGAGCTCTTGGCAGCTTTGCTATGTTCCGGCAGTGTTTATTGAATATGCTACTCATTTGGGGTTGGGCATACGCTGCCTTGCTCTGATTTATCCTTTACCTCCTCATACTTATATTTTATCTGTGACCATATAGAAAACTCCTGGGAGAAACAGAAACTGGGACAGCTGTCTCTTTGTATCTTCAGAGAAGGGTCTCAAGCAGGTATGGAGGAGCAAAGCTCCTCCAAGTGTACAGCTTCTCTGTATCTGCTGTTCCAAATTCCTTCCATATATATTATGATCGGTCATCCATACTAGAATGTAAACTCCCTTATTATAGAATCCTTAGTATTTAGAATAGTATCAGATAGTAGAATGCATAAAAATGAAGGTAAATGTCTTGCTGACCTCACATGGTTGTTGTGAAATACTGCATGTCCAAATGCTTTGAAAGCCATTAAACACTGTAATTATTTCTGTGCTCATTATTATCACCTTGACAATGTACCTTTTAAATGTCTGTTTACCATCACTTATTCCTAAAACATAACAGTAATTTACCATGTGTATCTCCAATAGAATGAACCAATTATTCTCCTCAAGATCAAGGGCACTTGGAAATGATATTGATAAATGATTAGAAGATTCGAATGGGAATCAAATGACAGATTTCATTTAATGATTTTGAGTGCTTGTGACACTCATACAAAGCATTTTACTAAAAACCATGAAAATTATAGAAATGACTTAGAAATAAGAATTTATAGTTTACTGGATGATAAGACATCTATATAATGGACAGAGCACTACTTTGGAGTTAGACAGGGCTGGATTTGCCACCAATTCATGTTGACACCAGAATTTCTTTGTATTAGGGCTTCAGAGGGCATCCTGGTTGTAAGTGGGGAGAGTACTGGTAGAGATTATGAGGGCGTACTAGACCCCCCACACTTCTCCTCAAACACCAGGTGGTTATACCACTGGCCACTTACTATTTGTATGACTTTGGACAATTTATCTGGAGCTTTGGTTTCTTCATCTATAAAACGAGAACACTGGGATCCCTGGGTGGCGCAGCGGTTTAGCGCCTGCCTTTGGCCCAGGGCGCGATCCTGGAGACCCGGGATCGAATCCCACGTCGTGCTCCCGGTGCATGGAGCCTGTTTCTCCCTCTGCCTGTGTCTGTGCCTCTCTCTCTCTCTGTGACTATCATAAATAAATAAAAAATTAAAAAAAAAAAAAACGAGAACACAAAGACCTGCCTGGAAAGGTTAATGTGAGGATTTATGGCAGTTAACATAATGAACTCCCTGGCATACAATGTGGCACAAGGTTTTTACCTTGTGCCACAATAAATGATAGCTCTTATTACCATTATCATTTTGAACAATCTGGATAGAAAGTGGGAAGTAAGAAATGTCCCAAGGGAGTTGGAGAGAGAGGCCCAGGCGAGAAATCAAGAGAGTCAAGAGAAGTCAAGGAGGAGGTGGTACCTGACCCTAGCTCAGACTCACTCTGTTGCGCTGTGCCTGCAGGTCAATCTCCAGGGCCTGGAAAGTGCGCTTCAGTTCATGGATGTCACTTTGGCTACTCTGCACAGTTGCTGGACTGGCCACCTCCTGGGCCATGGCTGCTGCCTATGAGACAAGCAAAGGGCAGAGGCATTGGCATTGGGACCACATGGAAATGGAACCTTTGGGAAGTTTGAGCACCTTTCCTTTACCTGCTCTTTATACCAAGTGTCCAAGTCTTGATGCTTCTTCTTTATTATAAATTCATATTCCTGCCTCATATCCTCCAGGACCTTAATCAGATCTTCTCCTGGAATTGTATTCACCTTCACATTGACCTTGAAGTCATTTGGCATATGATGTTCCTTCATTTCCTGTTTAGTAATAGAGAAAGAAAATGAACTGGCTTTGGTAATCGGAAGGCCAGAAGTGTGTTGACTGGCAGCAGTTAACAGGTCTTTTAAAAATTCAGCTCTTGTGGTTTTTTATTCTTTTACTGGTATGGTTTGATTTCTTAGTTATTATTCATTAATGGCAAAACATTGTATATTTTTCTATTATAACTTTAGAAAATAAAAAATAGCACTAGATTAGATAGGTAGTCGAATGGCTTCTGTGATTATTGAATTAATCCCTGTTTAGAAATGTTTCACAAAGAATTATACTTACATAGCATGTAAAGCACTCTTCATCACATGTTCATGGGTGAAGTGATGGCACAATTCAACAGTTTAACATTTCAGATTATAGGCTAAGGCTTTCAGGAGGCATTTCAGCAACCCAAAGCCAAAAGGTATAAAGCCTTTTAATATCTTGTCAATGCATTATGACTCTGTAGGGCTGGCACCCATAGAATATCACGAAAATCAAGAAACCATAGGACAGGTTTAATTTACAATCATTGTCTAACCAACTGTTCAGAATTGAGGTTCTTTGATGTTCATTAGCAATTTTGTTTGCCTAAAATGGGGATTGCTTTTTTTATTGCATCAGAGTCTCAGGGACTTCAGATGGATGGTAACTTTTTCAAAGTCATTTAAATGCTTATGGAAATTAAGATTCTTCAGTTTTGCCACTAGTTTTATTTACCTTGGTTAGTGGCAAGTTCTCTTTATTCTACTGTCCTCCAGTTTTTTGCACATTGGGTCAATGAAGGAAGTTCAAGCTCATGCATTTATTCTTACAGTACTATATTAACAAATAAGTCGAGGTAAACATTGTGTATTAGCAAAATTGTTGACTGATTTGTCATTAATTATGATTATATTTTGGCTGTTGGATTTGACACTGAATAGATAAGCTTGAAGCTGGAAAAATTAGATGTTTATATGGTTCCTTATAATTACTTAGGTTGAAGGACACTAGGACCGGCATTCAGGTGATGGTTTCTTCTGGGCTTCTGGGCTATTGAATCATCTGAAAGTGCCTGTTAAAAGCTGTGCTAGTTACCAGGAGGTCCTGGGTAGTCCTACCTGCTCATGTCGCTTCTTCATGAGGATAAGCTCTTTCCTCATCCCCTCAACCTCCTGTTCCAAATCTGTTGTGACAATGGTCAGATCATCCAAGGTCTTTCGGAGACCTTCAACTTCAATTTCCAGATCTTTCTTGAAGGAGTGTTCATTTTCATACCTTTGGTTGGAAGGAAGAGAAGAATACACCTATTGTTGGAAGACTATGGCCTTGTAAGGATTCACTTCAGTCTGGAGGTGAATTTCTTAGTTTTTAGGTTTAATAAGAGCAAATGCACATCTTTCATATGTCTGTTTCATGCAGGTTTTTCTGTGATGAAGACTTGTTAATAACAATGTTGTTATGTTTTTTTTTTAAATTAGAGAGGATGAAATAATAAACAGTCCTGTGCCCATCACTTAGACTTAGTAACTGTTACCATTTTGCTTCATCTATACTCTATTTTGTATTTTATTTTATTTTTAAAATTTTATTTATTTATTCGAGAGAGAGAGAGAGAGAGAGAGAGAGAGAGAGAGAGAGAGAGAGAAGCAGGATCCATGCAGGGAGCCTGATGCAGGACTCAATCCCAGGACTCCAGGATCATGCCCTGGGCTGAAGGCAGGCAATAAACCACTGAGCCACCCAGAGATCCCCTATTTTGTATTTTAAACTGAATTATAGACATTACAACACTTAACCCCTAAGTATTTAGGAATATATCTTTTAAAAACAAGAATTTTCAGGGATCCCTGGGTGGCGCAGCGGTTTAGCGCCTGCCTTTGGCCCAGGGCGCGATCCTGGAGACCCGGGATCGAATCCCACATCAGGCTCCCGGTGCATGGAGCCTGCTTCTCCCTCTGCCTGTGTCTCTGCCTCTCTCTCTCTCTCTCTCTCTCTCTCTCTCTGTGACTATCATAAATAAAAAGAAAATTTAATAAAAAAAAACAAGAATTTTCATTAAGAATGAAGCAAAAGGGGGCACCCAGAGCTCAGTTGGTTAAGTGTCTAACTCTTGGTTTTGGCCTCGGTCATGATATCAGGGTTGTGAGATTGAGCCCTGAGTTGGGGTCTGTGCTCAGTGCAGAGTCTGCTTGGGATTCTCTCTCTTCCTCTTCCTCTGTACCTCCCTACCACACACTCTCCATTTCTCTCAAATAAATAAATAAATCTTAAAAAATAAAAAAGAATGAAGCAAATGTTAACAGCTGTTAAATCTAAGTGATGGGCATACTCTTAATTATGGAGAACAAACTGATGGTTACCTGAGGGGCAATGGGTAGGGGAATGGGGAAACAGGTGATGGGAGTTAAGGAGTGCACTTGTGATGATGAGCACTGGGTGATGTATAGAAGTGTTGAATCAGTATATTCTACACCTGAAAGGAATATGACACTGTATGTTAACTATACTAGAATTAAAATAAGAAAAAAAACCCAGGAGTTTTCTAAATAAGCATAATTACATTATCACACCTAAAGAGCTAATAATAACTCTTTAATATCATCTTGGTTCATATTCAAACTTTCCCATGCTACAAGGTGTATTTTATATCTAGGTTGTTTAGAGTTCAGTCAAGTATTCGTTCCTATTATGCTTTTAATTATATTTTATTAAGATGTTACATGTGGCTAACAGTGAGATAAGTTTTCCTTTAGCAAAACAAAAACAAGAGGAACCCCCCAAATAAAGCAAAACAAAAACAGCAAATGAAAACTCCCCACAATATGATGAAGAAGGAACTTACTTGAGGCTGAAGTCATCCACTGCCATCCTGGCATTGTCAATGAGAAGAATGATCTGAGCATTGGTCAGCCTGCCATCCATGATCTGTAAAACACACATCAAGAGTCATTTAAATCAGACACACTTCCATGGGAGAACTGGATTTCTGCTCTGTAGTTTCTGGGTACACACTTGTTAGCATAGATGCTGTTCTTTTCTGGCAGTGGAACAACAAGTAATGCAATCAACAAATATTGAGCACTTACTAGGTACAAACCATCAGAATGATTTTTAAAGTACGAACATGGTCTGCAGCCACTTCACTGTCTTTTTTTACCCTAAGTTTAACAGACTGGGATTGGTGCATTCTAAGAAGAATGACATTGGAAGGGGGAAAGACATTGTTCAAAGTGCCTTATGACTCTCCAGTGCTGCGAACATCTTAGTGTTTTGTTTCAGCTCATCCACATCTGACGATGTTAAAAGAGTTTTAAGTTATAATCCTGTTTTTATTGTGACTATAAGTCTGGCTCCCTTAAAGTGCAATAGTTATTTTAGATGAACATAATTCTTCTTTGCAAGTAGCATTCATGTTGCAGTAGCATTCATGTTTCTGATCAGTGACACTGAGCAAAGTATCAAAATGTCACTGATATTAGCTTGTCAAACTGATTTTGAGTGAATTTTATAATAGTCATCACATGCCATAATTATTTTTTTGTTCAAAGTGACTATAACCATTCACAAAGCTTGTAGATAGGTGTACATGTTCATAAAATATTCCATGATGAGAATGCCCTAATTGTAGCTATTAAAATATTAACTGAAATAATTTTTTGGCAGCTTAATAAACTTTAACTGTGGTAAAGCCTTTGGTTAAGACTTGTACTGGGTGTTTATATACTTTTTGACCTTAAAATGAAAAATACTGTTGAAAGTTTCTACTTGGGTAACTGTGTTTATGTATATGATTTGTAAATTCTTCTAGGCAATTGTAACAAGTAGTGCACATTTGATATATGTCACTGTCTTCAGAAAATTGAGTGGAAGATGTCTGAACATCAAAAGTGTAATACTACTTACTTTTGTACCACATATTGTGCTGAACTAGGAACTGGAGATTTTCTTTTTTACTTGCTTTACTGACCATTAGTGTGAACTTGGGCCAGTCACCCTGTTCCCTGGGTTTCAATTTCATCATCTGTTAAATAAGGAGTTTGTAGTAGAAACTACTAAAAATCTTAGCTCTAAACTTCTGTGATTTAGCTGGAGGCAGAGAATCCTGTGACATTCCCATCATATTTGAAGAGATAATTCTTTTATTTAGAAAGGATTTCCTTTTTTTTTAAAAAAATTTTTATTTATTTATTTGAGAGAGAGAGAGAGAGAAGGCACAGACACAGGCAGAGGGAGAAGCAGGCTCTGTGCAGGGAGCTTGACGTGGGACTCGATCCCGGGTCTCCAGGATCAGGCCCTGGACCCAAGGCGGCGTTAAATCGCCGAGCCACCCGGGCTGCCCAGAAAAGATCTCCTCAGGACAAAGTTATACCTCAATACAAAGACATCTTTTAAGGATCCACTCTTTTTTTTATTTTAAGATTTTATTTATTTATTCATGAGAGACAGAGAGAGAGAGAGAGAGAGGCAGAGGGAGAAGCGGGCTCCTCGCAGGGACTCAATCCCAGACACGGAGATCACGCCCTGAGCCAAAGGCAGACGCCCAACCACTGAGCCATCCACGCGTCCCTAAGGACCCACTCTTATTCAAAGCTCCACTGATTACTTGGAATTTGGTATCATGAATGCACAATAGCAGGATTCAGAGGTGGTAACAACACTGTGTCTGGAGCTCAAAGGGCAGAGATAGGGGTCCTGTTCTCCCACCTACTAGCTGAGTGACCTTACTGAATCTCAGTTTCTTCATCCATAAAATGGCAATAGTGATAATAATAGTAGCCACTTTATCAAAGAGTTAATGAGAGTTATATTAGAAGAGATTAAATACAATAATGTTGTAACATAGTATAATCTGGGCATACTGTAGACACTGAAGAATTAGTTGAAACTATATATTAATTTAGAAAAATGTAAAATGTTTAATTTTCTTTTATAAAAGAACTTTTGAGAGGACCTACAGATGGCCAAAAGACACACAAAAAGATGCTCAATATCACTCATCATCAGGGAAATGCAAATGAAAACCATAATAAGATTTTGATGGAATCTTGTCTCACATTTAGATCTTTCATCCATTTTGAGATTATCTTTGTGTATGGTGCAAGAGAGTGGTCTAGTTTCATTCTTCTGCATGTGGATGTCCAATTTTCCTAACACCATTTATTGAAGAGACTGTCTTTCTTCCAGTGAATAGTCTTTCCTCCTTTATCATATATTAGTTGACCATAGAGTTGAGGGTCCACTTCTGGATTCTCTATTCTGTTCCATTGATGTATGTGTCTGTTTTTGTGCCAGTACCACACTGTCTTGATGACCATAGCTTTGTAGTACAACCTGAAATCTGGCATTGTGATGCCCCCAGCTATGGTTTTCTTTTTAAAATTCCTTTAGCTATTCAGGGTCTTTTCTGATTCCACACAAATCTTCAAATAATTTGTTCTAACTCTCTGAAGAAAGTCCATGGTATTTTGATAGGGATTGCATTAGAAATGTAAATTGCCCTGGGTAACATTGACATTTTCACAATATTAATTCTGCCAATCCATGAGCATGGTAAGGTAATACCTCACACCAGTCAGAATTGGCTAGTATCAGAAAGACAAGATATAGTAAGTGTTGGAGAGGATGTGGAGAAAAGGGAACCCCTGTGCACCATTGGTGGGAATGTAAAATGGTGCAGCCACTGTGGAAAACAGTATGGAGGTTCCTCAAAAAATTAGAAATAGAACTGTCATATGATACAGTAATTCCGCTTCTGGATATTTACCTGAAGAAAAACTCAACAATTTGAAAAGATGTATGCACCCTTATGTTCATTGCAGCATTATTTGTAGGACCCAGGATATGGAGCCAACTTAAGTGTCCATCGATAGCTGAATGGATACAGAAGATGTGCTATATATATATCAAATGGAATACTACTGAGCTGTGTACAAAAATGAAATCTTACTTTTTGCAACCACATGGATGGACCTAGAGGGTATATGCTAGGTGAAATAAGTTAGACAGTAAAATGCTATAGAAATAATAAATAAGTCAGAAAGACAAATACTATATGATTTCACTTGTATGTGGAATCTAAAAACAAAAGAAATGGACAAATAGAAATAAAGTCATAAATGCAGGGAACAAACTGGTGGTTGCCAGAGGAGGAGGAGAGAAGAGTGGGTGAAATAGGTAAATGGGATTAAGAGATGCAAACTTCCAGTTATATCATAAATAAAGCATGGGGAAGAAAAGTATGGTATAGGGAATATAAGAAAAAGGAAAAAGGAAAAAGCTTGCACTTTTTGTAATGTGAGCCAATAGGATAAAGTCCAGGTTCTGTATGTTGAGATGCGTCCCTCAAACTTCTGCTGTTCATAGTGGAAGATAACCAGGCTGCTGCCCTGCCCAACTCCTTTCTTCTCTTGGTGTATTCCAAATGGTACTATGACTACTTCCTTTGCTCTAAAAAAGGGATTCTGTAGATATTTCCTTGTCTCCCTGCTGCAGTGCTGCTTAGGGATTTTCATACCAATGCTTTTCCTTCCAGGCTCTTTATTCTTCCATTGTCTAAACTCATAGGATATGTAGCTCCATCCAGGAAAGCCCAGGGGCCCTGTGCACTTAGGTGTTGATTGACATCCAGGGAAACCAAACAGTATTCCCAACACGGGATCAGAAAATAAAAAATACAATCTGTGGGCTTATTTGGCTTTTTTGAGTTAAACTGATAATTTATCTGTTGCAAAACCCACCAAGAATCTGACTCCCCCCAGTCAGCATTCTTCTCAGTGTACGTGAATGGTGAGTTCTGAAATGTACTCTATAGAGAGCACACTTATTTATTTATTTAAAAAAGATTTTATTTATTTGAGAGAAAAAGCACGAATGGGGGGAGAAGGAGAAGCAGGCTCCCCGCCAAGAAGGGAGCCCAATGTGGGGCTCGATCCCTGGACCCTGGGATCATGACCTTAGCCGAAGGCAGATGCTTAATTGACTGAGCCACCCAGGAACCCTAGAACACGTTTTAAAAACCCCGATGTTTCTATCAGCAATGGCCACAATAGCCAAACTGTGGAAGGAGCCTCGGTGTCCATCGAAAGATGAATGGATAAAGAAGATGTGGTTTATGTATACAATGGAATATTACTCAGCAATTAGAAACGACAAATACCCACCATTTGCTTCAACGTGGATGGAACTGGAGGGTATTATGCGGAGTGAAATAAGTCAATCGGAGAAGGACAAGCAGTGTATGTTCTCATTCATTTGGGGAATAGAAATAATAGTGAAAGGGAATATAAAGGAAGGGAGAAGAAATGTTGGGAAATATCAGGAAGGGAGACAGAACATAAAGACTCCTAACTCGGGGAAACGAACTAGGGGTGGTGGAAGGGGGGAGGAGGGCGGGTGTTGGAGGGGAATGGGTGACGGGCACTGAGGTGGACACTTGACGGGATGAGCACTGGGTGTTTTTCTGTATGTTGGTAAATTGAACACCAATAAAAATTAATTAAAAAAAAAAAAACCAAAATTATTTCCTCTGTTCAGGCTTACTTGGTATAATATTATGGTATAGTCACTTTTTCTGGGACATCCTTCACAGTAATGAATGTATTATGAGGATGGATTGAGACATAATTTGTGAAGCATAGGTTTTGCATTGTGTGTTGTCATTAATCACGAGGATTCTCCCCTAAGGCTCTGAGTTCATTCTTTTAAAAAAAATGGAGTTGGTGTATTAGTATAGCATTGTTGCTCCAGGGTGTATAATCTTGTTCCAAGAAAATAGGATTTTTAAAATAATAAACCACAGTGCCAAATATAGTACTATTGAGAGCATTCTAAAATACATGTATCCTTATGACCATGTCTAATTCGATATTTCAAAAGGATTGGATTAATTTTGAACTAATTTTCTTATAGATCTTTTGAGTAATATTTAGGATCCCTATGGTGGGACAAAAGGATACTATATCTGAAGATAGCATTTCATCAGGCCTGGGAAGGGGTCGACCGCTATATTGTAGTGGGTTATCATATTCTTTGGGCCTCTGTTTTCTTGCCTGTGAGTCAAGGAGGTCAGGACAGATAGAATAACCTCAATTTCAAAGAATTGTTTTCTTCAACCATGAAAAAATGCAACTAAAATAAATCTAGAGAAGAGTGGAATTCAAACCTGAATTTAATTGATAACCCAGAATTTAAAGTCAGAACCCAGAATCCTGGGCCACTTAGAGAGTGGGCAAGCCCCCACTCACTTTTCTCAATTCTGTTCCAAAGAATTTAGGCCACCAATCAGTCTCAGTCTCCTTATCTATAAATTGGGGGTAAGAAATGAGATAATGTGTATGAAATGTATGTCATAGGATTAGCAGTGCATTATTTCTACTAACAAGCAGCACTGTTTTTGTAGAAGCTAGGCTAGTGAGCACCATGCAGTGTGGAAACTGTGAGACCATTAGAAGCAGATCTGAGTTAGTGGGTGACAGGCATTGAGGTGGGCACTTGATGGGATGAGCACTCGGTGTTATTCTGTATGTTGGCAAATTGAACACCAATAAAAAAATAAATTCATAAAAAGAATCTCATGTCTGCCTCTTGCTGGTGGCTTTTGGTGGCAACGTCACACCTCTGAGCTCCAGGGTGTTTACAGGGTCATTGTAAGAATTGAATCAGGTAACATCGAATGTTTCCATCAGTGCAAAAAGCTCTTGGATGGTGTCAGTATGTGCATTAAAACATCCAACATCAAGGATGGTATACAGGAAGAGCCCAATTAATACTTTCCTCCCTCTTCCCTGTTCCCTCCTCTCTCCTGTCAGTTAGTGAATTATTTGACTAGGTTTGACCTCATGTTTATTCTGGAAGTTAGGTTCTCAGCTGTCCATTTGCAAAAAAAACTTCTGTTCTCTTCATTCTAAAACAAAAGTAACTTTAGTTATGAAAAAAAATTATAATGAGGTTTGTTGAGTCACCTTGTTTTTTCCATAAAGACAACCATGTACTGTATAGTTAGGGTAATTACACAGTCAGTTATTAGGTTGATTATTCAATAATTAGGGTTCATTATGAGGACAGATTTATGTTATCTTGATTGGTCTTTTCTACATTCAAGCAAGGACAACTGAGGGTTGAGAAATAATACTGTATAAATATTGGAAACCCTTTCTAGGATGGGTAAAATCATGATCTTATGGGGAATTTTCTGGGACCACTTTACATAAGAGGAAAGTTACATAGCTTTAAAAAATAACTTGTGAGATAACTGGATTCCCTGCACTTCCAGTAATGTGAGATGTCTTGGAAGATAGGAGCTCAGCTTTTTTTTTTTTAAACTTTTGGGTGAATTTTTTTTTTTTTTATGTTTTAAAGAAGTCTCCATAACCCATCTTAACTATAAGATTCCAAAAATTATGCTCATTTTATTATTATTTTTTCTAGCAATATGCCCTTTCAGAACTTGGTGCAGGAAGAACTCAGAGCTTCTAGCAGCCCTCAAAAGGAAATATCCGGGGGTGTCAGAATGATGTATCTGCCAAAGCTAGAGTGACAGCTTTTAGGTACGATCTCCAAGAGTTAACTCAGCCTTTCTTTCTGTGGGTAATCATGCTGTCGCCAGGACTTTTGAGGTGGAGCAGAACTGATGTAATGAGAAAGTAAATGCCCTCTTGTGTCTTGTGCACTGAGCATGAGGAATGAATACCATGAATACCGGCCCTTATCATTACTATGACATTACTGGGTCATAACTGATACCAGACAGCAGCTGGTTGCCCTACATTTTTTGGATTCTCTGTATAATTTATGTTTAGAAGATGAAATACACAAACCAGGCTTTCCCGAGTCCAAAAGGTATAACAGGAAAATATCCTCAAACACCTTTGTTCACAATTACTTTCAGCTCTTTTGACATTTTCCTGGAAATTGTCTTTTGTACTGATTTCTCCTCCCATGGCTCTCTGGAAATGCAGCCCCCTCTTGAGTTCCAGGGACACCCACGATCTTACCTGCTCTTGCAGGTGGCTGATGTTTTCCTCATACTGGGAGTAATTTTGCTTACTGCCAGGATCTCTCTGCTTGTGCCACTTCAAGATGCGACTTTCGAGCTTCTCGTTGGCCTCCTCCAGGGCACGTACCTTGTCCAGGTAGGAAGCCAGGCGGTCATTGAGGTTCTGCATCACTTCCTTCCCATTTGCGCCCGGGAGAGAATTGCCTCTTCTAGATCCCCAAGGCCCTCCAGGAGGCAGACAGCTTGGTGAGCTGAAGGAAAGGGAGATGCGGACACCCCCAGCCCCCCCATGGACACTGGGAGCCCGAGGGAAGCTCCCCAGCTGGCCCCAGCTGCCTCCTGTGCCACGGAGGGAGCCTGAGGGGGTCTGGCTAAATTTGTGGCTGGAGTTCATGGTCCCATCTGTGTTTGGTGCAGGGCTGGGCTCTGCTCTGCTCCCTGGCACTGCAGAACTGAGCCGCCCCAGACTGCCCTGGATGGTTTTATGCCCTTTGCTGTGGGAGTTTCCTTCTCTGACAACTGTACCAACAAGATCGTATCATTGTGCAACAGGTGTTTCCTCTTGGCCAATCTTGAAGTGCCCCTGGGCCTTCACACACATTGTTGTTGTTTAGAACCACATCAATATACCAGTTTGCTGCTCCCTTCTAGTTGTAACCGGGAGGTGTGGCCCACAACATGAGGTAGGTATTAGTCTCAGGTGCCTTTCTAATCTTTCTGTGGAAATTTTCCTTTGACTATTTATTTGAAAAGGATCAGACTGAAGTTTACAAAAAGGCTATTTGGTGTAGTATAGATTTATCTTGAAAAAGTAGACGTTAACAACACAGACACACACACCCTCCCCCACCCGAAATAAACAAACCCTAGCTCTAAAGCTAGGGTGGGAGAGACTCCCAAGGGAGAACCAGATCAGAATCTCAGGTCCTAGAATAAAAATACTCATGCTGAGGAAATGGAGAATGTTCTGAATATCTGATGCCTTTGTGGCAGTTACTGTTTGATGGAAAGTAATTTCAAAGGATCATTCTTAAGAACAAACCCTCAATTATAATTAATTAATGAATGACCGAGCCTTCCACTTCCAGGGTGCCTTTCATCCCCAGCACACCTCAAAACCAAACAACCCGCCTGCACCAGGACTTCCTTGGCCCCTGGGAGGAATGCAGCCTTTGGTAACTGGCCAGCAGCCCTGTCCTGGCTGAGCCCTGAAAAGGCTGGCTTCTGTGTGTCTGTGACCTGTAAGGTGATAGAGAAAAACAGGAAGTGTGCCATGGGTTGTCGAATGTGCTTGATGAATCTTACGCTTCGTCTGCCAAGGTAAAGGTTAGAAATGAATAAAGAAATAGTCTGGGGGTGGGGAGCCACGTGCTGGTTATAGCAATTAGATTTAAAGGGGACTTTGAAATAAAGTGGCAACATTGGAAGGGACTTTAGTGTACCTCCATCCAAATCAATTATTTTACAGATGTGGAAAACTGACCCGTGCGGAGGGGTGGCGAGGTGTGGCAGAGGACAGATTGTGAACTAGAGGCAAAGCCACGGTGGGATTCTTGCCACCACACAGTAGTGTCACTGAATCTTGACAGAGTCAAGATGGAAGATTCTCTTCCATCATGGGATAATGGGACTTCCAGTTTACACAGCCCTTTGATGGTCTTTTTTTTTTTTTTTTTTTTTTATGATAGTCACAGAGAGAGAGAGAGAGAGAGAGAGAGAGGCAGAGACACAGGCAGAGGGAGAAGCAGGCTCCATGCACCGGGAGCCCGATGTGGGATTCGATCCCGGGTCTCCAGGATCGCGCCCCGGGCCAAAGGCAGGCGCCAAACCGCTGCGCCACCCAGGGATCCCTGATGGTCTTTATTAAATGTGTATGACCACTCTTGATGTATTCATGCAAGGGTTATTGTCCCCATTTTACAGATAAAGAATCAAAGGCTCATGGAGGTGACTGACTTAAAGCTGATTTGCATGTGCAATGTAATTCAGCACATGAATTTGTAGGTGTCACTGCCTTGGTCTACTGTTTCCACTGCTTGGATTCTCACTGCCTGACTGCCCACACCTGCTCCCTTGGCTTCCAGACATAGTTCAAGGGCTATCTCTTTCCACGATCATTTGCTGAATTTTCCTGTACAAGCTGGGTGCCCTTTCTATGAAGAAACCACCTGTTCTGGATCCTTGGACCCTCTGGAGGGGCAGACAGTTTAGTATCCTCACCCCACTGTGGAAGCTGGGAGGCCCCAAGTGGGCCCAGCTACCTTCTGTTCTTGACTCCACCCCCATTCTTTCACTCATCATGTAACTCATAATTCTGTATCTGTCACACTTCTCTGGGACTGCAGGCATCTTGAAAACCAGGATTATGTCTTCCATCTATCAAGTGCCAGAGTCTGGCTTCTAATAGGCATTTCGTAAATGTGTGTTAACTCAGTAATGAACTTTCTAGAATTAGGATTTTAACTCTGGTCCTCTGATAGCATCACCTCCTGCCCCTTTTGGGATTGTGAGTTGTAAAACCAGGTAGTAGGCCTGGTTCCAGGTGCGAACTAGCCAGCCATAAAGGCAACCTCATTCCTAATTACAAATAAAATTACCTAAAGCACATCAGCTCTGCTTGTCCATCCTGGCATCAAAACCATGCAAAAGTCCTTTGGGATTTCTTCATCTCACTGTGGGCAGGATGGAATGATTTAGTCAAGACTAAAGGAAACTTTGGGGGTGCTTAGAGGGGGTGTTTAAAGTGTTCTATGGTCACTTACACCTTTGAACATGAGAAAGACAAAAAAGGGAGACAAGATAAAAAGAGGGCAAATGAGGGAAGCATAGAGACTTGTTTGAATGTGTGGTGGCAAGCAGTGCTCTGCTAGACATCGATGGTGTCTGATCATTTGTTTTGACTCAAGGTTAGGGTCAGCTCTGTGTTCACATGGACTCAGACTCACAAATGACAACATCCATCCGTAGGTTGTGCAAGGGCCAGTCTGTGCCCTGTCTCCTGAAACTCCCTCTCAATGACTGGCGATGGGAATGATCATTTCCCTGTGCTTTGCAGGCATGTCTGAAGTGGCAGTGACCTATTAGCCCTGTGAATTTGGCCCATGCGTCATTTTATATCAGTGTGTGGGAGTTTGGATTTATAGGAGTTAACCTCGAGCAAAATACTTCTTGTATTATAGCAGCACCATGGCAGGGAAAAATTGGTGGTGCCATCTGAGAAGACGGAAGAGAAGTCACTTCTTCTAGAACTATTATGCAAAGATTTTCCTCGTAGCTCCCAATCTGTAGAGCTCCATTGGATTATAAAAGAAATGGTGGGTTTTTGTTTCTTTTTGTTGGTTGGTTGGTAAAATTATCCATGCTTATTATAAAAAAAATACTCAAATAATACATGAAAGTATAAGAAAAAAGATTCTATCTCACAGACAACCATTGGTAAATCGGTGAACATTGTTTCAGACACTCTCTACCTGTATATATTGGTAGACATATGGATGACTAGAATAGTTTTAGAAAAATGAGCTCATACAGTTTATTCTAGTTTAGAAGAATTGATTTTTAAAAATTTGGTTGATAAATAAGAAGCTGAAATGACTTCACTTTAGTTACATGTTTTGTATAGGACTTTTCAACTTTAATCACATTCTTTTAATTTTATACTTTTTAAGGAGAAAAAACATGACCTGTACATTTGTGGAATCACAGAGCTGGAAAGAAGGGCAACAACACGTCATTTGTTGCAGCTTTCTGCTTCTAGGTAGGTCAACTACAAATTGTTGAGCTTATTTTTAAGCTTTTTTTTTTTTTTTTTTTTTAAAGAACTCAAGGGATAAAGGTTCAATTGCCTTCTTAATAGATACCCAACATTTACTCATCTTTTTGGTCAATGAGCATTTCACCTATGATCTGATTTCATGATTTTTTTTTGTATCTTTATGGAGTTCAAATTGTTTCTAAATTATTCTTCTTTGCATGACTTTACAGCTAGAAGTTTCATAATTTTCACATTTGGTTCATCTTTCTGATAAATTGAGATGTAGTCGCTACAGGGGATGAGTATTTTGCAGGAGACCTTGCACAATGAGTGAATAAAGGGGTTTGCATGTGGGTGTATCAGGGATCAGAAGAGAGCCCTGGTGGCCATTGACTGTCATTTACTGGGCATACAGTGTTGTATGCCTTTTAAAGACAATCATGCCTTTTAAAGACAATCATTCCATCACTGAGACATTCCCTAGGCACTCTTTTCTTTAGAGTGAGAAAAGAACGGCCAGAGCAATCCCCAAATAGATTTTTACTCTGCATGATATTTCAGAACAGACGAGTAATAGATCTTCAGGCAAAATTACTATGATTTGGATTTGGGGAGCTACATTAAAAGATTAGACATTTATAGAAGTAAAACACAGCACCTGCCATGCAGCCAGGTCAGACATTCTGTAGGTACCTAAGTTTATCAAACTGTGGCCAAATAAAAACATTTTTTCATATTTTGATTTTTCTAGGAAAAGGGGGCCTACAGATAGAAGATTTAAATGAAATATTCAATATAGTATTCTAGACTAGAAGGGGAAGGCAAGTCAACCTAAAGTTGCTTCCAAATAATATGTATATATATTGAATGACATACAAGGAAAAATAATGAAAACATGCGCAGACAAAAGGAATTGCAAGATCATAGAAGGAAATTTTCTCAAATGGTAGGTGATGAGACAATTGTGTTGGAAATTCTTCTTTATCTGATTTTGAAAAACAAGAAAGAATTAGATGAGGATGCAGATGTAGACAGAGCCTTGTAAGTGAACTCAAAGAGCATTTGGGGCCTTATGGGCAAGCAGAGTTAGGAAATTTAAAGAGAAGATAGCAGAATAAAGAAAGAGAAAGCAGATTTCAATTCAATAAAATCTGGCCATAAGTATTTATTACGGTCTCATTCCATATTAACATACTTCTGAGCAATTTGGAACATATAAGAAGCAAAAGACATGTTTGCTGAATTTACTGTAAGTCAAGCAACTGCCTGGTTATCCCAGCACTTAATAGTAAGGAAGCTGAAAGGCCAGGCTCTGGCCTGCTCACCTTTAAGTGTTCAATACTATTTTCACTTTATAGAGAGCTGTGGTGGGCCCTCCATAAATAGTTTGTTAACCTTGGTTTGGGAAGTTCCACTACTGCTCTATAGATTGCATGGAATAGATTACACGAGATACAGATGAGAAGAAAAAGGAAGATGATGGTGGCTGAGTGTAGTTAAAAAAAAACTCCAGTGGAGTGGATACTTGAGGGACTCTCATGGTTGAGAGGGAGCAAGAGGTCCCAGGTAATGGAATCAGAAAGAATGGGTGGAGGGGCATCTGGGTGGCTCAGTGGTTGAGCATCTGCCTTTGGCTCAGGTTATGATCCCAAGGTACTGGGATCGAGTTCCATATCGGGCTCCCTACAGGGAGCCTGCTTCTTCCTCTGCCTATGTCTCTGCCTCTCTCTTTGTGTCTCTCACGAATAAATAAATAAAATCTCAAAAAAAGATTGGCTGGAAAGGAAAGACAAATTCCCTAGAAGTTCCCAAATTCTAGATTTTGCTGATCACATCCCCACGGTGCTTTTTTAACACATTCCCTTGACCCCTGTGTTTCTTGTAAGGTAGTAGTTTGATCTGTAGGCTTTATTAGATTCATGTGTGACATTTTTGGCAAGAATGCTTTCTGGGAAGTGTTGTGTTTTTCTTATTCATGCTATAAAAAATGCCTTATGTTTGCCTTGCTTGACCGTCAGTGCTTAGACTCTTGTAGCTTCTGTATCCCAGAGGAACATTTCCCAGGTGAAAAAACAAGACAGTGCCTTATTCTAAACTGAGGTTTTTTACTTGGAATTCAATAGATAGACTTAGGAAGGTAATAACATCTCTGAAAGTGTGTGCAAGATTGTCTCTGCATATTCATATGTTCACTCTTCTGAGAGGAAGCCAAGCTTTTGTCAGCTTGTTGAAGGAGCATATAAATTGAAAAAAATTACAATCCAAAGATGTAAAACTTTTAAAGGTGGCCTTTCTCTCATTGGCCTTTAGTTAGCAGTAAGAGGTGTAAGATTTTCATGTTCTGTAGGAATGCAACACTGGACTTCAAAATGAACCATGTTTGTCACCTGTCTCATACCCATCACTTTATAGACAGGGAAATAAAGAAGGGAAGTACTTTGATCAAGGGCCCTTGGACAGTTAATAGCAGAGCTAGGACTAACAGAAGGATTCCATGACATTGTTGTACACCTCCTTATCCTCTCTATTTTATTACTATTTTTTAAAACCATAAAGCTGATGTTTCAGATTCACCAAAATTTTTGTACTTGCAGGATGTCAATTCGTGCATTTTGTTCATTTATAAATAGCCAGCTGTGTTTAAAATGTTTCTATTCCTTTTTTTCCTCCCACCCTTACTTAAACTATGCATTTTGTCTCTGATTCTATTGCTACTTAAACTCCATAATCACACATAATTAGGGTTAAAATAATCTAATTTAAATAACTTCATTATTTATTTATTGAGAGTTTCCTTTAGAGGTGCTTGGGACTAGACTGATAAGGCACAGTTCCTGTCTTCAAGCAGCCTTCAGTCTATGGTTTCGTTTTGTTTTGTGTTTTGTAGTCACTACTTTGCAAGTGATCCAACCTATTATGTGAGGGTCTTTGCTGGGGGTGCTTAGGAGCAGTTACTGATCTTACCCATTTGTACCTTGAGTTCAGAGCTGCCAGATCTCAGGGAGACATGACAGTTTAGCATTTTCACCAACAGAAAAGTCACATTTTCCTGGTTGTTGGGATCTTTTCACTTGGTAGCAATGAAGTCATCCTCATTTGAGTGACACTTTTGTCATTCACTCTGTCATTGTGGAGCTTGAGGAGAATGGATTGGCCTATCCCATGATACTGGGAATTTAGTCTTATTCATTACTATCACTTTCAAAAAAGGAGGCTCATCCCCTCCCTTTTCCTAGTTTCCTTATCCACTTGCCACCGAACCTTTCTGAGAAGGTAAGAGATATTCTAGCCAGATAGCTTCTTTGAAAGGAGTGCCAGGACAATCTGGGTTAAGCCTGGCTTTAGAAAGATCCCTGTGTCCTTTTGCACTACCTTTGGCATGCCACCAGGTCTGTGGAGGTGATTTTGTTCATTTGAGGCTGCAGAAGACAAACAGATGGTGGGTGGGGAGTGCTAGCGCAAGACTGAAATGATTTCATTTTTTCTTCCTTTTCATCGTCTTAATCTGATGAACACGATAGGTAATCAAATAAATCCCTTATACAAAGGTTGTTGTCATTGATAATCCTTGAATTAACCTGCACATTAGCTTCAGTGCTCATAGGGCGTTACTTTCTTGTGCCATTTAAGGAGACATTTGAAATATCTGTGGTGTTGGTTTGCTGAGACATCCTGTCATGCAGTTTGCTGAAGTCTGTCCTGGTAGCTTTTACCTCTAGTCCAGTGTGGTTCATGTTGTGGCAGGGTCAGTGTATGGAGGACTGTGGGAAGGCCTTTGCACTCCAGGGTTCTTTCCCACTTGAGAGTTGTTGGTGCCTGAAATCCAACCATTTATTTGTTTGGTTCACCAAAATAATGCTTCCTATTAAAAAAAAAAACCTTAATGTATTGTTCTCCTTTTTATTCATTCATCCATTCCTTCAACAAATATTTATTGAATACTTTAAGTGATTGGAGCGGAGACAGCGAGGAGGGAGAAGCTGGATGCACGCAAGTGCTGGGATATTCCATGCTTTCCCAGCTCTGAGTATTTTGATCTTAAACGTAAGAGTTTTCTACGGAAAGGTTTTAAGTGGGAGAGTGCCATGCCATGGACCACATTTGTATTCTGAAAAGGTAACCCTGGCTGTCTTGTGGAAAATGCATGAGAGCAAGTGTAAATGTGTGTGGGTCAGCTGGGAGGCTACTGCACCTACTCAGAAGAGAGATGATGGTGGTTTACTCATTATTTTTTTGTAGGAGAATGATTTGGTGAAATATGCAAGGATATTTGAGGAGTAGCACGTTAGTTTTCTACCATGAAAAAGAAGATGTCATAAAATTAGACTTATTACTGACTCTTACGGTATCCACAGTATGTAGCTGTGTTGACCTTTTCTACAGACTTATATCGTAAGCACAGTGTTGAGTATGCTATTTTAGACTATACATGTTTGATACATGTCCTAATCAGTCTGCTTTTAGGCAGGAAGTAGGCTAATCAGATAGTTGGCTAAAGTATTCTTTTGTTCAAGGCTCTTAACCTGTTTTATGAATAATTAACTGCTATGATGGAGTTTACTCTCTGTTACAGATAAAATAATTTACATAGTAAAAAGATTTTAGATTTGCCTGAAGTTGTCCAGTGTCAATGGCACAGGAGCCTTGGAGCCCATCCCTTACTTGACCACTGGCTTCAAATTTCATCCATGTATTTACCATGACTTCATATGTGTTTACAGTATCTTTGCAGATTTATTTCTTGGTTGCTCCTTTTAATATTTGTGAGTGATATTCTCCTTACCTATTTCCTTATTACTATTCATGGCTTGGCTTTTGGTTTGGGAAAATTGGATTTATTCTTTCTCCATTCTCTCCTTTCTTTTGGTTCAGAATTATTGCTTTTTCTACCCTTCTAGCTTCAAAGAATTTCCTGCCCCTTTAAAAAATCACCCTGATGCTGCTGTACTTTTTCCATATCTTTGTTACAGTGTGGATTAGCGGAAGGGACTTTGGCCTGGGGGTTAAAGACCCTGCTCTGCTATTAACACACTGGGCAATCTTAACCTCTTGGTTTCAATTTTCTTATCATTGAAATGAGACTAACAGTCTTCCCTGTAATTAATAGGGCTGTTGTTGGGAGTGAATGAGTTAACGTACATATGTGAGCTCTATAATCTGTATGTAGTGTATGTACACGAACTATGTAATCTGCATGCTATGTGTAGAGACAAATTATGTAGTCGTCTATGTACAGTGTACATACATGAGCTGTGTAATTGGCATATAATGTATTCATATGAACTTTGTAATTCATAAGCTTCAGTGCACAGTTGAGAGAGGAGGATAGTGACGATTGTTATACACTCCTTGTCTGCCCTGTAGCCACGATCCCACAGGTCTTGAGAAAGAGGAGACCGATGAAGTAGTCAGGAGATCACAAGGGCTTGATAAAAAAGCCTCGCCTTACAAGCATACTTCTGTCCCCAAATGAACCCGGAAATAAACATTAATTGCAAGAGTTTACATTTTATAGATGCAGTCCATGTGAAGGTTAGTGTACATTTATGCTGATGAATGTTCTAGTGACCAGCCTCAAGTTCAGATTTTTGACCCTGCCATCTGCTGCCCAACTCTACAGGTTTCAATTTCCTCAAATGTGAACTGAGCTTAATACTCACTTTGATGGATAGGGGTTATTGTAGGAATTAAATTAGATAATTGATGCACTGCACATAAAAGTGCTCAGTGATGCTTATTAAAACACATGTGTGTGTTTCTGTGTTAGAATGGTTGTCTATTCTGGTCAGACAAAATAAGCCCACATCACTCTGTTTTCTGGCTTCAGATACAGTATGCTGGGAAATTATATATTTTTTAAAGAATGCTCTAAACTTATACATTATTTCAGTATCCTTGGTATCTTTTAAATTCTCACTTTTCAATTAATTATATCTCAATTTCTTTGGTATATTTCATTCTTACTCCTACTATATTGTCTGTTTAAAATTATTTATACTTTAGGATGGACACTTTATATTTTCCACTCTGACAAAATTACCAGAGAATTCTGTATGTTATGTTGTGTTATAATAACTGGGGTTTAAGGTAGCATGAAGCACAGTGAACCAGTCTTACTGTTCCTCCCTAGGATGGCTTGAATGCATCCTGTTTCTTTTGAGCAAGTGAAAGCCATTCCCAAACACCTTTTATTAGATCTTACTCCCATTCTTTCTTTCCATCTCTGTCTCCCTCATTTCTCCCATGGACCATGACTCTTTTCTCTCTCCTTTGTTCTCTCCACTCTCTCCCAGAGTGAGAGGAGAGGTCAGGGGAGAGTGGCCAGATTGGCTGGAGGGGCAGGAACATTCCAGCTAGTTGTCCTTTTTCCTTAATACTGAAACCATAAAAGTCAATTAGTGAATAAATTATTGCAAAATGTATGTTGATTAAAAAAAAAGAAGAGGCAGTTTTGCATGATGGTTAAAAGTGCAGGATCTGAAGTCACACAGTCCTGGGTTTGAATACTGGCTCTGACACTAACTCTCCATGAGACTCTGGTAAGTTATGAATGTCTCTTGCCTGAGGCTCCTCAGAGATGAGTGGGTGTGTAGGAAATGCACATCAGAACACTGAACACTTTGTTTGGTACATTGGAAGTGCTCAGTAAATGTTAATTGCTGTTATTGTTGCTATAAAAAGGTGACCCCCAGAAGGTTATGGAGTGTGTTTACATCTTCAAACTATTAGTTAAGGTATAAGCCTAAGTATATACTATCTTTACATCACCTGTGTTCCCTGAGGCTTGAAGTACAATATGAAAACGTGATTGGTTGGTAGATTTAAACACACATGACTTTGTTACTGTATGCATCAAGCTCCAGTTTGGGTCTTGGTGTTTTATGGAGATAATACATGAAATCTCTCTCTCTCTCTCTCTCTCTCTCTCTCTTATTTTTCTTTTGGTTTAGTTGTAGGAGAGTGTAACAGGCAGAATCACGCCCTCCCCTCACCATGTCTGTCCCCTAATATCTGGAACCCTGTGAATATGTTGTGGCACATGGCAATGGGGGAGTTAATGGTCCAGAGTTAAGGTTGCTAATAAGCTGGCCTTAAATTGAGGAGATTATCTTGAATGATTCAGGTGGGGCTGTGTCTTTAGAAGTGGAAGAGGGAGGGGACACCTGGGCAGCTCAGTGGTTGAGCGTCTGCCTTCGGCTAATGTTGTGATCCCGGGGAATCAAGTCCTACACTGGACTCCACACAGGGAGCCTCCTTCTCCCTCTGCCTATGTCTCTGCCTCTCTCTCTGTGTCTCTCATGAATAAATAAATAAAATCTTGAAAAAAAATAAAGAAGTGGAAGAGAGAGGTAGAAGAGAGTCCCCATCAGGGAACGAATGTGGTAAAGGCAGATTTGGAGTGATGAGGTTGCTGGCTTCAAAGGTAGAAGGGAACCTAAGCCAAAGAATGTGGGAGGCTGGAATGGGCAAGGAAACAGGTTCTCCTCTGGGACCTCCAGGAAGGAACATAGGTCAGCCAATAACTTGTTTTAGCTCAGTGGGACCTTTGGCAGACTTCTGAAATAATATAATAAATTTGTGTTGTTCTGAGCCACTCTGTGCTATTTGTTACAGTGGCAATGGCAGATTAATACAGTACACGCGGGTGTGTGTGTGTGTGTGTGTGTGTGTGTGAGAGAGAGAGAGAGAGAGATACAAATAGGAACTCTAGTGATGGATTTTTGCTAAAGATAAAATTAAGGTGAATAGAATATTTTCCATGTCATTTATAAAACATGTATTTTCACATATATCATGGATTTTTAGTTGTTAGCATAATAGCAAAGATGGTTGTAGTAACTATTTCATAAACTCTAAACTATCCAAATTACAGGCAGATTTTTAAATTTGCAATTTAGAATATATTATATATCTTACAAAATTAAATAATTTAAACCATATTTACTTAAACAGTTCATAAATGATTTTTATTGAAAGGTATACAATTACAAAAAACCAGGGCTTTTTTTGAAGATCCAGGGCATATGTGGGTACCATCATTAGGGTGGATGTGAATATTTGTTTTTTAATTATAACCCAAGGGTATCTCCCCTGTCATCTCATCTCCTACCTCTGGCCACAGCTCCTGAACACCTCTGTGGACCTTCCTTTCAGAGCTACCTGAACCACAGGTTTGTTTATCACTAATTGCTGTTTACTGCATAGGCTTCATATCATTAATATGAAGAGGTGGTGCTATAACTGGGGTGCTGAACATGATGCCTGCAGTCCACTGCCCCCAAACATTCTGTTCTGTTTGGGTGAGTTGTAAATGACCTTGTCTTATCTCCCTCTGTGGCCATAAGAGAATATCTGTTTTCACTCTTCTTTTGTCATATTTTGTCTGCATCTCCCAGTATCTCCCCTGAATTTGCCAAACATGATACCTTCCACTTTTATCATCTAAACCTAGTACATTTCATTCCACTTCTGATTGCTACCCTCCAATAATTTGTAGCCTATAGTAAAAGGGATTCTGGTGTGTGTGTGTGGGACGACAGTGGGCATTTGACATCCTATCCTATCACCCTCTTCCTATATCCTGTTAATCTTAAGGTCACAACCAGAAAGTCCCCTGCAGCTTCAGCAGCCCATGATATTTATTTATTTATTTATTTATTTATTTATTTATTTATTTAAGTTCAATTTGGCAACATATAGCATAACACCCAGTGCTCATCCCATCAAGTGCCCCCCTCAGTGCCCGCCACCCAGTCACCCCCACCCCCGCCCACCTCCCCTTCCACCACCCCTTGTTAGTTTCCCAGAGTTAGGATTCTCTCATGTTCTGTCTCCCTTTCTGATATTTCCCACTCATTTTTTTCTCCTTTCCCCTTTATTCCCTTCCACTTATTTATATTTCCCAAATGAATGAGAACATATAATGTTTGTCCTTCTCCGATTGACTTATTTCACTCAGCATAATACCCTCCAGTTCCATCCACATTGAAGCAAATGGTGGGTATTTGTCGTTTCTAATGGCTGAGGAATATTCCATTGTATACATAGACCACATCTTCTTTATCCATTCATCTTTCGATGGACACCGAGGCTCCTTCCACAGTTTGGCTATAGTGGACATTGCTGCTATAAACATTGGGGTGCGGGTGTCCCGACGTTTCACTGCATCTGTATCTTTGGGGTAAATCCCCAGCAGTGCAATTGCTGGGTCATAGGGCAGATCTATTTTTAACTCTTTGAGGAACCTCCACACATTTTTCCAGAATAGCAGCCCATGACTGATATTTAAGCTACAGATTATCTGTTGGAAACATGGATGGCTGGCAGCCATTGTTTTGACCTTGTGCTCATTATGACTATGAACAGGGTTAAAATGAGATCTATGCTTTCCTAATGCGCCTCCAAATAAGGCCTCTTGGTCTAGTATAGAGCTGTGCCATTCCATGCCAGCCCTGAAATAGTAAACTTCACATGAACTGAACCACCTAACTCCTGTATTTAGAATGAAATGAGACGGAGGTGCTATCTAGTTGGACTGTCTGGTCTCTGAGAAAGAGCTTCACAGGGTGACACTCCCTTATGCAGTCACTGTGGTCTGAGCGTCTTCTTAGGCTGGTGAGTTCAAAAGTACCATTTTATTAGTGCACCAGAAACAAAGGGATTCTCAGGAGCCGACTCACAGTAACCTAATTCTTAGGTACCAGATGAACTAGCCAGAATGCAAACTTATTAATTTAACATAGAGAGATGATCCATTCTGCAACCACAATATTCCCATCTGTGTTGTGTCTGAGTATCAGAGAAACCAGACTGTGATATGGAAGGTGGTTGGTAAAAATGGAACCAGAAGAGAGATGTGGGGTCTTAAGGAATGTGGCAGGAGGAACTGCCCTGACTCTCCATGTGCTAATGTGTTTGGGTACAATGTCCCATCTTTCCAGATTGGGCTGGATATAAATACTGTTGAGTTGCTTTTAGGGCTCACCTTCTTCAGAACTCCATGACAAACACATTTCTTTAACTATTTGTGCCTTTGATTGGGCTACAAATATATAATACTGCCAAATTTGAGTGATTAGAACCAGGGCATTTGGAAAATGGAAGACACGAATTTGTTCAAATTTTACTGTGTTGCATCACTGTGTGATGCTGAGCAAGGTAGTTAACTTCTGTAAGCCTTAGTTCACTTATTGGTGAAGTGGGGATAATAATATCATTGTAAGGTTGTAGTGATGATTGAGCAAGCTAACTCAGGTACAGCACTGAGCACAGCGTCTGAGGCATAATATTCAACTGATTTTTAGTTGGCTAGAAGAAGCATTACTCTTTCTACTTGTTGACCATAGGAGGCACTGTGGCTTCTGTCTCATGGCTTTGATTATGTGTTGATTGTTCTGTGTTAATTGGGACAGGTTTTTTTTTTGAGACTTCCTCCTACTACTGCTACTTTCGTGCTACTTTCTCTGTTGAGCCCATAACCTAACTCCAGGGAACATTGGGGCTGGGAGAGATAAGGGCAGCAGAATCTGTTCTTGGAGAAGTGCCCCCAGTCCTATCTGGGCTGCTCTGTCATGTTCAATCTCCACAAAAGTGATCCTGTTCATAGGGCTGACTTCACACTGTTTTCCCTCCTCTTCCTGGGACCGTCTTCTTACTATTGGCTGACAAAGAGTATGAGGTTGATATATTATGGGGAGGTCCTTTTCAACTGAGTTCTGTCACATTCCAGAAAATAGAAAAATTGGGCCTACATGTGATAATCATTTCCCTATGCGCATACACACACACATATATCAAAACATCTTAAATAGATACAAATTTTCCTTAAAAAATTTGTTGAGGACAGGTGACTTGGAGACCCTACTCTTCCGCGTTTATGTATACAATGGAATATTACTCAGCAATTAGAAACGACAAATACCCACCATTTGCTTCAACGTGGATGGAACTGGAAGGTATTATGCTGAGTGAAATAAGTCAATCGGAGAAGGACAAACAGTGTATGTTCTCATTCATTTGGGGAATATGAATAATAGTGAAAGGGAATATAAAGGAAGGGAAAAGAAATGTTGGGAAATATCAGGAAGGGAGACAGAACATAAAGACTCCTAACTCGGGGAAATGAACTAGGGGTGGTGGAAGGGGAGGAGAGTGGGTGTTGGAGGGGAATGGGTGACGGGCACTGAGGTGGACACTTGACGGGATGAGCACTGGGTGTTTTTCTGTATGTTGGTAAATTGAACACCAATAAAAGTTAATTAAAAAATTTTTTTCCTTAAAAAATAAATAGTAAAATAAAAAAAGAAAGGTCCCATCCTTAATCTGGTGCTTTTATTAAGTTGTTGGGATGGCTTTTGCTTGACAATGTCATTATCAGTTCCAGTGAAGTACTTCACTAGCTTGAGTGTGACTGTTTGGAGGTAAGTGTTTTAGAGCAGCACAATGAAATCATACTCACAATGTTACTAGGTGCCAGGCATGCCTAAGAGCTCTGCATACATTCATTAATGTAATCATGCCAACCCTATGAAGTAGATATTATCAATAGCCTCATTCTAAAGATGAGGAAGTGGAGATACAGAGGTTTAGTAACTTTCCCAAGATCTCACAGTAGGTGGCAGGGCTGAGAATCAGACCCAGCTGGTCTGGCTTCATGAATCTGTTCCAAATGAGCATGTGGTTGTACTTCTTGACCCCAAGTGGCCAGTGTTCTCTTGTGGCTTTTTCTAATGCCTTAGTAGGCACCACTTGTCTTGAATTTTCACCCTAGTCTCCTTTTCTCCCTCAAGTTACAGAGTTCTCTTAAATGGGCTATGATTTTTATTTGCCTTTCCTTGTGAGACTTCTCTCTGCACCCACAAAAGCTATACTGAGTGTTGGGGAAGGTGGTCTCTCAGAGAGTGGCAGTGATGGAGGAGGGCACAGTTATGGTTTTTTTTTTTTTTTCTGATGGGTCAGTGGCAGATGAGCTGAAAAACATTTATGGTGCAAAGAGAAGACCTTTCCATCCTGACAAACAAGTTGGGGATAGGCAGTTCTCTACAATCAACTATATGGATTTGGAGAAATTCAGTCCCAAATGTGGTCTTTCTAGGTCTTCTGGTTTAGTAGAGTTGGTATTAAGTAGATAAGTACTGTCCTCTGCAGGGTAACTCTCAAGCACTTGCTGGGCCCAATGGGCTACCACAATGAGCTATAAAGCAGAGGGTTCACCCCTGGCTTAGAAGAAGGACTTTTGATTTTTTTCTTTATAGAAAGACACAAAGAAGAGAGACACAAACGTGCTTTATTTCTAGGAAATAGTAAGATAAACTTTAATCTCAGATATTTACTTCAGGTGCCACCAACATGTCCACCTTGATATCCACCACTTATGTTGTCCCAGACAGAGAGGAAGGAGAGAAGAAGGGAGAGGAGAGGGGAGGGGGGTGGTGGGAACAGCAAGAAAGTGTGTTTAGAAACTTTGCTACTGGTGACACCTGAACTGGAATATTTAGAAACATTGGCATATTATATATTTTCTTATGTTCATATAAGTGGTGGCCTGTGGCTTAAAACCATCATCTAAGAAAACCCTCCAAATATAATGCTCAACTTGAAATGATCATTTGACTACATAAACCTTTCCAATGTTGCCAAATAGGATTCGTTGTTCGCATTTGAACTAGGTGCGTGGGTTGTTCCCATGAAGCTTGTGAATCATTCAGGAACACGCCAGATATTTCTAGCTAGCCAACCAACCAAAAGATTCATTTCCTATAAAGACATTTGATTACAGTGTTGAAACAGTGCATTCCAGGTTTGCTTGCACTGATACTAAGCATGGCGTTGTGTCATGGATGCTGGTTGCCTCAGCCTACAAATTCTTTCTAACATGGATGGTGCTCTTTCTTTCTCTTCTGGGACACTTTCTGTTTCTCTTGAATTTTAATCTCTTTCTCTTTCTCTCTCATTGGGAGAGGACATTTGCTTTTAAAATGCTCTTTATCCAATTTACACGTTTAAAGCAATCCCTATCAAAATACCATGGACTTTCTTCAGAGAGTTAGAACAAATTATTTTAAGATTTGTGTGGAATCAGAAAAGACCCCGAATAGCCAGGGGAATTTTAAAAAAGAAAACCATAGCTGGGGGCATCACAATGCCAGATTTCAGGTTGTACTACAAAGCTGTGGTCATCAAGACGGTGTGGCACTGGCACAAAAACAGACACATACATCAATGGAACAAAATAGAGAATCCAGAAGTGGACCCTAACTCTATGGTCAACTAATATATGATAAAGGAGGAAAGACTATCCATTGGAAGAAAGACAGTCTCTTCAATAAATGGTGCTGGGAAAATTGGACATCCACATGCAGAAGAATGAAACTAGATCACTCTATTGCACCATACACAAAGATAAACTCAAAATGGATGAAAGATCTAAATGTGGGACAAGATTCCATCAAAGTCCTAGAAGAGAACACAGGCAACACCCTTTTTGAACTCGGCCACAGTAACTTCTTGCAAGATACATCCACGAAGGCAAAAGAAACAAAAGCAAAAATGAACTATTGGGACTTCATCAAGATAAGAAGCTTTTGCACAGCAAAGGACACAGTCAACAAAACTAAAAGACAACCTACAGAATGGGAGAAGATATTTGCAAATGACATATCAGATAAAGGGCTAGTTTCCAAGATCTATAAAGAACTTATTAAACTCAACAGCAAAGAAACAAACAATCCAATCATGAAATGGGCAAAAGACATGAACAGAAATCTCACAGAGGAAGACATAGACATGGCCAACAAGCACATGAGAAAATGCTCCACATCACTGGCCATCAGGGAAATACAAATCAAAACCACAATGAGATACCACCTCACACCAGTGAGAATGGGGAAAATTAACAAGGCAGGAAACCACAAATGTTGGAGAGGATGTGGAGAAAGGGGAACCCTCTTGCACTGTTGGTGGGAGTGTGAACTGGTGCAGTCACTCTGGAAAACTGAGGAACTGAGGTTCCTCAAAGTGTTAAAAATAGACCTGCCCTACGACCCAGCAATTGCACTGTTGGGGATTTACCCCAAAGATACAGATGCAGTGAAACGTTGGGACACCTGCACCCCGATGTTTATAGCAGCAATGTCCACAATAGCCAAACTGTGGAAGGAGCCTCGGTATCCATCGAAAGATGAATGGATAAAAAAGATGTGGTCTATGTATACAATGGAATATTACTCAGCCATTAGAAATGACAAATACCCACCATTTGCTTCAATGTGGATGGAACTGGAGGGTATTATGCTGAGTGAAATAAGTCAATTGGAGAAGGACAAACATATGGTCTCATTCATTTGGGGAATATAAATAATAGTGAAAGGGAATAAAGGGGAAAGGAGAAAAAATAAGTGGGAAATATCAGAAAGGGAGACAGAACATGGAAGACTCCTAACTCTGGGAAACTAACAAGGGGTGGTGGAAGGGGAGGAGGGCGGGGGTGGGAGTGACTGGGTGGTGGGCACTGAGGGGGCACTTGATGGAATGAGCACTGGGTGTTATTCTGTATGTTGGCAAATTGAGCACCAATAAAAAATAAATTTATTATTTAAAAAAACCTAAAAGGCAAAAATAAATAAATAAATAAAATGCTCTTTATCATCAGAACTTGCATTTTAAATCAAAATGGACAGAATTAGGGTAGACCTACTCCTGCAATGAGCAATACACCTTTATCCATTGTTTGATACATGAAAATTAATAAGAACATACAATAATTAGCTTCTAAAAAACTTAAAGATCTTATCAATAGCATCTGATTGCCTTTTAAAAAAAGACTTCAGAGAGACGGAATTGGAGGATGTTATCTTTGATGCTATTTTCTATTTACAGTTGCAGAAGGCAAGACACAATAAGGTGAGGACCATCCGGGATTTAGATAATAGATCAGAAAAATCTCCAGGTCTAAGCGCAGAGAAGTCAATGATGCTTTTAGGAACTAGAATGGAAGGTTCAATTTTGGTTCAATTTGTTTCCATCAAACCCAGTTCCAGTGCTGTCTACTCCAGATGTGGTGGGGAATGAGAAGTAGAAGAAAGGGCACTGGATTCTCTTACTGACTATGAGTCATGGACCAATCTCCTTTGTCTGTGGACCCCATTTCTTCACCTCTGATACAAAAAAAAGCTATTAGATGTCATCAGAAATCTTTCTAATTTTCAAAGAGATATTAGCATTCCTGTGCTCATCGAGTCATTATTCACAATAGCCAAGAGATAGAAACAATCTAAATGGATTGTTTGATGATTAATGGATAAAAAAGAACATGAGGTATATATGTATGTATGTTTATGCAACACACATACATACAAATGCAATGGAATATTATTCAGCCTTTAAAAATAAGGAAATCTTGCAGTATGTGACAACATGAATGAACCTTGAGGACATTACACTAGTGAAATAAGTCAGTCACAGAAAGACAAATAATGCATGATTCCATTTATATGAGATATATGATTCCACTTATATGAGACATGAGATATAGCTAAAATAGTCAAACTCATAGAAGCAAAGGATAGAAAGGTGGTTACCAGGGAAGGGGATTGCCTGGGGAGAAGCGGAAAGGGAGAGTTGCTAATCAAAAGGTATAAAATAAGTTCTAAAGATCTGCTGGACAACATTGTGCCTATAGCTAACAATTCTGTCTTGTTTACTTAAAAATCTGTTAAAAGAGTACATCTCATGTTAAGCATTCTTACCATAATAACATGAAGTTAAATATAAAACTCAGTCTATGAATTTCTGGACAAAAAGAATGACAAAGGCTAATATCATAGATTCCTTGGATGGTCTCTCACTGGAATCATTGACAAGCAGGCTATAGAATAGTTCCTTGAAGAGTTGGAAAAATAATCTGTTGCTACTGTGAATTGCTTCTATTCTTGGAGACTGTGAAATGTATCCCATGCTATTTTAACTTTCTTAAGGAAATCAGAGTACTTAAAATTCAATCTTATTATTGTGTGACACTGGGGAAAACATTGAATTGCTTTACCCATTAATTGCTTTATCTGTTAAATGGGAATACTAGTGGTAGCTCTTCCGTGGTAGTAAGGATTAAATGAATTAGTTATTAAATGAGTTACTTCTTAGCTTTTGTATTAATCCTCCTTCATAAACACATGGATAGATATGTAGAGGAGGAATTGTCTGTGAGTGTGGTCATCTATCAAGCTAGTGTCAGAGCCTTAAAAGATAATCCCCGAAGGCAGCAAGTCATCCAGATCTTTAAACCAAAAAACATTTGTCAGTTAGCAAGCAGGGGCTTTTATAATTTGGCATACATGCTTTGGCTGAAAATTTTGTAAAATTTGGATGCCCAGGTCCCACACCTGGAGATGCTAATGTAGGAGGTCTAGGGTAGGGCCCAAGAATCTGAATTTTATAGGTTCCTCAGGGGACTTGGATAGAAGTGGTTTCTAGGTTAACTAGAGAAATCCTCGTGACAAGTAATGTAAGGGGTTACCACTAACTGAACTCTTGAGCGAAAATTTTCAGACCACTTCTTCTAAGCAGAAATTGCTGGAATTGACCCTAGAGGCTGAAGATGGAGAGATTGTGAGTCATGTATAGGGATTGGGAAGGCAATTAATGATTGAGAGATGAAGGGGAAGAGAGAAGCATTTGGAAGTGTTTAAACCAGCTGTCATATTAAGGTGGAGTCAGCATGAAAAAAGATGAAATCTAGAGAAAATATATCCCTAAACCTCCTTTGTTTAGAAATAAAATTATGGACCACCAAATGGGTTTTGATATTCTTTCCCTCTCTGAGACAGGCTCTAGCAAACAAAAAGCAAGATTGCTCCATGGAGTCAATCCTTTTTTATGATTGTGTCTTACTGGGACTTTATATAGACTTTCAGAGAAAGAAACCTGGTGTTATAACTGCCCTACAGGACTAGGATCCTGTCTTTTTGGTTTCAAATACCTATAATTTGGCCGAGTGTGGCACATGCCTGGAGTGGGAAGAAGAGATCTTGTTTTGTGGATAAATTGAGAATGACATTGCCATAGCAGCCCAAGCTTAGCCTGAGTCCAGAAAGGTTCCTAAACCCTGAATCCTGTTGGAATCAAAACTTAGGGCAGACTGAGAACTCCAGCCTCTCCTCAATTGGTTTTCCAGTTAGTGTTGATAGTACATATGTGATCCACTGGGGACCATCACTTAACCAGGCACAAAGGAAGAAGTATGTAAGGAAATGACAAATGCCTGGTTTCCAGTCAGGGGACAAAACCTCCCTTCTGCCTGGCCTTGTATAACTTAAAGGACCCTTTCACTATTATTATTCCATTTAATCTCTCTAGTGTGTTAGGGCCTACATCTTTATGTCCCTTTTACTCAAGGTCATACACATAGAATGGGGTGAGACTCTCTCCTATGGCTTCTGAGTGCAAGCCCCCTGCTCTTCCCACATTTCCATCATTCAGTCTGAGATGGTATGCAGTGATGTGCTACCAGGGGTAATCTGGGAATTTGGATGGGAAGGAAGTTATTGACAAGAAAGAGATAACTCTGGGAGTTCTGCATTCCACTCCCTCAGTGCAAGTTGCTACTAGTCTGGAGGAAGTGGCTGCTGAGCATGAGTTAAAGGACGCTTTTGTCTTTGCTGTGGGCACCAGCCATCAACTGATATCTGATATAGATCCTAACTTCAGAAACACTTTACTGAGTAAAATTGCAAGCTTGATGACAAGAAGATCTTGTTCTGTTCTTTTTTCACCCCTCAAAGCCAAGCACTATTAAAACTCCCCAAATCATGAGTGGATAACTAAATTTATGGGGAAAGAATTTTGACATGAGATAATAACACAGGTCTAGGGCTGTAATTAAAAGTAAAGCTTATGTAAAAATAACATTTGCACCATGTTCTCCAGTGTACTAAGTAGCATGATATGAACAATTTCACTTGATCTGCACAACAAACCTGTCAAGTAGCCAAGGTTCTCATTTAACAAATAAGGAAATTAAATTTGATGAAGGCTAGATGTTTTGTCTAAGGTCTCAAGAAACTAGTTTAGGACTTCAGGTCTTTGACTCCACATTCTATATTTAATTTGTAATTGTTTACTAAAACTTCTGGAAATACTGAATAATTTTTGTAGGGATTGACTGAATCTCTTTGTGACCTTGCTGTGAGAAGCTCTGATGATGGCCAGTACCATGTACATACCATTCTCACTTGGGACTGTCTTGTGCTTGCAAGCAGCAATTACTCAATGATTACTTTTCTGCAAAGTTTGTGATATCAAATCCATTTCTCTCTGATGGATAGATTGAAGGAGGAAGCTAAGCTATGTTTTCATGGTCATCAGTCCCAGGGAGATGGAGGAACAGCGTGTGAGAGTTCCAGCTCCATGTTCTTTGTTAAATAGTCAGAAACAACTCGCATTCCCTAAAGAGTGGAAAGAGAAATAGCAAACATTTAGTGAAAGGATCCATGTTATTCCTTCAAAATGCTCTAGATTCACTCCACAACTCTTCCTGATTCTTGATGATGAAAATATTTGGAGAGCCCAATCATTTCAAAGTTTTGGAGAACAGACATCTTCAGAAATATCTTGGGCAACATGAAGTATGTCAGTATGGATAACAGACAGCGGAGTTCAACAGGAGACAGACTCATGACTTTTCAAGGAAACTGAACATTAATGATCTTTTCCCCTATTCATGCTATTTGAATAGAGGCTTCTTTCCATGGCCAAGGAAGGATTTTAGAAGGGGGAAGGTTGCAGCTTTTGACATCATGTACCATGGCGAAAAGCAATCCTAGAACTTGTCTGACTGGCTCTAGTGAGGAATATAAGTACACAAGACCTGAGTAAACAAAAGAGAAACCTGCATATCACTTGTGAAGTCAAGTAATGTAGGGAACCTTCCTGGGCACCTACAAATCACTGCCTGTCTCTCAGAGAAATGGGTAATGTGCTCCTAGAGAAATTTCATGTATTATCACGTTGACAGCTGCAACTTAGGGAGGGATCAGAATACAAGGTATTCTGTTTAGCAATGCACACCCACTGTGGTATAAGAAGCTAAGTACCTTAAAGGGGCTGGGGACTTTTAAGCCTTTCTGGTAGGAACAAGTATTGACCTCTCTTTCATGAACGAGGGATATTTTCTTCACCTTGGGATGTCAAACTCTGGCAATTCTGATAAGGAAGCAAGGCTGCACATGCTCATGGGAAGAAATGATTTTGCCATCCTGAATCTCCTGAGTGATGGTGCAGATTTTAACCAGTATTCGAGGCAGGACTCTGTAGGCACAGCAAGGCTCCTGTGTGCTGTGGGACGCTGAGGATGGTGTATTGTAAGCCAGAGCTGTGCATTCCATGGCGCTGGCCTTACTGGAAGGCTCACATTTGGTGGCACACGGGTTACAGAGAAGCCTAGAAAAAAACCAGAATTTTACCTGTGACTGAGGGAAGGTAATGTGGTGATAGAAAACAATAGCGGTGGGCAGTTTTTCATGCATCACTTGAAACAAGTACTCCCAAATGCTTATTCATTCATTTTATTCTATCATTAGTGGAAGAAAAAGAATGAGACCAGATCCATGGGAAAGCAGCATGTTAGGTTTAGAGGCGTTAGGTTATGTAAGCTGCTATTATGGAGAATGCTACCACACACAGTGGAAGGACGTCCTGCCAGGAGTTAAAGACCGGGGTGTAGTCCAGCTTTGTCCTTCACCAGCTGGTGACCTAAGATAAATCAGTGAGTCCTCCTGAGCTTTAGTTCTTCACCTGCAGAATAAGTATAGTGAGAACTAAACATACATGGTCAACAGTGATAAGGGACAAGTTAAGGGGCTTATTATCTGAGGAAAGCAAGTTAATCAGATATTTTTCTTATCAGAGAGCCACAATACTACTGATGGCTTGAACCTCATTTATGGAAGAGTCCTCGAGGCTTTTTCAGGAAGCTTCAAAGTGCCTTCTGGGCGTATTTAAATGAAACTTTACGGAATTGGAGTTGGAAGCAGTTAACAGAACTCTTTTTAGAAAGCATCATCTTTCTTTGATGATTCAAGGCACTTTGGTATATTGTAGCTCCTCAAAGTGACTAGCAGGGGTGAATCTTGTGCTGGTATAATGTGGCAGTTAAAATGTGCCAGTTAAAAGAATCCTATGAACAGAATTCACTGCTTATTTTGAGGAAAAAGGTCTCTGTAACAACTGTAACTAAGTCTGCACCTAGGGTGTTAGTTTGGACTGAGTTGCTTTCCTCTAAACAACTTGTGGTCTCTCTAGGTCAGTTACTTATGATTTGGTTGGCTTCTTAGCATTGAAAAAACACTAATTTCTTTTTCTAAAAAACGGTGTTAAAACACACATATCTACATGCTGCTATTGGCATCAAGGACAAGTGGCTGGATAGGTGTGGGCATTTCAGCCTGAGCAGAATGTTCCTCCAAAGGGAACAGGGTCAGGCTATTGGATCTCATAAAAGTACATCTCAGTGGGGGAGAATCTATAAGTTGCCAGGAATATTTGAATATTTGGGGAAACCATTTTTCCTCTTCTACTTAAAAAACTCAACATATAAGGAGTTAGCCCGGTACACTGGCTCTTCAGAATGACTCAGCTTAGCTAAGACCTCAAATTTGGAGTAGGTTACAACTGATCTCCAAACAGCACAGCTTGAGACTATATATCACAAGTTCCCATCACTGGCAAGAAGAGCAAAGTGCATGCCCCTTGTTGCCAGTGACAGTAGTAATACATGTATGTGAACATATTTTCTCATAGAAGCTGTTTTTATTTTACTTACTTGACTTCTGAACTCTCCAGAAGGCTGTGGTATATGGCAATCTCACACTCCAGCCGGGACTTGACGTCCAGCAGAATCTCATATTCTTGGTTCTGTCTTTCCAGGGCACACCGTATCTCTGCCAGCTGAGCCTCTATGTTATCGACCAGACACTGGATCTGGGCCAGTAAAGCTGTGTAGCGGGCCTCTGTCTCCACCAAGATGCATTCTTGGGAATCTCTCTACCATGGAGGAGGAAAGTATGACTTACAATGGTGACTCCTTGGAGCCTAGGTCATGTGTGAAATGAATCATTTTAAACAATGGTTTCTTTGTGACAGGTACTAATGAGTCTCCAAACCCTCTTATTACTTCCTAACCAAATAAATCCAAAACAAAAATTATCTACTATGCTAAAGCTCACTTCCTTTTATCCTCCTTATTTATTTTTGCCTCCCTTTAAGTATTTACTTCTCTTTCTTATTCACTTGATAATATGCTACCACACTTCTATCTGTGAGACAAAAAAAATATTCCAACTTATTTTACACCTGGGTTTTAAGAACCTGTTAGTATAGCATCTCATTCTATGAATATTTGTACCTTAGCAAAGAAGTTAGCAGCATTTAGCCATAAACAATTCTCTTACTTAATCCATTCCTTTATATCTAAGACACAAGTGTTGAAATTTTGATGATTAGAGTTCTTTCCTGCTCCATCATTCTATAAGCCTAGGGATAATGGAATCTTTGGTTTGAATAATCTATTATTTGCATGGTTTTCCCAACATTTAGAGAGGAGAAAACTGATGTTCAAGGGGTTAAATGAGTTGTCCATGGTCATATGACTAATTGGTGACACAGCTAGCTTTGGGGCAGGGTCTTCCAAATGCCCTTCATATCAGAGCATTTAAATAATTCCCTACTTTATAGAGACAGTACAATGAGGCAGAAGTGGTTCCAACTTTGGAACCTGAATTCTGGCTCAGATTCATTTCTTTTGTGACTTTTAACAAGTTACTTAATGCCTCAGGACCTCAGTGTCTCCATTGCTATAAAATAGGCAAGATGGAACTCACCTGGGATTTAGTGTGGGAAAGTCACATTTGCTCCCTGAGCCTCATCTGTAAAATTTGCTTAGTAATTATGCCACCTCCTTTATAAGATTATTTTTATAAATTTGATAGTTTGTAAAACTATTATGCATGTAATAAAAAGCTCTCTTACTGTTTCCCAAAGTGTACTCCATGGATCATTATTGCCATGAGATACTTTTAAAGGAAGGGATCCACAGTCAAATAAGTTTGGAATGCTGAATACCATATATCTCCTTCTTGGAGATCCATAGTGTATATTAGCTTATTAAAGGCCTATTGGAAGGTACCCCATTCAACCTATGTTTAGTCCAGCATTTCCCAGGCTTATTTGACCACGGGCCTTTTTTGGGCATAGACCTTTCAGCAAACAGAGGAACTTTGGAGGCACACAATTTGGGAAGCATTGCAACATGCAGTTGTCAAGGGCTATTGCCATCACAGCTGTGTTGGCATTCTGGGTACCATTCGGTGCTGGGCCTGCAGTTCAATCTCCAGAGCATTCATGGTACGTCTCAGTTCAGTGATCTCCTTCAGGCAGCACTGCTGCTGTTGAGAGCTGGTCACCACCTGCTGGTTCAGTGCCTCCATCTGAAACATGGTTAAAGACCATGAATATTATGAAAGAAAACACGACTTTGATTAAAGATCACCTGGAAATGCAATGTCAACTTTTTGTTTTGGGCTTTTTTACCCTCCCCACCTGTGTGTTGAACCACTGTTCCACTTCTCTGCGATTTGTCTCCATGATGGACTCATACTGACATCTCATTTCTTGTAGAACCCTGTTTAGATCAACAGAAGGGGCAGCAGTCACTTCAATGTTGAGTCTGTCCCCAAGCTGGCTCTGTAAGGAGTTGATTTCCTATTGAAAAAAAAATAATGTGAAGTCACTTAGTGGATAGATGACACTCTTGTATTCTTGTTTGTCTAATAGCAATAATTTAGCTTAATCGTATCTGAAATATAGCTCACAATAAAGGAATAGATGATTTATAGGTGCCATTGAGATGCTATAAAATGACTTAAGGCTATTTCAGATATGACTCTATTCAAATACGTGAAACATTAAAAGGAATTAATTAGCAAGATCAGAGTCGTAAGGAATTTAGACCATTTCCAGGGATGGGTAATGGTGAAGCAGCAGAGAAGTGGAATTTATAGTAAGAGACCATAGTCTCTAAGACACAAATATGGGCTTTTGCCAATATGGACTTAGAACAATAGTGGTAGAAGTCTGTGTAGGGATGCCTACAAAAAGATGGGACATTTGTGAGGACAGGAAAATTGGGTTGTTTCCTTTTGTAAAAGCTGGAGAGGGTGAAGGAGGCTTCAGATATTGTGTTTTGGTGATGGATTTGAAACACATTGAGCCAGTGGTGATAGCAGTAGGTATTGTCAGGGCTGAAAAACTTTTTGGAGACACCTTTTGCCAAATTCAACCCAAAGGAATAGTTGCTATTTTTAGAGGCTTGTAATGACTCTTGGTTCTCTAACCTCTTCATGCTTGTTTTTGAGGAAGAGGAGCTCCTCCCTCAGAGACTGGACTTGTGCCTCCAGGTCAGCCTTGGCCAGGGTCAGTGCATTCAGGATCTGCTGTAGGCCTTTGGCATCAGCCTCCACCAGCTGGCGTACAGACACCTCAGCTTCATACCTTTAAAAATGAGACATAAAAAGAAGGCATTAAAATGTAAATGGTGCACTGGGTGTTATATGCAACTGATGAATTGTTGAACACTCCATCTGAAACTAACGATGTACTATATGTTGGCTAATTGAATTTAAATTAAACAAAACAAAAATATAGATGGTGTAAATCAAGCCAAGCAGAACTCCTTTCCACATTTTCTTTTGGGCCTCTCATTTATTATATTTCTGTTGTGGGTTTTATTCTCTTTAGACGTGAGATCATTTGATAAAAATAACCACTTAATTTTTATTCCTTAATCAGTTTGCCAGCATGAGGCCACATTGCTGGTCTTTGAGATAAGGGAATTTATGCTCTTTCTCCTGCCCTCAAAGGCAATGCAGTGGAAGTAGAAAGAGCAGTGGATTAGGAGTTAGAAAATTTGCATCCAAGTTTTAGCTGTGTCTTGTCCTAGTTGTGCATTCAGGATATAGCTGAATCCCATTAAACCAGAGTTTTCTCACCTTAAACAAGGTAACTACAGATTGGCCCTACCTATTTTCCTGAATTACTGTGCAGGTAATCAGATGGGTTCGTATGTTAGAAACTACAAGGATTGTTTACATGTGAGTGGTTATAAGCTTTATCATTTATCAAATGTGAAAGTTTTTTTCTGGGCTAGTGCTAATATGGTATGGAGCAGGAGGTTTAGCAGATTTAGGGATAATCTTCATGGCAGTGTGCAGAGTCAGAGGCAGGGTGAAATCTGTTGTGAATGCCAGTGCTGGGTGGGCTTACTTGGCTCTCAAGTCATCAGCAGCCAGTTTGGTGTTGTCAATTTGTGAGACCAGTCTGGAATTCTCAGCCTTGGTACACAAGATCTAGAATTAAGAAATTGTACACACAAATGAGACAAACACCAGGATATCCTTCTTTAAAAACCAAGGGCTTGTGTGTGTTGCGGTTAACAGGGAAGGGCCAGTTAGGCTTTTCATAGCTATGCTTAGGAAGCTTGGGAAGCTTTGGAAAGTCAGAGTTTTTGTTATTTTCCTAAAAAAATCAGCAAAAGCCACTCCAATAAAAACTTCTGTATGTGTATTACTGTTAAAATATAAAATCTGCATTTGATTTGCATCCTCTGGAATGTAATCGTCATGAGGGCAGGGGCTTTTTAGTTCACTACTATTTTCCCAGAGCCTAGAGTAATGTCTAGTGTGTTGTTGGTGGTGTTCAGTAAATAGTTGTTGAACAAGTAAGATGGGATAAATCTGGCATGTGCAGTAGCAACAGCACATCACTATGATTAGGAGATAGGCTTGGTGTTGGAAAAAAACCATTGAAACAATTTGGAGATGATGAAATGAGCATAAAAGGGGGAAAGAGTGGTGATGATTGCAAAATGGATAAAACCGAAACTGTTAAGGGACTTATTAGAGCAAAATGCTCTTTCTCAGATCCTTGTTTTCTTATTTTTGTTAAAGAAATGGCAGCAATAGGTGACACATTTTGACACATGTTGACACACTTCTGACATAGCAGAATGTATCCCTGGAAGACAAATAAGTATAAAACTCTGAATATTGCCTCAAGATGATAATTTCATTCAAGAGATTTTCTTATTCTACAAAATATCTTTTCCAAAATAAAATGAACTAAATATATTAAGTTTTAGCAAATGTCTATTGCTTGGAGAATATCATGACACAACCTGATATACACATTCTTAAGAATCTTACCTTCTGCTGGAGCTCCTCAATGGTAGCGTAGTAGGACATGTAGTCAGGACATACAACACAGAGCTCTTTGTTACACTCCTCCAGGATTTTGCATTCCAGTTCAGCATTCTCTTTTTCCAAGGTCCGTACCTTCTCCAGGTAGTTAGCAAGGCGCTCATTCAAGATTTGCATGGTCTCTTTCTCATTACTGTTGATGCCTTCACCACACCAGCCGCAGTCATCCAGAGGTAGACAGGCATTGACGTTGTTTATTAAGCAGATGGGTGTGAAATAAAAACAAGGAGTGGGTCTGGCAGCCCGCAGAACACGGCCAGTTGGTTGGCGGCTGTTGGCTTCAAGACCACTGTGTTGGCAGTTAGCGTTAGAAGAAATGGTCTGAAAATTTGTAATCCGAGAGCAGCGTTGCTGTGGCGTTGAACAAGAAATTGTTGTACAGCCTTTAGTATCCATAGTGCGCACCCAGTTTTGGTTTATTTCAGTCTGTGGTCCTGATGGAAAGCTCAAGCAGCTGTGACTGTGTTTGAATTCCAAGCTTCTTGGTTATTTCCTCTTTGAAGTGCTTATATAGCCTTTGCTCTAGGTGGAGTCACAGCTGGCAGGATGTTTTCCTTTCTAATGTTTATATCAAATCCCATAGGAACATCTCATTAGTCTGCTTTTTACTTGCCTGAGAAGAGTTACTTGTCTCATAAAAATGTGCATTTAAACTGTTACTAAGTTATTACCCATCACCACTACTGCTTGTCATTGGACCCAGAGCTTCACACGAAGTCTTCAAAAGGAACTGTCGTCACAGTTCTAACAGCATCCATTATTAAGTAGGTGTGAGTATATTAAGTTCATTAAATCCTTGTTGACCTCTCCAACTGGCATTAAGCTTGATCAGGAATGAGTTCATCCTTCTTTTCCTTTCTTCTCTAGAAAAGGGAAACTATTAATATCTAATAATTATTGGTGAACTTAGAACAGTGTTTTATTTTGTTCTGCCCAACCGATTTTCCCATTTTCATTGTTCAGACATTGTATGGGTTAAAATGTTAGTTTTAAGTAAGACTCTTTTTAAATATAGTTGCTAGTTTCCTGTTTCAGTTTGCCAGGTAGGGTCTGGTTACTAACAAGAAATTTCTTGGGAAAGAGGCTGGTTACCTTTTGGTTTTCTAAAGCCCACATTTTATGACATTTTTAGCACTCAGTGTTTGCTTGTGGAATTACATTAGCTAAAAATGTGTTACGGTGTTGGCTTATATTTATTGTTTAAACATGATCTATTGAAAGGCATGTGTTTACTTTCTCAGGAATACTTTCTCAGCATTTTTAAAGAAAGTTATTTGTTTCTGATCCTTTATGGAGGTTCTAGGAGAGAATAATTTCCTTGCCTTTTGCAGCTTCTAGAGGCTGTTTATACTACTTAGCCTGTGGCCTCTTCCATCTTCAAAACCAGCAGTGGCAAATCTTTTTCACATGGCATCACTCTGACACTGAGTCTTCTGCTTCCCTTTTCCACACTAAAGGACCTTATGATTATATTGGGCTCGCGCATATCATGTAGGATAACCTTCCTATTTTAAGGTTAGCTGATTAGTGTCTTATTTCACCTTTGTCAAGTAGCCTACTGTATTCAAAGGCTGTAGGATTAGGACATCAACATCTTTTGGTCCCATTATTCTGTACATCACATAATATAAGGAAAAACATAATAATTTATAATAGCACCAACAAACATAAAATACACAGGAATAAATTTAGGAAGGTGGACTACATGAATAAAATATTAAAATACACTGAAGAACAGAAAACTAGGATAAATAGAAAGATATATCATGGTCTTGGGCTGAAATACTGTATTCATCACTATAAAAATGTCAATTATCTTGACATTAACTGAGATTCCAATAAATTTATTGAGACCCTTCGAAAATGTGATTTTTTTCAACCAGACAAGATAATTCTGAAGTTTTATGAGAAAAAATTAATCAAATTTGAATAGCCAGGAAAATTCTAAAAAAAGAAAAACCAGAGATATTAGTCCTTCCTACTTTAAAGCCTCAATAATTAAAATACTGTACTGTCCATGCCTGAATAACCAGACAGATGAATAGAATAGAATAGAATAGAATAGAATAGAATAGAATAGAATAAGAAGTCTAGGGGCGCCTGGGTGGCTCAGCAGTTGAGCGTCTGCCTTTGGCTTAGGGCATGATTCTGGGGTCCTGGGATCGAGTTCTGCATTGGGTTCCCTGCAGGGAGCCTGCTTCTCCCTCTGCCTAAATCTCTGCCTCTCTCTCTCTGTGTCTCTCATGAATAAATAAGTAAAATCTTTAAAAAAGAATAAGAAATCTAAAATAGTCTTCCAAACAGATTGGGATTTATTATATGATAAGTGTGACATTTAAAATCAGTGGGGAAAAGATAGACTATCATATATAATTTGAGGACAATTCTATTTCACTTGAGGTAGAAGGTGGGGCAGGGAATATTGGAATCATACTTCATGCCTTACAGTAGGACAAATTACAAATTGATCAAAGATTCAAATATGAAAAAAGGAAATCATAATTGTACTAATAAATATGAGAGTTCTTTTATAAATTTGAAGTCAGAAGGCCTTTCTAAAAAGGACCAAAATAAAGAAACCAAACATTATATGGTCTCATTTATTTGGGGAATATAAAAAATAGTGAAAGGGAATAAAGGGGAAAGGAGAAAAATGAGTGGGAAATATCAGAAAGGGAGAGAGAACATGACAGACTCCTAACTCTGGGAAACTAACTAGGGGTGGGGGAAGGGGAGGTGGGTGGGGGTGGGGTGACTGGGTGATGGGCACTGAGGGGGGCACTTGATAGGATGAGCACTGGGTGTTATTCTATATGTTGGCAAATTGAACACCAATAAAAAATAAATTTATAAAAAAATGATGAAGATAGAATGTGAATAAAAAAAGAAGTTAAAAATAGAGCTAGTCTATGACCCAGCAATTGCATTACTAAGTATTTACCCTAAAGATAAAGATACAAATGTAGTGATCCGAAAGGGCACTGTACCCCAATGTTCATAGCAGCAATGACCACAATAGCCAAACTATGGAAAGATCCCAGATGTCTGCTGACACATGAAAGGCTAAAAAAGATATATATTTATTTATATTTATATATAAATAACCAGCCACTAGAAAGGATGAATACTTACCATTTACATCAACATGGATGGAACTGGAAGGTATTATGCTAAGCAAAATAAGTCAATCAGAGAGGCAATTATCATATGGTTTCACTCATATCTGGAATATAAGAGACAGCTCAGAAGATCATAGAGGGAGGGAGGGAAAACTGAATGGGGAGTCATCAGAGAGGGAGAAAAACCATGAGACACTCTTAACTATAGGAAACAAACAGGGTTGCTGGAGAGGAGGGGTGGTGGGATGGGGCAATCTGGTGATGGGCATTAAGGAAGCCACATGATGTGATAAGCACTGGGTGTTATATGCAACTGGTGAATTATTGAACACTACATCTAAAACTAATAATGACCTATGTGTTGGCTAATTGAATCTAAATTTTAAAAAATCAACTGACCACATGTACATGAGTCTATTTCTAGAATCCATATTCTTTTTTTCATATTCTTTTTCACTGATCTATTTGCCAACCCTCATGCCAGAGTTAGGAGTCTCTCATGTTTTGTCTCCCTTTCTGATATTTCCCACTCATTTTTTCTCCTTTCCCTTTTATTCCCTTTCACTATTTTTTATATTCCCCAAATGAATAAGACCATATAATGTTTGTCCTTCTCCGATTGACTTATTTCACTCAGCACAATACCCTCCAGTTCCATCCATGTCGAAGCAAATGGTGGGTATTTGTCATTTCTAATGGCTGAGTAATATTCCATTGTATACATAAACCACATTTTCTTTATCCATTCATCTTTCGATGGACACCGAGGCTCCTTCCACAGTTTGGCTATTGTGGACATTGCTGCTATAAACATCGGGGTGCAGGTGTTCTGGCGTTTCATTGCATCTGTATCTTTGGGGTAAAAGTCCAGGGCCAGATGGCTTCCTTGGGGAATTCTATCAAACGTTTAAAGAAGAAACCATACCTATTCTACTAAAGCTGTTCCAAAAGATAAAAAGAGATGGAATATTTCCAAACTCATTCTAGGAGGCCAGCATCACCTTAATTCCAAAACCAGACAAAGACCCCACCAAAAAGGAGAATTATAGACCAATACCTCTGATGAACATGGATGTAAAAATTCTCAACAAGATACTAGCCAATAGGATACAACAATACATTAAGAAGATTATTCACCATGACCAAGTGGGATTTATCCCTGGGATGCAAGGCTGGTTCAACACTTGTAAAACAATCAATGTGATTCATCATATCAGCAAGAGAAAAAACAAGAACCATATTGTCCTCTCAATAGATGCAGAGAAAGCATTTGACAAAATACAGCATCCATTCCTGATCAAAACTCTTCAGAGTGTAGGGATAGAGGGAACATTCCTCAACATCTTAAAAGCCATCTACGAAAAGCCCACAGCAAATCTCATTCTCAATGGGGAAGCACCGGGAGCCTTTCCCCTAAGATCAGGAACAAGACAGCGATGTCCACTCTCACCACTGCTATTCAACATAGTACTAGAAGTCCTAGCCTCAGCAATCAGACAACAAAAGGAAATAAAAAGCATTCAAATTAGCAAAGAAGAAGTCAAACTCCCCCTCTTCACCGATGACATGATATTCTATATATTTTTAACTTCTTGAAAAACCTCCCAACTGTTTTCCAGAGTGGGTGCACCAGCTTGCATTTCCATCAACAGTGTACGAGGGTTCCCCTTTCTTTAGATCCTTGCCAACATTTATTGTTTCCCGAGTTGTTAATTTTAGCTATTCTGACTGGTGTGAGGTGGTATCTCATTGTGGTTTTGATTTGTATTTCCCCGATGCCGAGTGATGTGAGCATTTTTTTATTTGTCTATTGCCCATTTGCATGTCTTCTCTGGAGAAATACCTGCTCATGTCATCTTCCCATTTCTTGACTGGCTTATTTGTTTTATTGGTGTTGAGTTTGATAAGCTCTTTATAGATTTTGGATACTAGCCCTCTATCTGATATGTCATTTGCAAATATCTTCTCCCATTCTGTAGGTTGCCTTTTAGTTTAGTTGACTATTTCCTCCACTATGCAGAAGCTTTTAATCGTGATAAGTACCAAGTTTGCTTTTGTTTCCCTGGCCTTTGGAGATCTATCTAGTTGCTGTGGCCAAGGTCAAACAGGTTGCTGCCTGTTTTCTCCTCTAGGATTTTGTTACATTTCTATCTCATGTTTAGGTCTTTCATCCATTTTGCGAATGGTGTAAGAAAGTGGTCCAGTTTCATTCTTCTGCATGTGGCTGTCCAATTTTCTTAGCACCATTTATTGAAGAGACTGTCCTTTTTCCATTGGATATTCTTCCCTGCTTTGTTGAAGATTAGTTGGCCTCAGAGTTGAGGGTCCATTTCTGGGTTCTCTGTTCTGTTCCATTGATCTGTGCATCTGTTTTTGTGCAAGTACCATACTGCCTTGATGATTACAGCTTTGTAATATAGCTTGAAGTCTGGCATTGTGATGCCCCCAGCTTTGGTTTCCTTTTTCAACATTCCTCTGGCTATTCAGAGTCTTTTGGTTCCACACATTTTAGGATTGTTTGTTCCAGCTCTGTGTAAAATGTCAATGGTATTTTGATGGGGATTGAAAGTGTAGATTGCTCTAGGTAGCATAGTCTCAAATATATAAGCTAACCTTGTACCTAAAGGAGCTGGAGAAAGAACAGTGAATAGAGCCTAAAACAAGCAGAAGAAGAGAAATAATAAAGATTAGAGCATAAATCAGTAAAATAGAAACCAAAAGAACAGGAGAACAGGTCAATGATTCTAGAACTGGTTCTTTGAAAGACTTAATAAGATTGATAAACCCCTAGCCAGTCTTATCAAAAAGAAAAGAGAAAGGACAAATTGTTGAGTGTCTGCCTTCGGCTCAGGTTATGATCCCAGGGTCCTGGGATAGAGCCCTGCATCAGGTTCTCTGCTCATCGGGGAGCCTGCTTCTCCCTCTCACTCTGCCTGCAGCTCTGCCTGCTTGTGCTCTCTCTCTCATCAAATAAATAAATAAAATCTTTTTTCTTTTTAAAGAGGAACATATTATGAGCAATATTATGCCAACAAATGAGGCAATCTGGAAGAAATGGTTGCATTCCTGGAAACTTATAAACTACGAAAACTGAAACGGAAAGAAATAGAAAATCTAAACAGACCCATAACCAGCAATGAAATTAAAGCAGTAATAAAAAATTTCCCAACAAGAGTCCAGGGTCAGATGGCCTCCCAAGAGAATTCTACAAAACATTTAAATAAGATCTAATACCTGTTCTTCTGAAGCTGTTTTAAAAAATGAAAAGGGAAAGAAAACTTCCAAACTCATTCTATGAGTTATAGATAAATCAAAGTTCTAAATGTATTTCTTTGCATAGTTTCTTAAGTAGTTGCTCAAGGTATTATATTTTATATATTATATATTACATTATATATATTATATTTTGTATATATACATAAACCTTATCATGCTTATTTGTGTTGACATCTTATCACTGCAGATGAAGTATAGAAACCTTACCTCTCTTCATGTCCCTTGACTCTCCTCTTGGAGATTTTGCTTTTCTGTCTGCCCCTGCTGGTATTTATGGGTTGTTGGTTTCTTCAGCTCCCAACATGGGATATATGAGGCCAAAAGAAAACCCAAGGAACTCACTTGCTGTTCCTTGAATATGATTCTAGTTGGTTTGGCTTCTTCCACCTTTCAGAATCTGCTTATATTTCTTTTATATGTAATTTCCCGGGTTTTCAGCCAGAGTTAGGAAGAGGAATGAGGAAATGTACATCCATTTCATTTTTTTGGTGGTGGAGTTCTCCACTTTGCTTTTTAAATGTGTATGAATAATTATTCTTATACCCCAAATGTCCAATAACAGGCCAATAACCTTATGGTATTTTATGTAGCCACTAAAATAACAGTCACAGGACAATCATAGGTTTATTTGGATTGAAAATGCTTACATGACATAGTGAAAAAGGTAGTTTACTCAACTATGTGCATATGTAAATATGATTTCCATTATGTGGAAAAACCTATTATATGAAAGAAAGCTGGAAGCTCCCAAAATACTGATAACGGGTGTTTGGGGGTGGAATTATAACTAATTTTTTCCCCTTTCATGTGCCAAATTGAGAAAAAAATGGAATCCTGTACTTTTATAATTACAAATAAGACATTTATTCTTAAATTTCCTCTCAGAAAGATACATACAACTGTCTTCCAAGATGTATGACATTTTGCATGGATTAGTTAACTTTTGTATTTGAGGAGTTAAAAACTATTTTCAGCCTCGGTTTGTGCAAAATCAAACTATCGACATGGGTTTAGGCATCACATGGTTCTTATATCCACAGTTATAAGCCACAAAGCTATATTTACCATGCTAAAGGAATGAGACATATTTTATTTGGAGATTAGCAAGAAAGCTTTATAGACTCCTAGAATATCACAAATAAGCAGGCAGGAGAGGAAATGACAAAGCAGAAATATAATGAGGATGTTTAGAGGACAAATTTAGGGTAGAAACCCCTTCTTGACTTTTAGGTTTGGATGCATCTGATTGAAGTCCCATCTCCTTTCCAGGACACTGCTGGCTTTGACTCCTCTATCCACTGCGCCGAGGGTTGAACATTCATGCACAGTAGTTTTCGACCGTGCAAATCAGATACGCTGAGCATGCCTCACAAGTGTTGCTTGATGTGCTTATTGTAGAACACGGGTTACAGGGAAGCCTGTGGAAATTTTGAAGTAAGCTTAACAAGGGAAAGCTGGGTAAAATTTCAACTTAGAAAAGATCGTGCCAAAATTTGCCCTGCAAATGATGTTCTGAACACTCTTAGCATTTGACCTAAGCCTATTTCAGGCCTAGATCCAGCATTGCCACTAGGAATGCTCACTGCCCCTGTGTCAGTTGAATACACAGTTTTGTGTATTTATTTCACTTTGCAAATGTCATCTTATGCATGCTCCTGATTTCTCTTTGGTGGAAGTCAGGAACAAAGGGGGACCCCCAGCATGAAATTTTGTATGTGATACTTATTCTGCTTTAGAACTTTGGAATACTTTTGAATACTTCTACTGTCATGTGATTAGCCTCAGCTGTTTTTTGTTGTTGTTATTGTTTTGTTTTGTTTTGTTTTGTTTGTCTTTTTACTCTTGTAAGGAGATCCTTTAACACATGAGGGAGGTTTCACCTTGGGCAGATCTTGAGGAGGCAAGATTCTCTTGCATGAGCTTCTTTGTGACTTGGGGGATTTTGAGAATAATCATGTGGAACTTGCCTGCTGTCTTCACTCTCAAGGAGACCTCGGTATGTGTTGATCTCACCCTCCAGCCGAGCCTTTGTGTCCAGCAGCACCTCATACTCCTGGTTCTGCCGCTCCAGGTCACAGCGGATCTCAGCCAGCTGGTTCTCCACGTTATCAATCAGGCACTGCATCTGGGCCAGCTGGGTGCTATACTGGGCCTCCGTCTCTGCCACAGTGCATTCCAGAGACTCTGTCTGCAGAAGGAAAAGAGTATATTCAGAAGGGCTGTGTAGCATAGTCCTTGGGGCCAGAGTGCTGGTTTTCAAATCCTTGATCTACCCTAGCGCATCTATGTGACTTTGGGAAAATTACTTAGCTTCTCTGAGGCTGTTTTATTTTATAAAAAATGACCAATGCAAAGTACCTATTTCATAGGATGGTTGTGTGGATTGAATGAATTAATATGTGTAAAACACTGTGAACAGTGCCTGGAAAAAATTTCAAAACTGTGCAAGGGTTAGTTATTACTATCACCACTTGCCCATCACAACCTGCAATATATATTAAAGAAGATCAACAGCATATGAGGGGAGAAGTTGAGTATGGGCTTGAGGCAGGAAAGAGCCATATAGAGTGGTTCAGAGAAGAGGCTCTGGGATTGAACCAGCTGGATCCAGCTTCCACTTTTGCCTCTTAACAACTGCATGACCCCTGCTACTTAATCTGAGTCTCAGTCTTCCTCATCTGATAATGGGTTTAGTAAAAGGATTTATCCCATAAAGTTATTATGAAGCTTTTAAGCCTCTCACAAGATAAATATGTAGCTATTATTCACCCAGATGGTCTCTATAGGCCCCAATGTGGCACAGACAGTGGTGTCTGACTGGAACTCGCTAGTGTGATCTTCAATGCATGGTATCCTTTTAAAAAAAATTAAAAAAAAAAATAACCTCTATGCCCAGCATGGGGCTTGAACTCATGATCCTGAGATCAAGAGTCACATGCTTCTCTGACTGAGCCAGCCAGGCTCCCCAGTGCATAGTATTTTCATTGCTGGGTGAAATGGGGTGGAGTGAAGGGTCCAGTTGAGGTCTGGATCCTGGAAAAGCTTAGGGTAGTGGAAGAATGCAAAGTTTGAATATTATTCTTTTATATGATGCTGAGTTTGAGAAGTTGGCCCAAACCAAAGGCCAGTTAAAACCCACTGGAATGCTTCAGTGCCTTCAGCTCAGAGGTTCCACTCTCATTCTGCTCCTGCCCTCCTGTTCTTTTTCTGTCTCTGGAAGGTGCTGCAGGATCATGCTCAAGCCCAGGAGGGAAGGTCAGGGAATCCTGTTGGGACAGTACAGACTATTGACCTATCACTTCTGCTTCTAGCTCAGTAAACAGCAGTATTTGGTTGGGTAAGTCAAGGAATACATTCCTTGAATATTGGAAATTCAGACTTTCTGCCACATGAACTGTGGGTCCTTGGGGTCATGGAAGAGGGAATAGCATCTCAGGGCTTAATTCTTCAGTGACAAAAACAGAGCTGTCTTTCCCTTACATACCAGGCTTTGCTGTGCTTGGAGCTCAATTTCCAGAGCATTGGCTGTGCGTTTCAGTTCCAGGATCTCTGTCTGGCAGTCCTGCAGCTGCTCTGCGCTGCACAGCTGCTGCTGATTCAGCTCCTCTGTCTGTAAACCAGGTATGATTAGAGGATGCAAATAAGGTAGAAGTCTGGAAGCTTGTCATTTTCTTGCTCCGGGTACTGACCTGAACAGTGAACCATTCTTCCACGTCTCTACGGTTGTTGGCCAGCACGGTTTCATACTGACAACGCATCTCATCCAGGACCCTGTTGAGGTCGATGGTGGGGGCAGTGTCCAGCTCTACACTGAGTCGGTCACCCAGCTGTTCACGAAGCAAGTCAACCTCCTGAAAGAGGAAATGGAGTAAAGAAAGTCACAGAGTGGTGGGGAAGAAGAATTCACCTTGACATCCCAAGGGCATCCCATTTCTGGGGAAGTAAGTAAAAGTATGGGATTTAGATTCAGATTGCTTAGGTTGACTCTCTTTTCATCATTCAGTTTCTGCATCCACAAAATGTGTATAATAATTTTACCTTTCCTAGAGAGTTATTGTGAGAGATATGAGTTGATGTTCATATAAAGCACTTATGAAAGTCCTTGTCACATAGGAAGGTCTCAATAAATGCTGTTATCATCAACACATGCTCAAAGGGAAAATATACCATGTTACATCATTAAGTTTTCCACTTTTTAGCTTTATCAACATGAGATAGTCATATACTTCATATTTTATGATTTAAAAAGTTTATAGATGTAGAATATTTTAAAATATTGGTCCAAATATTGCATAAGATGTTATCCCCTTTCTGAAGTGGCCTTCATGCCCTGTGTTTATCAGCCTGATTTTTGTACCTTATGGATTAGAGTTATGTGGCATAAAGCCTCCAAGGAAAGCCATTTGTAAAGTTACCTCCTTCACAAAAGCAATGGCAGGTGAACAATTTGGTCTTTCAAGTGGTACTGGCCAGGGCCCATTTCACATATACACCCAGAGATATGCCAGAGTCATCAGGCTGGACATTAGTGCCTCGAGTAATTTTGTTCCAGCTTTAGCAATATCTGCCCGAGTTTGATTTATATACACGAAACGAAATCTATCAGTTTGACTTTGTCACCTCCACATTCATTCAGCAATTTTACACTTTCCTTACCTCTTTGTGGTTTTTCTTAAGGCAAAGGAGATCTTCCTTCAGAGACTCCACATGGGCCTCCAGATCAGCTTTGCACAGAGTCAGCTCATCCAGGATCCCACGCAGGCCACCAATGTCCGTCTCTACCAGCTGGCGAAGAGACAGTTCAGACTCATACCTTTCACAGCAAAAGAGATACAGATAGTGCTTATTTTGCTAGACACTGTGCAAGATGCTGGGCATGCTGATGAATGACACTATTCAAGGAAGCCATATCCCAAATAATGTGAGCTTTGTGAGCATTCTTAGCTTAAAAAAAGCTTATGTAGAGAATATTTGTAGTGTGCATGTGTGTGTATGTGTGTGTGTGTGTGTGTGTGTGAGAGAGAGAGAGAGAGAGAGAGAGAGAGAGCCATGAATTATTTTCAAATTCAAATTTAACTTACTTTGACCTAAAGTCATCAGCAGCCAGTTTGCAGTTGTCAAGTTGCACAGCAAGTCTGGAATTCTCTGCCTTCGTGCATAAGATCTGCTAAGTAAGTTAGTTATATATAATAGAGGGCTCTTTGAAAGAAACTTAAATATTTATTCATTTAACAACTATACCATTATCTATCTTTTAAAAGTCTTTATAAGAAAGTATAAAATAGCTTGAAGCCTATTTTTCTTATTAAGCATGTCACTTCAATGAAGAAAAAAGCAGGACCATTCATAACATAAATATAGAAATAAAAAGGGTCCGTTTTTCAGTGGCCTAAAACATTTTGCAATATTCCTTGGCAGTTGAACTTGGACTTTTCTCCATAGGTAGTTGTGAGTGAGTTTATTTTGGCCATTCAATGATTACTGGCAGCCCCACGGCTCATGCTGATTTTTGCTGAATTTCAGCCCACCACCCTTTCCTCCTGGAGAACCCCTTTCCCTGGGGAGGGGGGGAACTTCCATAGAACAGCCTTTTTTTAGTATAAAGATAAAGCAAATCACAGATTGGGAGGGTGAAGCATTAGGGCAATGAAACACCAGACCTTTTGCTGAAGCTCTTCAATGGTGTCAAAGTAACACTGATAATCAGGGCACACCAGTGGGATATCCTCTTCACATTGCTCTCGAATCCTGCGTTCGAGCTCTGCGTTCATCTCTTCCAGGCCACGCACCTTCTCTAGATAGTTGGCAAGTCTGTCATTCAGGAACTGCATCGTCTCCTTCTCATTGCTGTTGAACACCCCATCCTCACACCAAGCACAGTTCCCCACCAAGCAAGGAATATTATAATTCCCAGCAAAGTAGCATGGTGTGAGGCAACTAGTTGGCAAGTGAGACCTGGATAGGAAGCTAGGGGTCTGGCATCTGGATGTAGCAGGGGCACTGGGGAGGCAGGTGGCCTCCATGGAACTGGTTGAAGCAAGAGCACAGTCGGAAGCCTGGGCACAGGATTCAGAGGAGCAGCACGTGGGGAAACGGTCAGAAGTCATCCTATTAGAAGTGAAGAACAAAGACTAGCTGCAAAACTCCAGTTGACTGGTTCCCAGAGTCTCCATCCCTCCTGATACTTTTATACAGCCTGCAAATGGGTATTTACAGAACATACCGGATGTTCTGTTTATCACTGTTGGTGCCAGTTTTCATATGAACATTCATTAGTGTTGTTTGTTTTCTGAGGAAGTTTTATGTCTCATAAAAGAGGCATAGCTTCAGGTTACTAAGTAAGGGCAATATTTCCATCTGCCAGTAGGATAAGACGCTTGGTTCAGAAAATCTTCATAAGATGCATTATCTTTTTGGTAGAATACGGAAAGGCAGAGGACATTTGGCCACTCAGTAATTGCAGATACAACTGATTACAAATAATAAAAATAATATTATCACAGATTTTGCTCCTGTATTGGAAATTGTTTATCTATCCTTTTAAAATTCATATTACATCTCATTAAATGCCATTTATTTGTTTGTGTACCATCATAAAATGTTCCATGTAGTTAACCATCTTTGCAATGCTTTTTATGGTCTTGTTGTGCTCACATGGTAGAGGAGTGAGGTGTGTACTGGGTTTAAAGTGTGTGTGCACATGCATATTTATGTGTGTGTGTGTGTGTGTGTGTATGAACTATGTCTACCTGTGTGCAAATTGAAAAGTCACTTTACAAATAACTGATGGGCATAATCTGTTGCCTCCAGGCCAAAATACAAATTGGTTATCAAGATCTGGAGTTGTGATCTTTGATTTCCTGAAACTTGCTTTCTCCATGTTACCTATACCTCATTTTTAGATTATGTATACTATTTTCACCTGTATTAATAATAAGAGTGAAATACAATTTCCAAGTTACAATCTTTTAGTTTCTTGGGAAACTAAACCCTCATTGGATACAGTTCAGAATAGGGGCAAGGAAGCTATAAAAGACTTTTTTTCTGAGATAGAATCTGTTTTCTCTTATTTACTTATTTTTTAAGGTCACAATTTCATAAAAATGTGAAATACTGGGGTTGGGGAATAAAATTTTATAATGTGAGTTCCAGACCAGCAGTTCCATTGGATGAAATCCCTGGTGCAGTACCAAATGGATAGCGATTTGAGACATAACTTTTTTGGATTTTGTTTTGAATTTCATCTCTATTATGTATGTAGCATACTCTCTTTCACTTTCCTTTGTATAATTGTGGTATGTATTTCATTTTCAAAGGTGGGCAGAACAGATTGCCTCTAGAATCTTTAAGATTTTTACTGGAAAAAGGCCCACTATTCTGACAAAGTTAAAATTTTCATGATCCAGAAAAAACTAAAAAAATTTTTCTAACTCTGAACACTACTTCCTAGGTAGCTGATGATGGAAAAACCAACCAAAAACAAACCAAGAGGTCTTAAATAGATGGACTTAAATAGTCTCTTAGTATGTATTACTCTCCCATCTAAATACTAACCAGGCCTGACCTTGCTTAGCTTCCAAGATCAGATAGGATTGGAACACTTTCAGGGTGGTATGGTTGTAGACTCTTGGGTTTGATTTTAGTGATTCTCTTTACATTTCAACACTTAATGCTAAATGTTCTTTTTTTATCTTTCAAGATTTTATTTAAATTCAAGTTAGTTTACATATAGTGTAGTATTAGTTTCAGGGGTAGAATTTAGAATTTAGTGATTCATCAGTTGCATACAAAAACCAGTGCTCATACCATCACTTGCCCTCCTTAATACCCATCACCCAGTTACCTCATCCCCCCACCCACTTCCCCTCCAGCAACCCCCAGTTTGTTCCCTATGTTTAAGAGTCTCTTGCCTCCCTCTCTGTCTTTGTCTTATTTTATTTTCCCTCTCCCTTCCCCTATGTTCATCTGTTTTGTCTCTTAAATTCCATATAAGAGTGAAATCATATGGTATTTGTCTTTCTCTGACTGACTTACTTTGCTTAGCATAACACCACCCATGCCATTGTTGCAAATGGCAAGATTTCATTCTTTCTGATGGCTGATTAATATTCCATTACATATAATGTAATATATATATATGTGATATACATATCACATCTTCTTTATCCATTCATCAGTTGTTGGACATTGGGGCTCTTTCTATGTTTTAGCTATTGTGGATTGTGCTGCTGTAAACATTGGGGTGCATGTGCCCCTTTGAATCACTATTTTTGTATCCTTTGGGTAAATATCTAGTAGTGCAACTGTTGGGTGGTAAGGCAGTTCTATTTTTAACTTTTTAAGGAACCTCTATACTGTTTCCCAGAGTGGCTGCACCAGCTTGCATATCCACCAACAGTGTGTGAGGGTTTCCCTTTCTCTGCATCCTCACCAACATCTGTTGTTTCCAAGTTGTTAATTTTAGCCATTCTGACCAGTGTGAGCTGGTATGTCATTGTGGTTTTTTTAATATAATTTTATTTTCTCATTGTGGTTTTGATTTGTAGCTCCCTGATGATGCATGATGTTGAAGATTTTTTTAAAGATTTTATCTATTTATTCATGACACACACACACACACACACACACACACACACACACACAGAGGAGAGAGAGAGAGAGAGAGAGAGAGAGAGAGAGAGAGAGAGAGGCAGAGACACAGGCAGAGGGAGAAGCAGGCTCCATGCAGGGAGCCCGACAACTCCATCCCAGGTCTCCAGGATCATGCCCTGGGCTGAAGGTGGCGCTAAGGTGCTGAGCCATCGGGCTGCCGGATGTTGAAGATTTTTTAATGTGTCTGTTAGCCATTTGTATGTCTTCTTTAGAGAAATGCCTGTTCATGTCTTCTGCCCATTTCACATTCTTGGAGTACTGATGGTATATTAATGCTGTTCTGCAATAGACGGGAGTTCAAGGAATCAAAAACATATTTGAAAATGGAAAGTTACAAATCTCTGAAAAAAAATCTAATTTCTACAGTAACTGAATGAGAATCCATGTCTTGGTTGTCTGTCATAGGTTCCAGCTAATTAAAATGAAGCATTGTGTTATTATTTTAAAGTAACTGCAGGTAAAAATAAGAAATATTTTCTTTTATCTTGAGCTAATTTCTATTTGTAAAATGTTGACATATGGAGAGAGAGAGAGAAAGAAAGAGAGAGACAAGTAGTGAGAGAACAAACACACAGGACTATTTATTTTGGGCTTGATTAATTAGATAGTATTGTATGACAATCTATAGCTTTAGTTCTCATCTTAGAATATTGAAATTACTGGGGCATCTGAGTAGCTCAACTGGTTAAGTGTTCTGACTCTTAATCTCAACTCAGGTCTTGAACTCACAGGGTTGTGAGTTCAGGTCCATGTTGGGCTCCATGCTGGGTGTGGAGCCTACTTTACAAAAACAACAAAGAAAAGAATATTGAAATTGTCCAGAATTCCTTTTTATCACATATTATCCTCAAAAGGAGGGAACACTGGGAATAAAGAAAATGAATAGATGCCATTAAAGGTCATGAGAAGATGCCATCATTGTTTCTTCTTGTAATATGCCCTTACCTCAGAAAATCCACTTACCGCTGCTAGACTCACTTTAGTAAAATACAAATCTATTTTTTGGTCACTTTCCACCTAGGAAATCCAGACTTTCTGGCTTGGCAAATACAACCTTTTCCAATCTGGTGCCAGTTTACTTTTCTAGGCTAATTTCCTGATACTTTGTCTCACAAACCCTGTAGTCATCCTTGACTGTACATCCTTGACTGTAGTCATCCTTCAAGCTTTGTAGGTGGCGTTGCCTTGATCCATTGCTCTTCTGCCACCCGGCATGATCCTACTTGTTAAGACAGCTAGAATGGCATTCAGCAGCCTCATGCTGAGATGGAGGCTTTTCCTTGCACTCTGCATACACCTCCACTACAGCGGTTGTCACAGCTCTTTAAATTTTTAGTATTTTTATCTTTATTGGTCTTTTTCTTGTTTGGAAAATGTCTCTTTTAAGATGGACATATTTTTCTTATCCTTAGCACTTGGGACATAGGCCCTTAATAAATGCTTGCTAAAAATATAACTGCTTGGCTTAGTCGACACATGACATATAATTGCCAATGAAAGAAATTGAACATTGCCGGACAAGGAAGATTGGCAGAGGACAAAGAGCAATGTCCTCAAGTCATAATGTTTACGTTTTCATTCCAGTGCTGTTACTAACTCACTATATTGTCTTCATCGAGTCATGCAACTCCTTTGGGACTTAAATAGTCCTTGCTGTAGGGAAAAATAATAACCTGTCACTTCTACATCAAGTTGTCAAGGCATAAACAATATGGATAGCTCTCATCTTGCTTCCCAATAACTCCCTTATTGCCAGGTACATATTCTTTTTTTTTCTTCCAAACTTAAAAAGTTTGAGATGAAATTTACATATATTGAAATGCAGTTTTGACTGCATTACCTATGTAACCCTTACCCCAGTCAAGATATCTAACATTTCCATGATACTAGAATGTTCCTGTGTACCCTTTTTCACTCAGCCCCCACCTCCCAAAGGTAAGCACTACTCTGATTCTGGTTACCAGAGATTGATATTCCCTATCTATGAGTTTCATAAGTAAAATCACACAGTATACATACTTTTGTATCTGATTTGACTCAACATCATAGTTTTTATTTCATCCATGTTGTCAATTGTACCAGTAGCATTTTCTTTCTTTCTTCCTCTTTCTTTCTTTTTTCTTTCTTTCTCCTTCCTTCCTCCTTGCCCTCCCTCTCTCTTTCCTTCCTTCCCCCCTCCTTTCTTTCTTCCTTCCTTCTCTCCTTCTCTTTCTTCCCTCCTTCCTTTTTCTTTTTCTTTCTTTCTTTCTTTCTTTCTTTCTTTCTTTCTTTCTTCTTTCTTTCTTTCTTTCTTTCTTTCTTTCTTTCTTTCTTTTTCACCTTCTTTCCTTCTCTCCCTCCCACTCTCTTTCCTTCTTTCCTTCCCTCCCTTCTCCTTTCCTTCTTTCCTTTCCTCCCTCCCTTTCTTTCTTTCTTTCTTTCTTTCTTTCTTTTCTTTCTTTTTTAGCTGAAGAGTATTTCATTGTATGAATATACTACAATGTGTCCATTCTCCTTTGAATGAACACTTGGAGTATTTCTTATTTGGGGCTGTTATGAATAAAATTCCCATAGATATTCTTGTACAAATATTTTTGTGGATATGTATTTAATTTCTTTTAGGTAAATATTTAGGAGTAGAATGATTGTGTCATAGAGTAGGTATATGTTTCCTTTTATAAGAAATCACCAGACCTTTTCCTGAAGTGATTATACCTTACCTTATATCTTACCAATAATGTAGGAGAGATTTAACTTCTACATTTGAGATTTAACTCACCAACATTTGGTGTTGTCAGATATTTTAATATAAACAGTTTAGTCAGTGTAAAGTGTTCTCTCGTAGTTTTTTACATCTCTCTGGTGACTGATGTTGAGCAACTTTTCATGCATTTATTGGCCATTTCAATATCTTCTTTTGTAAAGCAACTATTCAAGTCTTTTGCCTATTTTTCTTGGTCTTTTTATCCAAGAGAAAGTATATGCCCCTTGGCAACACATTCTCTACTGTCCCTATAAATTTACCATTTCTAATGTTCTTTCATGCTTCTTGTGGTCTGAGATTCCATCTGGTAAAATTGCTGTTTTAAGCCAAAAGGACTTCCTTTAGTGTTTCCCACATCATAGGGATAACATTTTGTAATCCAAGCCAATCTATTTCAGTGGATAAAAGTATCATTAGGGTAAATGCACAGGAGCTGTAAAATAAAGTGGTGATAAAAATCATTGTTTTGCTTAAGATTATCAAAAAGTAAAATTACAAGAAAACTTTCTAAAGTGGTTATTACATGCTATTGCATAAATGAAAGGTTTTATTTCTGGAAATACTTTGTTTTTCTTAAATTTCTCTCTCTTTATAAAATAATATTATTCTTCTGAATTAAAATGAAATTTAAAGCATTTAAGGATTACTATAGAAAACATTTAACAGGGCAGCCTGGGTGGCTCAGCGGTTTAGTGCTACCTTCAGCCTGGGGCGTGATCCTGGAGACCTGGGATCGAGTCCCACATTGTGCTCCCTGCATAGAGCCTGCTTCTCCTTCTGCCTATGTCTCTGCCTATCTCTCTCTCTCTGTCTGTCTCTCATGAATAAATAAATAAATAATCTTTAAAATAAAACATTTAACAGTGTTAGCATCGTGCTAATTATAGGCTAAAATAGTTGAGAAAATGGTATTGGTAAAATTTGTTGATAGTTTTTCTAATGACAGATCATGACAAAAATATGTGCTTTTTTATTGTCTTTGTTGAATATAATTTTTGCTCTGGATTATAAGCTTCAAAATGTATTCACATAGTTATTTTTGTTTATATTATAAAGTGATTTATTTATTCTTGAAATTCAATTTACTTAAAGTAAAGAAACAAAACAGTCTGCTCATTTCTCCTACTCCCCACTTCCCTGCCTCTGATAACCAATCTTTTCTCCACAACCATCAACTTTGTTTCATTTATTTGCTTTTGATTCCACATATGAGATATCATATGGTATTTATCTTTCTCTGTCTGACTTATTTTACTTAGCATAATGCCCTCAAGGTCCTTCCATGTTATTGCAATGGGAAGATTTCATTCTTTTTTATGGCTGAATAATATTCTGTACATGTATATAGGTTGTTTCTTTATCTTGGCTATTGTAAATAATGCTGCAATTAACATAGGAATAGGAGTGCATATATCTTTTTTAAAAAAGGATTTTAATTTAAGAGAGAGAGTAAGAGAGCATGAGTGGGAGGGGAAGGGGTGGAGGGAATGGGACAAGCAGACTCCCCACTGAGCAGAAAGCCCCACCTGAGGCTTGATCCCAGGACCCTGAGATCATGACCTGAGCAGCAAGCAGATGCTTAACTGACTGAGCCACACAGGCACCCCTGGGAATGCATATATGTTTTTGGATTAGTGTCTTCATTTTCTTCAAATACACAGAATAATTTCTGTTATCATGTCATAATTCTATTTTTATTTTTTTGAGGAACCTCCATACTGTTTTCCATGGTGTCTGCACCAATTTACATTCCCACCAGCAGTCCACAAGGGTTCGCTTTTCTCCACATTTTGCCACCACTTATTATTTATTATCTTTTTGATAACTAGCCATTCTGACTAATGTGAGAAGATATCTCATTGTGGTATTTATTTGCATTTCCCTGGTGATTAATGATGTAACATTTTGTACCTGTTGGTCATTTGTATGACTTCTTTGGAAAAATGTCTATCCAGAACTTCTCTCATTTTTAAATTGGATTATGTTTTTTCTATGGAGCTGTATGTGTTCTTTATATATTTTGGACATTTGGCCCTAATCAGATACACAATTTGTAAATATTTTCTTCCATTCAGTAGATTGCCTTTTCATTTTGTTGATGATTTTCTTTGCAGTGCAGAAGCTTTTTAGTTTGATATAGTACCCCTTGTTTGCTTTTGTTGCTTTTGCTTTGGGGATCAAATTTAAAAAACCACAGCTAAGATCTATATCCAGGAGCTTACTGCCTATGTTTTCTTCTAGGAGTTCTATTGTTTCAGGTCTTACATTCCAGTCTTTAATCCATTTTGTTATATCTTATTCTTTCATTTGGAAGATATTCCTCTTTTTCTTCATCTTGCTTGACTCTCTATGTTGATTTCTGTATAGTAGATGAAAGAACCACCTCTCCCTGTCTTGAAGGAATGGCCTTATGTAGGAGACGAGTCTTGTTTTTCAGCCCTGCCCTGGCTCTTGATCATGTCTCAAACCTCTGTGCTTGTCCAAGGAGCCTATTATATTTTTAATAGCTATCAGCATCCCAGTTGAGGATGTGCTAAGACCTGTCAGTGCCCCAAAGGGGAAGATCTTAGCCAGCATCTGGATTTATTCTGACTGGGAGCCAGACCCTTAGGCATTAACTTTTTAAAGTATGCAAACTATATAGTCCTATGGGACCGTAAGAATAAGCTGCACTGGCCAGCAAAGCCAGGTGATCTGGGGGGTATCCTCTGAGCAGCAGTCACAAAAATAGGGGCTCCTGATGAGTTTATAAACCCTTTCTGGGTCATACCACTAAGCTGGAGCAAAGGTAGAAGGAAAGCACCAAGATGGTATCTATTGTCTATGTTCCTTGAGAGTAGATCAACACTAAATGTGTGCCCAATCTGGAGCCCTCCTCTCCAGCTGAAGCTCCAGGACAAGCAAGAGGCCTCTTCTTCACAGAAAGGCTGGGGGGTATACATTGTCTATTTAGTTTTCTTGGGGTGGCAGCCTGCCAAGAACTGTCTCCCCAGTTGCCGTTGTTTGGTGGAACCCAACAGTTCAGTCTCTCCCCAATAGCCTCGCAATCAAGGGGTGTTCCTTGGGCAGCAGCTGCAAATTCAGACATACCAAACAAAAACCAGGGCATCAAACGTGTGTAAAGTTCCCTTTCAGGAGACACTAATGCTCTGAAGTGCTGCAGAGGGTGAGGGTGAAAAATAGAACCCACCCTCTGAGGTCTCTCTGTGTGTTTAATTAGATGCTTGCCCCTCAGGCACAATCATGATGATTAGCTATAGGCCTCTTGGAAAGACCAAGCTCCTGAGTAAGAAGAATTCTTTTTCCTTTGGTTACAGTCCTGTGGGACACATGAGTATAAGCTCCACTGGCCACAACAGGTGTCTTTTGGTAGCAGTTCCAAAAATTGGGGTGCCAGGCAGGGGTCTGAGCTCCTTCCTGGGTGACACAGATTATTACAGTCCCATGGGACCAGGAACCAGAACCAGGCGAACAAGATGCAACCGCGAGACAGCAGTGGCTGCAAAAACCCGGGCACCAGCTAAGTCTAATAAATGCTCCCTCCTGAGAGATACTCCAGCTGTGGAGCATGCGCAGGAGAATGCCAAGATGGTGCCCACCAGTCTCAGGCCAGTGCTGTCCCTGCAGGCTCCTAGGTGTGTGTGAAGTAGTGCTTGCCCCTCAGCCACCCACGCTTTAGTATGAGCAGGTGCACCTCCTTCACTTGAAGTCTGGGCTCAATGGGACGCCACTAGCTGGTCCTTGCGCTGGTGAGTCCAAGCGCAAGCCCCTTAAGAGCCATTTCTCAGATTGCTCCCATGTTGGGCTTGGGATGCAAGCCCTTCCATTGGTTTTCGTGATTGGATGTTTTGGGGGCTTGTCTTTCAAGTGCGTGTCTGAAAATTGGGATCCCTGAGGTGGAATTTGAATGCTTAGCTACTCAGGGAGAGGCTCTGGATTTTTTGTTCCTTCCTGGTTGTGGATCACCCCCACCCCCAGGCGGTGGGCGGGCGGGGGTGGAGGGATGATGGTGGAGGTGGGTGGCGATGCTATGCCCCAGCCTCTCCTGCCTGCTTCCGTGGCCTGGTGTGTCACTCAGCCAGCCATTAAGTTTTTGTAAGAGGAAGTTGCTGCATAGGTAGCTGTAGACCAGTGTATCTGTGGGAGGAAAGGCATTCAGGAGCTTCTCAGTCTTCATCTTGAACAAGAACTCAAAAGTGATCTTTCATCTAAATGTGAGACAAGAATCCATCAAAATCCTAGAGGAGAACACAGGCAACACCCTTTTTGAACTTGGCCACACCAACTTCTTGCAAGATACATCTATCAAGGCAAAGGAAACAAAAGCAAAAATGAACTATTGGGACTTAATCAGGATAAAAAGATTCTGCACAGCTAAAGAAACCGTCAACAAAACTAAAAGACAACCTACAGAATGGGAGAAGGTATTTGCAAATGACATATCAGATAAAGGGCTAGTATCCAAGATCTATAAAGAACTTCTTAAACTCAACAGCAAAGAGACAAACAATCCAATCATGAAATGGGCAAAAGACATGAACAGAAGTTTCATCAAAGAAGACATACACATGGCCAACATGCACATGAGAAAATGCTCCGCATCACTTGCCATCAGGGAAATATAAATCAAAACCACAATGAGATACCACCTCACACCAGTGAGAATGGGGAAAATTAACAAGACAGGAAACAACAAATGTTGGAGAGGATGTGGAGAAAGGGGAACCCTCTTGCACTGTTGGTGGGAATGTGAACTGGTACAGCCACTCTGGAAAACTGTGTGGAGGTTCCTCCAAGGGTTAAAAATAGAGCTACCCTATGACCCAGCAATTGCACTGCTGGGTATCTACCCCAAAGATGCAGATGCAGTGAAAGGCTGAGACCCCTGCACTCCAATGTTTATAGCAGCAATGTCCTCAATAGCCAAACTGTGGAAGGAGCCTCGGTGTCCATTGAAAGATGAATGGATAAAAAAGATGTGATCTATGTATACAGTGGAATATTACTCAGCCATTAGAAATGACAAACACCCACCATTTGCTTCAACGTGGATAGAATTAGAGGGTATTATGTTGAATGAAGTAAGTCAGTCAGAGAAAGACAAACATTATATGGTTTCACTCATACAAGGAATATAAAAAATAGTGAAAGGGATTAAAGGGGAAAGGAGAGAAAATGAGTGAGAAATATCAGAGAGGGTGACAGAACACGGGGTAGTGGAAGGGGAGGTGAATGGGGGGACGGAGTGACTGGGTAACAGGCACTGAAGGGGGCACTTGACGGGATCAACACTGGGTGTTATATATGTTGGCAAATCGAACTCCAATAAAAAATATACAAAAAAAGTGATCTTTCAGATGATACTTTTTTTTAAATCAGCTTTATCTAAAAGTGTTTTCATTTTCCTTCCATTTTGTTTTTTGTTTTTGTTTTTAAATTTTATTTGTTTATTCATGAGAGACAGAGAGAGAGAGAGAGAGAGAGAGAGAGGCAGAGACACAGGCAGAAGAATCAGGTTCCATGCAGGGAGACTGATGTGGGACTTGATCCCAGGTCTCCAGGATCATGTCCTGGGCCGAAGGCAGGCGCTAAACTGCTGAGCCATCCAGGGATCCCCCTTCTTCCATTGAAAGTGGTTTTTACAACTATAAAACTCTGGGTTAATACTTTTTAAAAATGTTTCCAGGACTTACTTATTTTCTTTCTTTCTTTCTTTCTTTCTTTCTTTCTTTCTTTCTTTCTTTCTTTTTTCTTTCTTTCTTTCTTTCTTTCTTTCTTTCTTTCTTTCTTTCTTTCTTTCTTTTCTTCTTTTCCTTCCTTCCTTCCTTCCTTCCTTCCTTCCTTCCTTCCTTCCTTCCTTCCTTTCTTCTCTTTCTTTCTTTCTTTCTTTCTTTCTTTCTTTCTTTCTTTCTTTCTTTCTTTTCTTCTTTCGACTTTATTTATTCATGAGAGACACAGAGAGAGAGGTAGACACAGGGGCAGAGGGAGAAGCAGGCTCCTCACTGGGAGTGGGATATGGGACTCCATCCCCAGACCAGGATCACACCCTGAGTGGAAAGCAGACTCACTCAACCGCTGAACCACACAGGCTTCCACCTCACCCCCACCTTTTTTTTTTTTTTTTTTTTCCTCCAGGACCTTTAAAATGAGATTTGATTGTCCTCTGACCTCCATTTTTTCTGAATAGAAGCCTGGTGTTCTTTTCTCTTTGCTGCCCTCTAATGTGTATTTACTCCTTTTATTTTTTTAAAGGTGTGCTTAATTGGTTTTAGCCAATAATTGCTGGGTCACTTGGTCCTGTTCCACAGGAGGCTGCTCAGGTTCTGTTCAGTTTTTTCTTTCTTTCTTTCTTTCTTTCTTTCTTTCTTTCTTTCTTTCTTTCTTTCTTTTTTTGTTTTTTGTTTTTTATGATAGTCACAGAGAGAGAGAGAGAGAGAGAGGCAGAGACACAGGCAGAGGGAGAAGCAGGCTCCATGCACCGGGAGCCCGACGTGGCACTCGATCCCGGGTCTCCAGAATCGCGCCCTGGGCCAAAGGCAGGCGCCAAACCGCTGCGCCACCCAGGGATCCCTGTTCAGTTTTTTTCAATTCCATTTTTCTTTCTTTTAGTATTTATAATTTTGATCTGTCTTACGATTACTTTGAGTTAGCTTAATTCACTGACCTCACTCCAATTTGGCAATTTACAATCTGCTATTAAGGCCATCTGTTGAATTCTTTTTTTTTTTTTTTTTTAATTTTTATTTATTTATAATAGTCGCACACAGAGAGAGAGAGAGAGAGAGAGAGAGAGAGAGAGAGAGGCAGAGACACAGGCAGAGGGAGAAGCAGGCTCCATGCACCGGGAGCCCGACGTGGGATTCGATCCCGGGTCTCCAGGATCGCGCCCTGGGCCAAAGGCAGGCGCCAAACCGCTGCTCCACCCAGGGATCCCCATCTGTTGAATTCTTTATTTCAGATTGCACTCTTTAGTTTCCAAAACCAAAAATAGTTTTTATTTGCTTCTCTCTTATTTAATTTAAATAATTCAAATTTAATTTTGTTATTAATTTATTAAATAAAAATCTAAAATTTCACTTTTCTGGTGAGTTTCTTCATCTAGTTCTCTCTTTTCCTTTCACATTATATTCATCTTTCCCTATTCTCATGAAAATACTTACAATAAATTTTATAAACTGTTATAAAATTCTTGTCTATTAATTCTGACATCTATGTATCTATGGACCTGTTTTTATTGGCTGATTTTTCTATTTATTATGGATGACATTTTCCTGCTACTTCATATGTCTGGAAAATTTTGTTTTGTTTTGTTTTAGAGCTAGTTATTTATTAGAGAGAGAACATGTGTATGGGGGGAGGGGCATAATGAGAGGAAGCTGACTCTCCACTAAGTGCAGAGCCACAAAAATGGGGCTCCAAGCAAGGCTCCATGTGGGGCTCAATTCTACAACCCAACATCATGACCCATGCCAAAACCAAGAGTCAGTTGCTTAACTGACTCTTAACCATTCAGGCACACCCTATCTGGCAGTTTTAAATTATATATTGTTCATTCTAGATGATATATTTTATCATATATTTTAGGAAGTCTTGATATGTTGTAGATAGAGTGCTGAGTGTTGAGTTTTGTTCTCACAAGAAGTTAAATCAAGATTCTCTTGATCCTCGCAGGCCTGGTGTTAGACTTTTCTAGAGTAAGTATAATTTGTTGTGTTCTTTACTCTAGGTTGTGATTTTTATTATTTTGGTGTTTCCTTCTGGAACATCAGTTGAATGCCAGAGGTAGTGAGAGCTTTGTCATCTCTGAATGTGCTGGGAACTTCAGTATCTGTTCATATTGGCTGACTTCTGGTATCTCCATTCAGCTCTTTATCCCCCAGCAGCCAGTCTGTTAGCCTCATGGAATTTTATCCTGCATGCAACCCAGCCCTTTGCAAGTATTTGATAGAACTTTTACACAGACTTGCACACCTTCCTTCATATGTCTTCTTCCTCTCTAGAACACTTGTGCAAATTCCAGCTCTTTAAATTCCCATTTAGATACGGAGTTGTGCCTCCATATTCAGAGCAGAATACATTATGTCTTTTTTAAATTCTCTCTTCCTTCTCTGCTCCTATGCTTACTTAGTGTCATAACCCTGCTGTCTAATCTCTCTTTGACACCTTCTTCTCTTTTAAATCTCTTTGGCCACCAGCTCTAGTGGTCTTTGACTCTCTTTTTTACTCTTTCTCCTGCTTATCACCATGGCAACAATCTTAATTGTTCTCAATTTTATGGTATCACAGCACTTTACTAATACTACTAGCAGAACATTTATATTTTTTGTTATAATACAGTACTCAGCATTCAAAAATAATTGTTAATTGTACATAGGAATGAATGAGTATTATGTTTCTTTTCTTTAAATTTTTATTTATTTATGATAGTCACACACAGAGAGAGAGAGGCAGAGACACAGGCAGAGGGAGAAGCAGGCTCCATGCGCCGGGAGCCCGATGCGGGACTCGATCCCGGGTCTCCAGGACCGCGCCCTGGGCCAAAGGCAGGCGCCAAACCGCTGCGCCACCCAGGGATCCCGAGTATTATGTTTCTATCTACCTGACCTGCTAGACAGTCTGCTCATTTTGAGCAGGGATAATAAAATATAGGGCACATAATTAGATATTTAATAAATGTTTACTGAATGAATTATAACATTATGAAGTTACTATTTTTTTTTTACATAAACAACACATCAGGTCACTGGAAGTTGATGTTATATCTTCATATCATGTTCAGTGCTTCCCAATTTACCTTAAACCATTTTTTGGTAGGACAAGTTAGGGAAAGTATACTTGTGACCGTGCTGATATAATGGACCATCTGATATGCAAGGCCATTTAGTTTTCTTAAAACAATAAGAACAATAAAAGCAAGAAATATTTGCCTGTACAGTATTTTTTTTTTGGTTTTGCAGATACTCTGTTTTTCTTAAAATGTTGACTTTTAGAGTTAAGAAGTACATTGGATGAATACATTTAATGAATTAATAGGAATAAACAAACATAATTATAGACATTTGTGCTATGCCAGAGATGGAAAATTTATTAGTATGATCATGAAGAAGATCTTCAGTTCCCAGAAAGATACCACCCAACACTGGAAACAATCCCCAAAGCACCAAAGAAAGATAAACTTTAATACGAAGGAAATGAAAAACTTTGGGAAGCCAATAGCATCCACATATTCAAATTGCCTTTGGTCACTAATATCTACCACGTGGCCACTGAAAGTCTCTTGGTTTCTTTTTGAGCAAGGGTTTTCAGGGATAATGTCATCCTTGTTCCAACTTAGAAAGCACAGTCAATTAGTTGTAGGTACTGAGACAGGTGGACACTAAAGCTTCTGAGTTCTTCATTGTCAGGCATGGAGCGAAACAGCCCATCATTCAGCAGCAGCTTGAGATGCAGGGCTCACAGGAGGGCTGAGTGTAGGTTGTGAGGTTGAGGGTCTCCAGGCCTGGGGTAGGGTGGCTGGAGTTGAGCAGGAAGCAGGTGGGCACACAGGGCTGAGGAATATGGCAGGGTGGGGGGCAGTTGTCACAGCAGGTTGGTTCCAGTAACCAAGTCGTGTGTGGACAGGTGCTAGGCAGGCAGACTCCACACCGGCAGCATTTGTCAGAGGAGCAGATGGTGGTGGCAGGGCCAGTGGGTACGCTGCAGCAGCAGGGAACGCAGCAAGCCATGGCGTGGGAATCTGTGTTTTAAATTGATTTGGTTGTAACAATAGATGAGGCTTCTAGGATGTGCATGTTTCCTCTTGCTTTGAGACTCTTATATACCCTCCCCAGTGGGTGTTGGTCCAACCAGAAGGCTTCTTTCCTGGTTCTTGTTTATGTTAGTGTACACCCATTATCCTTTGATTGGTTTGACATTTAGATGCTTGTAAAGAGTCGCTATTCTACCTAATTAACATTTATTTGAGTTCCTTGCTAAATCTGAACTGATTACTCTTGTTGTTTGTGACTGGAACACAAGTTTTATGACATATCACCAAAAGCTTCTGCTATTATAATTCCAACACCAGACTTTCTGGGGAATATTGCACAATAGTATACCTGCACTATGTAGGCCTTATCTCTAGTGCAGGACTAATGTTTATTCTCTTTGCCTTTATCTGTATCAGTGGGCCTGATGATGTATTCTTGTTTGAAAAAGTTGAACTTAAGTTTAGTAACTTTCTTTTAGCTTTGGGACTTTAAAATATTACTTAATTTTTTGTTAAGCTATAATCAACGTGTAACGTATTAAGTGTTGGGACTTTTGAAGATCATATCTTAACATGCTTTTGAGAAACATGGGCAGACTTGTAAAAGACAGCTATTTTTCCATTTTTGACCATACGTATTATGTATTTATTTAAAAATTTGAATAAAATAGAAGAGTATAAAGAAAACTCATAATCTTATCATCAAGAGAAATTCTCTATGAATATTTGCATATATTCCTCTAGTCATTTTTCTTTCTTTTTTTTTATAAATTTATTTTTTATTGGTGTTCAATTTGCCAACATATAGAATAACACCCAGTGCTCATCCTGTCAAGCGCCCCCCTCAGTGTCCGTCACCCAGTCACCCCCATCCCCCACCCACCTCCCCTTCCACCACCCCTAGTTCGTTTCCCAGAGTTAGGAGTCTTTCATGTTCTGTCTCCCTTTCTGATACTTCTAGTAATTTTTCTATACATTTTTTATTATTTTGTTATGTTACTGGAATCATTATACCTACTATTCTGTATCTTGCCTTTTTGCTTAAACATAATATATTTTCATTATCTCCAATTCTTAAGTATATTTGATAATGTTATTTTTAATGTCTCCTAGCATTCATCATATAGTTATACTTCTAAGTTACTTAAGAATTTTATATGATTAATTATTTAGGTTATTTGCAAGGTGGTAATTGTGGCAGTAGTAACAACTATGGATAGAAATCTTTATTCACATTTCTGATCATCTTAGGAACAGAAATAATTATTGGATAGAATTATTGGAGCAAATACTAGTTAACAATATTTTAAGACCTTTGATATTCATTGTCATACTGCCCTCCAGAATGGTTCTCTTTGCCTCTTTCTATTTATGTATCCCCACAAGCTGTATTTGAGAATTACCATTTCCCTGTACTTTTGATGGATATTTTATTTGCCAATTTGTTGGGTGAAAATGAAATTTTGTTATTGTTGTATTTGTATTTCTTTTTATAACGAGTTAGGTTGAGACATTATTTCATATGTGCATTAGCCATTTATTTCTCTATTGAGAACTGGCTTGCTTTGTTTCCTTCTCTTACTGCTAAGTGTGGGAAAGTCGAATTTGTAGCTTATATCTGCATCCTAAGTAAAAGAAAAATTCAAGACCATGCTACTAGTATTCACATGAAATTACCACCAATAGAAATCGAAGTTAAGGGCCTAAGTTAATCTGTCTACATTTTATTTTATTCAGTTTTTTTTTCAAGTAGTGCATTTTCTCCCTAAATCAAATGTATCTGTGGTAGGAAACACCTGGACTCTTTCATTCCAATACATCATTTAGGCTTCAGGCATGTTTCAATATTTAAGAGGGAACATGGAGTGGCCTTCTGTGCAGGATCATCCTGACCCTCACATTATTTACACTTAACATTGATTCACTCATTCTTCAAGTCATGATTCTTCTCATTTGCTTCCCACTTCCTAATTTAAGTATACCTGTGTCCCTGTGCATGATGGAGGAGCATGTCTGTGTGTTTTTCTGGAAGGGGTATAGATTCAAGATGATCATATTAGGCGTCAGAAGAACTCTTTACTGGTCCCAGTCCGGCTGATAGCCTTTCTTGTTATGGCAAGTCATTCACATTTTAGATTTTCATCTTTCTCCTCTGCAAAATAAGGATCATAATATCTACATTCTTCTACTCAGGAGATTGTTGTCCATAGAAAACCATAAAGTGTTACACAAAGATAATCATTATCCAAGTAAGTTGCAGATCAAATTCAAAGTGAGAGAAAGGAGAAAGAAATAGTTTAAAGAAGAAAAAATATATCTGTAGATAGTAAAAGAGCAACCTTATAGAAAATAGCAAACATTTATCTGAAGGTTCATACCTACAATTAAATAAAATAGTGGCACAGAAATTAATAAACTTCAAATTTTAAAAAAGTTCTCTATGACTCTGCTTGGAAGAAAGGATTTGTAATCTCTGCTAGATTTCAACCAGATTTATCTTTGAGTGAATACCTGCCAAATTGCTCACTCTTTTGCTTAGGACTGATTAACATTTTCAGTATTTTAAAAATAATTTAATGGACATTTATTGGGCAGTTCCCACGTGCCAAGCACTGTGATAAATGCTGGATACACAGCAGTGAACAAAATACACATCATTCTTGCTGTCATGGAACTTGGAGTCTGACGGAAGGTTTATTATGCACATATTATTATAAGTTCCTGTTGTTATACATTATGGTAGAAGAGTTTCAAGAGATAAAAATTATAAGCAGAAGGAAATTATTTTGACATTTTAAGAAAAACATTACAGAGGAGTTTGCAGATTCTCACATAATTCCATGGCAGAAAGAAATCTGTCTCTTATTTAGAATGCAGTGTTACTTTGAGTCAGGCTTATAAGGCTAGAGAAATTGTTACTGTTCTGTGTAGAATGTTATGTTTCCATAATTACAAATAATATGTAAAGTTATAGATTAGAAACAGTTGTAAAATAATAAGCTTATGATAATAAACATCTCTCTTATTGAAAAGATTTGCAACACTTTATTAAAATTTCTTCTCTTTGCCATGGTCTAAGAGACCTGGGAATAACTCTCTTTTGTTTGTAAATTAAGACAGTGAATCCTAGAGAGGTGAGCTAATTTGCCTTAGATGGCCTGGTGACTAACTTGTTATATAATAAATATAGAACCTATTGAAATTGAGCTACCCCTTTTTTGTGGTTTAACATGTAAGTTTAAAGTATGTGTCAGAGATACTAAACATTTTATTTTTAGAAACAAAGAGCCCCTTTTTCCTTTAAGTGAATGCAGGAAAAGCATGGTGATTCTTGATTAGATGGTAGATTTTCAAGTTGCTGAAAATCTTTTTTTTTTTTAAGATTTTATTTATTTATTCATGATAGTCACACACACACACACAGAGAAAGGCAGAGACACAGGCAGAGGGAGAAGCAGGCTCCATGCACCGGGAGCCCGGCGTGGGATTCGATCCCGGGTCTCCAGGATCGCGCCCCGGGCCAAAGGCAGGCGCCAAACCGCTGCGCCACCCAGGGATCCCAAGTTGCTGAAAATCTACATACACATACACACACAAGAATTTGCCCAGTTTTAATTATACTGTCTATAGTCAATGGGAGTGTGGGGAAGGAGAAATTCTTCCTCTACCATTAAAGGTTTTCCAGCTGGCCCAAGAATTAAATTTACATGAGACAGATTAGGAGGAGAAAACACCAAAGGTTTATTATGTGCATATGGAAGGCAAATAATGAAATTGAGACCTAAAAAAATTACCAAAGCAGGCAATTTTTATACTTTGAGGGCAAAGAGACAAGATGTGAGAAATTGACAGGTCAAAGAAAACTTAACTTTGGGAACTTCAAATAGTAAGGAATGGTAAACAGAAACTGGGCTATGGCAGTAAATTAGTAAAAGGTAGCAAGGTTTGTTTATACATCCTTCTCAGCTCTACATTGCCTAACTGGTGATAATGAGGATTGTCTTTACCTCCTGGTACAGGGAGGGTACCTTTCACATGGGGAGATTTATTTCCTGCTTTCACTGAGACAGAAGAGGGGCTGGATGTCCTTGCATAGGCCGTCTCTTAAGTAATTTTTATTTAAAATAATCAGTATAAAAAATCAGTATGCCAATGTGACACATTTTGGGGTGGCTTGCCCTTAGCCCTACAGGGGTATCGGTGATAGTGAAGACATAAATTAAAAGTTGATAATAAAAAGAAACAAAATATGATTGTTAGTTTCTTGCTTCAAATCTCTCTTTGCTTATAGGTTTTAGTCTTAAAGCCCTTGGCTTAGGGAGCCCCAACCTTAGGGTCTCTGCATTTCTTCTTTCCTCCTCCCCTTACCCTCTTCTCTCCATTTTCAGTGCACTCAATCCATGAGTTAGTAAGCTGCTGTTGTGTCTGGAACACCCCCCCCCCCACACACACACACCACCTCTCCTGCCTTGTCATCTTTCAATGCTTAGCCTGGAGAGCTCAGAGGCTTTCCATAACTCTCCCTCCCCCTGACACTGAATCACCAAATCTGGGATTAGTTCCTCTGTGTGCTTGCATGCCTTACTGCTCACACCTTGTCACGGCAGGAACCACATGGCATTATAAATATATTCATACACTGTATGTAGAACACATGTGTTGTGATTATAATAACTTACCTGTTTTGGGGCTCCTGGTAGGGTCAGTCAGTTAAGCATATGACTCTTGGTTTTGGCTCAAGCCATGATCTCATGGGTCATGAAATTGAGCTCCATTTTGGGCTCTGTGCTCAGCAGGGAGTGTGCTTGAAGGTTCTTTCCCTCTGCCCCCCCCCCCACAAATAAATATATAAATCTTAAAAAAAATAACATACTTGTCTTTCACCAGATATGAAAGAAACTTGAGAGCACTCTAGGTAATAACATTTCTTTTATCTTTATACTTCTAGCACAGATATGGTGCCTGGCATAGGGGAAGCACTCGTGAAATATTGGCCAAACAAATGAGTTAATATACTAAATCCCTTATTGGAAGTATTGTAGGTTGTGTTCCATGTGCCCTGTGGCTGCTAAGTTCTCTTCATTCAGACCGCTAACAAGCCTGTGAGATCCTCTGAGAAATCCCTCTCTGGAGAGACTGGCAGGCACACTAAGGGCATTTAGAAACATGTTTATTGAAAGGCATTTACTTCGTCCCTTCCTTGCTTCCTTGCCCTGCCTTTTTTTTTTTTTTTGCATATATTCTTTCGATTTTAGCTCAATGCTTTTCAGATTTTGACTTGTGCCTTTGTATATGAATGACACAAATATACATTATACATGTATCATAGATGTATACATTATATGTGTTATATATATATATATTATATAGGTATTCTCTCTCTAAGTAAGGTTGGAAAAAGGATAATTTGCTCAAGATAAAATTAAGTAGGTTGGTAAAAAGAAGTAAAATTAAGGCATAGATTAAATCATGTTTAATCAAGACTCTAGCTCTACTTCTTAGCTCATGACCTGAAGAGTTTTGGCATTTTGTTGATCACTGAGGTTGAACTTCTGTGCAGAGGATGGTGGCAAGTAGAGATATATTCCTAGTGCCCTGATTCTAGAACTCTACTTAAGTTCTCCTTAAGGGAAAGTGAAGTCAAAAAGTGAAGTCAAAATTGGTAGGCCCACTAAATGACCCAGATCTTAGAACTGAATATCTGCTACTTTTTTTTTTTTTAAGATTTTATTTGTTTATTCATGAGACACAGAGAGAGAGAGAGAGAGGCACAGGCACAGGCAGAGGGAGAAGCAGACTCCATGCCGGGAGCCTGATGCTGGACTTGATCCTGGGTCTCCAGGGTCATGCCCTGGGCTGAAGGTGGCGCTAAACCACTGAGCCACCTGGGCTGCCCAATATCTGCTACTTTTAATCTGTGAGCCAATAAATCCTTTTTTATTACAATCAGATATGATGATTTTGCTAAAGATTCTTACATTTAAATTTTTTTCTTGCATGTCTTAAGTTGATGTCCTACCTGTTCACTCAACTTCTGGCTCTTAGTATTGGAGGCTCTGTCATTTGGTAGAAAGAGTTGGGCTTTAAAGTCAAACATATGAAGACCTGAATTCTGGATTTCTTACTAAGTAACTTTGAGAATGTTGAGCAATTCTTAAAGCTTCATTTTTCTCATCTATGAGTGATGTTTTAAGGATTATGTGAATTAATAATGTGATTTACGCAGCAAAATATAGGTAAATAAATATTGTCTCACCTCCAAATTGTATTTGGATGAGGAAAAGGGGAGAACATTAAAGATAACCAATTTGAAGTTAGGAAGCCTAGGAAGCTAGCTAGTTCCAATCATTCTTCTAATCAGTTTTAAAAATAAAACAATCATCTTATCTTTACCTTTTTTAAATTAAAGAAATATACCAAAAAATGAATGTACACAAACAACATATCTTGCCAGAGAAATAGTTTATTGGAAAACCCATCAAGAATTTTTTTCTCTATGAAAATATCCAGTATAAGAAATAGGATCCAAGAAGCAACATGACCAAGAAAATATAGTCAGAGCTCTGACAGATTTCAGTAGTATTTTGATAATAGATGATGTTCACCTGCCCAAATGATTATTCAGCCGAATAACCATAAAAAATGTCTCAATTTTTTTCCCATTAAAATGAAAGGTAGGTTTTCCATATCTGGGCCATCTGGTCTACCTCAACATCTGATAAACTGCCCAGGCAAGTGAATACTGAATAGACAGCTTCTGGGTTCTTCATCGTCAGGCATGGAGCAAAGCAATCATCATTCAGCAGCAGCTTGAGATGCAGGGCTCACAGGAGGGCTGAGTGTAGGTTGTGAGGTTGAGGGTCTCCAGGCCTGGGGTAGGGTGGCTGGAGTTGAGCAGGAAGCAGGTGGGCACACAGGGCTGAGGAATATGGCAGGGTGGGGGGCAGTTGTCACAGCAGGTTGGCTCCAGTAACCAAGTCGTGTGTGGGCAGGTGCTAGGCAGGCAGACTCCACACCGGCAGCATTTGTCAGAGGAGCAAATGGTGGTGGCGGGGCCAGTGGGTACGCTGCAGCAGCAGGGAACACAGCAAGCCATGGTGTTGAGAATCTGGTTTGCTCCTGGTTTCTTGCAAAGATGAGGTTTCTGGGATACAAATGTCTCCTCTTGCTTTGAGGCTCTTATATATGCTCCCTGGTGGGTGTTGGTCCAACCAGAAAGCTTCCTCTCATTTTTGTTTATCCCACCTGTCTTCACTAAGATTCTCTAATCAGTTTGGTATTTACTTGTCCATTGAGAGTCCTGCCCTTATTAAGGTAAATCATGTTTTTGACTCATTGACTTGTCATTTTTGTCACAAGATGGTTGCATTTTATCTTCACAGGGTCTGGAATGCCAAACTTGATTATGGATAATCAGTCTGAGAGAAAATTTAGCTATAGTTTCAGAGGCTATATTCTTCTCCCTGTTTTCCTCCCCCTTAATTTAAAATAGTATGCCTAACATGATATCATCTTTAATTACTAATTTTGGTACATGTAACTCAAGCGGTTAAATGGACCATTCTCTCAATAAAGTCAATAAGGACATGGCTACTTACAGATGAATGTTACATATGGCTATATGCACCTCAAACATATTTACCTTATTTATTGAGGATATAATTCAGGTTCTATTGAGCAAGTGGGGTGATAACCAGAATGGAATAAGATGAAACCCCTTTCATTATTTTTAATCTATTGCAAGTTTCCAAAGGTTGTATTACTCTTACGTTTTTTTTTTAACAATTTTATTCTCAAAGTTATGCCAATCTCATAGTGAGTCAAAATGTAAATTCTTTGGGAAGAAAAATGCACCCAGTTGCTGACCTTTGTTAAATGTACCAGTAAAAGAAAATCACCTCATCTTTATTCATTTTCAAATGAATGCTATACTTAATTTAAAATAAATTGAAACAACAACTAAAAAGAGAAGTCATAGGTTCATAAAATAACAGTGGCTTCTGGAAGGGGATCCAATCCAATGTGATTTAGAGCTATAGAAATCCTTTTTTTCACTGACTTCCTACTATGAATGTTTGTTTTCACATCTTGGATCTTCATTTGGGTTGTAAATTCTTTTGAGGAATGCCTTATACAACATTCTTCACCTTAGTTGGCCTTGATTTGCCATTCTGTAGGTTGACAGATGAGGAAGTTGGACTGAATAATCTCTAATATGTAACATCCAGATTCCAGCATTTTCACATACTTCCTCTTGATCAGCACAAAACTATTCAGTTAGTAGAATTTAAATTACATAATTTATTGGATAGCAAGTTGCTGTTGAGTAAACATGAAGTACAGATTCTTTGGTTGGGTGTTTCTGAGGAGACATTACTGAAAACCAACTTGGCCTAATTAAAAGGGAAGAAACCCAGCTGAAACAAATCAGTGGAAAATACTAAATGTCCTTGGTAAATAAACCTCATGCATTTTATGAGAGGAAGAACTCGTTAATGAAGTTAGCTTGATTTTTGCTTAAATATTGATATGTATCACAAAGCATATCAAATAAAAGTGGTTAAAGCCTTCTAGGTACTTAACATCTCTGTGACTGTGATCATACTGTTTCTTTTTTTTAATTTTATTTATTTATTCATGAGAGATACAGAGAGAGACAGAAAAGCAGAGACACAGGCAGAGGCAGAAGCAGGCTCCATGCAGGGAGCATGATGTGGGACTCAGTCCTGAGACTCCAGGATCACGCCCTGGGCCAAAGGCAGGCGCTAAACCGCTGAGCCACCCAGGGATCCCAAGATCATACTGTTTCTTGCAGTCCTTCCCTGATTCTCTACTTTTCAAATGCTACTCATTACTCAAGCATCAATTCAAATATCTCCTTCACGGTAGCTTTTAGGTGGTTCTTCTAGATTCTTCGCTTTCACAAAGTGTGCTGCCTGTCTTTATATTTAGACCTTGTGTTAATCTGTTATATATTATGGTTCATCATTTATATCTGTCTTCCTCACTCCAGTGCAAACTCTCTGAAAATGGGAATTATGTCTTCATCTTCTTTGTCTCTATTCAAGTACTTCATTCAGTGCCTGGAACATAGTAGGCATTTGATAAATGTATATTGAATTGGATCAAATTACAGATTAGAATGAAAAAAAGGTATGTATTTATTTTTAGAATATACCCTTATAATAATAATAATAATAATTTACATAAGCGGAACAATTCATTTGTGAAGTGCTCTACACTTGTCAAAACAGTTTTACATTCAAAGCTTCACCTAAATGAGTCAATGAAAAAATATGGGTCAGCTCAGTCTTCGGGGTCTCTTCTGTATGTTGATATCTGATTGTCAGTTTCTCAGAATCTTTAAATGGACGTATGTGAGTTAGTTACTTAGAGAGACAGGAAAACATTAAAATTAAAAGTAGGGGCTGACCTTGGAATTTAAAATGATTTTAAGCTTACAGCTTAATATATCTGACCATTCAGGCAATTTTCTTCAAGTATTTACATAACCTTGTGAGGCCTCTTTTTGCTTATGCAGTTTATGTTGATGTCATCAGTTAATGTCATTCTGCTGGACGTATTTATAGGTTTATGATGTGCACATGCGTCAAGAGTTGTGCAGTAATTATAGCATTAAACACGAGACAGTACATGGTTTGGGGCACAGTGGTGCTTATTTAGTTTTAAGGTGAGGAGGCTCATGACAGTGTTTATTCGACTTCTCACTGTAAGTCATCATTCAAAACACAGAAAGAACAGTTCTGCAAAACTGAAAGCACAGGGTCAGAGCGTTTTCTTCCAGAACTTTTAATTAAAGACCATTTGCTGAGCAGCCCTTAATGACTATTGTTGTCTCTTGGGGCAATGTGGGAAAGCTCCTGAACATATCTTTGGCTAGCACCTGGTGCTTCACGTGCACAGGGTTGGACACAGGTGGTGATAGAGATCCCACTCAGGTTTGGAGTAGGGTGGCAGCTGTTGAGCAGCCAACATGATGGCACATAGGAGTCAGGCACACAGCAGGGTGGGGGGCAGGTGTCGCAGCAGGTGGGCTGAAGGAGGCTGAGCTGGTGTGGGCAGGTGCTGGGCAGGCCAATTCCACATTGACAGCACAGGTCAGAGGAGCAGATGGTGGTGGTGGGGCTGGTGGTGGGGATCCTGCAGCAGCCTTGGAGACAAGACTCACAGTAAGACATTTTGTTGCTGTCTACAAAGTTGTTCTCTGTGAGTCTTTTATATCCAGCTGTCTCAGGGACCATGGCTTCTGCCCATCAGAATGTTTCCCTGTTGTTGTTTGTATAATCCCATACAAATAACTCACTAACTTCTTATTTATCAGCAATAAGCTCTCCTTCAGTTTTATTTGGTTGTGTTGCTACATTCAAACGTGCTTCCTGCTGCCATTTCAAAATGGTATCAGTGTAGTTCTTCACTTACTCAATCACAGGTAAATACTTCACTGTCTTTTCTGGCTTCCCTCTTTTTTACCAACCAGAATTTGTTCTTAAAAATGATCACTACTAAGTGTAAAGAATCAAGAGTGATTTCCCTGAGAAGTAAGAAATAGTCCTTCTCAAAATGTGTGTTCTGGATATATTTGGGAAGTCAAAACCTCTGGGACTTTTTCCTACCAGATTTACCTTGCTACCTTTTTATGGATTCGAGGGAATAAATGAATATCAGAAATCAATACCATGATCTTTATTGGGAAGCTCAGAACATGCTAGATGATTTTCTGTCCCAATCCACTACATTATATGTATGCAATTATGTATAAATATTTAAATAATCTCTCAAAGGATATTGGTTTTTTAACCAGAAGCCTGAACATATTAAAACATAGATTCATAAGACTGTCTATGGTCTGAAAAATGAGCTTGCATCTCCTTGCAAAACAACATGAAAAGTTCTTTCTTTTCAGAATAACCAAATTGCTGACTGCCAAAGCTGGTAGTCACCTCCTATCAAACATCTAAAAAATTCCTTCCACTTTAATTCAGTGATAGTGTTAATATGTCATGGTCAAAGCTAGTACATAAATACAGTAAAGGATACTGGTCAGCAAATCTGTTAATTTTAAGTCAAATATTTATTCAGTCTCGCATATATTCTGAAAAGTATGGGAGAGATAGAAAAATAGAAGGCATGGTGCCTGTCCTTCAAGGGTACAAGGTCTGATGGAAAAGGCTAGGAATCCCTTTGCATATGATCCAAACAATGTATAATTAACAACAAGACAAGGTAATAAGGAGGAGTTCTGGAACTAAGTTTGAATCCAGATTATAAATTATGTGTTGTTAGACCTAGATCGAGTTATTTAGGCTTCTACAAATTTGGGAAAGATAATAACCACTAACCGTAGTCTTATTGCAAGAGTTAAATAAAGATTAAATGAGGATTGCTTATACAAATCCTTTGGTCTTGGGGCACCTGGGTGGGCCAGTGGTTAAATGTCTGCCTTTGGCTCAGGGCATGATCCCAGGGTCCCTGGGTGGAGTCCCACATCAGGCTCCCTACAGGGAGCCTGCTTCTCCCTCTGCTTATGTCTCTGCCTCTCTCTTTGTGTCTCTCATGAATAAATAAATAAAATCTTTAAAACAAAACAAAACAAACAAAAAACCCCAAATCTTTCAGCCTTGTGTGTGGCACAGTCCAGTTTCTCCCATGGGCACTGTGAGAATATCTACAAGAGGAAATATGATGGAAAGGCTGTCTCTGTCATCAGAGACACCTGCAGGGTTTTGATCAGCCAATGTTTAGAAAAGAGGTAAGTGCCTTTGGGTCAAGGAAAACAATGACTTTTTCTACATTCCGTTCCTATGCTCTGCCCCTGCCCCTGATAGAGTTGGCCACACCCTCTTTTGCCTTGATTGTACTCCTTACGTACCCATAAATAATGGCTGCAGTTCTGGTACACTTGTTGGTTCTCAACTAGAATGTAATCTCCTTCTAAGCAGAGACCATGTCTTATTTTTCTTGGTTTCTGCAGTACCTAGCCATAGGGCCTGGATCTTGGGGTGGAGTCTTAGGGCTGGAACACATGGAATGAGTGGTTGAGGGAAGAAGGTTGGAAAATAATGACAACTAGCATTTGTGCAGATGCTTCCGCACCAAGTTTAGTCAGGAAAACAAGCAAAGAAGAAAACCCTCACAAAAAGTATTTCAACAGAGAATTTTAAGATCAAGGATTGGCTAAATAGGCTCAGGGGGCTGAAAAAGCCAAAAAGAAAACTGAGGTAACAAACACAAAAAGCTGGTTACCAGCTTTAGGATGGGGATGAGAGAGTAAAGTTTGGGGGTAACTGAACCCAGATGCTGGGAAGAGGGGCCCTGCTGAGCTGGGTACAGACCCCAGGGGCTGCCCAGCTGGTGCTCTGGCCTCAAAAGCTCAGGGGAGAGGGCCCGTGGGGCCAGGTGTGTCCTTCTTGGGGGGAGGGGTTCACCACCTTGCTGGTGCAGGTGTTTCTAAGGAGGTGCAGTGATGCTGTTTTTGGAGTGTGGAAGGAAGCTGGAGACTAGAATCTACTGTGGCTATGGGGTAAAGGACTGTTGCTGGGGCAAAAAGACCTTCTCTTCCTCAGGCCTTGCAGGCTCCTTCTAGCGCCCTCTATTGATGGAGTCTACTAGAAACTCACCCCAGCATCACAATATTAAAAGGTGGACCTAGATGTTGACAGCCGGTACACAGTGTTTGAAGGGCTGTACGTGTTTTAATTAATTTAATCTTCACTACAGTTTTAGGGGGTATATACGTTTTTTTTAAATTGAAATGTAGCTGGCACAATGTTACAGTAGTTTCAGATGTACAGCGTAGTGTTTAGACAAATCTGTCCATTAAGCTGTGCTCACCACAGTATAGCTACAGTCTGTCACCATACAGCACTGTTACAATACCACTGACTGTATTCCCTTTGCTGTACCTTTCATCCCCATAATTTGTTCATTCCATAACTATAAGCCTTTATGTTGCCCTCTCCTTCACCCCTTTTGCCCATCCCCCTAATCCCTCCACTCTGGAAACCACCAGTTCTCTGTATTTATACATACTTTTCAAAAATTCGCTTTTTGTTTTTGAATAGTTTTAGATTTACAGAAAGCTTGCAAAGATAGTACACCATTCCTATCTATCCCTCACTTGATTTCCCTTAATGATAATATCTTACAACACCATTGCACATCTATCAAAACTAAGAAACCAACATTGGTACATCGCTGTTAATTAAATTTCAGGGGTTATCCAGATATTACTAGTTTTTCCACTACTGTCCTCTTTCTGTTCCAGGATCCAGTCTGAGATCCCACATTACATTTAGTCATTGCAATGCCTTAGTCTCCTCTGGTCAGTGACAATTTTTTTCTTAGGCTTTCCTAGTTTTTCATGACCTGAACAGTCCTGTGGTGCACTGGTTGGGTAGGGTACAAACTGTTTTTAATCTTATTTGACAGTTGAGGAACCTGAGGCCAGGAGAAGTTAACGACATGACCAAGGACACATAGCTATGTGCCAGAGATATGATTTAAAACAAGATACTTCTCTCTTGCCTGTCATATAGGGGGCATTGCTCTGACAAGAGTGTAGGCTGTACATTGCCCCAAGGTTAGTAGTAGATAAGATTTGGTAGAAATGACTATACCAGGTTATTCAGTAAACAAAACAAAACAAAACAAAAAAGCACAAAACTTAAGTTATCCTAGAGTTTTGAGCAATTCAATTTAACCAATGCTTATAGAAGAATAAAAGCTTGGTCTGACAGAGGTAGAGTTTGGATGAAGGGAGAGGCATGGGATCATTGAACCAAGGTTACCTAGGAGGCTGTGATCAGTGGCTAAATTAGGCTAGAGTTAGTGAAGATGGAAATAAAGGCCTGGAGGCCAGGATATATTTGAAAGAAAAATGAAAACAATTATTAACTTTACAGGTAGCTTGTTTTCACTTTGAACTGGGTTATTGAAACTCATCAGAAAATTATAAAATGTGTTTGAGTTGCCAAACATTTTGTATTTCAGCGCAAGGTTAATGACCCATTAACCTGTGTGAAGGTTGCTAATCAGTATTTTAAAGTCTGGCTTAAAAAAAAAAAAAAGATGATTTGTTTTCACCTTAGAAACATAAAGAGTTTTTCCTAGACTCATTGTATGTACTCATTTTGCCTTAGACTGTAATCACCCCAGAGAAAGTGAGTTACTATATACAACCAAATATACAATTTAGGGGGCCAGAAGAAAATGTACTGTTAAATGGCATGTACTTTTCTCCTGGTTAAAGAGAGCCTCATGTAATCCATTTATCTTGGACATATTGCTGTCTGCAAAGGAAGTGTGTGCTTTGGTGTAGTGGAAAGAGAAGCAGCTTTTGGATTCAGGCAGTTTTAGGTTTAATCCCCACTCAATCGCTTACTATTTGTGTAACTTTTTTGAGTCTCAGTTTTCTCTCCTGTAAGGTGGAGAGATTGATGGTAGCTATCTGTCCATGGTTTTGTTTTTTTTTTTGTTAGAAATAAATGAAATAATGCCCATGAAGCACATATTAGAATGCCCAATAGATATTCACCAAATGTTAGCTATTATGAATGAAAGTAGCACTAAAAGTGATCAGGTGGGATGCAGTTGGTTAGTGGCATGGAGTACTGGTTACTTAAAATGCTTCTGGATAACCTAGGACAGTAGAATGTTAAAGCTGAAAGTGTCTCTAGAGAAATTCTGGTCAACAAGCCTGTTTGACTGATTTAAGACCTGAGACCCACAGAACTCAAGTGACTGGCTCAGGGCCACAAGGCAGCTTAGGAGCAGAGCCACACATCTGTGTTCCATCTGGGTCATTTAAATTAGTGCCAAGGGTCTTTGAGTGCCTAAAGGTCCACAGTGGTATTTCTAGGGCACTCAGACTTACTTTCAGTATTAAAAATAAAATCTAAATATTTATCCCTTACAAACATATATGAAAATGTCAAAATTCTTTGCTTATGACTAAAAAAAGGAAACTTGGGCATATTAATCCTAATGCTTAATGCCAATGCTTATGAATGCATTTATGAACAAACATGAAGGAAGAAATGGGTTATTTTACAAAGGTACGTGGAAAAAATAATATTTTTCAAAGAATAAGAGGATGCCTTTTGGTGCGAAAGCTGGGAACCATTATGTGGCAGTAATGGCGAGTGTCTGTCACCATTTAGAATGGGGCTGTTGACATGTTGGGTCATCTGAGTCTCACAATAATCCTGAGGCCAGGATACAGGCAGGAGTATTATTTCTGCTGTGATGACGAGAAAACTAAGGTTGAGAGAAAAGTGAATGGCCCAAAGTCCCAAGACAAGTCCAAGAAAATAGATGAGATTGTTCTTTGGATACTTCCTGTAAAAACCTTACACATTTGGAATTTTCCAGGACAACTGAGGAGATTAATTAATGGTCATCATAAAAGTTCTATTCTAACAGGAACTGTGTTTTTGCTTCCAGAATTGTGTGCCATTTCTGGTGGATGGATAATACTGTGCTATAGCCTGGCATTTTCAGCTTATTTCAACACCATGATACTATATGTTACTTGGACTACTAAACTTCTTTGTGCTTTTAAAGATTTTATTTATTTATTAATGAGAGACACACAGAGAGAGACAGACATAGACAGAGGGAGAAGCAGGCTCCCTGTGGGGAACCTGATGTGGTACTTGATCCTAGGACCCCAGGATCATGCCCTGAGCCAAAGGCAGACACTCAACCACTGAGTCACCCAGGTGTCCCTGGACTAGTAAACTTCTAAAGATAATTCTTACAAGTAAAACAAGCCTCATTTGAGGGTGCAAGGAATAGACAATAAATATGAATATTTTTTCGGAATTGACTTTTCTAGACAGCATATATCAAGTAATGGGTATATGTTCTTCCCCAAATTACGTTTGCATTTTGAGCTTGGAATTTCACCAATGATTATAACTAAAGCAATAAAAATTGTTTCTACATGACAGCAAAGTGATCAATTTGTTTAGCCAGGTAAGGAAGAAAGAAAAATCAATTTCAGAGACAATGGAAATTAAATTAAGTAAAACATTTAAAAAACATTATATTAATCTCCAGGTTCCAGCAAAGGGCTTGGCATAGTAGTTGTCTTCAAAAAATACCTATTGAGTAAAAAGATCCTACAAAATGGCATAGTGAATTTTTTAGTTTTCAACCCATCACAAAGAGCTAGTATGTAATTTTTCAGTGATTCCACCACAAATGTGCTCCTTCTGCTGGGGATAAATCTTAGATATGATGACCTGCTATTCAGGTTTAGATAGGCATTCCACTTTCGCCAAGAGGAAACATGAGAACAAATCATCACAAGACCAAATTTGCTAAGCCAGAATAAAGTTTATTAAGGAATAGTCAAAATGGTTATATCTCAAAGAGCAGTAAAATGGTCTAAAAGACAGAAAGAAGGTCTCCAACTCCACTCAAAAGAGGAGAGGAGAAGTTGGGTGAATTCACGAAAACATGGCCCAGGGACTTGGGATTGATTGAGCCTGAGACAGGTAGTAGTGGGTGTTGAAGGCCAGATGGTGAGCAGCATCCCACACCTGTGCAGAGACATGGCTGCTTAGCAGGGCTCACAGGGATTCTGACAGCCAGACTGAACATAGGTGGTCAGGTTGATCCCACTCAGTCCAGGAGTTGGGTGGGAAGAATTGAGCAGCCAGCAAGTTGGCACATAGGTGTCAGGCTCACAGCAGGGTGGGGGGCAGGTGTCGCAGCAGGTGGGCTGAAGGAGGCTGATGTCATGGGGGCAGGTGCTGGGCAGGCAGACTCCACACCGACAGCATTTGTCAGAGGAGCAGATGGTGGTGGCAGGGCCGGTGGGGACGCTGCAGCAGCAGGGAACACAGAAAGCCATGATGTCAGGAGTTGGGTTTTCGTTGGGTTGAGAAGAGGAGTCTGTTGGTGTCTCAATGCTTCTCTCTTCTGCCCTGGCTCTTATATACCCACCTCCCTGGGTGTCAGCCTATTAACCAAGATTTTTTTCCTTGTGTTTCAGTTTATAGCTATCTCCATTAAAACCAGCTAATTACTTAAGTGTTTATTACCTGGGACACACTCTTTGCCTCATAAAAGGGGTTTAGGTTGTTTTGTTGTCAAATTAGGACTCTTCATGTTGGCTCTTTGTCACCTCAAGGACATTTCATTTCAGTCTTCAAAGGCACCGAGTCATTATTCTCTAATCATTATACATCATTAGTGATGGCCTGGTATGCTAGGTATCTGCAAATCACCTCCACATTTCTTTGTCTGCTTTTCAGATGAAGAGATAAGTAGGCTTTTTGACTGCTATTCTAACAGCAACCAAAGATTCTATGTGATAATTTAGGTCTTCTGGCTGAAAAAAGTGCTAAAAGTCTTAGATTTATTTTTCATGGCTCCAAGAAGCTGAATTAAGATGAATGGATGGGATCTATAGAGAAGGAGATTCTGATCCAGTGTAAAGAAACACTTTCTTAGTTGTAAAAATCATTTACTTTCCGTTCCCTCCATGCATACAGTAAACAATAACTTGTCAGGGACAGGTAGATGGGAGTCAGGAATTGTACAGTGACAGTGGCAGATGCCGTTCAAAACTCAGACCAACGATGTTATAGATTAAGATTGTTGATGACCCCAAAAAACAGTTTTGTGGGGCCATTTAGAGACTAAACTGTGCAATATTTCCTAAAATGAGTTCCACGAACACCTGTTTGATGGAACATTATAGGGTTATCTGGTAAATACATTTGAGAAATAGAGTTCTTCATTGGTGGACCTTTCAGAGCCTTTAATATGCTAAAATGCTCCCTGACTTTCCAATTAAGAGATATAACAGGTATTTTTCTCCAAAATTACTTGGCCATGGAATCATTTTGTTTGTTAGTTTCCATAGGTTAGCTTCATAGATTAGTGTTTTATAGAGCACAGGTGGGGGAGATTGCTAAGTTAATATCTAAACTACTAAAATCTGGGGTACCTGGATGGCTCAATGGTTGAGCATCTGCCTTTGGCTCAGGGTGTGATCCCGGGGTCCTGGGATCAAATCCCATATCAGGTTCCCTGCAGGGCGCCTGCTTCTCTCTCTGCCTATGTCTTTGCCTCTCTCTCTGTGTCTCTCATGAATAAATAAATAAAATCTTCAAAAAAGAAAAACCTACTAAAACCCTAATGATAGAATTATTTAAATACATAAAGATGTAAAACTTACTGTAATGTTTTAGAATTGCTTTAGAGTAGGGAAAACATTAAACTAGTAAAACTTTAGAAATATTTTACTTTGAACATCTTAAAGAATATGTTTCCTTGACCCATTTTCATGCAAAATGGCTTAGGCTCTAAAAAATAAGTAGAAAATTATGCAACAAAAAGGAATCAGAAGCCAAAAATCACAAGAAGATGGATCGAAAGGGTGCTTAACTGAGTGGGGCACTTGACAGGATGATTGAGTGTTATGCTATATGTTGGCAAATTGAACTCCAATAAAAAAAATAAAAGAAAAAGAAAATAAAAAGAAAGCATGCTTAACATGAAATTGCTTTCATTTTAGCCATTTTAGCTACTACTAGAATGATTTTGTGGTTTTGGTTCCTCTGCTAAAATTTTGCTTATTGTCCACATTCCTTCCATAGATATCTCTTAGTCCAGTCAAAACCTCATTCATGGAACACCTGCTGTAAGTCAGACATTACACAAAAAAAGAAGCAAAGAGGTGCCTGACCTTGAGGAGGTTGTAGAGAAGAGACACAGAGATGTGAACTGGCAAATGATAACACAGGGTTGTACATTCAGGTTTTCTAGATGATTGGGAGCTTAGAAGTAGGTACCACAGACTTTACCTGGAAGGTTCGGGAAGTACTTCATGAGAAGGTAGCAGTTGTGTAGGTAGAGAACCATGATTAGGAGCTTAGCAGGTAGAAAGGAATAGTAAGAGAATTTCAACAGGTGAAGCAGGGAAACAAAATGCCACAGTACGTTCATGGGATGACAAAAGCATTGATTGGGAGAAGCACAAAACATGGATTCTGGATTTCCCTTACTTGGGGAGGCTGTGGAGAACAGTGGGAGATGGAGTTGGAAAGTGACACAGTAGGAAGAATTTGCACTGTGCCTAGTATGCTACACTCAGGACTTTGAACTTCATCCTCTTGGCAAGGAAATTAATGAAAGGTTTTGAACAGATATGGGACATGATTGGATTTGTTTTTAGAAAGACAACTAGTTTTTGAATAAAGGCTCAGCTGCATCATTACTTACTAAATATTAGGCCTTGTGCTGAGTGCTTTATGTGTGTTACATAGTTCTTACCACAAGCTTATGATGTACGCAATGTTGCTATCCTTGCCATTTTACAGATGAGGAACCTGGGGGCATAGACTAACTAGTAAATGAGTAAGTTATGGGGCTAGCATTTGAAACCAAGCAGTCTGGCTCCAGATTCTGCACTCTCAACCACTATGCCATGTTCCCTTTTACTTGGTATCAGGGTGGTGGTGGGGATGGTGGTAGAGGGACTGTTCTGACTAGAGTGAAAACAACCCTCAAGATGAGTTGGTAGAAGGGTAGGATCAGGTTATTGAAAGTCTTGAGACCATAAAAGGGGAGCTGATTTTAGAGCCTGTTTTCTTAACTAAAATGCTAACAGTAGAAAGGAAATAATTTGAAGGCAGGGACAGTGGTTCTATGGGGGGTGTTGAGGAGGGTATGATTTCTGTCTTAGAGGGTATCATAGAGAAGAAGGGATATATCTGGGATTTCTCATCACCTATGCAATTTCCTGGGGACCACTGGTGGCACATCAGTTTCCACAATAAAACTCATTTGTGTTTTTAAGATGACTAGAATATGGTCATCTTATCCTCTGCTAATAGGTAGCATTTATTGAATACATATACCAAGTGCTAAGCATAGTGCTGAGTATTTTATGAACATTTTCTTTTTTTTTTGCCAGCAAATGCCAAATTTATTATTGAATATATATTACTGGTTATTATTTTAAATCCTCCATAATCAATTACAAATTATTATTATTATTATTTAATAAATTTAGTTTTTATTGGTGTTCAATTTGCCAATAAAATAACAATAGAATAGAATAACACCCAGTGCTCATCCCATCAAGTGCCCCCCTCAGTGCCTATCACCCAGTCACCTCCACCCCCCGTCCACCTCCCCTTCCACCACCCCTAGTTCGTTTCCCAGCGTTAGGAGTCTCTCATGTTCTGTCTCCCTCTCTGATATTTCCCACTCATTTTTTCTCCCTTCCTCTTCATTCCCTTTCACTATTTTTTATATTCCCCAAATGAATGAGACCATATAATGTTTGTCCTTCTCCGATTGACTTATTTCACTCAGCGTAATACCCTCCAGTTCCATCCACGTCGAAGCAAATGGTGGGTATTTGTCGTTTCTAATGGCTGAGTAATATTCCATTGTATACATAAACCACATCTTCTTTATCCATTCATCTTTCGATGGACACCGAGGCTCCTTCCACAGTTTGGCTATTGTGGACATTGCTGCTATAAACATCGGGGTTTTGTGCACATTTTCTTCTTTATTTCTTATAACCCTATAAAATCAGGACTATTAATACACCTAATTCTCAGAAGACAAAACTGAGAGTAAGGATAATAAATAATGATTTAAAGTCATACACCTGGTGAATGACAGCTTGTCTAACAGCAATTCTTCATATTTATAGTAAAAATTAGCATTTTTCTGGGATTAAATTTTACACAACTGTAAACTGTATTCATTCATTTTTTTAAATTAGTTAATTCATTCAGCAAAATACCCAGCACCATGGTAGGTGCTATGCATATAGAAGTTAACAGGTCGGATAAGAGCCTTGTGGTCAGGGCATTCATTCTAGTAGGGGAAGATAGGCAATAAAAAAATAAAGAAATGACAATGAGAAGTAACAGGTGCCAGAAGAAAATAAAATGGTGAAGTGACAGAGTGGTGGGAGGTGATGCAGGGAGTGCACTCCATTGGCCAGGGCAGTTGGCAACTTCTCTTGCCAGGTGGCTGGAGTGTGGCAAACGAGGAGTGTGAAAGTAGATGAAGTTCATGGAGGTAGGTAGGTGCCGGGCCATGTAGGATTTTGTAGGCTCAATAGAGTTTAGGTTTTATTCTAAAGGCACTGAGAATGCACTGAATGCTTTGGAGCAGGGGGTGATAACATGTTATGTTCTGTGGAAAGTGAGATGCAGCAGGGTCAAAGTGGAAACAGACAGAACAATCAGTGGTCCAGGTGAGAGGATGAACAGTGATGCCAGCGATTGATAAACCAGTAAGAGTTGGAAGAATTGGGGATACATTTTTGAAAGTAGAGATGATAGGTTGTGCTGATCAAGAAGACATGTGGAGAGAGAAACCAAGGATCATATTTAGGTCTCAGATTTACTCGTAAGGTAAGAGGGGGCTTGAGCCACAGAGCTGCCATCTGGAGTGGTGGGAAGTGGGGGATGATGAGGTCATTGTAGGACCTGCAGGATGAGCAGCCTGAAGCCCATGAGAGGTAGCAGGGCTGAAGACACAGAAGGCTCCAACACCCAGACACAGAATGTGCTTACTACTAAGTTCTTGGCCTAGGATGAAAGGTCACTTTTATGTGTGTTAGTCACAGTTTGTTGTGTGCCTTACCAACATCCTGGATTTCTAGGGTGCTGTTGGGAAAACCCTCCCATGACAGCACCTCCCGAGTCAGCAAGAATTGTCAGTGTGGGGAGATTTCACACTTCGAGGCAACTCAATTTTCTTTAAGCCTGATGGAGCACTTCATTCCTTCACACAAGCAGGCATTAGGAGCCTTTTCAGTTTGTCATCCTAATAAAAATGCCTGTAAGTAAAAACATTCAGTCTTTGTTTTCTGAATTGCATGATCTTTTCTATTTCTGGTGAACTCCTTTATAATAGCAGTTGGAAGAAAAAAGTATCTGGCTTCAGGACTGCTATTGGCATCAGTCCTTTCATTGTATAATGTCCGCTTTATTCTTTGCTGAGCAGGCAGGGAAAGGATTCTGGGTTTGGGTTAAATGGTGTACTTTTGGGGCCTTTTCCAGAGATTTTCTAGTGTGTCGTTATAGCCAAGACAGATAAGTGCTTGCCGGCTTATTAGCCTGTGCTGATTGGGTTTCTTTTAAATGGAAGTAATGTTTTGCGACTTGAAGACAGCTGATACTGACTTAAAAGGGATGAGCCCTTCCACTCTGTCTCATGTGGACATGTATGATCGCAATGCAACATGCCAGGGCAGCTAGCCCCCTCACAGTACTCTGGCACACGGCACACACAAGCTTAGCCCAGCTTATGCTGGCTGGCAGTGTTGCCTATTTTTCTTGGGGGGTTAATTCTGATTCATTATTGTGGGCTATGGAATGTGCAGATAGTCATAGGATATTATACACAGTTAAGGAAAGTATAAAGTATATGTGCTAAGTAAAATTAACCTGATTGGGAAATAGATTTCCAGTAAAATTTGAATATATTTGAATATATGCAGGCACTGGGAAAATAAAATTTCCAGCTGTTCATTGTGTGAAATTGAAGATTGAGATAGTTAAACACAATTATTCTATAGTAAAAGTTGGGCTTTTTATCCTTGGAATTATTTGATAACAAATAATTATTTGTTATCAAATCAAAAACATCTAATTCAAAATAAAATTATAACCATTGTTACCAAATAATTAGTTACCAAATAGCTATTGTCACCAAATAGTTATAATTTTATTTTGAATTAGATATTTTTGTCCATTGGTTAGACAAATCTGATTACTGGATTGAATCAAATAGCTACTGGATTTCCAAACAGCTCCTGTAAGTAGTTGAAATTTTTAAAAATTAAGATAATCAAATCTTTATGTATTTAAATATTAGCTGACATGATAACTTTAAAACATATCTTCAGTTGTTAGTTTACTATAATATACAGCTGATTTTATGATAACAGCAAAGGCTTATTAGCATTTAATTGATAAGGTTCTGTGCTTTACATGTATTATGTCATTTAATTCTTACAACAGTCCAAAGCTTGGTATTGAAGGTATCCTCTGTTTTACAGATGAGGGAAACTGAGGCACAGAGAGAATAAGTTGTTCAGGGTCAGCCACTGGTAAATAGTGGAGTGGGATTTGAACCCCAGCCACTGGTAAATAGTGGAGTTGGGATTTGAACCCCAGCTCTCTGGCTCCAAGGTCTGTGTTCTTAATCAGTGTATACTAATCCATAATCACTCCATTATTGATTATTATATTTTTCAAGAGAAAATTTGAAATTTTCAAATTTCAAATAATTGAATTATTTGGCTTATTTCAGCCAATCTTTGTTGAGGCCCTGCTATTTGCTTTGCACTGTACTAGGGGATTTAGGGGACTTGGGGATGGGCAGGACACAGGTGTACTTTCAAGTAGTTTAGTCTCTTGTTTTTGTTTTTTAAGATTTTATTTATTTATTAATGAGGGACACAGAGAGAGAGGCAGAGACACAGGCAGAGGGAGAAGCAGGCTCCAATGCGGGACTTGATCCCAGGACTTTGGGATCACGACCTGAGCTGAAGGCAGATGCTCAATCTCTGAGCCACCAAGGCACCCCAGGAGTTTGGCTCTTGATGGGTTGGGAAGAAGTATGTGAAGAAAGAAAAAGAACAGAGAGGTGAGGAACATCACATGTGGAAAAAAATTCCTACAAATATTAAGAGTGTTTTGATTTTTTAGAGTGCAGATGTGTTAGATAAAGAAGGAGCAACCACCTAAATGGAGTAAAACATCATCCTGGGCAGCCTTCTTCCTAGTTTTCTCAGCTTTATTCCTGACTCTTGTGTATCTGGGCATTGTTAGTCCCCTAACAGTCAACAGGGTTTTGTGCTTACCCAAGATAAAATTGGGTAAATTTGGGATTTTCATTTAGGTCTTCTGATTCCTTTTTTTTGTACCTTCCTACAGTTAAAAAATGTCTTTCAAGTGATCAGAGTGTACAATCTGTACTCAAATACAATATAACAATATATTTGTTTGGCTTACTTCCAGTCTCAGCCCCTGGTCCATACTAATTTCTATTCCTAACCTTTGTGTACTTCTCTCTCATTTTTGTCTCTTCTGTTCAATAAAACCGTAAATATTGGAATGAAGGTTCAAAATACTAACTTCAGAGTTTCCTGAATTCTATCTTCAGGATTCATTGTATTGTCTCCTGTTTCCCCAGGGATGCCCCCTAAGGGGAGAACCATGAATTTCTCCTGCATCAAGATCTTCCTGGCTGTTATTCTAGATAAACATCAGTCATCTTGACTCTTCTTGAACTTTCTCATGGTTGACAACCTCAGTGGTTCTGAAAATCCTGAGTTCCTTCACTTCTCCATCCCACAGTGTTATAAGCCTACTGGCATCTTTTCTGCAGGTTTACAGATCTTATCTTTTGAACAAAACAATACTACCTTTACTTTATTCTGGCTCCCTTCAGACCAAGATTCCTCTCATCCTTTTGGGAAAAGATTTAGTTTGTCTCTTCCACCGAAGGTAAATACTATATTGAAAAACTAAGAGGTAAAAGTCTTGAAATTTGTGTTTTCAATATTATTCTAGTAAAAGCCAGAATTTTTGATTTTGAGGTCAAGTAGTATATCTTTTTTTAAGATTTTATTTATTTATTCATGAGAGACACAGACTGAGAGAGAGAGGCAGAGACACAGGCAGAGGGAGAAGCAGGCTCCATGCAGGGAACCCGATGTGGACTTGATCCCGGGACTCCAGGATCACGCCCTGCGCCGAAGGCAGATGCTCAACTGCTGAGCCACTCCGGGATCCCCACATAGTATATCAATTCTTTTACTCTGTCTTGTATTTGTGATGTAAGAATCAAGAAGAGAAAAAAAGAATGTTTTTAGAAATGAATAGCTTCAGGGTGCCTGGGGGGCTCTGTCAGTTAAGTGTCCAGCTCTTGGTTTTGGCTCAAGTCATAATCCTGGGGTCCTGAGATGGAGATGGAGCCCTGTGTCAGGCTCTGAGCGCATCATGGAGTCTGCTTGGCATTCTCTGTCTTCCTCTCCCTGTGTCCCTCCCCCTGCTCATACAAAATCTACCCCCCAAAATAAATATATAAATCTTTTAAAAAGAGAAAGAAATGAAAAGCCCCAATATGAACAAATAGTTAGTGCTTGGATTAGTCTCTCCGAACCTCATTAGAACAAAATTACTTAACTCTCAATCCTCAGGCTCACTTAAGGCTTTCATGCTTCAGTTGATGTGATGACTCAACATTTTCTCCCTTGAAGTTTCTCAAAATCCCTTTGTATTCTTGGGCTTTTAAAACTAAGTTTGCCTATTAGCATTTATAGAATAATCATGATGGAAAGCAGGTTTCTCAAGTCAGAGTTATGGTTTTGGGGATAAGTCAGTAATTAACAAAGGGCTACCTGCTGTCAGGTCTCCATGGCACAGCCCACTTTACAGAGAAGGTTTTTAATAGAAATGGTAGAGATTTGTTTGTTTGTTTGTTTATTCATTAATTCATGAATGAGAGACAGAGAGAGAGAGAGAGAGAGAGAGGCAGAGACACAGGCAGAGGAAGAAACAGGCTCCATGTAGGGAGCCCAAGGTGGGACTCCATTCTGGGTCTCCAGGATCACGCCCTGGGCTGAGGGTGGCGCCAAACCACCTAGCCACCGGGTTGCCCAGAAATGGTAGAGCTTTCTTAACTGCGGAGCTAAGTGGTGCCAAGTAATCTTTCCAGTTCTTCAATCAGATTCTTGTCAGATCTATAATGTAATTCTCTGGTTGCCACTTCCAAAGCTCAGAGACTAATTTTTTTTCAGTCAGTTTCCAAGATTAATCAAAATAAGTGGGAAGTCTGAACAAATGGTTCAGTAAATAATCTGAATTTTTAAAGGCAATAAGAGTATAACAGTAAGGGTTCCTTCGGAAACAAGAATCACACCCATTATTTGAATCAAGTGAATTTTATATGGAGAATTTTAAACTAAGTTGTTAGATAACTAAAAGGGTTAGAAGGGGATACCGAGATGTTACAGATGTAGGAGCTGTAGCAAACCCTTGGAAATGATACTTTTTTTTTTCTGAGGGAAGAGGGAGGGAATTAACACTTAGAAATTTAGGGAGGGGGTTATCCTGTAGAGCTGAAACTCACATGTTTCAGGAAAACTGGTTTGCTGGTGACTTTGAGTGGGGTGTGCAATGAAGCAGGTTCTACACGTGTTGAGAAAACTGCAGGCTGGGTTTAGATGCTTCTCTGGATGGGCTCTACAGCTGCTGGAGCAAACAGTGTTACTAGGAGGTAATCCTGGGAATTGCCAGCATACAAGAAGTCCCATGAAGCAGAAGGAAGCAAAAAGGAAGGAGCAGGAGCCTTCTTCCTCTTCAGCTTTGCAGTTTTCCTCTGTCACTCCCTAGTGGTGAATCCCGACAGAGTGGTTTGCAGAGCATCACTAACCCAACTGAACAGCAGGGAGGGTATGAAGCGAGAGAGGAACAACACCTGGCACAGAGGAGCTTACTCTGAAAGCCTACAGCTTCCCAAATAGACATCTTTAAATCAGTTGAACCGGTGAAATCAGAAAGGGAGGCAAACCATAAAAGACTTTTAGCTATAGGAAACAAACTGAGGGTTGCTGGAGGGGAGGGGGTAAAGGGATGGGGTAACTGGGTGATGGGCATTAGGGAAGGTATGTGATGTCATCAGCACTGGGTGTTATATGCAACTGATGAATCACTGACCTCTACCTCTGAAATTAATACACTCTATGTTAATTAATTTATTTTAAATAAAATAAAAATAAATCACCATTCTTTATTTCCAGTTCCTTAACACTGTGTTGACACTAATTCCTAAAGACCCAAAATATCACTCAGTCCACCGATGAAAGTGGTGGCTTATGGTGGATCGTGGTGGCCAGTCTTACCACCCATTTTAATCACAGCGGACCCAGTAGATCTAGAGATCAATTCCTCAATTTGTGAGTCTATAACTGGGATAATCTGATTGACAATTAGCAAAATCCTCACGTTAGCACTCTGGCTTGAGAAATGAAGCTCATGTGGTAGCAAGAACCAAGTAGAAGCCACTGGAAGTTCCCCTCATTACAAGGGTAGTAAATCCAAAATGATACCGTATCCCTGGAGGAATTGTGAAGATGAGTGCCATTTTTAGAGACTTGAAAAAAGCCTGATGGTGATACCTAGCATCTCCCCACTGACTCTCTTGTTTGTCCTATGGAAAAAGCAGACAAACCTTAGAGTATAAGAAAGTAATTATCTACTATTATTTTTAAAAATTTTATTTATTTATTCATGAGAGACACACACACACACACACACAGAGAGAGAGAGAGAGAGAGAGAGAGAGAGAGAGGCGGAGACACAGGCAGAGGGAGAAGCAGGCTCCATGCAGGGAGCCTGATGTGGGACTTGATCCCGGGTCTCCAGGATCACGCCCTGGGCTGAAGGCGGCGCTAAACCACTGAGCCACCTGGGCTGCCCTCTATTATTATTTTAAGCCAATTTAAGAAATGGCCCCAGTTGAAGCTGATGTTCCAGATGGAGTGTCTTTCATAGAACAAATCAACATAGTCCCTGGCAACTGGAAGTATGCAGCTTTTGACATGAAAATACCTTTTCCTCTATTATCAGTTTGCAAGAACAATCAGAAATAGTTTGCTTTTAACTGGTATGACTAACAGTAAATTTACAAGTATTGTCTCAGGGCTGTGTCAACTCTCCTGCTTTCTGTCATAATACACTCAGCAGCGACCTTAATCATCTTGACATTCCACACATCGTATCAGTCCACTACACATTGATGACATCATGCTAATTGTTTCTGATGAGCAGGAAGTAGTGAGTACTTTAGATGTCTTCGTAAACATATGAGAACACCCAGGTTGGAGATAAACCCCACAAAAATTAAGGAGGTCACCACCTCAGTGAAATTTCTTGGAGTCAAATTGTCTAGAACATGTTGAGATCTCTCCAAGGTAAAAGAAAAATTGTTGTCCTTTGAACTATCTTCAGCTAGGAAAAGCACAACCCTTAGTGGACTTTTTTGGATTCTGAATTCAATATACGTTTGAGTGTGCTAGTATAATCCACCTACTGACAACCTGGAAGAGACAGGACAACTATGGATTCAAGGTGTTTCAGAAATGAAGATTTAAATCACCCCCTATCAGGTAAAGAACCTCAACCAGCTGAAGTCCTTATTGAGCATTAAAAAAAAAAACCCTACCATGAAATGAGTAGTGAAGGAAGAGTTATAAATATCAATTACAGTCTTGTGACCAATTAGAAGGATTACAGAAACATACACATAATTATATTATGTGTATTTCTTTCTTTTTATTTTTCTTCTCCTTTCTCCTTCCCTTGTTTAGTGCCATTTGCTATACCCAGACTGACTAAACTTCAAATGAACCCAATTTCATTTAATATTTCATCAGTTCTGTAAAATAGATACTGTTATCTTGGTTTTGTAAGAAGAGTATCTTAAATTTAAAAGAGCTTAAACAAACGGAAATCAAGATTTCAAAGAGATATGTGTACTCCTATGTTCACTGCAACATTATTCACAATATCCAAGACCTGGAAGCAAAGCAAGTATCCAACAATGAACTATGGATGAAGAAAATGTGGTATTTACATACAATGGAATATTATCCAGCTTTAAAAAAGAAGGAAATAGTGCTACCTGCAACAACATAGATGTACCTGTAGGACATTATGATAACATCAATAAGCCAGACACAGAACAAATCCTATATGACACCACTTATATAAGGATCTAAAATAGTCAAACTCATAGAAGCAGAGAGTAGAATGGTGGTTACTGATGTGGAGAAAAAGGCAAAAAACAAAAAATTAAATTTCCTTATAACTTACATCCCATTGATAAGTACTTGAGACAGGCAGAGTGACCCTCCTCCTGGAACTCAACTGCCTTGATGTTAATACTTTGCTAGAAACAAAAGGCAACCTTTGCTTGACATTAGCCAGACCTCCAGGATCCTGTAAAATTCCCTTTGGAAACTTCCTTTATCCTAGATATATGTTAGCAATTATCCTCCAAGCATATGGCCACTGATAATACAACTGAAGGGTCTCATAATTAAGGTTTTACTAGACAGTAGTAAATGGCCTTTTCCTAACAACTGCTAGTCCCTTGAGGTCCTGGAAATCTTGCTTTCAAATTCCTTAAGTAATGGAATCCCTAACCCCCTCCCAACTTGAAAGTATATAATCAGCCACTCTTCACAACCCCAGTACAGCTCTTTCTGCCCATGGGTCCTGTCCCTGTGCTTTAATAAAGCCACTGTTTTTTGCACCAAAGATGTCTCAAGAATTCTTTCTTGACTGTTTGCTCCCAAACCCCAACATTTCACATCAGTTATAGTTCGGAGTGGGGAGGATTGAGGAGGTAATGGTCAAAGGGTATAAAGCTTCAGTTATATAAGACGAATAAGTCTTAGAGATCTACTATGTACCATAGGGTCTATGGTTAACAATAGTGTATTATATACTTAAAGATTTGTTTAAAAGATACATATTAAGCATTCTTATCACACACAAAAAAAGGAGAGGAAACTTTGGGATTTCATGGCATTGATTGTGCTATTTCACAGGTTTATACTTATCTCCAAATTCACTGAGTTATTATAGTCACATAGCTTATACGTAAAAACCAAAATATGAACCCAACTCAGGCTCCAAAACTCAGAACAAGACAATGAAATTAAGGAACTGGAGATAAAGAATGGTGATTTATTTTTATTTTATTTAAAATAAATTAATTAACATAGAGTGTATTAATTTCAGAGGTAGAGGTCAGTGATTCATCAGTTGCATATAACACCCAGTGCTGATCACATCACATACCTTCCTTAATGCTCATCACCCAGTTACCCCATCCCTTTACCCCCTCCCCTCCAGCAGAATTTGAGGCCCTGTGACATCTGAGCCCTGGTGCCATGCCCATGAATATGTTATGTTACAAGACAAAAGGAACTTTGCAGATGTAGTTAAAGTTACTACTAAGGTGACTCTAAAATGCAGAGATTATCCTGGACTATGCAGGTGGGCTGAAAGATAATAACAACTGAGAAAAGAGGAACTTATTCCACAGCTTCTAAACAGCCATTCTTAAATCTCCTGAACCTCCCCATACCTCCTTCAAATCTAATTCCTTAATTTCATTCTCTGAGTTTTGGAGTCAGATTTTAGTTTTGGGTTCAGATTTTAGTTTTTTTTGTTTACTTAAAAGAATATGTGACTTAAGCAAGCTATTTAGTTTCATTTAGATTTATTTTCCTTATCTACAAGCCAGGATAATAATATTTATCTCAGGGATTGATATAAGTGTTAAATGATAAAGTGCGTAAAGTATAATTAGCATATGGCACAGTGTCTGGCACTAAACAAGGTCATGTTGGTTTTCATCTCTCTCCTTCATGCCCCTCTCCCCCGTCATTTTCCCCTTTTCTTTTCTGCCTCCAGTCCCTAGTCCTCTCTCTCTCTACTCTTTTTTTTTAAAGATTTTATTTACTTATTCATGAGAGATGCAGAGAGAGAGGCAGATACATAAACAGAGGGAGAAGTAAATTCCCCGAGGGGAATCTGATGAGGGACTCCATCCCAGGACCCCCGGATCACGACCCGAGCCAAAGGTAGACACTCAACCACTGAGCCACCCAGGCATCCCCCTCGTCATCTTCAATCTGTCTTCTCTCTGTCTTTTCTTCTCTGTTTCGTGCTTTTCCTTTTCATTCTTTTCTCCATTTCTTACCTTAATCTGCCCCCCCCCTGATTTTCTTCTATCCCTCTTATTATCCATCTACTCACATTATGATCAATGAACCTCAATTAAAAGTACTCCCCATCTTGCTTTAGAATTTGCAGTTAATGTGCTTTTCCTATCACTGAACTGTTTATGCATCTCAAATGCTCTTAGGTATCATATATAGGAAGTTTCCATTTTGAGAGCTTACTGCAGTCTACTGCATAGTGTAGTGGTTAGGAACGCTCTAGGTTTCCAATTTTGGAAAAGCCGATAGATATTGGCTTGATCAAAGGACTTCTTCTTCCCACAGGTAGGCAGCTTCTAGCAATGGTGCAGAGGCTCAGCTATGTCAGGACCAGTGTCCCTTCCATTATCTTGGTATTCTGTAGCTCTAGGAGTCATATATGTGTTTAAAGTGAAAAGAATAGTCTGGACAAAGAGGAAATAGAAGCACCAACAGTGTGTGGTCTTTTAATCAATAAAAGAAAGCTCTCTTTTCCTAACAACAAAACCCATAATTGGCTTCTGTTTAGATTTCACAGGCTAGTCCTGTGTCTATTTCTATAACTTTATTTTTTTTAGTTTATAAGCCTGTTATTTTAGTGTTGGACTACAGGCATCTCTGCGGCATAGTAGGCAGAACGTTTGGGCAACATTTTAATGTTTCTGTGTTTTTGCCTTTTTCAGCATGTTATACAGTTGGAATCATATAGCATGTAGCCTTTTCACATTAGCTTCTTTCATTTAGTAATATGCATTTAATCTTTTTGCACCTTGATAAATCATTTCTTTTTATCACAGAATAGTATCCCATTCCATAGATGTAATACAATTTGTTTTTCCATTCACCTATTGAAGGACATCTTTGTTGCTGCTAATTCTTGGTAATTATGAATAAAGCTGCTATAAACATTCATGTGCAGGTTTTTGTGTGGATGTAAGTTTTTTATTCAGAGTTTATTTTATTTATTTATTTTTATATGTATATTATTTCATTGGAGTTCGATTTGCCAACATATGGTAAAACACCCAGTGTTCATCCCGTAAAGTGCCCCCCTCAGTGCCTGTCACCCAGTCACCCCATATCCCCTTCCACCTCCCCTTTCACTACCCCTTGTTTGTTTTCCAGAGTTAGGAGACTCTCAGGTCTGTCACCGTCTCTGACTTTTCCCACTCATTTTCTCTCCTTTCCCCTATAATCCCTTTCACTACTTTTTATATTCCCCATATGAGCGATTCCCCATATGTCTCACATTTAGATATTTCACCCATTTTGAGTTTATCTTTGTGTATGGTGCAAGAGAGTGGTCTAGTTTTCTTCTGCTGCATGTGGCTGCCCAATTTCCCCAAAACCATTTATTGAAGAGACTATCCTTTTTCCAGTGGATAATCTTTCCTGATTTGTCAAATATTAGTTGACCATAGAGTTGAGGGCCCATTTCTGGATTCTCTATTCTGTTCCATTGATATGTGTGTCTGTTTTTGTGCCAGTACCATGCTGTCATGATGATCACAGCTTTGTAGTACAACCTGAAATCTGGCATTGTGATGCCCCCAGTTCTGGTTTTCTTTTTCAATATTCCCCTGGATATTGGGGGGTCTTTTCTGATTCCACACAAATCTTGAAATGATTTGTTACAATTCTTTGAAGAAAGTCCATGGTATTTTAATAGGGATTGCATTAAATGTGTAAATTGCCCTGGGTAGCATGGACATTTTCATAATATTAATTCTTCCAATCCATGAGCATGGAATATTTTTCCATCTCTTTGTGTCTTCCACAATTTCTTTCAGAAGTGTTCTGTAGTTTTTAGAGTATAGATCCTTTACCTCTTTGGTTAGGTTTATTCCTAGGTATCTTATGCTTTTGGGTACAATTGTAAGTGGGATTGACTCCTTAATTTCTCTTTCTTCAGTCTCATTGTTAGTGTATAGAAATGCCACTGATTTCTGGGCATAGATTTTGTATCCTGCTGCATTGCTGAATTGCTGTATGAGTTCTAGCAATCTTGGGGTGGAGTCTTTTGGGGTTTCTATGTACAGTATCATGTCATCTGCAAAGAGGGAGAGTTTGACTTCTTCTTTGCCAATTTGAATGCCTTTTATTTCTTTTTGTTGCCTGATTGCTGAGCTAGGACTTCTAGTACTATATTGAATAGCAGTGTTGAGAGTGGATATCCCTGTCATATTCCCGATCTTAGCGGAAAGGCTCTCAGTGTTTCCCCATTGAGAATGATATTTGCTGTGGGCTTTTTGTAAATGGCTTTTAAGATGCTGAGGAATGTTCCCTCTATCCTTACCTTCTGAAGAGTTTTTTTTTTTAATTTTTATTTATTTATGATAGTCACACACAGAGAGAGAGAGAGAGAGAGAGGCAGAGACACAGGCAGAGGGAGAGGCAGGCTCCATGCACTGGGAGCCCGACGTGGGATTCGATCTCGGGTCTCCAGGATCGTGCCCTGGGCCAAAGGCAGGCGCTAAACCGCTGCGCCACCGAGGGATCCCCTTCTGAAGAGTTTTGATCAGGAATGGATGCTGTATTTTGTCAAATGCTTTCTCTGCATCTATTGAGAAGATCATATGATTCATGTTTCTTTCTCTAGTTGATGTGATCACATTGAGTGTTTAATAAATGTTAAACCAACCTTGCATCCTGGGGATACATCCCACTTGGTCATGGTGAATAATATTCTTAATGTATTGTTGAGCCCCATTGGCTGTATCTTATTGAGAATTTTTGCATCTGTGTTCGTCAGGGATATTGGCCTATAATTCTTCTTTTTGGTGGGGTCTTTGGTTTTGGAATTAAGGTGATGTTGGCCTTATAAAACGAGTTTGGAAGTATTCCATCCTTTTATATCCTTCAGAACAGCTTTAGTATAATAGGAATTGGTTCTTTCTTAAACATTTGATAGAATTCCCCAGGGAAGCCATCTGGCCCTGGACTTTGGTGTCTTGGGTGGTTTTTGATGACTGCTTCAATTTCCTCCCTGGTTATTGGCCTGTTTGGGTTTTATATTTCTTCCTGTTCCAGTTTTGGTAATTTGTGGTTTTCCAGAAATACAGCCATTTCTTCTAGATTGCCTTATTTATTGGCATATAGCTGCTCATAATATATTTTTTTATTTTTTATTTATTTGTTTATTCATGACAGACACAGAGAGAGAAAGAGGTAGAGACACAGGCAGAGGGAGAAGCAGGCTCCATGCAGGGAGCCTGACGTGGGACTCAATCCCAGGTCTCCAGGATCACAACCTGGGCTGAAGGTGGTGTAAACCGCTGGGCCACCAGGGCTGCCCTCATAATACATTTTTGAAATCGTTTGTATTTCCTTGGTATTGGTTGTGATCTCTTCTCTTTCATTCATGGTTTTATTAATTTGAGTCTTTTCTCTTTTTAATAAGACTGGCTAATGTTTTATCTAGCTTATTAATTTTTAATAGATAGATAACAGTTCTTCTGGTTTTATTTTATTTAGTTCTGCTCAGATCTTTATTATCTCTCTTCTTCTGCTTGGTGTAGTTTTTATTTCTTATTTCTGTTCTTTCTCCAATTCCTTTAGCTGTGAGGTTAGCTTGTGTATTTGAGTTTTCTCCAATTTTTTGAGGGATGCTTGTACTGTGATTTATTTCCCTCTTAGGATTGTTTTTGCTGTATCCTAAAGATTTTGAATGGTTTTATCTTCATTTTCATAAATCTTTTTAATTTTCTAATTTCCTGGTTGACCCATTCATCTTTTAGCAGGATTTAACCTCCATGTATTTGAGTTTCCTAAAAATTTCTTCTTGTGATTGAGTTCTAATTTCAAAGCATTGTGGTCTGAAAATATGCAGGGGACAACCCAATCTTTTGGTATGTATTGAAACCTGATTTGTGACCCAGTATGTGGTCTGTTCTGGAGAAAGTTCCATGTGCTCTTGAGAAGAATGTGTATTCAGTTGCGTTTGGATGCAAAGTTCTGTATATATCTGTGAAATCTATCTGGTCCAGTGTATCATTTAAAGCCCTTGTTTCTTTGGTGATGTTGTGCTTAGAAAATCTGTCATTTGCAGAAAGTGCCATGTGGAAGTCTCCAAGTATTAGTGTATTATTATATAAGTATGTCTTTACTTTGGTTATTAATTGATTGATATACTTGACAGCTCCCACATTAGGGGCATAAATATTCATGACTGTTAGGTCCTCTTGTTAGATAAATCCTTTAAGTATGATATAGTGTCTCTCTTCATCTCTTACTACAGTTTTTGGGATAAACTTTAATTTATGTGATATGAGGATTGCTACCCCAGTTTTATTTTGAGGACCATTTGAATGGTAAATGGTTCTCCAACCTTTCATTTTCAGGCTGGCAGTGTCATTAGGTCTAAAATGAGTCTCTTGTAAACAGCAAATGGAAGGGTCTTGCTTTTTTATCCAGTCGGAAACCGTGCATCTTTCGATGGGATCATTTAGCCCATTCATATTCAGAGTAACTATTGAAATATATGAATTTAGTGTCATTGTAATACTTATTCAATCCCTGTTTTTGTGGATTATTTCTTTGGGCTTCCTCTTTCTTTTACCTGGCCCCTCTTAATATTTCTTGCAGAGCTGGTTTGGTGGTCACATATTCTTTCAGTTTCTGCCTATCTTGGGAGCTCTTTACCTCTCCTTCTATTCTGAATGAGAGCCTTACTGGATAAAGTATTCTTGGCTGCATGTTCTTCTCATTTAGGACCCTGAATACATCCTACCAGCCCTTTCTGGCCTGGCAGGTCTCTGTGCAGAGGTCTGGTGATAATCTAATATTTCTCCCCATATAAGTTAGGGATATCTTGTCTCTTGCTGCTTTAAGGATTTTCTCTTTATCTTTGAAATTTGCAAGTTTCACTATTAAATATCAAGGTGTTGAATGGTCTTTATTGATTTGGGGGCGGGAACCTCTCTATCTCCTGGATCTGAATGCCTGTTTCCCTCCCCAAATTAAGGAAGTTCTCAGCTCTGATTTGTTCAAATATGCTTTCTGTCCCTCTCAGCCTTTTCTGGAACCCCTATTATGTGCAGATTCTTCCTTCTGAGGCTATCATTTATTTCCCTTAACTTTTCCTCATGATCTTTAATTATTTTTCTCTTTTTTCCTCAGCTTCCTTCCTTGCCATCAACTTGTCTTCTATGTCACTCACTCTTTCTTCCACCTCATTAACGCTAATCGTTAGGACATCCAGTTTGGATTGCATCTCATTTAATTGATTTTTAATATCGGCCTGATTAGTTCTAAATTCTGCAGTCATGAAGTCTTTTGAATCCTTTATGCTTTTTTTCCAGAGTGACCAGTAGCTTTATAATTGTGCTTCTGAGTTGACTTTCTGACATCGAATTGTAATCCAAATTCTGTAACTCTGTGGCAGAGAGTACTGTTTCTGATTCTTTCTTTTGTGGTAAGTTCTTCCTTCTAGTCCTCTTGCTCAGTGCAGAGTGGCTGTATGAGCAGGCTGAGTCAAGAATATCAACCACGACCTAAGTAAATTTCACCCTAGATGGATCTGCCGAGGTCAGAGACAAGAAAATGAAAACAAAGATCAGAACAAAATAAAACAAAAGGACCACCAATGTGAAAAACAAATTTTAAAACAAAGTAGTAAAAAATAAAAGGCCAAGAATCCCAGAGTCAAGAAAAAAAAAAAGAAAAAAGCAAAAGTAAAGAGGAAAAAAAAGAAAAAAGTAAAAAAGATAAGGAAAGAAAGGGGAGGACTGGGAGATGGTAGTGTTGACGAAATTGTAGTGGAGGGAGAATGTAGTCTACCTGAGGAGTCCTAGATGGTGATCCTCTTGGTTCTTAGTGTATTAAGTTCTGTATGTTAGAAGATGCTTAGTCCCAAATTTATATAAACCAGCAATACTTATAGAAAGCCCCACCATTGACCACCAAAACATAAATGATATAAAAGAGGGGGCAGAATGGGAATGAAGAGAGAATATAATCTTACAGAATGAATGAGCATGGTATACAACTTGGTTCTGGCTGCATGCTGGTCATGTTTTAGAAGGTATTAACTTCCGCCATAGTAGAACAAAATGAGGCAGAGAAAACAAAAAACACAAAACAAAAAAACATATCTCATATATCTCCCAAAATTAAATTGAGTACATTGAAGGGAATCTAGAAGTGGAAAATATATCTAAGACATGTAATTGTAGAAATATGAAAGTCAAAAAGGAAGAAACTTAAAAATGAAGAGGTGGTAAAATATTATAATTTAAGGTGGGAAAAGAGAAAAGAATATTGGAAATTTTTAGTTTGATATAAAAATGAGTTGTACTGGAAAAAGGGGATGGGGGGGTACCCACTAGTTCTAATACTATAAATCCCTCGACTTCCCCTGGAGCTCTCCAGTGCTGTTTGGTCCAGAACTTGCTCTTCCCCTGTCCTTCCAGCTGGCTTCTGGGGGAGGGGCTGCTGTGCTGATTCTCAGGTGTGTGTGCCTGAGTGGAGATGCCCCATCTCCTGCGTGGAGATGCCCCATTCCCTGCGGGCTCAGTGGGAGCTGCTTACCCCATGAGTCCTCTGTTCCCTGGAAACCCCGCCATTCCAGGCACAAGGTGACACAAGGAGCAACAACACTGGCGGCGGCCAAATGTCCAGCTCTGGAGTCAGCTCCCCACCAGCAACTAATGCAGTCTCCCAGTTCGCACTGGCCTAGATGCTTCCGGACAGCACAGGTGCATTGATCTGCACATCTTGGGGGCTCCAAGTGGCAGGAGAATCCTCACTGTCCTGTACCGTCCCCGCTTCTGCCTGTCCCAGGGGGAGCACAGGATCATCGCTGTGTCTGCCTGGCGCCCTGGGATCCAGTGACCCTGTGGTGCTAGAATCGCGCTGGAGGGGGTGGGTAGCGGCTCCCAAAGGCAGCAGGGTACAGACACCTCTGTCCACAGCCCCCTCCTGACCCACCAGCTTCTCCTAGATGCTCCAAGGACTGCGCGCTCCAGCCCTTTACCGAGATACGCCCACAGTTTGTGCTGCGCTCTCCCCCCACGCACTTCCTCTTTTAGCGACTCTGAGAAATTGGAGGCCTCACTGCCCCTCCTGCAATTCTGCCTGATTTCCCTGGTGAGCACTTTCCATCCAGGGAGAATCCTGTGTGGATTTTTAAAGTTCCTGCTTCTCCCGTGCTGGGCTTTCCTGTCCCCGAGGTTTTCGCTGCCAGGTTTAGCCTGGTGCCTTGCGGTGCCCTTCCCCACTTGATTCTTTTTTATTTTATTTTTTTCCACCTTCCTACCTTGCTAGAAGCAAAAATCCTTCTCTCCTTGGCGTTCCAGCTGTCCTCTCTTTAAATATCACTTCAAATTCGTAGGTGTTCAGGATGATTTGAAAGTTATCTAGGTGAGTTGGTGGGACCAGGGGAGTTGAGGACCCCTCCTCCTTTGCCATCTTGCCCCCTATCTTCTGGACTTAACTTTTCAGCTTATTTGGATAAATACATGGGCACCCAATTGCTAGGTTGTATGATGAACCTGTGTTTAGCTTGGTAAGAAACAGCCCAAGTGTCTTCCAAAGTTGTACCATTGTGCATTCCCACCAGCACTGAGAGAGAATTCTTTTTGCTCCAGCAGCATTTCACCACCCTTCTGTGTTGTCTGTGCTTTGGATTTTTGCCACTCTTATAGGTGGGGAGGCTAAACTCTTTTCCTTCCATTTAGAATGATCATCAGGGCCCCAAAAGATTACCTCCCTTGTGAAGCCTTTCCAGATGTTGCTCCCAACATAGCTCCTGCTAGTCCCAAAGTGATTTTTTCCTTTTTGAAATCCTGTTTCTGGCCCTTCTGTCTTCTTTGCGGTCTACATAACCAAGATATTACTTTCCACAGCAATGGCCATCCAGAGCCTTTCCAGTTTCTGAGCATTCCCGAGGCATTACTTTCTTATAGATCCCCCTGCTTTGTCTGCATCCTGGGTTGTTTCCAATGCCTTTTGCAGCAACCCACACATGAAATCCAGCTCTTCCACTGATATTCATAGGGAAGCTGACCTATTCTAAGTATTGTGTGAGTTTGGTAACTTAATGGGGATAAGTCATAGGGTAATATTCATGACCTCATGACTGGGTCCCTCCTCTCTTCTTTATTATCCTCACTCCCTTTCTGAAGTAAAAAAAAAAAAAAATCCTTCTGTCTTATGTCTACTTATTTACATCCTTCTCTTAGGGTTTTGGGTTTGCCAATGTGTATGTCACATGTGATGTACCTGTTGTAAGTTGGATCATCAGAGCTTGTTGGCCACAAAAACATCTCCCTAAGACAGGGAGATTTTTTTCTACCAACTAAGGAGAATATAGTTTATCTTGTTACATTTTTGTGGCTATTTTCCCACATATACTTTTTCTTAATGCATAGCAAAGTCCTCAAGGATAAGAATTAATTCTTCATCTTCCTGATCTCCATAGTCCTTGCTTTAGAAGTGATGGTCAATAAATATTTATAGAATGAATGAATGAATGAATGCACTATGTATGATTTCAGTTTCTTTTAAAAAGAATGTATTTCTTCCAAGTAGGCACTCACAAATTATCACAGTTAACCCATTCTATGTACAAGTGGAAACACAGACTAAGGTTTATTTGCCCAGTTATAATATTTATTAAGAAATGACAGAAAACACTGTATCACAGGTGTAATTGAAACAGCCAACAGGCAAGATCATTATGATCCCCACCCCCTGCCAAAAAAAGGTTGGAATCAGATGTTGAAATATGAAAAAGTTTAGCCTACTTCTTAGAAGGTGAATTTTGGGTGAAGAGCTTCCATTTTTTCTGATGACACCTGAGGAAAGTCACTTGACTCTACTCTGGTGCCTTTGATGTTAGAAAAAATGTTAGGTAAATAGAACTTAAAAAAAAAGATTATGAAGCAGGGAAAAGAATTAGACTTGTGTATAGTTCTCAAAGATTAATTCCACAGAATATTAATAGTTTTCAACCCTACAGAAAAATCAGAAATAGTATATCCAAAGCATTTTGATAACCAACTGGTAGGTTTGCAGCTTTTCTGTGACCACAGTGGATAGCCAAGGTGTTCACTGCAGGATGAAATCAGATAAAACTCATATACTTAGTAACTCCATAAGTTAAACCTAAATGGAAGTCTAAGAACTTCTGATGGCCCAGGGGTGATTGAGGAGATCTGCTATCCAGAGATATTGTGTCCTGGGCAATTGGAAATGACAACCTGGCTTTTAGCAGGTGGGCTCACAACAGGTGGGCTGGCAGCAGGTGGGCTGGCAGCAGTAGGAGCAGCAGGCTGGGCGGCAGCAGGACTGTCCACAGTAGGATGGGCGGCAGCAGGAGGCCTGGGCATGGTGCAGCTGGCAGCAGGTTGGGGGTGTGCAGCTCACCACGCAGCAGGGGGGCAGGCAGGTGTCCTCCACGCGGCAGTCAGGGCGGCACCACCTGACTCGGCAGCTCATAGCTCCACTGCCACCCTCCTGGCCACCACCAATGCCACAGCCAGTCCCACAGCAGCTGGTCTGACAGCAGCTGGGCTTGCAGCAGCTGGTCTGACAGCAAGTTGGCTGGGAGCAGCTGGGCTGGCAGCAGCTAGGCTGGCAGCAGCTGGTCTGGCAACTGGTTGGCTGGCAGCAGCTGGTCTGACAGCAGCTAGGCTGGCAGCAGCTGGAGCCACAGTTCCCACTGGTGGAGCAGGTGGGAAATCCACAGAAGCTAGTGGAGCAGCAGGCCATGGTCAGGAGCTGGGTTGAGAGTTGGGTTGCTTGGAGGTGTTTTGGTGGTAAGGTCTATGTCAGGCCTTTTATATATCTGAGCCAGCTTCTATTTATAAAATTCTTAACATATCTTCCTTGTTTTTGTTTAAATTTGTTCCTCATTGGTCCTCTGATTGGCTTACATTGAAATACTTAGGACCCATTATGAGCAGCAGTTTAGAAATTACTTCGTTTTATAGTTTCTTTTGGACTCCTCATATTGGTCCTTTGCCCTTTGGAATACATTTGTGGTTTTCCATGTTCAAAGAGTCCGTCCATTTTACTCCATGTCAACACCCTCATTTTGTAGAGGTGGTTATTCCACGTGACACTCTATTCATATCTCTAAGGCTAAGGATAATTGTGCTTTTATTTTCAACTATTATTTTTTTCCTTCTGGCTGTATAGACTGAATTCTGTTGAGTTTAGGACATTGGGATTTCCTCTGAATAGAAGAGTACCTTTGGTTATACATAATTAAAAGCTTCTAATTTACTCCAACATCACATCAAATTACTGTTATAATTCCTTTGATTTCAATCAGTTTGAAATATGTAAATATTGTTCATGTTCTAGATGAGAAATCTTTTCTTGTTTACCAAGTGACATAGTTTATATAAAGGTATCTAGCAGAGTGCTAAGCCTCAGGTAGAACTTCAGTAAATGCTCACTGAATCTGATTTTGAATAGGTGGAGTAAAAGGCATGATTCATGGACACATGGAACACTTACAAATGATTTAATAGAACTTTCAAGCTAGCGCCTTCCATGGAGGAGTCCCTGTTATTGTCAAAAGAGACTAGGAAGTGCTGAAATATTTTTCTACATTGAATAGTTGAACCAAGTCTCAGGGAAAACCATCTGGTAATTATGATGTTTTGAAGAATGCATCGCCATTTATTATATTCTTTGAAATTCATTTGATCTATCATTGCTGCCAATTAAATGATAGAGGTAAGTTCTGGGAGCTTGTAAATAACTTGGAAAATATTTTACATAAAGTGTCCTATATTTTGTCCTATTTTATTTTGGATGTTGCATTAAAATACTTAATGAGGAATTAAAAATTAAATGGTAAAATGTATTTGCTGTTCTGGATTTGTGTTAACTGCCTAAGAGAACATCTTTCAAATTGGATTACAAAGTGCAACATATATAGTTTGAGATATCTAATGCATGTGTCTGACCATTGGTGTTGGTAGAACTCACAGAGAATCTCCCTGGCTTTTTGTTCTACCCTCATTTAGATCAGATACACTTTATACACACTTACAGTAAATGGAGGTGAGTGTTGGGAGTTGAAATTTGAAGAGTAATCTGGGGATCAGTGGGAAGAATATAATAGGCTAAGACATAGGAATTAAACCTAAAGGCTCTTGGAAAATGCCATCTAATAGTATCTGGTAGATATTTTAAAATCTATTTAGTAATATAATCTTTAGATATTAGGCATGCACAAAGGAGAACCATCTGGTGTATAAACTAACTGGAAGGAGATTAAAATGGTAGAGGTATATCTAGGTGGAAATCCCATAGATTTGAGCAACCTAAAATTTTTAGCCAAAAGTGGCTTTACTGGTCTAGACCTAATCATAATAGGTTAGAGCATTTTAAGTATTTTTTTAAAAAGATTTTATTTATTTATTCATGAGAGACACCGAGAGAGGCAGAGACATAGGCAGAGAGGGAAGCAGGCTCCATGCAGGGAGCTCGATGCGAGACTCCCTGGGCTGAAGGCAGGTGCTAAACCACTGAGCCACCCAGGCATTTTAAGTATTTGAATAACTATAAAGATTATTTAACGCATGGAACATTTTACTTACTGATGGATTCATGCATAATGTAATTAATATTTAATCTTTCCAGTTTAGACTTTGTTTATGCTTTAAGATTATTATCAAAATGCAAATCCAACTAAACTAACTTGAATTCCAACTAAAGATGGATAAGCTTAGAGGTAGAAAGAAGAAAATAACTCAGTTTGCTTTACACATTTAAACATTTTATTTGAAATTAATGGTATATTCAAGGAGAAAGCAAATCTAAAAATATGCAGGGATCAAGAGATAGGGAGGAGACGGGAGATGTCACTGAAATAAAGAAATACCCTACCCTGATGCCTTCTCTAGCAAGGCAGGATATCTAGATACTCCTGATATTGATTGATACATGTGTTCACTGTGCTAATTCAGCACATCCAAGAGGGGCCTGATTAAGTCTCATTATTTCTGATAGGCTTAGAAACATCCTGATGGGAATAAAATTGAACACTTCTTCAGAAATCAGAGCAGCTGGTTTAGCTTCCCATTTCATTCTTGATTAATCAGCAGCCTTGCTTTTAGCAGGTGGGCTCACAACAGGTGGGCTGGCAGCAGGTGGGCTGGCAGCAGTAGGAGCAGCAGGCTGGGCGGCAGCAGGACTGTCCACAGTAGGATGGGCGGCAGCAGGAGGCCTGGGCATGGTGCAGCTGGCAGCAGGTTGGGGGTGTGCAGCTCACCACGCAGCAGGGGGGCAGGCAGGTGTCCTCCACGCGGCAGTCAGGGCGGCACCACCTGACTCGGCAGCTCATAGCTCCACTGCCACCCTCCTGGCCACCACCAATGCCACAGCCAGTCCCACAGCAGCTGGTCTGACAGCAGCTGGGCTTGCAGCAGCTGGTCTGACAGCAAGTTGGCTGGGAGCAGCTGGGCTGGCAGCAGCTGGTCTGGCAGCTGGTTGGCTGGCAGCAGCTGGTCTGACAGCAGCTAGGCTGGCAGCAGCTGGAGCCACAGTTCCCACTGGTGGAGCAGGTGGGAAATCCACAGAAGCTAGTGGAGCAGCAGGCCATGGTCAGAACTTAGGTTGAGAGCTGGGTTGTTAAAGAGAAGTTTTTGAGTTTTGGCTGCGCCTTCTACATCTGGCCTTTTATATATTTCCTAGAGCTGCCTATTTCCCTAACATTCAGCATTGTTCCTTGATACCATTTGCAAAGTAAGTCTCTGATTGGCTGATACTTGAGTTGTTTAGAAAGTTATAAATAGCATTTCAATAGACTGCTTGGTCATTATTCAATTAAATCTCATTATGTTTTGTCTTTGCTCTCTGGATCATTATGGAAGCCAATCAGAGCAACACCTCTTTATGCAAATCACATGACAGACTAGAGTTGGGCTAACCCTGGTTTGCTTTATCATACCTACCCTTTGTTAACCTTGAGACCGAGTTTATCTAAACTGAACATTTTCTTCCTAAGTGATCATTAAATTAGGGATCAGGACTTCATAAAAAGAATTTGTTCAGATTTGGAATGGCTGATATTAGGGTCATCAAAACATGAACTATCCAAATTAATCAACATCCAAAAGAACTATGCCTTTCTAGGATCTGTTTGTGCAAGTTATAGGACACTAAGAGCTCTAACCAGTATTTTTGCCTTCAACCATCAGTGTACATATTCCCAGTTGAAAGCTTTAATGACTTTTGCTAGTAGATTGTTTTCTGACTCTACTAAATTAAAAATAAAATTCAGTGATGAATACGTGTTTTAACAAGTCAAACAGTACACAGGTGCATAAAAAAATTATTATTTTTCCTCTCTTTCCCAAAACATCCATCTGATCCAAAACTAGTACTTCAGAAATAATAAATACTAACAGTTTGGTGCATATTCTTTGACACTTCTCCCAGCTTTTGCAGACATAAACCATAAATATATCTAGCTAAGTAAATAATGGGGTCTATATGTATTTATTTTTTTTAAATTGTACTTATAGTGGGGCAGCCTGGGTGGCTCAGCGGTTTAGTGCTGCCTTCAGCCCAGGGCGTGATCCTGGAGACCCGAGATCGAGTCCCACGTCAGGCTCCCTGCATGGAGCCTGCTTCTCCCTCTGCCTGTGTCTCTGCCTCTCTCTCTCTCCTCTCTGTGTTTCTCATGAATAAATAAATAAAATCTTTTAAAAAATTGTACTTATAATAAAATACATATAATATAAAATTTAACATCGTAACCATTTAAGTGCACTGTTCACTAGGCTGAAGCACATTCACTTTGGTGTGCAATCTCTAGAAGTCTTTTTAACTTCCAAAACTGAAAATGTCCATTAAAGAACAACTTTTCCATTCTTTTCTCCCTAGGCCTTTGATAACCACTTTTTCACTTTCCGTATTGATGAATTTGACCAACATAGGTGCCTCATATAAGTGGAATCATACAACATGTCTTTTTTATGAATGGCTTATTTCACTTAGCATAATGTCCTCAAGATTCACCCATGTTATAGAATATATCAGGATTTCCTTCCTTTTTAAGTCTGAATAATATTCCATTGGATGTATACACTACAGTTTGTTTATCCATTTATCCATTGATGGACATTTGGGCTGCTTCCAACCTTTTGGCTGTTATGATTAATATAACCATGAACTTGGGTGTACAAATATACTCTTCAAGATCATACTCTAAATTCTTTGGGTATATACCTAGAAGTGGAATTGCTGGGTTACATGGTAATTTTATTTTTACTTTTTTTGGTAACTGCCATACTGTTTCCCATAGTAGCTGCACTATTTTACATTTCTACCAACAGTACACAAGGCTTCCAATCAATTTCTCCACATTCTTGCTAGCACTTTTTGGTTTTGGTTTTTTTTTGTTGTTGTTGGTTTTTTTTTTTTTTTTTTTTTGCGACTAGACAGTCTTGTGGGTATGAGGTTGTTTATCAGTTGTGGTTTTGATTTGCATTTCTGTAATGACTAGTGACATGAAATGTCTTTTCAAATGTTTGTTGGCTATTTGTATATCTTCTTTGGAGAAGTGTCCATTCATGTCCTTTGCCCAATTTTCAATTGCTGTTGAGTTGTAGGAGTTCTTTATATAGTCTAAATATTGGCTTCTTATCATATATATGATTCGCAAATCTTTCTCCTAATCTGTAGATTGAATTTTCATTTTGTTCATTGATCCTTTGATGCATAGAAGTTTTAAATTTTGATATAGTTTAATTTATGTGTTTTTTACTTTTGTTGTATATGCTTTTGGTGTCATATCCAAGAAATCACTGCCAAATCTAATGTCATGAGGCTTTCCTCTTATTTTTTCTTCTAAGAGTTTTACAGTTTTAGCTCCTAACTCTAGGTTTTTTATCCATCTTCACTTAATTTTTGTGTATGATGTAAGGATCCACATTCATTCTTTTGCATGTGGATATCCGCTTTTCCCAGCATCATTTGTTAAAAAGAGTCTCCTTCCCTATTGAATGGTTGTGATACTCTCTTTAAAAATTATTTGACCTTATATAGAGGTTTCTTTCTGGAGTTTTCTTCTATTTCACTAGTCTATATGACTGCCTTATGCGAGTATCATACTATTTTGATTAATGTAGCTGTATAATGTAATTTGAAATCAGGAAGTATTATGCCTCCAGCTCTGTTCCTTTTTTTCAAGATTGATTTACCATTCAGAACCTTTTATGGTTTCATACAAATTTTAGGATGTTTTTTTCTATTTCTGTGAAAAATACCATTAGAATTTTGATAGAGATCACATTGAATCTGTAAATTGCTTTGAGTAGTATGGGCATTTTAATGGTACTGATTCTCCTAACTTATACATATGGAATACTTTTCCATATATTTGTGCCTTCTTTAATTTCTTTCATCAATGCCTTCTAGTCTTCAGTACACAGATCTTTCATCTCTTTGTTTAAATTTATTCCTAAGTATTTTATTTTTCTTGATGCTATTATAAATGGAATTGCTTTCTTAATTTCTTTCTTTTTAAAATTTTATCTTTATTTACTTTTACGTTTTTATTTTAGAGAGAGAGCAAGAGAGAGAGCAGGGAGGAGGGGCAGAGGGAGAAGGAGAGAGAGATAATCTTAACAGGCTCCATGCCCAGTGCAGAGCCCAATGTGGGGCTCCATCTCACCACCCTGAGATCATGACCTAAGCTGAAATCAGGAGTCTGATGCTTTTTTTTTTTTTTTTTTAATTTTTTTTTCTTTTTTTTTTTATTTATGATAGTCACACAGAGAGAGAGAGAGAGAGAGGCAGAGACACAGGCAGAGGGAGAAGCAGGCTCCATGCACCGGGAGCCCGACGTGGGACTCGATCCCGGGTCTCCAGGATCGCGCCCCGGGCCAAAGGCAGGCGCCAAACCGCTGCGCCACCCAGGGATCCCAGGAGTCTGATGCTTAACTGACAGAACCACCCAGCCCCCTTAATTTCTCTTTCTGATAGATTGTTGTTAGTATATAAAAATGTAGCTGATTTTGTATATTGATTTTGTATCCTGCAACTCTACTAAATTTGTTGATGAGTTCTAATCATTTTCTTCTAATTTTTTTTCTTTTGGTGGAGTCTTTAGGGTGTTCTATATATCATATCATGTCATCTGCAAGTAGAAACAGTTTTACTTTTTTCTTTCTTATTTGGAAGCTTTTTGCCTCTTTTTCTTGTCTAATTGCTCTAGCTGGAACTTCTAGTACTATGATAAATAGAATAAATAAAAGTGGGCACCCTTCTCTTTTTTACTAATCTTTTTTTTAAAGATTTTATTCATTCATTCATAAGAGACACACAGAGAGAGGCAGAGACATACGCGGAGGGAGAAGCAGGCTCTCTGTGGGGAGCCTGATGTGGGATTTGATCCCAAGACCCTGGGGTCAAGCCCTGAGCTGAAGGTAGATGCTTGACCACTAAGCCACCCAGGTGTCCCTCTTTTTCCTAATCTTAGAGGAAAAGCTTTCTAGTCTTTTACCACTGAGTATGATGTTAGTGTGGGCTTTCATATATGGCTTTTATTAGGCTGATGTAGTTCCCTTCCACTCCTAGTTTGTTGAGTGGTTTTGTTTTCTGTTGTTTTTTTTTATTATTATTATGAAAGTGTTATATTCCATCAAATCCTTTTTTTCCATCTATTGAGATAACCATGTGTTTTCTTGTCTTTATTCTGTTATGTGATGTATTACATTCATTGATTTTTGTCTTTTGAACCATCCTTGCATTCTAAGATAAAATCCCACTAGGTCATGGTGTATATAATCCTTTTACTGTACTGTTGAATTTGTTTGATAGTATTTTGTTGAGGAATATTGCATCAATATTCATCAGGGATACTGGTCTCTAGTTTTCTCGTAGTGTTTTTGGCTTTGGTATCAGGGTAATGCTAACCTCATAGAGTTAGTCTGGAAGTGTTCCATCCTATTTATTTTGTTGGGAGAGTTGGAGGATGATTGGTTTTAACTCTTCTTTAAGTATTTGGTAGTATTTACCAGTGAAGCTTCTGGTACTTGGATTTTATTTGTTGGGAGGTTTTTTATTACTAATTTCATCTCCTTGTTAGTTACAGATCTGTTCAGATTTTTCTAGATTTTTCATGATTCATAGATAGATTTAAGATTTTCTGTTTCTTGATGATTCATAATGGATTATGTGATTCTAGGAATTTATCCATTTTATCTAGGTTATCTAATTTTTTCCATATCTCATATGTATGTCATTCTTTTAAACAGCTATGCAATATTCCAGACTATGATCATACCACACTTTATTCAATCATCCCCCTGTTGATAAATCCTCAATTGTTTTTAGTTGGTGCTTTTGAATAAAAAAAAATCATAGCATTTTAAGCTAATAGGGGACTTTAAAGAAGTCCAGCTTTAGGTGATTATGAGAACTAAATTGAACTAATTAAACTAAACAGGCTTCTCACATAGTTCTACCATTAAGTGATTCTGTGACCTCAGAAAAGTCACTTAATCCCTCTGAACATTGGTTTATTCATCTGTAAAATGAGATGATCTCTCAGACACCCCTGGGCTGAAATTGTGTAATTGCTCTACCATATCCTTCATTCCTTAAGGGCATGATCTGCCATGTCTGATCCATTTTAGTATTCTAGGTAGTGCCTTCTGCACCATCCTGAATGTGAGCACTCAGTAAATGCTTGTTGAATCAAGGAAGGAATGAATGATGGGCAGTGTATTGTAATGATAAACAACCAAATTTGCATTCTACCCAAGTCACTTGTCATTTTACTTTATACTTTTTTCTCAAAAGGAGCTCTTAGGTAGTGCTACCTCAAAATGGTCAATAGTTAAAATCAAAGGAACAAGAAGACAAAACATTTCCATTTTTGTTCTGTTGTTCAAGGATGTCTTCTGGGTTAGATCAGATCTCTAGAGGAAATGTTGGGAAAACTGATTCTCTGCTTGCACATTATCCTTTTTCATGCTTTCAAATCTTGATTTCCATTAACCCCTGAAAGAATAAAGCATTGTAATCTTAACGAAAGTATCCATTCATCTTTCGAGGGACACTGAGGCTCCTTCCACAGTTTGGCTATTGTGGTCATTGCTGCTATAAACATTGGGGTGCAGGTGTCTCAGCTTTTCACTGCATCTGTATCTTTGGGGTAAATCCCCAGTAGTGCAATTTCTGGGTCATAGGGCAGTTCTGTTTTTAACTCTTTGAGGAACCTCCACACAGATTATCAGAGTGGCTTGTACCAGTTCACATTCCCACCAACAGTGCAAGAGGGTTCCTCTTTCTCCACGTCTTCTCCAACGTTTGTTGTTTCCTGTCTTGTTAATTTTCACTGAACATGAGAGACTCCTGACTCTGGGAAATGAACAAGGGGTAGTGGAGGGGGAAGTGGGCAGGGGGATGGGGTGACTGGGTGATGGGCACTGAGGGATGCACTTGACAGGATGAGCACTGGGTGTTATACTATATGTTGGCAAATCGAATTCCAATAAAAAATATTAAAAAAAAATCTTAACTAAAGTATTTTTAATAGAAAAGAATTAACTTCAGTTCCCTCCAGTTCTTTTAAAAAAAGGATTTATTTATTTATTTATTTATTTTAGAGGGGGGAGAGAGAGACAGACAGACAGACACAGAGCAGGAGGGAGGAGCAGAAAGAGAAGGAGAGAGTCCCAGTCAGACACTGAGTTAAGCCCAGAGCCCAGTGCAGGGCTTGATCCCCTGACCCAGAGATCACAACATGAGCTGAAACCAAGAGTCAGTCGCCTGACTGAGCCACCCAGGAGCCCCTGGCTCCCTCCAGTTCTAATTTCAAGAAACCACAAATTAATCCTAATCATTGTCTAAAATCTGCCCAGATTTATTAAGCATTTCCTGAGGCTGTATTTAAATATGTGTACATTCATTGTATGTTAAACTTACATTTGTTGTATAGTATGTGTAAATGCATGTGTATGTATAATAAATGTATGTATGTCTAAGTGAAAATTTTATTTTATTTTATTTTTTATTTTTTGAAAATTTTAAACCAAATTCGTTACGTTATTATCTTCACTTTCAGTTTAGAAACTGGAAAAAGAAAAGTAAAATTTTCTATCTAACCAAAAGTATATTTCCTCAGAGAGTCTTCCCCAACTTATAGCTCTCTTGCTTTACTCTTCAAGGCTACATATAAATGGAAGAGTGTCATATACTAGTTTATGTTACCACAGTTTGAAGATAGCCTGAAAGAGCATTCCTCTAATAGACTTGAAAAAATACATCATATTCTGGCTCTGGATTCAGAGTTCCCGATTTCTGTAACTCTATGGAAACATTTTGTGAGGTCAAGATATGGAAATAGAGTCTGTGCCACTTCTGAGGCCCTATATAACTGCTTTTGCTTTATCTTTCTATGGGGATTAACATCCATTGGATCTGATCAAATTTCCTAGACAGCAATGTGGGATATCCAAAACAGACTAAAATCTTTAGTGACTTTTTATGAAAGACATATCACGAACACACTCAATGAAGAAGAATAGATATGTTTGTTGCACCAAATAAAATTTAATAGACCTTGGTATATTAATTCCCTTTCATAAAAACTGCAGCTTGCAGAATGGTGGCATAGAGGAGGTGTATATATCTGAGAAGGACAGATGGTTCTTCTGTGGCATCGGTGGCACTGAGTCATAGAGAGTAAATTCACATGCGTCCTGAAGGCAATTTCTTGAGTTAAATTTATATTTTGGCAACCTCAGTGGGGAGAATGAGGTCTTTCCAGAATTGAATGGAATCAGATAGATCTGTGAGGCCCAAATGTGTGGTATCCCCCACAACAAAATCCAAATAAAAGTTCAAGAATTTGTTAGTGGTCCATGAGAAGTGGAAGAGAAAATTAGTTCATGAATTGATTTGGAAGTTGAAACTTCAAATCAAAAATCAACAACCTTGCTTTTAGCAGGTGGGCTGGCAACAGGTGGGCTGGCAGCAGGTGGGCTGGCAGCAGGTGGGCTGGCAGCAGTAGGAGCAGCAGGCTGGGCGGCAGCAGGACTGTCCACAGTAGGATGGGCGGCAGCAGGAGGCCTGGGCATGGTGCAGCTGGCAGCAGGTTGGGGGTGTGCAGCTCACCACGCAGCAGGGGGGCAGGCAGGTGTCCTCCACGCGGCAGTCAGGGCGGCACCACCTGACTCGGCAGCTCATAGCTCCACTGCCACCCTCCTGGCCACCACCAATGCCACAGCCAGTCCCACAGCAGCTGGTCTGACAGCAGCTGGGCTGGCAGCAGCTGGTCTGACAGCAAGTTGGCTGGGAGCAGCTGGGCTGGCAGCAGCTAGGCTGGCAGCAGCTGGTCTGGCAACTGGTTGGCTGGCAGCAGCTGGTCTGACAGCAGCTAGGCTGGCAGCAGCTGGAGCCACAGTTCCCACTGGTGGAGCAGGTGGGAAATCCACAGAAGCTAGTAGAGCAGCAGGCCATGGTCAGGAGGTGGGTTGAGAGTTGAGTTGCTAAGAGAAGTTTTTGAGATTTGGTGGTGACTTCCACGCTGGGCCTTTTATAGGGCTTGGCTAGCTATGATTTACATAATTCTCAAAATCTCTTTCTTGTTTGTGTATAAATAATCTGTCTCTGAATAATAATTGCCCTATTCCTGAGTTAATTTTCAACCTCTAAAAGGCTTTTAACGTTCATTTTATTTGGTCTACAATTAGTTTTCTTTACCACAGTCAAGTAATCATTGGCATTCATTGGCTACACATCCCACAGTCCTTCATATTTGTTAAAATTTGGTCATTGCCCTAAGAATAATGGGCAATGACCAATAATGCCTCATCTTTAAGGAGTGTCAGTATTACTCAATGTTGATCCTAATAATCGAGCTCTTGGGCCTCACATGACAGTTTAATTCCCAGCAACATGGCCCTGATGTCAACTACTGCCCATTTATCTTTCTTATCTTCAATTTGACTGTGAAACAAAGTGATCCAGCTGGCCAGAAAGGGATGCTTTTTGGGTGACTGAGAAATGTGGATGAATTGTTACTGATCACAGTTTCTGGAGCACTTGGGTGCCCAAATGGTTCTGACTACTTTGCCTGTATCAGTTCATTTAATTTTTACTGCGATCCCATGAGCCACGCCTATAGCTACTCCCATCATCCATGTAATGAAACTGAGCCTCAAACAGATTTACATCTCTTGCCTAGTTTCACAACAAGAAGTGGTGAATCTGAATTTTTTTAAAGATTTTATTTATTCATTCATGAGAGACAGAGAGAGAGAAAGAGGCAGAGACACAGGCAGAGGGAGAAGCAGGCTCCATGCAGGGAGCCTGATGTGGGACTCGATCCCGGGTGTCCAGGATCATGCCCTGGGCTGAAGGCAGCGCTAAACCGTTGAGCCACCCGGGCTGCCCTGAATCTGAGATTTGAACCCACATCATCTGACTCCAGACTAAACTCTTTCAACCACTATAGTCAATACTTTTTTCCAGGGTGCCTGGATGGCTCAGTCGGTTAAGCTTCTGCCTTCTGCTCAGGTCATGATCCCAGTGTCCTAGGATGGACACTGAGCTCCCTGCTCAGTGGAGAGTCTGCTTCTCCCTCTGTCTCTGCCCTCCTCCCTGCTTGTGATCTCTCCCTCTTTCTCTCTCTCTCACACACATGCACACACTCTCTCTCTTAAATAAATAAAATCTTAAAAAATACTCTGTTTTCCAAATGTAAGCAATTGTTCTAGAGAAAATCAAAGGGTAAGAAAAGATGTAAAAATGTGGCCCACTTTCAAACTTTTTTTAGAGTCAAAGGAAGAAAGGCAGCGCTTAGGGTGAGTAACAACACAATTAGAGGCTTCTCTGAAAATTTTATTTTTTTAACTATATAATAAGCACATTTCAAGAAAATCTCAAGTGCTAAAAAGGTTGTTAACCTATTTGACTTGTGACTTTATCTAAATTTTGATATTAGAATGTTACCACATTCTAATAGTTTAAATGTCCTTAACTGCATAAAAATCACACTCCATGTATTAACACTGGAGCATGTGAGTTAGATCTGCAATATGCAGTTTACTGTACATATTAGAAACTAGTCCAACTCACTGAAAGCTAATATAATTCGAATTTGTGCAGGTGCAATGAAAGGTGACCTGGTCTCTGTTGAGTATGGATTCTATTATAGGGAAATGAATTTTAAAATGCTACTTATACAGGTTGAATCAGAATACCAGGTGTTCAGTCCTGCTTCTCCAGAAATGACAGTTTTGAGTTAAGATCATAACTCTTCCCAAGTCAGAATTAAGACACTTTCAAATCCCACATCAAATTTTGAGTTAAAAGGTATGTGAATTTTTGGCCTCCTCTCCTTAAGCAAATCTACATCACAGATTCTTTGATTAGCTAATTTTTCCACCTTGGATGTTTGGAATATGTAGATTTGTCACCATTACAATCTCAGGAGCTATTTAATTCATATTTAAATTCAGTAGAATCTCTGATACTAAAAACATTTATCTCCCCTTGCAAACAATTCAGATGTTTGAGGAGTTGAAATACCTCCTGATAAAGGCACTGGAGATAGTAATGTTGTTTGTTAAATCTCTATTTCTGTACTTTTCTGGTGTGGCACTGTTTTTAGCATCTAACATTGGTGCAAAACTTAACTCAGTTTTCATGTTTCTGGGCTTTAATTGCCTTCAGAGAATTATTAAGAATAAGATGTTCTAGTAAGGGTTCTCCAGAGAAACAGAACTAATAGGATGTGTGTGTGTGTGTGTGTGTGTGTGTGTGTGTGTGTGTGTATTTATTGTGAGGGATTGGTTCACACAGATATGGAGCCTGAGAAGTCCCACCAGGAGCAGTGAAGTCTAAAGGCAGAAAATGGATGTCCCAGCTTGAGCTATAGAACAGTTCACCCTTTCTCTGCCTTTTTGTTCTATTCCGGGTCTCAATGGAGTAGATGATACCCACCCACATTGGTGAAGACAATCTTCTTTACTCATTCTGCAGATTCATATGTGAATTCCTTCTGTAAACACCTTCACAGAGATACCCAGGAATCATGTTTTACCAGCTCTCTTTTAAACTATATCTCCTTTAAACCAGTCAAGTTCATACATAAGATTAACCATCACATAAGGTATGACACTTAAAATTTGAGAATTCTACTCCTCTGCCACAGACAAATCTGAACATTCCCTTACCTTCCCAAATAAATTAAGAAAATAAAATTATTTTCTCCTACCGCTTAAATCCATTTCTTCTTGATTGGTTCTCATACAAATAGAGTAAGAAGTTATAATCATTCATGATGTTTCTGTGTAGATTTTCTGTCCTGTTTAAATGCTGGATATCTCTATCTGTGGTCTTCTTTGAGAAAGGAATGCCAGTCATTTAAAACTATTTTATTACTTTGCTTATTCTCTTTCGTTTTCATTACTTCATTTAAGTGATGGGGCCCAGACACAGTAGTACCAAAAGAAGAAAGGATGTGTTTGTTTTTTATTATTGAATGTTTGCCTTCTGTTTATAGATACTTATATATTGAGTTATTTTTCTTTAAGAGATCAAGGTTCTGAGTTTCTTATTGTAAATTTTGGGGCTTCTCTCAATTCCTTAAAGTCCATTTTACTAGTTCTCTAATTCAGTTGCCTCTGCCTTACTTTCCTGAGTGATAAGATATGGTTGATATGCCAACCAGTTGAACATCCCCCATTTTTTATTCTATATCAGGTAATAAGATCTTCTCTTCTGCATGTCCACTTGGCTCTTTTGGTGCTTCAAGCTGAAGCCCTTCTAAGTAAAAGGTGCATCCAACCTAAGTTTTCCTAATCTGTTGGAAGCTAAGAGAGTGGTATATGAGGGACGTAGAGTGTTGAACATGTTTTAGACACATTGTGTATGAATGTGTAGGTTGTGCCCTGATGGTAGGCTCTGTCCTCTCAGAGGAGGGAGAACCTTTTTCACACAAAGATGCTATAGGCTCAGTAAGCTGTATATTCTATAGACTGTGTCTACCTAAAGGTGGTGCTTTTTTTCTAATGCTGGTAAGTCGTGTTAATGGAAACCCCAATCCTTTGACTTAGTTTTTTAAGTTGAAATGAAATTCATATAATGTATACTAAACCATTTTAAAGTGTACAATTGAATGACTTTTAGTGCATCAATAATGTTTTGCAACCTCCATTCCTTTCTCTAGCTTAAAAACTTTTTCATCACCTAATAATCTTTAGTAATCATTCCCCATTTCCCTTTATCTCCTGCCACTGGTTTACCACTTTGATTTTATAATTAAAGATTTTATCCATTAAAATGGAAGGTCTTATTATGTGGTTTTTTATTTCATCCTTGCTTCATTCTAGACCTCTCTCTCTGGAGATTAGAATAAGACTGGACATAGTGAATGCCAGTATCATGCTTGCTTAAACCCTTCCTGTAATGAATATTTGTTTTCTACTTAACAATACATGAAAGAACTGTATAAATGCTATAGGAACATTAGTTGAAATTCCCTTTCATCATTTTCCAAAGTATATTTTGAGGAATACTAGTGTTACAGGATGTTAGTTAATAATAAATAAATGGAAGATTCCCTGATTAAATCAATTTGGGAATAATAGTTTTAGAGCTTTCTTTAATATTCTATTGTGCTTTATATAAACCTTAAAGATGGTGAAAATGCATGCAACATTATTTGACCACTGAATACTTTTTCCCTAGTGGGTATCTGAAGAGACTAATTGTCAGTGCATTATTACCTGTTTAGGAAATAATCTATCCTCTGCCTGAGAAGGATGTTGTAATGTAAGCAATGAAAGTCAATTCTCTTATTTTCCGGGCTTTCAACTGGTGCCCAGGCAGGCAAAAGGCCTTGCTCAAGAATCCATAGATTCTTAGTTACAAAGTAGTGACAAGAATTCAGGATGCCTTTACATCTTATACTAGTAATTTGAAATCTTATGTTTACTGTCTTTCCAATTATGTATTACCCTTTTATACCCTTGATAATTGAAAGAATTGTACACTGAGTCATGTGACTGAAATAAAAAGATTTGGTAACACCTCAAGAAGCTAAATGACATAAAAATTCCTTTTTGTAAAATTGATCTTCTGGAAAACCTAACCCATCAGTTTGCATATGTGAAGACCTTGGGGAATAATTCTTAAATACTGATAGATTCTTTTTTTTCTGATAGATTCTTTTAATCATAGATTTTGGCTGCAGATATTAGACTATTTAATGGCTAAACAAAGAAAACCCATCTTTCAAAGACCTTTATAACAGGACAAAAATTAAGAAAAACCATACTGTCATAGCATAGTTATTGAGATTTTGAAAAATCCAAGTACCCCAATAGCAATAAAAAATTCCAAAGAAAAGAAGGCTCCAACAATGACTTCATCACTGAAGAATAAAAATTTTATTAAATCCCAACTCCAAAGAGCTGTTGAGCTGCTTCAGATATTTATAGTAAAATTTTACATATTTCTCTTAACCTTGTAGGACTTCTGTTCATATCGAGGTTTATGAAATATTTTTGGTCTTCGATTATAAATTAATTCACATCTTAGGAAAATTATGTAGCCATGTGATAAGAGTTTGCAAGCTGGATTTTGAGTATTAGAGCTCAGATGTTGTTGGGACTCTACATTGGCTCATTTTGAAGTACCAGTTTCTCAGGATTCATTTAGAATGAGGTTTTCAACAAGTAGACTGGCAGCAGGTGGGCTGGCAGCAGGTGGGCTGGCAGCAGTAGGAGCAGCAGGCTGGGCGGCAGCAGGACTGTCCACAGTAGGATGGGCGGCAGCAGGAGGCCTGGGCATGGTGCAGCTGGCAGCAGGTTGGGGGTGTGCAGCTCACCACGCAGCAGGGGGGCAGGCAGGTGTCCTCCACGCGGCAGTCAGGGCGGCACCACCTGACTCGGCAGCTCATAGCTCCACTGCCACCCTCCTGGCCACCACCAATGCCACAGCCAGTCCCACAGCAGCTGGTCTGACAGCAGCTGGGCTGGCAGCAGCTGGTCTGACAGCAAGTTGGCTGGGAGCAGCTAGGCTGGCAGCAGCTGGTCTGGCAGCTGGTTGGCTGGCAGCAGCTGGTCTGGCAACTGGTTGGCTGGCAGCAGCTGGTCTGACAGCAGCTAGGCTGGCAGCAGCTGGAGCCACAGTTCCCACTGGTGGAGCAGGTGGGAAATCCACAGAAGCTAGTGGAGCAGCAGGCCATGGTCAGGAGCTGGGTTGAGAGTTGGGTTGCTTAGTGGAGTTTCTGAGTGAGAGCTGCTTATTCCACTTGGGCCTTTTATAGGTCTTGGCCAGTTCCTTTGTTTGTGATGGACAGCATTTTTATCTTGTTACTCTTTAAACAAGCTTTTCCAGAGTCCTTTGATTGTTCAAATATTGAGTTATTTTAAATGCATCCTCAGATTGGTTTTTCCTTATTGCTCAGCTAATATTCACTAAATGTTTCTTCCTTCATAGAAATGTTATTGTTTCATTTCCAAACAATGCTGTAATTTCTCCTCAAGTCTCAGCTTCCATTCTGCATCACCTGACAAAGTGACTCTCACTCATAAGATGACGTGATTTTAGGGTCATATTCACCAAACTCAAATCTCCAGAAAAAATTAGTAACAATTGACTTTCTTATGTAAGACATTTTAATTTTTTTTATTAATAAGATTATAGTCTCTACAGTTAGTCAGATAGAAACTCTGATAAACTTCACATTGATAGAAATCCATAGATTTTTCCAGAAATTGGATCTTTCCCAATTTCCATGATCTCTCCTGAATCTCACACTTCAGACTTGAGAAAATATCACTCAGGAAGATGTAGAGAACAAAAACTGTTCCATTCCAATTTACTACGGATATTTTATTAGCCAAAATTTAAAAGAAAGACTAAAATTCATAGCCAATAATGAGGAAAATACCACACAGAAATGTAAGTGTAATTTATATTTTTCTATGAACGATAAAAATCACTGCTATATAGATTATCTAGACAGTATTTATTTCTCATAAGTGGGATTTATTTTCAACTTATGTAATCACCATATGTCCTGTGAAAGGATATTAGACCAAAGAGCACAACAATTGAATTTACAAAGGCAAACCACTAAAAAGAAAAGCAGGAGTTAGGAAATATCCTTTCTGGATTACAGTGCATATAAGACAGGGTAGGAAATGAATGATCTAATATCATTCAATAGGTATAGGTGGAAAGGATTGATATTTTGATATAGACCACTTTTAATTTCCCCTCACCACCAGCCAATGTTAGAATACTGCTGACTCTAGGAATGACTATAATTTGGAGAGGTAAGTGACTAGCTGCTCCATTTACACAGTACATAGCCAGAAAGCTGGATATACATTTAGCAAAATAAATTTGAAACAGTTTTGGTGGTTGCCAAAAGAAAGAACATGTGGTCAAAAGAAGAATGTGTAGTGTTTACATGGGGGGAAATGAAAAAAAGAAGTGGTGGCCAAAAGAGCATATTATTGCTATTTGTGGTAGGCTTATTCTTTCCTTCCAATCTTGAATAGAAGCACATAGTTAGCTTTTTATGAGGTGGAAGTATTGGTTTGAACAGTGATAGAATTACATTAGAATGTGATTCATGCAAGTATCAAGAAAGATATTCATATCATATGATAACCATGACCACAGGTATGAAGTTGAAAAGTGGTTGAAGGAATCATCAAGTATCAGAGATCAAAAACAATAAATTGTTTTGTCCAAACATTTGATTATATAGTTATAGAAACTGACATTTTTTAAAAGAAACTAACATCATTGTTTTTATAAGTATCAAATGTTTATTAAATCATCATATTATGCACAGAGCACTAAAAGGTTGTGCAGAAGGGAGGTTCAATCTGTCTGCCTCATATCTTGCTCTAGTGTACAAATCATTGTAGTACTGATAGGAGGGATGAATCAAGGAAAAGATTCAAATATACTATCATCCATCCTTATAGTTTTAAATTGGAACACTGATTTTTTGGTATAGACTGCTTTTAATTTCCTCTTGGCATCAGTTGATGTTAGAATACTACTGAGTCTAGGAGTGGCTGCATTTTGGAGAGATTAGTGACTTGCTTTATTCACACAATAGACAGCCAGAAGAGCTGGGTATAAAACTTCTATCTCTCCCTCCTACATCAGTTCATTTTATTTTATACCATGCTGTTTTCCAGGATCAATTAAGTATTAAAACTCTTTGTCTCCTTATTTTTAAAAATTACTTTAGAATAGCTCAAGAATAGAAATACTAGTAGTGGGCAGAAATGCTATGGAGTAGTAAACATACAGTAAATAAGCATGAATATGTTAAGATTCTATTAGGTGTCTTCTGACAGAAGAGTTTTACCTAAAGCTGCAATAACACATTTGATTTTTTAAAAGATTTTATTTATTTATTAATGAGAGACACAGAGAGAGACAGAGACATAGGCAGAGTGAGAAGCAGGCTCCCTGCAGGGAGACTGTTAAGGGACTTGATCCCAGGACCTCAGGATCACACCCTCAGCTGAAGGCAGATGCTCAACTGCTGAGCCACCTAGGCATCCCAACACATTTCATTCTTAACTATTTGTTTCCCACAATTAGGTAATATATCCTCTGAGTTTCTATGTCTGCCCTACTCTTTGGGTCTTCTTTATTCCATGGCTATCATTGTAGTTCAGTTCTTACTGTATATCACTTGGACCAGTACAATGGCCTCTTGAATTGTTTCTGTATAGCTATTATATGTCTAGCCTTTGGCCTCATTTTTGATAAGCAACTACCATAAGAATCATGCTGATACTCAGTACCCTTTGTGCCAATCACTTGCCCCAAGACTTTCAACAGCTCCCTAGTACTTACTGCACTAAGGGCATACTCCTTTGGTTAGTATTAAAAGCATACACATTTTCCAAATTTATTTTCCACCATCATTTTACATATATCCAGTGTTCCCAGCCAAACTATCCTCTGAACAGTCCCTCTCTCCATACCTTCATGTGTATTATTACCAGAGTTGAGAATGCCATCGTCTTTTATACCTGCATGCCAAAATCTTAACCTATACAAAATGCTAGCTCCCTTCTCAGTGTTCCTTGTTCTCCCTCCCTAGTCAATACCGATTTCTCTGTTGACACCAATGTATGTTGTACTTTTTTTTCATTTTATAATTTTTAGTTGCATCATTGTGAATTTCATTTATCTCCCTAGAAGTTTCTTGAAGAGGGGAGCATTTTTAACTCAATTTTAATTTTATCATATACCATCTAGCCTGTGACTTGCAGATGGTAGGCAATCAGTATATTTTATATGTTGGCAAATTGATTTAAGTAAAATAAAAAATAAACTTAATGAAAAAAAATTAGAATGAACAAGTAAAACCAAAAATATATTTTCTAGGCCAAAGATGAGAAGTTTATTAGAAAAGAAGCATGCCACAAGATCTAAGATCTACAGTGGGAAGAAGGGAGTTGATAGTGTTACAAAGACTTGAGAATAGCCCAAGTCTTAATAAGTGAGCCTGTATTTTCATTCAACCTCTGGTTGACTTGGGGTCTTGATAGTTCAGGGCTGGAGGTTTGTTAGGTAGAGATGGGAGTACGACGTTTTCAGAAAGTTGATAGCTTGTTCTAGACAGTCGGTACACTTCTTAGCAGCAGGGGGAGGTCCTGCAGGTGGTGCGGCAGGGGGCAGGCTGGCAGCAGGAGGGGCGGCAGCAGGGCGCCTGCACAGAAATGGGCTGGCAGCAGGTGGAGGCCCAGCAGCAGGGGCGGCAGACCACGGCCGTGCAGGACGTGGGGCAGCAGCTGATGGGGCGGCAGCAGCCCTCCTGCAGGGAGCAGGGGTCACAGCACACAGGGCGGCGGCAGGGCTCACAGATGGGGCGCGTGCAGCGGCAGGTGCAGGTCACGGGGCGGCACACGGTGGTCTGGCAGCTCACGGGGCGGCAGCAGCAGGGGTCGCGGCAGCAGCAGGGCTGGCAGCATTCTGTGCCACAGCCCTGGGAGGAGCAGATGGAACCACAGCAGGAGCCGGACATGGTGATGTGTGGGGCTGTTTAGGTTTGGACTGGTGAGAGGATTTGGATGTTGTCAGGTGTGAATGTCTTTGTCCTGCTTTGGGCCCTTTATATACCCTGCCCAGGTGCTGATGACACCACCCCCCCATTTATCTTTTGGCCAATTAAGTAGGATTTTGTTTTGACTAAATGATTGCATTACTTGTGACATACTCATGATCTCATTAAAGAACTCTTGTGGCATTCCTAAATATGGATATATACATGCTGTTCATCATCAAAATCTAAGCACTCAGTCATTTTAGGTGATAACAGCTCTTGATGCATATTTTGGGTAGATAAGCACCTGATGAATCTTGGAGAAAATGATCCTAAAAGAACTGCAAGTTTTAAAATAAATTAAATATATAGGGGTTTCTAGAGAACTGACTGGATCTTGTACTTGACCCTTAGGAGATGCCCTGAGAAACCTGTATGTGAATCAGACAGGTATTAGACATGTCCTTGGGTGTAGACTCCTTAGGACTTTATTGACCTATCACTTGATAATGGAATCCATGTACCTTGAATAAGACTGCAGCTCAGATAACTCGTTGGGAAAGATAAAAGGTTATTTTTGTAAACCAGCTAAGAATTGGAATAAAATATCCACAGCTGCCCTCCGTTGTATTTCTTCTCTTTTCTTCTGTTCAGTCTTGAGCAACTGTGGTCCTTCTGACTACAGAATGTTGATTTTTATCTCTGAGACATGACATTTTTTTTTATATTTGCCTTTCTTGTGTATATGATAAAGAATCATGTAATGGGAAATTTTTTCTTAATATATTTGACATGGGCACTATGACTGACAAGATGGAGGGTTTCCAACCAGCATTGCTGACGGAGACAATACATTGATCAGAAAACTTATGTAGGGGACTGTATAGCTGTTCTGTGACAGTTCTGCTGGAAGTGTGGTAGACATGCTTCTTAGGGAAGGGTCATCAGAGGCTCTTGGGGAATTGCATGGGGGGAAGAAGTCTCGTTACTTTTCAGCTTTTCCCTCCTATTATTCACCAGGCAGGGTTTTGAGTCACTTTAGGATCATTCCCATCATTCAAAAGAATGTACCTCAAGCCCCAGGAACTAAAGCTCCCCAAATGGAATTTTAAACATAATTTTAAAAGTTTAAAAGGAATGTAAACTGACTGAATGTATAGTCATAACTGAGGAGACAGAAGAGGGAGAAATGAAGCATGGTCTCATCAATGAAGACCTTCAACTCTCTCATATTTCATGTTCTATCTCTTATCCAGGGACCCACATGACTTTTATTTCAAAGCATAACCAGAACCAAGATAAAAACTTGTATATTCTGCTCTTTTTTGTTGTTGTTCTTTTTCTTTGTCCCAGTTTTATTGAGATATAAGTGACATACAACATTGTGTAAGCTTGAAGTGTACATTGTGATGATTTGGTGCATGTATATATTGCAAGACGCTTACTGCAATAAGGTTAGTCAACACATTCTTCACCGTACTCCACGTAATTATCTTTTGTTATTATTGTTTTTATGGTGAGAAGATTAAAGCTTTACTCTCATAGCAACTTTCAAATGTACAATATAGTATTGTTAACTAGTCACCATGCTGTACATTAAGATCCCTGATACTCATAACTGAAAATTTGTATCATTTGACCAAAATCTTCCCATTTCTTCTACCCCTCAGCCTCTGACAACCACCTTTATGCTCTGTTTCTATGAATTTGATGTTTTTTATTCTACCTGTAAGTGAGATTATACATTATTTGTCTTTCTCTGACTTACTTCACTTAGCATAGTGCCCTCAAAGTCCATCCATGTTGTTACAAATGGTAAGGTTTCATTTTTTTTTTTACGCATGTACAAAACACAGTTATCCCAAGACTTCTCTTGGAATATACACACACACCACATATATATTATTCATATATTTATGCCATGTATATGTGTGTGTATACATATATCTCATGTTTTCCCATTTTCTTTATTCATCTATCATTGCTTTCATGCCTTGGCTTTTGTGAACAATGCTGTAATGAACATGGGAAGGCAGATACTTCTTTGACACTGTAATTTTGTCTCCTTCAGATATATACCCAGAAGTGGGATTGCCTAGCTCATATGGTAGTTCTATTTTTAATTTTTTGAGGAGTGTCTATGCCATTTTCCACAGTGATTATACCAGTCTACATTCTTACCAAGGTTCCCTTTTCTCTACATATTCACTAGCATTTGTTGTATCTTATCTTGTTATACTAGTCTTTCTAACAGGTGTGAGGTGATATCTCATTGTGGTTTTGATTTGCAGTTCCTTGATGATTACTGATATTGAGCGCCTTGTTGGCATTTGTATGTCTTTTTTGGGAAAATGTCTATTCAGATCCTTTGCCCATTTTTCAAACAAATTGGGTTTTTTTGTTTGTTTTGCTTTTTGTTTTTGTTTGTTTTTTTGCTATTGAGTTGTAGGAGTTCTTACATATTCCGGATATTAACCCCTTATAAGATATAAATTTGGTTTGCAAATATTTTCTCTCATTTGGTAGGTTGCCTTTTCATTTTGTTCATTGTTTCTTTTGCTATTCGGAAGCTTTTTAGTTCGATGTAGTCCCGCTTACAGAGTTTTGCATTTGTTGCTTGTACTTTGCTCTTTTCAATGCACATGTCTCACAATCAGCTTTTCATGTTTTGGGGGGTTTTCATGATAACCACATTTTATGCAAAGGGGGCCTTTTCAGAAGATACTTAAATCCTCAAGTTAACAAGACTAATTTTTCTAATCTGAACACTTTTGATCCAAAATCATTCCAAAGAGATTTTTCTTTGCCTTTTGTAAAGATCCACAAAGAGAGTCCACAAGTTTCTCAGTAAGCAATTCTAGAGTCTAACTTCAGTCTAAGATGCTCATTCCCAACCATATTCAAACTTCATCTCTAGGCAGAAAAAATATGGGCCATGTTTCAATGATTTATGCCACAGAACTCTATGATTTGACATTGTTGGCAAGTCATGATATTTTTTAATGTCATTTATCCTAAAACTAGATAACATTCACTGAAAACTTAGCCACTTACTGGCATTGTGTCCTTGGGCCAGGAGGAGTAATGATAGTACACACCCAAACTGTTGTGACCCTAAATACGCTATTATTTGTCATGAAGAACAGTGCCTGGCTTATCAACTGTCTTATGTTTCTTAGGTAAATTAATATATTTTAAAAAGCCATGTTATGTGGGTGCCTTATAAACTCTAAATTTTGAATTTAGAATTAGATGAACATATCTGATATGGCAAATGGCCAGCTGTTTGCCCAGTCACCACAGAAAATATTCTAAATAAGATATCTATTGGAGAGTTTCATTAATAGCATGACATAAAATAAAAATGTCTAGAAGGAAGATATGAAGCTCCCTCTTTTTAACACTAGTTTCTGGAAAGGGGAGTTAGGTTATTGTTGCAGAATTTACAAGAAGCATATGTGTCGGAATTGTGGATAGTGTCCTGAACCCGACTGAGAACCCCACAGTCCATGCAAACACAGAGTGAACTCTTAGAAAAACATCCTTTAAAAAAGACTTAAAAGTAATACAGGCAGATTCCTGAGGGTGATGGGCAACATATTTTGTATTACTAATGGTAGGGCTTTATTTAACACTACCATTCAACAATAGCATTATGTACAAATTTTAACATGGAAAATATTGTCTTGTGTTCTTAAGTCTCAATCGTCTTATACAAATGGACAAAAATAATTATACCTGTAATTTGAAACTGCTAACAATTTTAAAAAGTTCTTAATTGGAACATATCAAATTGCACTTCTTATTTTATGCAACTGAGATGATCTTGAAAAGTTAAAATACGAATGACTGTTTAATAATTTGATCGGAGTTTAAAGATATCAGAAAAGTCCACCCTACATAACATAATGGTATTCTTTTCAATATATACCCACCATTTGCTTCAACGTGGATGGAACTGGAGGGTATTATGCTGAGTGAAGTAAGTCAGTCAGAGAAGGACAAACATTATATGTTCTCATTCATTTGGGGAATAAATATAATAAAGTACTTCTTAAAAGTACAGATAGCTACTGTCTAATTATCTGCTTTAAATCCATTTAGACTCTGATAGGTAGGTTTCCAAAAGCATAGCATAGGGGCACCTGGGTGGCTCATTCAATTAAGTATCTGCCGTAGGCTCAGGTCATGATTTGGCTCAGTGTCCTGGGATGGAGCCCCGCCTCAGGATCCGTGCTGAGAGGGCAGGCTCCTCTGCTTCTCCCTGTTCCTCTGCCTCTCCCTCTACTTGTGCTCTCTCTCTCTTTGTGTCAAAATAAATAAGTAAAATCTTTAAAATAAATAAAAGCAGAGCATAATCATGAGAAAACTTTAAATATTTCTCCCCAAATAGATAGAGGTTTTAGATAGTACATTCAATTAAAAAGAAAATATATGTTCATTGAAATTATGTAATTAAGAAAAATATAAAGAAGAAACTGACTGACTATTATCTCCAATTACTCTTAGACTTTGTTACATAATGTTTTAGGTAATTTTTAGGCATAAACATATATAGACATGCACACTACGGAGATCCCTGGGTGGCTCAGCAATTTGGCACCTGCCTTCTGCCTAGAGTGAGATCCTGGGGTCCGGGGATTGAGTCCCATATCGGGTTCCTTGCATGGAGCCTGCTTCTCCCTCTGCCTGTCTCTGCCTCTCTCTCTCTGGGTCTCTCATGAATAAACGAATAAAATCTTAAAAAAAAAAGACATGCACAATACATTTTTCCTCATAAAATAGTTGAATATTTTACAGTTTATTTGCAATTTAAATATATGGCAATAAGTTTAAGTGCGTCATGTTTCCTGGTAGGTTTACAATCTTCAACTATTTTAAAGTATTTGTGGCATATCTTCTATATTTATATTGCCTACATTATGTACTATTTGACTTTTTTTTTTACTTTTTTCTTATTTATACCTCATCTCCCTAAATACATTATAACCTTTTTGAAGAAGAAGCCCTCTTTGCTCTTTCATATTCCCTCAGGATGGTCAACTCAGTGTCTTAATCATAGTAGATGCTCAACACACATGTGTATGTTGACAGTAATTAATTCATTTTTAAAAAAAACATTTTATTTGAGAGAGAGAGCACAAGGAGGGGAGGGGCAGAGGGAGAGGAAGAAGCAGGTTCTGGCTGAGCATGGACCCTGATGCGGGCCTCCATCCCAGGACCTTGAACCCAAGGCAGATGCTTAACTGACTGAGCCACCCAGGTGCCCTGTAATTGATTAATTTGCTTGGAAAATGGCATCATTGCCCAGTTCCTGGGCACAAAAGTAAGCACCCTTGAGAGCCAGTGTGGACTCAGTACCCTCAAGAGTTAACACTCAAAATAACATTCAAAATAACTACCAGATCTGTAACATATAGAAGAGAATTATGTGAAGCCACAGTTATCCTTGGCACAAAAGATCCAAGAATTTGTCTGGGCAGAAAAACGTGTCTCCTACCATACTAAGAGGAAGTGTTTGACTTAAAGGCTTAATGTCAGGGGGCTAACGTTCTCCTGGGTCTTTTCTGAACACCAGTGATTATAATCATATTATAGGAAACTTACTTAATCTTTCATTACTCATTGCTCTGCAACTTCATAAACTTGTTTTGCCAGATGTTGCCTAAGGGTCTTACCACTTCTAACATACTAGGTTTTCTAAGCTGTACTAACAGGTATCATTCAGTGAATGAAACTTGAGCCCAGGGATGTAATATTAGTCTAGATGCAGCCTCCTTACCAAGTGTTGTTAAAGGACATCTCTCAGATGTTTGGCATGTCTGGATTGTGAGCACATGTGACTCTATATATGTGGTGAAGATACAGCTATGCCTACCTTTCTCACTTGGATATTGTGCCTTATAAATGCTCCTTACAAGAACAATGAGATTACCCAGACCTAAGTTATTTCAGTGAACAATTTGAGAGAATTATTCTGCATCCTGCTTTGAATATGAACAAAAAAAAGAGAGACAAAACCTACTTAAAGGAAGTATCACAAAGACCACGATTTCTATGCTGGAAATACTAAGTTTATTAGAAAACAGAAGACATGATTGAGGAGTTAGACAGGGGTCCTGAGAGGACAGAGTACTCTCCCATCAGTAGTCCGTCTGAAAAGGGGGCCCCAGTGCGTACTCTGAGTTAGCTTGAAGAAACGGGAAATGGGCTTCTCAGGAAAAGTCATGCTTTTCTGTCGTGAAGGGCAGGATGGATGGACTCCACCATCTACTAGCGACCCTCAATGATGATATACTTCTCAGCAGCAGGGGGAGGTCCTGCAGGTGGTGCGGCAGGGGGCAGGCTGGCAGCAGGAGGGGCGGCAGCAGGGCGCCTGCACAGAGATGGGCTGGCAGCAGGTGGAGGCCCAGCAGCAGGGGCGGCAGACCACGGCCGTGCAGGACGTGGGGCAGCAGCTGATGGGGCGGCAGCAGCCCTCCTGCAGGGAGCAGGGGTCACAGCACACAGGGCGGCGGCAGGGCTCACAGATGGGGCGCGTGCAGCGGCAGGTGCAGGTCACGGGGCGGCACACGGTGGTCTGGCAGCTCACGGGGCGGCAGCAGCAGGGGTCGCGGCAGCAGCAGGGCTGGCAGCAGGAGGGCTGGCAGGAGGGCTGGCAGCAGGAGGGCTGGCAGCATTCTGTGCCACAGCCCTGGGAGGAGCAGATGGAACCACAGCAGGAGCCGGACATGGTGATATGCGGGGCTGTTTAGGTTTGGACTGGTGAGAGGATTTGGGTGTTGTCAGGTGTGAATGTCTTTGTCCTGCTTTGGGCCCTTTATATACCTTGCCCAGGTGCTGATGACCCCCCAGGACACATGATCACTTCCTTGTTTATTGTTTATTCTTTCTGAAATGGCACTAGATAGGCTACCAATTTCCTCCACATTTTTTTAGGTGCTCACCTACTCATGAAACACCATTTGCTTTCCTTATTTAATAGAGACCCATTATATTTTGCTATTTATGGTTCAAATATGAATTTAATGACCCTAACTTCAAAGTTTCCAATTATCTTCATAATTCAGTGATGTTTTTGCCAATTGATGTTTTGATAGCACAGAGTAGCTGTCATGCATTTAGGGTTACTTACTAATAGTGGAAGTAAATTCCCCAAGTTGTGAGTATCTGTTTCCACTGCTAATGTTCCCTCCTAAGCATAAGTTTAGGAAAAAAAAATAAGGGACTATTTTAAAAGTCATGGTCTCTCAGGAAAATAAGTTTTGCTGTGTACTTTTTGGAGCTACAGGAATGCACCTTATCATCTTCTCATCAGTGGGATTTTTTTCCCCAGTTTTTTTAAATTATTATTTTGGCAAAATACACATAACATAAAACTTATTATCTGAGCCATTTTTAAGTGTACAGTTTAGTGGTATGAAGTACATTTGTATTATTGTGAACCATCAGCACCATCCATCACTAGAACTCTTTGGGGGAAAAATCAGAGATGGTGACAGTACATGAGAGACTCCTAACTCTGGGAAACAAACAATGGGTAGTGGAAGGGGAGGTGGACGGGGAAACAGGGTGACTGGGTGACGGGCACTGAGGGGAGCATTTGACAGGATGAGCACTGGGTGTTATATATTGGCAAATCGAACTCCCACTAAAAAATATACAAAAAATTTAAAATGAAAAGATTTTGTTTATTTAGAGTGGCAGGGAGAGGGCTGAGGGAGAGAAACCCAAGTGAACTCATACTGAGCGTGAGCCTGATGTGGGGCCTGATCTCAGGACCCTGAGATCATGACCAGAGATGAAATCAAGAGTCAGATGCTCAACCAATTTAGCCACCCAGATACCCCTAGAACTCTTCATCTTGCAACACTGAAATTCTGTGCCCATTAAACAATAACTCCCAATTGAACCCCTCTCCCCAGCCCCTGGCAACGACCACTGCAGTTTTTTTTTCTTATTTATCTCCTTTCTCCCCATACCCCATAAATATTGCCTCCAACACTACTCAGTGTAAGACTTTAGGCAAGTCATATCTGGTTCTTTATGTTCAGAATGTAGAATATAAACCCAGCCTCTGGTAACCACTGTTCTACTCTCTGTTACTGTGAGTTTGGCTGGGGTTTTTTTTTGGTCTTAAATATGTGCTCATTATTTTCCATAGTTGTGGTTTTCCAAACCATGGTGAATTTCATTTTTTTAATCTTCATGATAGCTAGTATCATTGATTTTAATAACTGTATTCTAAATATTGTGCTAAAAGAAATAAATGTATTAATTTATTCTTCATAATAATCCTATGAGGTAAGTATTGGATTCCTCATTTTACACATATATGACTTTGTCTAAGGTCATATGCCTACTAGTGTTGGAGCCAGGACTTACTGCAAAAACATCTGTGGGAACATAATTCATAAGGCCAAGTTGCTGAAGAATGGAATGTGGTTACCATATTCCCTGGCATTAAGGAATGTCTTTTATGTAGGAATTTTAACAGTGAATATATTTTTAAAATAGTTGGTATTCATAAAATGTCTAATTTTTAGAGCTATCTGAAAGGACTCTGTCTTCCCAATATTCTCAACAATTCAAATAATTATCTCCCACAAAGCTTTCTAAAATTCCAAACATATCCTAAGGATAGCATCAAAGTTGGACATCACTAAATGGTTACAGGGCACTATGAACAAAGCCATTGATGAGAAGGAAGAATTTCCTCTACCTCCAAGGTCCTTCTAGCTGGACTAAGATGCAAATTGATATGAGACAGATCAATAGGAGTAAATAAAATTTAATAGCATACTTATGGGGAATCCACAAAGCCATGGAAATTCCGAAGACAGTGAAAGCAACTTGATATTTATATGAGCTCAGGTAGGCATCTGAGGATACAGAGGGGAGAGAGACCATCAGCAGAAAGATAAGAAGAGATGTTTGGAAAACAAGTTGCCCTATTATGCAGATAAGTGTCTTAGATAAAAAGGAATCTGGTTAATAGCTTTCTTCCTGGTAAAAGCAGGTAGTTGAGGGAGAGGTAAAGAGCATTTCCTGAATCTGCTGGGTTTTGAATGCTTTTAACTCAAAAAAATGTTCATGTCTAGGTGGCCCATTTGGGGGCAGCCTGCCCTTCGCCCCTACACTGCCATCTAGATGAAGGCTGCAGTCTGCCAGCACAACAGAGCTCCCAGGTAGTGATCCCCACCAAGGTGGTCTCCAGGCCGGCTTTGCCCATACCTCTGTCTTGCTCCAGTGTCTCCCCATGCACTATGCTTGAGCATATTCCTGCTTATAGAGCCAATTATGATTATCAGTTGTTTGGGACTGTAGGAAAATCATTTCACACAGCCATTTTGTAGATTCTGGATTTGCTGGTTCTGACCTTTTGCTTTATAACTAAGTCTGTTCTAGATCTGTGGCTGAAGACTGTGGTGTCAGCCTCCTTTCTGATCATTCTGCTTGCATAACCTCTGGCAGGTTTACTCAGATCCACACCAACCACTGTTGCTCACCATGGCATGGAGTTACTGTGGAAACAAACAAAATCCAATAATAACAATGAGCTTGGGAGTAAACAAAGAATTCTACATCTGAGAAAATATTGTAAGACAAGGAATTCCCTAGAAGGCTAACAAGGAAAAATCCTGAGAGGAGAAAACTGTAGTTAGAGAACTTTTAAAATGGTGTTCAAAATATGTAGAAAGAAACTGGACTTGTCATCCTGTCTACAGTAAACCATTAAACTCTTACTAAAGAGAAAACTCCATTGTGTATGTAAACGTTTTGATTCTAATGGACTTCCTGTTGAGAAGTTTTTACCATATTTCAAGAAAAATGCTTTTCATCATGAGGTGGCTAATTTATTTTATTGTAAGAATGCACATATCCAGCATGAGGAGAGAATCAGTGAGGGATGGAGATGTTTCTCTCTCCTCCAATGCTGTAGAACTTATTCATTCCCTCATTCACCAAATTCTGATTATATCCTATGTGCCAAATATGGTGCAGATCAGTAGGAGTCCAGCAGTGAACAAAGTCAATCAAGTTCCAACCCTTCACAGGGCTTACCTGGCCTGCCTCCTCTCTCTGGGTAGGTAGATGCCCAAGCAGACAAGCAGCACATTCCAAAAAACTCTTTTAGATCATATGTTGGGAACTCAATGCATATTTCTCAGGAAAACAATAGTAGTTAGTTTCCTAGTCAGCTTAAAAATATTTAATAACCACAAAATCATATCCAGTGTGGATTAGTGTTTTACTATTTCAACACATTGGCATTGTTTTAATGGTAAAATAATCATTTGGGGTTCTAAATTAGAATGGTTCCAGCCAAACTACAAATCTCCTTTTCCCAGCAGCAGTGACTCCATTAGAATCAGCCACAGTGGTGGGGGAGGAGAGTCATGGAAAAGATATGATAGTGGTTCTTCCAGCCTAGGCCTTCAGTGCTTCGGGATTCCCAGGTACCGATTATATTAATCGCAGCACAGTTTTCTAAATCAGGATATAAACGCAGGTCTAACTTAGGCTTCTTCCTCTTCTCACATGTGTGGGGATGGTTCATGGGTCAGGTGCATGCTCAGAGAAACCTGCTGTAGTCTCTCCATTTCCTCAGCTTTACCATAAAACCTATGGCTTGAACTATGAGGTGCCTCACATGAGATGTTTTGCATTATTTGACTGCCATTAAAATTATAGACCTTGAACCTGATTTGTTCCTAAAGCTTAAAAATGGCCCTTGAAAAATCCTTTTTTCTCTGGTTTTTCTGATTCTGCCTACCATACCATAAGCTAAAAATAAGCTTTTGAAGATTAATAAACAATAAAGAGAAACATTTTTGATAACAAGAAATAAAATTTTTATTATTTTACCATGTAAAAACCTAGCATAAATATAATGATATCCTCAAAAAATGTCCCGTCATGTAACAGTAGAGATGTGATGATGAGTCAGCAGGATAGAGCTCCATTCAAGAGGAATTTTGATCTTTGTTCACTCATTTTTTCAAGCCAGGAATTCAAATGATGAAAGTTGGGATGTTTCTAAAGGTTATAGAAGAGGCGGATATTAACCGGGCAATTATGTGGGAAAGTGGATAGACAGATACTGTTGAGTTAGTTACTGAAGAGCAAGTAAGTTGCAAAGGAGGTATCTCTCATAGGATCTTCTGGGGTGGGAAGAGTTTTTGCATGTTTCTGAACACTGGGAATATTTCTCAATGGGCGGTTCAGCAGCAGGGGGAGGTCCTGCAGGTGGTGCGGCAGGGGGCAGGCTGGCAGCAGGAGGGGCGGCAGCAGGGCGCCTGCACAGAGATGGGCTGGCAGCAGGTGGAGGCCCAGCAGCAGGGGCGGCAGACCACGGCCGTGCAGGACGTGGGGCAGCAGCTGATGGGGCGGCAGCAGCCCTCCTGCAGGGAGCAGGGGTCACAGCACACAGGGCGGCGGCAGGGCTCACAGATGGGGCGCGTGCAGCGGCAGGTGCAGGTCACGGGGCGGCACACGGTGGTCTGGCAGCTCACGGGGCGGCAGCAGCAGGGGTCGCGGCAGCAGCAGGGCTGGCAGCAGGAGGGCTGGCAGGAGGGCTGGCAGCAGGAGGGCTGGCAGCATTCTGTGCCACAGCCCTGGGAGGAGCAGATGGAACCACAGCAGGAGCCGGACATGGTGATATGCGGGGCTGTTTAGGTTTGGACTGGTGAGAGGATTTGGGTGTTGTCAGGTGTGAATGTCTTTGTCCTGCTTTGGGCCCTTTATATACCCTGCCCAGGTGCTGATGACCCCCCCCCCCCAGGACACATGATCAATTCCTGGAGTTGTGGTTGCCCATTGACCTCTAGATTGGTGGATTCAATTGCTGAAGCAGCAACTCCAGCATCATGGAAGGATGCTTTCCTTTCTGCCTGTCTGCTTTCTTCCTCCTTGAAATGAATACTTGATGATTTATATCATCCAAAAAATTACTCGTGGAATAACCAGTCCTTCCAGACCATGTCACATGACAAGTTGAAAGTTTGACGATCCCAGTGTTGCTAACCATCATACTTTCCTCTTGTTCGTCTTGTTCACCATCCATGACTAAGTGTGAGATTGCAAGTTCATGAGGTCACAGGCCTGGTTTCTGAATGACATTGAAATGAAGCAAGAATTTCTAAAAAAAGAAAAAAAAAAAAAGCCAAAATTACTCATAGAAGGAGTCGTGTACTGATACTGCTAAGGGAAGAATTGCCCAGTGCTTCTGGAAAACAACATAGTGCTTCATCTTGTTTATAAGGAAATAATTACCAGAGCCACTGGAGTGATATTTTTTAGTAACCATAGTTGGCCTATAAATCACAGTCACTTCTGAGACTCTTACTGTATAAACAGCACCACATTATTCGGGAGTGAAGAGGGAAAGGAAGAAAATTAAGTTCTAAGAAATTTCTTATCACACGGTAATTACAAATGTTAGGATGGCAAGACAAGGGTAAATAAAGTGATTGAAGGAGAAGGCTTTTCATGGGACAATAAAGTCAAACTAAGTGAGAACTTTATTCGTATTATGCATTTTGAATGCCCCTCCCTGAGTATGGTCTTAGAAATATAATTGAAATTGAGGTTGCTCTTTCTTTACAGGTGTGACCATAAACACTTATACTGAGTTCTTCAAAACATATTGAAAATATTTATAAAGAAATCAATTATCTTTCTCTAGTAGATGCTTCAGTCTGTTGGCTAAAGGTTTGGTTGCTTATGAAGTGCGAAATTGGCTTCAGAGAAAACAAGGGTAACCAGGTGTACTGATGACTGATAAAATAGCTTTTGTCTGTCTCAAACACAGCTAAGGAAAGTGGGAGGATAGAAAATAAATATATAGTTAGAAGGTAGATTAAGGATGACATTGTCCAAGTCTTGCTGATTGGCTCTCAGACCAAATTTGCCTCCACAAAATGTTTTACTTGATATGACCACATATATATATACATTCATTGATCTGCCACAGGCCAGGTCCTTGAAGGTCTTTGAGTTTGTGACCCATCATAGTCCTTCACAGGTTCTGAGGGGCTTGATTTGTGAAATGATTTCTCTAAAGTCATGCAGATAAAAGCATGGCAAATAGTTGACGACAGTGTGGTCTTCTCTTGACTATAAACACCGATGAATGACCTCTAGACTTTTCCAACTCTCAGTTACTTCAGACTAGTGAACGGGTAATCATAGTTATCAAATCAAGTTTCTCATCTATTGAAATAAAATGGAAACTTGCTTGATTTACAGTTTAGTGTACTATGTTTTTTTTGATTAGAATATATACAGCAATTCAAATATTAGGAATAGATAGATGTCTATAAACTAACTGCATTTGTTAACTAACAGAAAAGACTGAATACTAAGAAATTCTGGGTCCTGAAATCATAGACTGTCAGAAACTTTGCTCTTTCAAGCCATATCAGTAAGAATGGAAGAGCCCACTATTTCTAGGAAAAGATCTTAGTCGCCTTAACACAGAATGGTAGCCTCAATATTCCAACCCAAAGGCAGAGTTTCAGAAAAGAGATTTTCAGATACAGCATTGCTCATTTATCTTAACTATGTAGTTTTCAAAGAAAGGAGACCTAAGTCCTATCACAGCCCAGTCCTGATGTTAATTCTTTTGCGCAAACCCCTGTTTTGCTTTGAACCCATTAAAACACCATTTTGTGTAATTTTAGATAAATCTACCATTATTCAAAATCCTATAAAAAAACTTTTCCTTTTTTGGGTGGGATGCCCCTGGTCCTTTCCTGTACAGTCTTCTTTGCTGTAGCACATGAATAAGCCTAAGCTTGTTGGACAAGAGATTGTCCCCATTCTTTACCATTTGGCTTTTTTTAGTCCTATTATTTGAATTCCAGATGTTCTGCAAGAACATAATCACCAGAGTGGGAACAGTAAATGTTAACCATGATGGCAATATATTGTGGAATTTTTGTGATTGGATTGAGAAAGTATGCAATGTTGGCGACCTTCTGATGGTGAACCATGCCCCCTTCTTCATAGTTTCATGACTTGTGTTTTGTTAGGAACAGTGTTTGAAAACCACTAGATGTTAGGAAGATTTTTAAATTCTGATAACAGAATATGCATTCCCTGTTCTCCAAAATGATCTTTGAAATATCCTCCAATCATAAGAGGCGGAGATGGATATGGGGAAGAATGAGGGAGAAAGGGCAGAAGAAAGACTGGGAAGACAAGGAGGGCTTCAGATCCTTCCTCTCTTACCTCGAAGTTGTGTGTGGCTTACATCTGATCCCTGTCCCCTGCCAGCATGTGTCCTCAGTTGTGTAAAAGGGGAAGAGTCTTCTGTCCCTGATGTTGTTCACAGGCCAGGTTTATCATGAAATCTGTATAATGCGGAAGACAAAAGAAATGGATATCATTCATTTAAAAGAGAATGTTTTAGATAGAAAAATTCTAGATGATTCGGGAGTGGGTGGGATTTTTTTTTCCCCCTGGAATTTAACAAATCAATATCCATTCTGCTTAGGGTCACCTGGGTGGCTCAGTCAGTCAAGTGTCTGAGTCTTGATCTCAGGTTCATGAATTCAAGCCCCATGTCGGGCTCCACATGGGTGAAGCTTACTTAAAAAAAAAGATCTTTTCTACCTAATAAGTACCATTTGCCTGAAGCCCAGGGAAGACTAACCCAAGTAATCTTTCAGAGTTTCTTATAGTTTGAGTTGTTTAATTCCTTTGGGTGGTTCAGAGTGGAAAGAAAAGTACATCAGATGCATGTATTACTTCCCAGCTCTCTTTGTTCCTGACACTAAACCCTTATTCATAAATCTTGTAACCTAGGGCTCTTTCCTATGGATTAGCATAGCAACTTTTTTCAACGTGGATGGGACTGGAGGGTATTATGCTGAGTGAAATAAGTCAATCGGAGAAGGACAAACAGTGTATGTTCTCATTCATTTGGGGAATATGAATAATAGTGAAAGGGAATATAAAGGAAGGGAAAAGTAATGTTGGGAAATATCAGGAAGGGAGACAGAACATAAAGACTCCTAACTCGGGGAAATGAACTAGGGGTGGTGGAAGGGGAGGAGGGCGGGTGTTGGAGGGGAATGGGTGACGGGCACTGAGGTGGACACTTGACGGGATGAGCACTGGGTGTTTTTCTGTATGTTGGTAAATTGAACACCAATAAAAGTTAATTAAAAAAAAAAAGCATAGCAACTTTTATTTTATTTATTTTATTTTTTTTAAAGATTTTATTTATTTATTCATGAGACACACACACACACACACACAGAGAGAGAGAGAGAGAGAGAGAGAGAGAGAGAAAGAGAGGCAGAGACACAGGCAGAGGGAGAAGCAGGCTCCATGCACCGGGAGCCCGATGTGGGATTCGATCCCGGGACTCCAGGATCACACCCTGGGCCAGAGGCAGGTGCTCAACAGCTGAGCCACCCAGGGATCCCACCTAGCAACTTTTAAAGGGCACTTTCAGTCTGAGTTGGCCTCAATATGATGATGAATTTTTTTTCCTCCTTTCTTATACTTAGGAAATCTTAGGAATATGCTTTGTTATATTAGGAAATCTGTTTCTGCCAGTGGATGTGGACTATCTTGAAAAAACAAAAAGCCTTCCCCTCAGCCTTCTCCCATTCTCGGTGACATAATATGTAATGAATAGAACATCTTTTGAGCCCCTTTGATACAGTGATGTTCAAATGTGGAGCAAGGAATATCAGTGAATGGTACTGGGTGAATACTGTGTGCCAGGCACTTTACATACATAAGGTCATTTAACTTTCCCAGCAATCTACATTGGTAAGTATTAACTTTCCCATTTGGCAAATGAGGAAACCTGAATGTCAAAGAAGTTAAGTTATGCTGATGATGCTGAAGATTCTGTTTTAAGTAAAATATTTACCTTTTATAATTCTTGTAAAGAAGATAATTACTTTCTTGGTTTGTTTGACATAACAAATAGAAATCAGGTACCAACCATATTCTAAACATTGAGCTCAGTACTGAAAGTCAGAATAAATAAATTGTGGCCCTTTCATTGGAGACAGAGAAATAGATCATCTCAAGATAATGCCTTATGGGGAGGGAGGTAAACATAGGATGCTATTGGCACATATTAGGGCCACCTAACCTCTGTGTGTGTGCACATGCATGTACACATGCACACACATGTTCATATGTTTATGTGATATAGGGGTTGGGATAGGACAATTACAGAAGGCTGAGCTGAATCTTTGAAATGACTCAGTGTTAGTGGAGGGAAGTGGTAGGTGAAAAAAATACTCCAGATAAATGAAAGAACATGATAAAAGCAAGGACATATGGGACTGCAGGGCATGTGCCAGTTACTGTGAGCTGTGTTATTTGCAGTGAAACTTAGTGGGGCATGCTGAGATATGAACCTGGATGTGTGGATGAAGGGAAGAGACCGAAGAACCCTATATGACAGATTTTCTACCCATGTAAGCAGTCAGAGGACTAGCCTGGCCATCCTGTACCACCTTCCAAGACTCATACCACGATTCTTAGCACCTCTCCCTTTCCTCTCCTGTTTTCCTCATCTTCTCTGTCATGTCATCCTTCTTCCTATTCCTTGTCTGCTCAGCCATGTACACTAATAAACACGCACTGCTGAATGAATCAGAGAGCAGGGAAGTTTACAGAAAAAAATTAATTTATTGAAAACAAGCAAGCAGCACATTGCAAAAGGTGGCAGGGAGGGTTTGAGCCGCCTTTGGAGTTCAGGATGGGCTTGCAAAGTCCACTCTGAGGACTTCTGAAGAAAGATTTACCATCCATGGTGTTTTCTGCTTACGGAGGCACTTGGTAATTTGGCTGAGGGTGGCAATGGATATCTGCTTGTGTATCCAAATGGTGGGATGTAAAAATGACTATTGTTGCTTTATGAAAAATATCTATTTTTCTTTCCACTTTCTTAAAATGCAGAATAGGTGCTTAGGCTCCAGTGAGTTGCTCTTTGGAGATGGTGGGGGTTTCAGCAGCAGGGGGAGGTCCTGCAGGTGGTGCGGCAGGGGGCAGGCTGGCAGCAGGAGGGGCGGCAGCAGGGCGCCTGCACAGAGATGGGCTGGCAGCAGGTAGAGGCCCAGCAGCAGGGGCGGCAGACCACGGCCGTGCAGGACGTGGGGCAGCAGCTGATGGGGCGGCAGCAGCCCTCCTGCAGGGAGCAGGGGTCACAGCACACAGGGCGGCGGCAGGGCTCACAGATGGGGCGCGTGCAGCGGCAGGTGCAGGTCACGGGGCGGCACACGGTGGTCTGGCAGCTCACGGGGCGGCAGCAGCAGGGGTCGCGGCAGCAGCAGGGCTGGCAGCAGGAGGGCTGGCAGGAGGGCTGGCAGCAGGAGGGCTGGCAGCATTCTGTGCCACAGCCCTGGGAGGAGCAGATGGAACCACAGCAGGAGCCGGACATGGTGATATGCGGGGCTGTTTAGGTTTGGACTGGTGAGAGGATTTGGGTGTTGTCAGGTGTGAATGTCTTTGTCCTGCTTTGGACCTTTTATATACCCTGCCCAGGTGCTGATGACCCCCTCTGGACACATGATCATTTCTTAATCTTCTATCCAATTAAGTGAGGAGTTAGCATTGAGCAAATGATATTTTTTAACTCTTTACCTTGTACACATTCATGCATACAACCACAAACATTCCTTTGTCTTCTATATTGTTTATTGTAACCGAATCTACACATTGGATTCAATTCTGATGAATTTTTATTGAAATATTCCTAACTCATACAAGAGAAAAGAATGTGTTTCTAAACCAGAATAGAATCTCATCACTCTGACCTTTGGCCTTGAAGTCAGCATTTTATTCCTGGACTTCAAAGACTCACATAATTACCACCCAAACAGTGACTTGCCTTATTTACACCCATGCCCCTAATAGTAATAGGTTAATAGCAACACTCTCATGCAGACCAGTAGACTTCTGCTTTCCAGATGTCTCCTTCCATGACTCACTAAGAGGCAGATTTGTGGTTTTCAGATGAGGCGGGACCACATGATATCCTAGACTCCTGCCACCTTGGTTTAGTCACTTTTCCCCAGTGGGGCCTGGTTGTTGTCTCCCCATTCATCTGGAATGCCCTCCTCTTCCTTCCAAACCAAACTCAACCTCTACCTTGACTGTAAAATTTTCATCAAAGATCTGTTTCAGTTTTTATCTTTGTAATTTATTCAGGATTAATATCACATGTGTAGATTTTAGGAAAGGACTATAGAATATATAGGCTTATCCCCTCATCTTACAGGAGACGTCATGTGGGTTCACCACAGTTACACAAAGGGGTCTAGGTCTCCTCACTCCTTAGTAAGCAGCCTCTACTATGAGCTTTATGTTTATCAGGTTCAGTAGACCATACTCTTCAGGCAGGAAAGAGAACATCTCAAGTATTCCCCCCATTTTTATCTCAAGTCTTTAAGTAAGCATCATTAAAAGTGATAGTGAGAAAGTCAGAGAAATGTCTTCTTCCAATGAGAGATAATCTGAAAGGGCCTCAGGACTTGTCTGCTGGGTCAGATCTATGCACCAGTGCAGAGGTTTCTTTCTGAGGTGTGATCAACAGAGCTTGGCTTATTAGTGGATGGAGGTGTGGGGTTGCCTGTTACGGAATGTTCAAAGTGTAGTCCGGTTCAGGTTGATAACACTTTGTGGCACTGTAAGATAATGTGCTTGTCTAATTCCTTTAATTGTTTTTATTTATACTTCACCCCATACCTTACCCTTTGTGATGAGTTCCATAAATTTACTTCTTACTTATAAAATAGACATATATTTTTCCTTTGGATTTGAAGGGAAAAAGTTTCATCAACCCCACTTACTTTCTGTAATGAAAGAAAGGACCTGGAGCTTACAAACCATCAATCAAATGTCCTAAAATTACTACCTTGAGTTTAAATGGAGAGACTTTTTATTGTTTTCATGGAGGAATTAATTTTATTTCTGCTTCAGTGATATCATGGAAGATATCATTGATGTGAATATATCAAATTCATTCTCTAATCTCTTCATCCCACAATTCTCTCTTTTCTTCTTCTACAAAATTAGTTGATTTTTAGTGTGTAGACTAAGTAATTGTCTGAGATAATATGGCTAGAAATACATGCAGGCTAGTTTCTCTTTGCCGCCATGGTTGACTTAGTCAGCTGTAATGCATAACAAGCAACCACAAACTCTCAGAATATACAATAACAGACATTTTTTCTTGGTCATGTGTCTGCAAGTCATTTGGGTTTTGGCTGATTAAGGCTGGTCTGGCTTCTGGTAGTGGGTTGGTTTGGGACTTACTTCTGAATTAGAGTTACCAGATTTAGCAAATAAAAATACAGGTGCCCAGTTAAAATTGGATTTCAGATAAACAAATAAATCTTGAGTATAAGTTTGAATATGCAAGGGTCATACTTTTATCACAATTTTATTTGTTATTTATCTGAAATTAAAATTTAGTGAGGTGTCCTGTATTTTAATTGACAGAGCCTTGGTTCTGATGGCATAGCATGAGGCAACAATGCAGTCATGCAGACATATTTCAAGTCTTTGATGGATCATGTCCTCTAACATCCCATTGACCAAAGCAAGTCACATGGTGAAGTCAAAGTCACAGGGTGGGAGAGTGGGTGAGGATACTTCTAGAGGGGTGGGAAGGGGAAGAGAGTAACCATTAATGAAGAATAATCTAATCTACCAGAGCAATGCATCAATTAATTTAGGAATCTTTGTTGTGAAGCTTGGACGAAGACTTCTAAAAAGTCAAATTAGATGTTCACTGCATTTCCATTCATTTGCATAACTTTTATTTCTCTTCTTCCTTCTCTTCCTGGTCAGCCAGGGAATGTCATTGATTTAAAAAGGGACTTCCTGATCTACACATTTAAAGCAATCCCTATCAAAATACTGACAGCATTTTTTACAGAACTAGAACAAACAATCCCAAAATTTGTTTGGAACCACAAGAGACCTCAAATAGCCAAAAGCAGTCTTAAAAAAGAAAAGCAAATCTGGAGACAACACAATTCCAGACTTCAAGTTATATCACAAAGCTACAGTAATTAATACACTATGGTACTGGTGTACAATAGACACATCAGTCAATGGAACAGAAAGGAAAATCCAGAAATATATCCACACCTATATGGTCAATTAATCTTCAAAAAAACAGGAAGGAATAACCAATGGGGAAAAGACAGTCTCTTCAACAAATGGTGTTGTAAAAACTGGACAGCAACATGAAAAACAATGAAACTAGGCCACTTTCTTATACCAAACACAAAAATAAATTCAAAATGGATATAAGACCTAAATGTGAGACTTGAAACCATAAAAATCCTAGAAGACAGCACAGGGAGTAATATCTCTCACATTTGCTATAGCAAATTTTTTTCTAGATAGGTCTCTTGAAGTAGGTGCAATAAAGCAAAAATAATCTATCAGGACTACATCAAAATAAAAAGTGTCTGCATAGCCAAGGAAACAAAAAATTAAAAGGCAACTTACAGGATAGGAGAAGATATTTGCAAGTTACATATCCTCTAAAGGTTAGTATCCAAACTATAGGAAGAACTTATGAAGTTCAACACTCCAAAAACAAATAACCCAATTAATAAATGGGTAGTAGAACTGAACAGACGTTTCTCCAAAGAAAACATACAGGTAGCCAACAGACATATAAAAAAATGTTCATCAGCACTTATCACCAAGGAAATGCAAATTAAAACTATAATGAGATCACCTCACACCTATCAGAAAGGCTACAATCAACAGTAGAAAAAACAACAGGTGTTGGTGAGGATATGGAGAAAAAGGAACACTTTGCAAACTTGTGCAACCACTATGGAAGACATTATGGAAGTTCCTCAGAAAGTTAAAAATAAAGGTATCTTATGATCCAGGATTTGGACTATTGAGTATTTACCCAAGAAATACAAGAACAATAATTCAAAGGGGTACATGCTATAATATTAGATGTGGAAGCAGCCCAAGTGTCCATGGATTGATGATTGGATAAAGATGTGGTATATATCTCCAATGGAAAAGTATTCAGCCACAAAAAAGAATGAAACCTTGCCATTGGCAATGACATGGATGGAGTTACAGAGTATAATGCTAAGTGAAATAAGTGAGTCAGAGAAAGACAAATGCCATATGTGGAATTTAAAAACAAAACAAATGAGCAAAAGGCAAAAATAGTGAGAGAGAGATAAATCAAGAAATAAACTCTTAATTATAGAGAACAAACTGATGGTTATCAGAGGGTGTGGGGATGGAGGGATAGGTGAACTAGGTAATGGAGGTTAAGGAATGAACTTGTCACAATGTGCACTGGGTGATGTATGGAAGTGTTGAATCCCTATATCATACACCTGAAACTAGTATAACACTGTATGTTAACTAACTAGAATTAACAAGTTAAAAAATAAAATGAGACTGCCTGATTTCTCTATTATAAATTTATGTTGTTGATATCTTATTAGATATTCAAAAGCAAAAGAAAATATTCAAAAGAATCTAGGAATAGCACTGATTTTATGAAAGTAGCTATTGATTTAATCAAACATTCCATTAGATATTACATTTCATTGCCTACTATAATTATTCCAATGCCTAATAGGTGAAATTTTATCTTTGAAAAAATTAAATTAAGAGGCTTCAGCAACACAGATACTAAGCTAATATGAATTCTTCCTCTTATTACATATATATAGAGATTCTGAATACAATTTTTAAAGTAATAAATTTCTGAGCTCAAAAGAAAGACAATAAAAACCTGAAGGTAAAGAATGAAGAAGAAACTCAAGATCAGATTGTTTGGGGTGCCTGGGTGGCTCAGTGGTTGAGCGTCTGCCTTTGGCTCAGGTGGTGATCCCGGGGTCCTGGGATCAAGTCTCATATCAGGCTTCCCGTGGTGAGCCTGCTTCTCCCTCTACCTATGTCTCTGCCTCTCTCTCTGTCTCTCATGAATAAATAAATAAAATATTTTAAAAAGAGCAGATTTTTCCATTTGTGAGTTAATGCTACAGTTTCTTGTGTGCATGCCTATCTCCAAATTTCCCCTTATTATGACACCACTCATATTGGATTAAGGCCCATACTAATGACCTCATTTTAACTTGATTACCTCTGTAAAGACCTTATCTCCAAATAAGGTCACATTTTGAGACCTTGGGATTTAGACTTTCAACAGCAAGAATTTTGAGAGACACAATTCAACCTGTGACAACAGTTATACCAACTTAAACATTCATACAAGCCATAAATGAGATATCTTTTTTCTTTGCATGTTCACTAATATTTGGCTTTATTAATATTAAATTTTTACCAACCTAATAGGTGTGAATTTGTTTCATTATTGTTTTAAATAGAATTTCCCTGTTCATTAATGAGGTTAAGTACATTTCATAAACTTTTTGGCCTTTTGTGTTTCCTTCTTTGTGAATTGTCTTATGCATGCTTTGCCCATATATATATTTTTTATCTTTTCTTATTGAATTTTAGGATTTTTATGTTTATTATGGGTAATATTAATTTATCTGTTTTATATGCCATACAAGCTCTCTAATTTAGCACAGGGTATTACAGACATTTTGAATTTTATTGAAATCCAATCTATAGATCTTTTCTTTTATGGTTTTCTTTTTTTTTTTTTTTAATTAATTTTTATTGGTGTTCAATTTACCAACATACAGAAAAACACCCAGTGCTCATCCCGTCAAGTGTCCACCTCAGTGCCCGTCACCCATTCCCCTCCAACACCCGCCCTCCTCCCCCTCCACCACCCCTAGTTCGTTTCCCCGAGTTAGGAGTCTTTATGTTCTGTCTCCCTTCCTGATATTTCCCAACATTTCTTCTCCCTTCCTTTATATTCTTTTATGGTTTTCTTTTTCATGTGTCTTTTTTTTTCATGTGTCTTAAAGTACCCTTACTACTGAAGTTAATAGATTTTGTTCATATGTATTTTTAATAGCTTTAAGTACTTATTTAACAACTAAATATTTGACCCATTTGGATTTTTTAAACATGATAAGAGGGGAAAGATTTTTTTTTTCATATTGAATACCATACCCAGTGCTATTTGTTCAATTTTCTATAATCTTTTCACTGATTTTTAATGCCTATCACAAATTCTAAGGTTCCATATAACTTTGGGTCTGTTTCAGATCTCTTTGTCATATTGCACTGATCTATTTGTGCATTACTGCACCAATATAACTGCCTCAAATGTTATAGCTCTGTAAGTTTTAATCTCTGATAGAGAAAAATCCCTTCTACTAATTCAGCATTCCTTTGGCTAATTTTGGACTTTTTCTTTCCTATATGCATTTTAGAAACAGTTAATCATACTCTTAAAAAATCTCAATGGAATTTTGATGAGAATGGCATTAAATTTATTGATTCAACTAGGAAGAATTGACATATTTGTGATAGTAAATCTTCCCAGTAATAAACCTGACATTAACTCTTCATTTAAATACAGATTTCCAAATAATATTTGGAGCTTTTCTTCATAAATATTGCAGTTATTTTTTTTATTTTTTTTATTGCAGTTATTTTGAAGCAGTTTATAATATTTGTACCTACTGTGAATGAAATCTTCCTTTCTAGTAAATTAGAATTGCTAATTGACTCTTACAGGTTATAAGGATGGTTACTGGGTTTTTCGTTTGTCAGTACTCTATATAGTGACTTCTCTAAACCCCCTTTTCAGCACAAGTTTGTGGGTTTTCTTGGATTTCCTGTGTTGACAACTATATTGTCTACAAATATCAGCAATTTTGGTTTTTTTTTAACACTTTTTTTCTTATCAGATTACATTGGCTAGGATCTCAAATATAACAATGAACAACAGGGAGTGATATCAGTTATTCTTGTCTTAGTCTAAAGTTTAGTAGGCATACTTCTAAAGTTTGTTAAGTATTATGTTTGCTATGAAGTTTTGATAAATAGCATTCATTAGGATAAAAATGTCCTCTTTTAGCCCTATTTTGCTTAGAATGTTTTATTTTTTATTTATTTTATTTTTTAATAATAAATTTATTTTTTACTGGTGTTCAATTTGCCAACATACAGAATGACATCCAGTGCTCATCCCGTCAAGTGCCCCCCTCAGTGCCCGTCACCCATTCACCCCCACCCCCCACCCTCCTCCCCTTCCACCACCCCTAGTTCGTTTCCCAGAGTTAGGAGTCTTTATGTTCTGTCTCCCTTTCTGATATTTCCTACCCATTTCTTCTCCCTTCTCTTCTATTCCCTTTCACTGTTATTTATATTCCCCAAATGAATGAGAACATATAATGTTTGTCCTTCTCCAATTGACTTACTTCACTCAGCATAATACCCTCTAGGTCCATCCACGTTGAAGCAAATGGTGGGTATTTGTCGTTTCTAATGGCTGAGTAATATTCCATTGTATACATAAACCACATCTTCTTTATCCATTCATCTTTCAATGGACACCGAGGCTCCTTCCAAAGTTTGGCTATTGTGGACATTTCTGCTATAAACATCGGGATGCAGATGTTCCGGCGTTTCATTGCATCTGTATCTTTGGGGTAAATCCCCAACAGTGCAATTGCTGGGTCGTAGGGCAGGTCTATTTTTAACTCTTTGAGGAACCTCAGTTCCTCAGTTTTCCAGAGTGGCTGCACCAGTTCACATTCCCACCAACAGTGCAAGAGGGTTCCCCTTTCTCCACATCCTCTCCAACATTTGTCGTTTCCTGCCTTCTTAATTTTCCCCATTCTCACTGGTGTGAGGTGGTATCTCGTTGTGGTTTTGATTTGTATTTCCCTGATGGCAAGTGATGCAGAGCATTTTCTCATGGGCATGTTGGCCATGTCTATGTCTTCCTCTGTGAGATTTCTGTTCATGTCTTTTGCCCATTTCATGATTGGATTGTTGGTTTCTTTGGTGTTGAGTTTAAGAAGTTCTTTATAGACCTTGGAAACTAGCCCTTTATCTGATACGTCATTTGAAAATATCTTCTCCCATTCTGTAGGTTGTCTTTTAGTTTTGTTGACTGTATCCTTTGCTGTGCAAAAGCTTCTTATCTTGATGGAGTCTCAATAGTTCATTTTTGCTTTTGTTTCTTTTGTCTTCGTGGATGTATCTTGCAAGAAGTTACTGTGGCCAAGTTCAAAAAGGGTGTTGCCTGTGTTCTCCTCTAGGATTTTGATGGAATCTTGTCTCACATTTAGATCTTTCATCCATTTTGAGTTTATCTTTGTGTACGGTGCAAGAGAGTGGTCTAGTTTAATTCTTCTGCATGTGGATGTCCAATTTTCCCAGCACCATTTATTGAAGAGACTGTCTTTCTTCCAGTGGATAGTCTTTCCTCCTTTATCGAATATTAGTTGACCATAAAGTTGAGGGTCCACTTCTGGATTCTCTATTCTGTTCCATTGATGTATGTGTCTGTTTTTGTGCCAGTACCACACTATCTTGATGACCACAGCTTTGTAGTACAACCTGAAATCTGGCATTGTGATGCCCCCAGCTATGATTTTCTTTTTTAAAATTCCCCTGGCTATTCGGGGTCTTTTCTGATTCCACACAAATCTTAATAGTAAATGGCTGTTGTGATAGGCAATTTTATGTGTCAATTTGACTGGACCATAGAATGCCCAGGCATTTGGACAAACATTATTCTGGGTATGTCTGTGAAAGTTTCTAGGTAAGATTAACATTCAAATCGGTAGGCTGAATAAAGCAGATTGCTGTCTCCAATGTGGGTAGGCCTCATCTAATCAATCAAAAGTCTGAACAGAACAAAAAAGGCTGGTGTCCCCCACCTTGCTTAAAATGGAACTCCGGTCTGACTCTCTTAACGTCAGTCTTTTCCTGAAACATTGGGTCTTCTTGGGTCTTGAGCCTGCTGGCTTTTGAACTGGAATTTAGACTCTCAACTCTTCCGGATCTTTAACTTATTTAGTGCAGATCTTGGGACTTCTCAAATTCTGTAATCACATAAGCCAATTCCTTAAAATAAATGTGTCTCTCTCTCTCTTTATGTATATGAATGTGTGTTTATATCTATATCTATTTCCTGTTCTGTTTCTCTGGAGAACCCTAATATATATTATTGAATTATGTTCCCGCAGCTATTGATATAATCCTGTAGTTATTCACCTTTAATGTGCTAGTACCAACAAGCTTATTTAAATATTTTCTAATTTTGAAGCATTCCTGAATATCTGGGACAAACTCTAGTTGATTGTGATGTGTTATTCCTTTTATATATTGCTGAATTTCACTTACTAGTATTTATGGGAATTTTGCATCTATGACCTTCAATAATATAGGCTTATAGTTTTCTTTTATCACACTGTTCTTCTATATTTTTAATATTATTGTTTTACTAAATATGAACTGGAAAGATTTTCCTTTCTTCTGTTCTTTTTCCCAGTTGGAATGGGAGAGAGCTTTAAAGTTTAGTAAACTTACTTATAAATCAACATGGGTCTGGCTTTTTTTTTGGGGGGGGTCTGGCTTTTTAATATCAGTATATATAAAGGATAGATTTTGTGTCATAGGTATAGTTTCTTTAATGGTTATTGGCTTCTTTATGTTTTGTATATCCTCTGGAATTCATTCATTAATTTATATCTTACAGTCAATTCAATCATAATTTTCATACATATTGGAATAAACTTATACATAATGTTCTAATATGTTCTTTAAAAGTTTCTACTCTTTTAGGAGCCGATTATTTCCCTTTCAAATATAATGTTATTTGTCATTCTTTAAGTTCATTCTTCTTTTTCTCTCTCTCTTTGATTAGTTTTACGAGACTTTCTATTTCATTAGTTTTTAAATCTTTGTTTATATAATTGCTTTTATTAAACTTCTTGTTTTTATTGTATTTATGTGATTTTGTTAAGATTTTCACTTAAAAATATGTTATTAATGTTTAAATTTGTCATTATAACTTTTCTACATAGGGTTTATGGGAATGTAATAGAAGGAGGGATTTCCCAAAAGTGTGATTCCAAAGCATAGCTTCAAGAAGAACTCTGTGCATTGTTGATGGGGATGTAAATTGGTGCAGCCATTCAGGAAGAGAATATGGAGATTCCTCAAAAAATTAAAAATAGTACTGCTATATTATATTATCCAGCAATTCTACTTCTGGGTATTCATCCAAATAAAATGAAAACATTAATTTAAAAAGATATATGCATATGCATCCCTATGTTCATTGAAGGATTATTTACAATAGTCAAGATACAGAAACAACCTAAATATCCATCACTAGATGAATAGATAAAAAAGATGTGATATATATATACACATACATATATAAATATATATAAATATACATATAAATAATATATTTATATATTTATTTATATATAAATATAAATATATATAATAAAATTTTACTCGCCATAAAAAAGAATGAAATCTTGCCATTTGCAACAACATGGATGGATCTTGAGGACATTATGCTAAGTGAAATAAGTCAAAGAAAAATACTGTATCATTTCACATGTGGAATCTAAGCAAACAAACAAATGAACAAAACAAAACTTATAGATACAGAGAACAGATTGGCAGTTGCCAGAGGGGAGTGGGGTTAGAGGGTGGGCTGGGTGAAGATGGCCAAGAGATGTATACTTCCAGTTATAAAATAAATAAGTAATGGGTTGCAATGTTAGCATGATGACTATAGTCAATACTATTGTATCACATGTTTGAAAGTTGCTAAAATAGTAAATCCTAAAAGTTTTCATTACAAGAAAAAGAATTTTTGTAACTTTCTATGGTGACAGTAACTAGACTTAGTGTGGTCAGTCATTCAAATGTAAAAATATCAAATTATTAGGGTGTACACTTGAAACTAATATAATGTTATATGCCAATTATATCTCAGTAAAAATTAAAATTGAATAATAAATAGAGCTAAAGACATGAATTAAGTCTGTCCCAGTTTAGGATATTAAGACATATTCATGTACACATACACATATACATGTGCTGCTTTGTTCCAATATCCTAAATTATCTATATTTGATAAAGCACTTAGCCTCGAAGTGATTTTTTTTGTTTTTTAAAAATATTTTGTTATTTATTCATGAGAGACACACAGAGAGAGGCAGAGACATAGGCAGAGGGAGAAGCAGGCTCCCTGCAGGGAGCCTAATACGGGACTCGATTCCAGGATCCTGGGATCACGACTTGAGCCAAAGGTAGATGCTCAATCACTGAGCCACCCAGGTGCCCCTTAAAGTGGTTTCAACATGAGTTGTATCATCATGTAAATATAGTTGTCTAGTTACTGAGAAAAATGATCATGGAAACAATAGAGAACAAGGCCAATGAATTTTTATGTGTAGAAAAGTTTATTAAAAGCAGAGAAGCTACAAGACATAAGAAATTCACTCCTTCAGAAAATACATAATTGGAACCCCAGGTCTTAGGGTATAACTGAACCTCAGATCAGAGTGTCAAATCAGTATGGCACAGGAGTTGCAGATAATCATTTTGTTAGGAAGGATAATCTAGAGCCCCAAAGTGATAAGGAAGAATGACAAATTTAGAGGAATGGGATAATTTTTTAGCTGATAGGTTACAAATTAATATCCATATTTGGTGCCAATACTGAAAGGAAAAGATAATAATGGAAGGAGCTTAACATAAACCAGAATGTACTGAGTCAATGGGATGGTGGTGGGATCCCTGGAATTATGAGGCTCAACTGTTGAATGATGTTAACCAGACTCCATGTGTCCTAACACTCAGCACAAAATAAGGGTCTTTATCTGTGGGGCAGAGGTAAATGGAAATAATGGTCATAGGACAGGGGGCTCAGCAGCAAGAGGAGGCACAGCACATGGGGCGGGGGCAGGTGGAGATGACACAGGTGGGGCGATAGCAGGTACTGTGGCAGGAGACCCGGCCACAGACTGGGCGCAGGCAGCAGGAAGGGCAGCAGGAGGGGCGGCAGCAGCTAGAGCCACAGGAGCTGGAGCCACAGCAGGAGGGGCGGCAGCAGCTAGAGATGCAGCAGCTGGGCCTGCAGCAGCTGGAGCCACAGCAGCTGGAACTGGAGCAGGAGGGGCGGCAGCAGCTAGAGATGCAGCAGCTGGGCCTGCAGCAGCTGGAGCCACAGCAGCTGGAACTGGAGCAGGAGGGGCGGCAGCAGCTGGACACACAGCAGCTGGGGCGGCAGCAGGTGGTCCTGCAGCAGGTGGTCTGGCAGCAGGAGGGGCGGCAGCAGCTAGAGATACAGCAGCTGGGCCTGCAGCAGCTGGAGCCACAGCAGCTGGAACTAGAGCAGGAGGGGCGGCAGCAGCTGGACACACAGCAGCTGGGGCGGCAGCAGGTGGTCCTGCAGCAGGTGGTCTGGCAGCAGGAGGGGCGGCAGCAGCTAGAGATACAGCAGCTGGGCCTGCAGCAGCTGGAGCCACAGCAGCTGGAACTGGAGCAGGAGGGGCTGCAGCAGCTGGACACACAGCAGCTGGGGCGGCAGCAGGTGGTCTGGCAGCAGGTGGGACGGCAGCAGGTCTCCTGGCCACAGCCCTGGTCAGAGCAGACCGATCCACAACAGGAGTTGACCATGGTGTCAGAGGATGGAGGCTCTGGGTGGGTTTCCAGAAGAATGAAGTTCTCAAGTGTGATCTCCCCTGCCATCTGTCACTTTTATACCCTGCTGAGGGCCACTAGGACCATGTGCAGGACAACTCTTCTTGTTGTTTATCCTAATAGAAAATCATGTAGTTTTAGTAAATTAGATAATTATGTTTATCTGGTAAATATACCTATATATAGAAAAGGCTCCATTTCCTTCTCCTGTTGTATTGTGAGCCATCTGATTTGGTTAAAACCAAGTGAATCAGCTTCCATATTTCTTTCCTTGTCTGATGTGTCTTCCAAAGTACACTCATCCTATGACGTTATTTCTTTGGATTTTACAAGTGTTAAATCTTCATTTATGTATTTAACTCCAGGATAATATGTTGAGAATGGATTTTATGTCAACTAAATCTTCTAGCCAAGAGGTTAACAAGTCATATGAAATGCTGGTAGGAAAATAGGGTGAAAGAGCCATCTTGGGGGGTGGGGGGCGGGCAATCACTTGTGTTCAGTGGGGAATACTGTGATTCCTTTGGATTTTATGATGGTCAGTGAGGTATAAAAGATCCTAGCAAAGTACCTGTCTCTTTTGTCTTATTGAATCTATTCGATTTGAAAGTTATAATGCAATGATTCACTACTTTTACACAGTTAAAAAACTCATTGGCATGAATAGGCTCTTTTAAAAATTATTAAATTATTATGAACATGTTCTTCAGAGAGGGTATCATAACGGAGTGTTTTTTCTCTTATTTTGGTAGATGAATATACCCAATTGAATATGTGTGTTGAATATTTATATTCTGAGCTTTTGTCTCTCAAAAAGTTATGTTTGAGGTATTTTGCTTGATATAAATGAAATCTAAGGAGTTAAGCTTTAATTTGTGTCCTATAGGCACTTCAATAAGACAAAGGACACATATGTAGGGGTTTGGAAAGCATGTAGAACATTGGGTGATAAATAACAATTATGTATTTAAATGTATACACTTATGAAATATGAGATAATGCTAAAAATTACTATTCTTGAGTGCCTGTTGTGTGTCAGGAATTTTCTGAGTCTTCTGTAATTGTTACCTTATTTATACTTCACAGGGGCTTCTAAGAGGTGGTCAGGATTTTTCTTAATTCTTCAGACATGAGGTAACTGAGGCTTAGATAGATTGAAATAATATAGTCAATAAGGAAGATGGTTCTTTCCTAGAATATTCAAAGAGTTATGAGGAGTAATAATCCCATGTCCTCCCTCATACTGTTTCATTTGTGTTAATGTGCTTTCTCCCTTGTCAATTTAACAAACTCTTGCTCATATATAAATGTCTAGTCTGGATATCAACTCATTTCTAATGTCTTTCTTGACATCTACCCCATTCAAAATGAATCTTTCTTTCCCTTTTGCTCCAAGATACCTGTGATATAGGGTATCACACTCTAACATAATTGGCTTATATCTTTTTTCCTCCAGTCCTTCTATATACTCCATGAGGCCAGAGACTGTCTTATTCATATATACAAACATGGTGCCTAGCAATTACTCTGAATGAATGTTAATTAAATGAATGTGGGATTTATTGAAAACATAGTGCATTTACTCACCCTTTATCATACTATAGATAATATATATGGATGGAGAAAAGAAAAAAGAATATTCAGACAATGGTGATATGATTGAATGGGGGTTTATTTTTGGCCTCTGATGGAGTAAATGACTTGTTCGGATGGTATGTGTAGGACAGTAAAGAAAAATAATAGTCTACTGCTAAAATGATATTCTTGAATTTATGCAAAGAAAGTAGATACTGTATCATCACATAATTGGGATAAAGGTGTGAGAGAATAGGCTTTTAAAATATTATTTGCCTGGGGGTGGGTAGAGTGACAGGAAGCAGGAAGAAAGTTTAGAAAGTGGTTGTAGGCTAGGGATGAGAGAGGAATGCATGTCTAAGTTGGTGGCAATGGGAGCAGTAAGGATAGTGATGCAATAGCACTTCAAAGAGAGTCAACCAAGATCACTTACAAAATGGGCAGGAGATGTAACAGGAGATCTTACTGTTAGAGAGGACTCATAATTTAATATTTTTTCAATTGTATACAAATACATTTTGCAATTAAATTCTGATAGTAAAAAGATAATTATTTGTAATAAAGAAAATGTATTTTAAAATATCACCAGAAACAAAGTAAAAACACAAATGATTGCAAAAAACCTTGTAATTTATACCAAAGAGTCAATGACCTTAATATATAAAGCACTTCTAAAATTAGACTGGAGAAGAAGAAAACCTAATGGAAAAATAAGATGCACATCTTTCTTCATCATATAAAGATGTCCAGTCTCCCACATAGGAATAGAAATGAAGTTATACAGGATACCACTTCTCACCTGTGAGACTGTGAAAAACTCATAATTTGACTACATTCTTTAATAGTGAGATTATGTGGAAATAGTCATGCTCATATTTTTCCTATGAAGATTTGACAATAATTAGTGGCATTATTCTTTGACTCTGCTATCCCAATTCTATAAATTAACCAAGGTACTCGGACAAAATTATGAAAAGATGTTATGCAAAATTATTCATGGCAGTGCTATTTGTAAATACAACAACAAGAGCTAGACACAACCTAGGTGTCCTTCTGTAGGATAGTGGTGAATAAGCTATGGTGCATCCCCATGATGGAGTTCTATTCAGCTATTAAAAGGAATAAGGAATATCTCTATATGCCACTATGAAGTAATCACCAGGGTATATTATTAAAAGATGATAAAACAGATGGAGTAAAGTGCCTATAGTGTTCTACAATGTGTCAAAAAAATAAAGGAGGGATGTGGGTGTGGGATGGGCTTGATGGGTGATGGGGATTAAGGAGGGCACTTGTTATGATTAGCACTGAGTATTATATGTAAGTGATGAATCACTAAATTCTACTCCTGAAACTAATATTATACTATATGCTAACTGACTAGAATTTAAATAAAAATTTGGAAAAATAAAGACACTATGATGGATAGAAAAAAATAAGGGAATATGTATAGGAAATATATTTGCTTATATTACATTAAATTTTTAAATACTGGAAGAATAGAGAAAGAGGAGAGAAAACAAAACTAAAAAGGGACTTACATTTCCTGCTGAGAAGGAATCGTAGGGACTGGATTTATCCTTTTGCCTGAAGCAACGAAAAAAACAGACAAATGAAACGATGGCTTTTAGACATTGGTAGTCAAGTCAGAACACTGTTGCCTTAGAGAGGGGAAACAAATGAGGAGATCCCTAGAGTTGCCTCAGTTTATTTCTTGAAGAGAGTTTCTGGGGACGCAGCTCTGGGAGAGAGGACCAGGTAGAGCCTGGTGGTCCTCCTGACTTGAGGAGACAGAGCCAGGATGAAGGTAAGGTCAAGAAAGCTGCAATTCACATGGTAGAGTACCAGAGGAAAAAAAAAAGAACTGCACAGAGAACCCCAGAGATCTGCAGGAAGTCCACCTGCATCTTCAGCTGAGTACTTGTAAGTGCATATGCATGAAGAAACTACCCAAGGGCAGAAAAAGAGCCCCTCTGCCCCACTCTACCTTGATAAAAGACAAAGGGAACAATCCTTGGAGGTGACACAAGGCCTGAAACAGTACATGGTCCCATGAGCCAGAGTGAAAAACCTTGTAATTCATGGGTCATTGGTTAGAGTATTTAGAATAATATTGCCTCAGGAGTGGGACACACTTTTCCCTAGAATAAAAGCTGTTCTGTTCCTCACACAGCTTATAAGCAAGTTTTGAAAGGCTCAAACTGTTAAATCAACTTAATTGCATCCCAGAACAATCAATTAATTGGATTCCATCAAAATTTTAAAAATTCTTTTCAGAAGATAATGTTTAGGCAGTAACCTCTTTGATATTGATTATAACAGCTTTTTTCCCATAGATTTGTCTCCTGAGGCAAGGGAAACAAAAGCAAATATGGAACTATTGAGATTACATCAAAATAAAAAGCTTGTGCACAGTGAAGGAAATAATCAACAAAACTAAAAAGCAATTTCCCGGATAGGAGAAGATATTTGCAAATGATAATGTCTGATATGGAATTGGTATCCAAAATATATGAAGAGCTTATAAAACTCAACACCCAAAAAGCAAATAAACTAATTAAAATGGGCAGAGGACATGAACAGACATTTCTCCAAAGAAGACAGCCAACAGACACATGAAAAGGTGTTCATTATTACTTACCATCAGGGAAATGCAAGTCAATATTATAATGAGAGAGCACCTCACTCATATCTGTCAGAATGGCTACCATCAACAACAGAAGAAACAACAGGTGTTGGTGAGGAAGGGGAGAAAGGGGAAGGCTCCCATGTTATTGATGGGAATGCAAACTGGTGTATCCATTGTGGAAAACTCTATGGAGTTTCCTTAAAAAGTTAAAAATAGAATTACTCTACCATCAAGTAATCGCATTACTGGGTATTTCCCCAAAAATACTAAAACATTAACTCAAAGTGATACATGCACCCCTATGTTTATAGCAGTGCTATTGACAGTAGCCAAAATATGGTAGCAGCCCAAGTGTACATTGATAGATGAATGGATAAAGCAGATGTGGTATATATCTCCAATGGAAAAGTATTCAGCCACAAAAAAGAATGAAACCTTGCCATTGGCAATGACACATGGATGGAGCTCAAGAGTTTAATGCTAAGTGAAATAAATCATCAGAGAAAAACAAATACCATGGGATTTCACACATAACTGGAATTTAAGAAGCAAAACAAATAAGCAAAGGGAAGAAAAAGAGGGAGAGAGAAACCAATAAAAAAAATAGACTCTTAATTATAGAGAACAAACTGATGGTTACCAGAGGGTAGAGGATGGATGAAATAGGTGAAGAGGATTAAGGAATGCACTTGTTGTGATGAGCACAGGATGGTGTATGGAATTTTAAATCACTATTGTATACCTGAAGCTAATATAACACTATGTTAACCACCTGGAATTAAAATAATAACTTTAAAAAAGATACAGTTTAGGAAATTAAAGGTAAGCCACGCACTGGAGAAAATGCTTAACAGAACATATATCCCACAAGGGATTTGTATACAGAACATATAAAGAACTGTTACCACTCAGAAATAAGAAGTAAAACAACTCGACAAAAAATGAGCAAAAGGTTTGAATAGACCCTTACCAGAGAAAATATGTAGATGGAAAGTCAACCAATGAAAAGATGTTTAACATCATTAATCCGTAGGAAAATTCCCCTTAAAACCATAATAAGATTAACACCATATATACTCTAGAGTGGTTGACATTAACAAGACTGACCTTATGGAATATTGGTGATGATATGAAGCCATTGGAACTTTCATACAATGAAGGAACATAAAATGTCACACTTTGTAAAAACAGTTTGATGTTTTTTTAAAAGAGTTAAAGATATATCTACTATATGACTTAGCCATTCCACCCCAAAGTATTTAGCTGAGATAAAAAAAAAATTCATAAGAACAAAGAGGGAGGCAGAGAAACAAACAAACAAACAAAGACTTAACTATAGAGAACAGATAGTTACCAGAGAAGAGGTGGTAGGTGGATGTGTGAAATAAGTGAAGGGGATTAAGAGTACACTTATCTTGATGAGCACTGAGTAATATATGGAATTGCTGAGTTACGTATTATATACCTGATGCTGATACAATACTGTATGTTAACTACACTGGAATTAAAATTTTAAAAATAAAGATAAAACGTTACGTCTCTATAAAGATTTGTTCACAAATGTTCATGGAGACTTTATTTGAATCCAAAAAGTCTGAGAACAACCCACATGCTCACCAACAGGTCGGTAGATAAACAAATGTCATGTCTCTATACTATGAAAAACTTCTCAGCCATAAAAAGAAATGAACTAGTGCTCACTTGGGTAGCACATATACTAAAATTGGAACAGCACAGAGAAGATTAGTGTGGCTCCTGTGCAAGGATGACATGCAAATTCATGAAGCATTTCATATTTTTGAAAGAGCACACACTCACGTGCATGGGAAAGAGATGGACACAGAGGAATGGACTAAAGTAAAATATGAACTTGGAAAATACAAAAAAAATAAACTGAAAAAAGAGACATGAACTAGTGATACACACAACATGAATTTCAATATTATTATACTGAATGAAAATCCAGGCAAGATAGAGTACACAATGGTAGTATTCCATAAAATTCTAGAAAATGAAAACAAATTTATGGTGACAGTGGATTGGTAGTTGCCTGGGAACAGGGGATGGGAAGGAATTACAATGTGGGTGATAGATGTTCATTACTTTGATGGTGGTATTGATTTAATCAGTAGAAACTCATGACATGGTTTACCATATAAATATATATTTTCTAGTTGTGAATGTTAAAAAAGCTAAAAGAAAGTGATTTAGTAGTAATGAACATCCACATATTTCAATTCATGGTCTCATATACTGTATCCTCCGGAAAGGAACTGGAGCTCCTTGGAGAAATGGTTGATTAGAAGTCTGGGGAAGGAAATGTACAGACAAGTCTGCAATATCCGGTTATATGAAAAACCAAGGAATTTTCAAAGATTACTAGATTCATGTTGAAAGGACTTGGAGGCCAACTTGAAATTGCTTATTTGAGCATCAATGGAGGGATATGAGCTTCAATGGATTGTTTCACAATCAAGTGTATTGAAATCCATGAGTTCATATTAATGCAAATTTAAAAAAAAAACTCATTACCCTTGGAGGATGCAAACTGGTAAATAAAAGGAAAGAATCAAACATATATTTTGCTTTTCCTGTATATACTATTCCTCTGGATTACTAAATGTTGATGAGGAGAAGTTTTGCCTTATGGAATTATCCCAGCTAATAAGTGGCAGGCAGAGGAATAATAGAATTGCAATATCATGATTTTGCTATGCCTAAATGAAATAATGGTTCTAGGCAATGATCATCAATAGCTGATAACATCAAAAAAGGAGAAACAACTGGACAGTATGAGCCTCTTGATGGAAAGCACACCACAATCTATGAAGCAGTCTTTGGGTCCTACAGATCCTTTGGGATATAGTCTCCCATTGAGCTCAGTTCAGGGCCAGATGGATTCCCAGGGGAATTCTATCAAACGTTTATAAAAGAAACCATACCTATTCTACTAAAGCTGTTCGGAAAGATAGAAAGAGATGGAATACTTCCAAACTCATTCTATGAGTCCAGCATCACCTTAATTCCAAAACCAGACAAAGTCCCCACCAAAAAAGGAGAATTATAGACCAATATCCCTGATGAACACGGAGGCAAACATTCTCAAGAAGATACTAGCCAATAGGATCCAACAATACATTAAGAAGATTATTTAAAAAAAAAGATTATTCACCATGACCAAGTGGGATTTATCCCCGGGATGCAAGGCTACTTCAACACTTGTAAAACAATCAATGTGATTCATCATATCAGCAAGAGAAAAAACAAGATCCATATAATCCTCTCAACAGATGCAGAGAAAGCATTTGACAAAATACAGCATCCATTCCTGATTAAAACTCTTCAGAGTGTCGGGATAGAAAGAACATTCCTCAACATCTTAAAAGCCATCTACGAAAAGCCCACAGCAAATATCATTCTCAGTGGGGAAACACTAGGAGCCTTTTCCCTAAGATCAGGAACACAACAGGGATGTCCACTCTCACCATTGCTAATCAATATAGTACTAGAAGTCCTAGCTCAGCAATCAGGCAACAAAAAGAAATAAAAGGCATTCAAATTGGCAAAGAAGAAGTCAAACTCTTCCTCTTTGCAGATGACATGATACTCTATATAGAAAACCCAAAAGACTCCACCCCAAGATTGCTAGAACTCATACAGCAATTTGGCAGTGTGGCAGGATACAAAATCAATGCCCAGATTTCAGTGGCATTTCTATACACTAACAATAAAACTGAGAAGAAAGAGAAATTAAGGAGTCAATCCCATTTACAATTGCACCCAAAAGCATAAGATAGCTAGGAATAAACCTAACCAAAGAGGTAAAGGATCTCTACCCTAAAAACTACAGAACACTTCTGAAAGAAATTGAGGAAGACACAAAGAGATGGAAAAATATTCCATGCTCATGGATTGGAAGAACTAATATTGTGAAAATGTCAATGCTACCCAGGGCAATTTACACATTTAATGCAATCCCTCTCAAAATACCATGGACTTTCTTCAGAGAGTTGGAACAAATTATTTTAAGATTTGTGTGGAATCAGAAAAGACCCCGAATAGCCAGGGGAATTTTAAAAAAGAAAACCATAGCTTGGAGCATCACAATGCCAGATCTCAGGTTGTACTACAAAGCTGTGGTCATCAAGACAGCGTGGTACTGGCACAAAAACAGACACATACATCAATGGAACAGAATAGAGAATCCAGAAGTGGACCCTCAACTTTATGGTCAACTAATATTCGACAAAGGAGGAAAGACTATCCACTGGAAGAAAGACAGTCTCTTCAATAAATGGTGCTGGGAAAATTGGACATCCACATGCAGAAGAATGAAACTAGACCACTCTCTTGCACCATACACAAAGATAAACTCAAAATGGATGAAAGATCTATAAGTGAGACAAGATTCTATCAAAATCCTAAAGGAGAACACAGACAACACCCTTTTTGAACTTGGCCACAGCAACTTCTTGCAAGATACATTCATGAAGGCAAGGGAAACAAAAGCAAAAATGAATTATTGGGACTTCATCAAGATAAGAAGCTTCTGCACAGCAAAAGAAACAGTCAGCAAAACTAAAAGACAATCTACAGAATGGGAGAAGATATTTGCAAATGACATATCAGATAAAAGGCTAGTATCCAAGATCTATAAAGAACTTCTTAAACTCAACAGCAAAGAAACAAACAATCCAATCATGAAATGGGCAAAAGACATGAACAGTAATCTCACAGAGGAAGACATAGACATGGCAAACAAGCACATGAGAAAATGCTCCACATCACTGGCCATCAGGGAAATACAAATCAAAACCACAATGAGATACCACCTCACACCAGTGAGAATGGGGAAAATTAACAAGGCAGGAAATCACAAATGTTGGAGAGGATGTGGAGAAAGGGGAATCCTCTTGCACTGTTGGTGGGAATGTGAACTGGTGCAGCCACTCTGGAAAACTGAGGAACTGAGGTTCCTCAAAGTGTTAAAAATAGACCTACCCTACAACCCAGCAATTGCACTGCTGGGGATTTACCCCAATGATACAGATGCAGTGAAACGCCGGGACACCTGCACCCCTGATGTTTATAGCAGCAATGTCCACAATAGCCAAACTTTGGAAGGAGCCTCGGTGTCCACTGAAAGATGAATGAATAAAGAAAATGTGGTTTATGTATACAATGGAATATTACTCAGCCATTAGAAACGACAAATACCCACCATTTGCTTCGACGTGAGTGGAACTGGAGGGTATTATGCTGAGTGAAATAAGCCAATCAGCGAAGGACAAACATTATATGGTCTCATTAATTTGGGGAATAAAAAAAATAGTGAAAGGGAATAAAGGGGAAAGGAGAGAAAATGAGTGGGAAATATCAGAAAGGGAGACAGAATGTGAGAGACTCCTAACTCTGGGAAACGAACAAGGAGTGGTGGAAAGGGAGGTGGGTGGGTGGTGGGGGTGACTGGGTGACGGGCACACAGGGGGCACTTGATGTGATGAGCACTGGGTGTTATGCTGTATGTTGGCAAATTGAACTCCAATAAAAAATAAAATAAAATAAAATATTAAAAAAAACAAGCTCAGCCATTCTCTGGGTGAGTTGTGTAACTTAATTGTAGTTATTGGTCTATGACAAAGAGAGGTGGGAGAAGGTAGTGAGGGGAGCTTGTGTTATTTGTCTTTCAAGACTGAAGCTTCTGCATCATCTTCAAGAATGGAGGTGGCGCTATATGACAAGAAAGAAATTGGATCACTTCTGCAAGCAGAGTGTTCAAGGGAATTTAGGGGACTCAAGATCTACAAGTGCACCACTTCAGATGTCGCCATCTCATATCTCAGGGTCCCTGTCTCTCCAGTTAGGGCCCAGACCTTGGCATGGCAAAACTACCTAGGTTGAATGACCAATCACCTCTGGAGCTCTGCTCCTCCCCTGATGAAGTCCTAGCCTTGGTCCTCAGCTCTATTTGCCCTCTATGAGAGTCAATTTATATGTTGCCAGTGAAACCTTTGGCTTTTAGAGCTGTCCTTTAAACTCTGTTTTATGACCCTTAGCTTTTCATTATGTTTTCCCAAATCATCAGTTGTTCCCAGCTACATTCAATTTTATTTTCCTTATAACTACTATTAGCTGTTTTCACAGATACATAATATGGAAAAAATGCTCCAGGGAGCGTTAATTGTTTGCAGGTTTTCCAAAAAAGATTTTTTCTGATTTTTATATGTGGATTCCCAAGAATATCTGTTTTATCTAAGAACTCAAGAGACTGCCAGTGAAACTGAAGCTATGACTAAGGTGGGCTCTCCCTCTATTGAAAAATTGACAAAACCATTTTGTCTGTCCAAGTGTAGGTAAAATATAGTTGTCCAGACTGTATTGAAAATCTTAAAGAAGAGTACTGTCACACTGAATTTTCATACAGGAAAGTGGTGGTTTATTTTGACATAGAGTTATAACATAGGACAATTTGGAGAATAAGAATTATAAAAAAGAATCCATTGGACAATTAAGAGAGAGGCTATAAATATCGGTAATGTAGAAATACTGAAATTAAACTTTAGCTCCTTGAACTTGATGAGTTGGTTCCCCACAGTTAAGGAGAATTTAGGAAGAATTAGTCAATACAACAGTTGGTATATTGTAAGGAAATTCGTACTTGAATGAAAGGGAAAGATCCAGAAGTAGAATTTGGACTGAGGCCAGAATATGCTTACAGAGTCAGTGGGACAGTGATGGGCTCATTGAAATCGTGAGACCCAACTCAGTGGAGCATTACTAACCCCACTTCATGTGTCCTAATGGTGAGCACCAAAAAGAGTCTACGTCTGTGGGACAGAGGTAAACAGAGGTGGTGGTCACAGGGCAGGGGGCTCAGCAGCAAGAGGAGGCACAGCACATGGGGCGGGGGCAGGTGGAGATGACACAGGTGGGGCGATAGCAGGTACTGTGGCAGGAGACCCGGCCACAGACTGGGCGCAGGCAGCAGGAGGGGCAGCAGGAGGGGCGGCAGCAGCTAGAGCCACAGGAGCTGGAGCCACAGCAGGAGGGGCGGCAGCAGCTAGAGATGCAGCAGCTGGGCCTGCAGCAGCTGGAGCCACAGCAGCTAGAACTGGAGCAGGAGGGGCGGCAGCAGCTAGAGATGCAGCAGCTGGGCCTGCAGCAGCTGGAGCCACAGCAGCTGGAACTAGAGCAGGAGGGGCGGCAGCAGCTGGACACACAGCAGCTGGGGCGGCAGCAGGTGGTCCTGCAGCAGGTGGTCTGGCAGCAGGTGGGGCGGCAGCTGGGCCTGCAGCAGCTGGAGCCACAGCCGCTGGAACCACAGCAGGAGGGGCGGCAGCAGCTGGACACACAGCAGCTGGGACGGCAGCAGGTGGTCCTGCAGCAGGTGGTCTGGCAGCATGTGGGGCGGCAGCAGCTAGAGATGCAGCAGCTGGGCCTGCAGCAGCTGGAGCCACAGCCACTGGAACCACAGCAGGTGGGGCGGCAGCAGGTCTCTTGGCCACAGCTCTGGTCAGAGCAGACTGAGCCACAACAGGAGTTGACCATGGTGTCAGTGAAAGGAGTTGGGTTCCACAGGTGGATTTGAGTGGGTTTCCACTAGGATGGTTTCTTGACTTTGAATGTTTCCTTACCTCTGTCCCCTTTTATACTCTGCTGAATAGCTGATGTTACCATGAGCAACACTCTTGATGTTTTTCCTACCAGGAAACAATTAGTATTACTAATAATCGTGTTTATCAGGTTAAATATGCCAATATCTAAGTAAAGCATAATTTACCCTTTTCTGCAGTGTTATGATTCATTGAACCACTTTCGAATTTTTCTCTAATGTATCTTCTAAGTTGGAGCTGTCACATGATATTCAGTTACTGGGTTTTTCCATGTGTCCCACTTTTGTGTACTACTCCATGATCATATTTTATTTTATTTTAATTCCATTATAGTTAATATACAGTATCATATTAGTTCAGGTGTACAATGTAGCAATTCAACAATTCCATACATCACCCAGTACTCATCAAGGCAGTGCATTCCTTAATCCCCATCACGTATTTCACCCAGTGATGAGTCTTTCCTCCTATTTCCTTTTTTGTAAAAAAAAAAAAGTATTATATTTATTTATTTGACAGGGAGAGAGAGAGAGAGAAAGCAGGGGGAGTGGCAGAGGGAGAGGGAGAAGCAGGCTCCCTGCTGAGCAAGGAGCCCGATGTGGGACTCAATCCTAGGACCCTGGGATCATGACCTGAGCCAAAGGCAGATGCATAACTGACTGAGCCACCAAGGCACCCCTCCTATTTCCTTATCAGCACTCCACCTGACAGTAGCATGCATTTTTCTACTTTGACAAAAAAAGAGAGAGAGTTTGACATTGTGATAACCATCCTTGAAATATGATAATGGATTTCATTCTTTTTTTTCCATAATCGTATTTTTAGGATGGCTATCTCAGTGCCAACTCTCTCTTTTCTTGTCAAAGTAGGAAAATGCATGCTACTGTCAGGTGAAGTGCTGATAAGGAAATAGAAGGATTCATCACTGGGGTTACTTGTGTACAATGGATGGGGAGGACTGGACTGTGTTTCCTGGATGATTGCAGAGTTAGGGGGCACAAAAGGCATTCCAAACTCATTGTAATGACTGTACCTCAAGATATAGCTTTGACTCATTCCTTTTCAATGAAAGAACCATTTTCAGAAATGATTTTTTCCTTCAGGAACCTTCTCCACATATAGTATGCTAAAGATGAATGGGTTTGACCTTTGTTTTGGTTGGCCAACATATGTAATTGATTCTGCATTACATGGAAGGTTTTATTTAAAGCATCTGTTTCTTGTGCTCTTTCAATAATTCAAATTCAAGTCATTCTGCTTAAGAAGATGTAAACAGATAAGTCTTGCTGTTTGTATAGACACTTAAATATAGTATATTGAAAGGCAAGGTTCTGGAAAATATGCAAAGCATCAAAGAATTGGTGTCCAAAATAAGCATTATGTATTTAAGATTCATGTACTTACAATGAAAAGCGAGGTATTGCAGAGGTTCTCACCTCTGTAATACCTGTTTTGAGTTTGTGAGTGCTTGCCATGTGCCAAATAGTCTGCTGAATGCTTTGTAATTACTGTGTTGATTTTTTCCCTCAAAAAGCACATGAGGTACTTACTATTCTTGAACAGTTCACATAGAGGTGTATTCGGTTGCTAAATCCTATGAAGTGCATACCTTTGATTGTACTGTTACATCTCCTTAGAAAGTTCATCCTCCCACATCAACTCAGCAATTCTTTATTCTCTCTTTAAGTTCCAGCCCAGATGGCTCCCTCCTCCCTTATGTTTTCCTTGACATTTCTTCTTCTTTTTTTAAAGCCTCATCTCTACTCCGTTAGGTTTGATATCACATTGTGAAACACTCAAACTCTGCACATCTACTGCGACCTGAATGTGATTGTCTCCAGCTGGATGGAGACACCTGAAGTAAACATTTGAAACTTACAGTATTTTCATCATGCATGGGATAGAGCACATCACCAGGGGCTTTTTAAAAAAATAATTTCTGGGAATCACCTTTTAAATTTAAATGTTGTTTCACAATTATGCAAATTATTTATGGTTCCAATGTAAATTCTACAAAGTGAGGCATATTTAAGGAAGTCTTGCTATTTCTATTCCTTCTGTCCCCCACAGAGAATCATTTTTATATCTAAGGTTTTCCCTTTCATTGCTTTTTAAAATATAAGTGTGTTTGCATTTGCATAGTGTGTCTCCTTTGTTTCTTAGATAATGATTTTACACTAGATATAATTTGCTCCAACTTGCTTTGCTTCACTTAACAATTTATCCCAGAGTTATGTTATTTCACAGTAGTATAGTTCAGATATTCTTCATTTCATTTTCAGCCACAAAATGTCCTATTCTGTTGCCATAATATGCTTTATTTAGTCAGCCCCCTATTGATGGACATTTGGGTTGTTTTCAGACTTTCACTATTAAAATAATATCGTGCACTTGAAAACAAGAAGTATATTTTTTATCTTGGGGATTGTGAATTTGATGCATATCTATAAGATCTACCTTATGTGTAGTTATTTCATATTATTATTAATTTTTTTCACTGGTTCTGTAAGTACAATGTGTTAGTCTTTGATTTTGGCTTGTGTATTTTTATTCTTGCATTACCTTCTGTTTCTGAAGTTTAGCTTTGTAGCTGTATTTTCACTGTAGCCTTTACCATAATAAAGTGTACCACTTTGTGTCCTGTAATGCTTTTCAGCATAAATCTAATCTGTTTGGTGTAAAAATTGTGACTTCTGTTTTCTTTTATTTACATTTTCTATGATATGTCTTTATTCTTTTTTTATAAATTTATTTTTTATTGGTGTTCAATTTGCCAACATATAGAATAACACCCAGTGCTCATCCTGTCAAGTGCCCACCTCAGTGCCCATCACCCAGTCACCCCCACCCCCCGCCCACCTCCCCTTCCACCACCCCTAGTTCGTTTCCCAGAGTTAGGAGTCTTTCATGTTCTGTCTCCCTTTCTGTCTTTATTCTTTTACTTTTAAGCTTCTGGAACATGTTGTTTTATAGTATCTATTGTATACAGCAGTGTTGGGGTTTTTATATTTTAGCCAATCTGAAAATACTTTTCTTTTTATAGGTGGGTTGAGCCTATTACATGTACTGATATGATCAATTGATCAATATGTTTGGCTTTAGGTATGTAGTTTTAATTATATATGTAGTTTGGTTTTTTTTTAAAGATTTATTTATTTATTCATTAGAGACACACACAGAGAGAGGCAGAGACATAGGCAGAGAGAGAAACAGGCTCCTTGCAGGGAGCCCAATGTAGGACTCAATCCCAGATCCCAGGATCATGCCCTGAGCCAAAGGCAGACACTCAACCGCTAAGCCACCCAGGCATCCCTATATATGTAGTTTGGCGTATATATATATGTATATTTTATACATATATATGAGATATATACATATATATATCTCATAGTGAATAGTGATGAATAATATATAATGAAGACTGACATACAACATATAGTGAGTTATGCATATGAAATATATATGTTAAATACCTACATCTTTACCTCTATTTTTCTGTCTTTATGTATAATCCTTCATTGCTTTATTCTCTCTTTCTCGGTACATCTTTGATATTTAGGAAGGTTTATATTTTATACTAACAGCTACCTTTAAATAAACATTCATATATGATACTTCACGAGACTGATTTTCTGGCAACTGTCACTTGATTCCCTATTTTATGGAATATTGAAATTCCTTAGTTACTTCTTCATTCCTCACTGCTTCAACATCAGATCTTTTAATACTTGTAGGCAATTAGCAAAATTTTTCTACTTTATTCTCTTTCCTTTTCCTCTGTTTTTTGGAAATTGTACTATATCTACGTGGTCAATGTGTAGTCATCACATACCGTACTGCCTCTTGCCTGTTCATCATTCATTCTTAGTTCTACAGATAATAATAATGTATTTCTTATGTATATTCAGCCCATAATATATTTATATATCTCCTTTGCTAGTCCTTATGTAGATGTCCCTCCAATATCTTTAGTCATCTTGGTTGTTTGAAGCTCATTCACTAATAAAACCTTTAGGATAGCCCACAAGGAGAATATTCCCTAAGGTCTCTCATTTTCACAGTAATTTATTTGTTGCATGGAGTTTTGTTTGGCTGGATATAAAATTCTGGAATCACATTTTCTTTCCTTGAATGTTAAGAATGTTACTTTATTTTTTTCTGACATGAAGTGTCACCATCAAAAAGTGTGAACAGTGTCCTGTTTCCTTTCCCTCTAACTAACATGAATATTTTGCCTAGATATTCAAATGATTTTTTCTTTTTCTTTAAAATTCAGTTGTTTTATATTATCATGATATAATGTAATATAATATTATATATTATACATGTTATTATTTCTCAGTTTTTATTTGTTTTTTTAATAAATTTATATTTTATTGGTGTTCAATTTGTCAACATACAGAATAACACCCAATGCTCATCCCGTCAAGTGCCCACCTCAGTACCCGCCACCAGTCACCCCCACCCCCCATCCACCTCCCATTCCACCACCCCTAGTTCGTTTCCCAGAGTTAGGAGTCTCTCATGTTCTGTCTCCCTTTCTGATATTTCCCACTTATTTTTTCACCTTTCCCCTTTATTCCCTTTCACTATTTTTTATATCCCCCAAATGAATGAGACCATATAATGTTTGTCCTTCTCTGATTGACTTATTTCACTCAGCATAATACCCTCCAGTTCCACCCACATCGAAGCAAATGGTGGGTATTTGTCGTTTCTAATGGCTGAGTAATATTCCATTGTATACATAAACCACATCTTCTTTATCCATTCATCTTTTGATGGACCACCATGGGCTGATTTTTCCAGGTGTTTATAACTGTCCCTTTATTTTAATTATGGTTCTTAGTATGTTTCATTGATTAGTTTTTCCCTTTGGGATATATATTACATATACTCTCTACCTATTTTCTATGTCACTTTTTCCTGCAGAGCCCTTTTATATCTTTCTTTGTTTCATTTTTTAAGATTGTTCTAGCAATTCTGGGTTCTTTGCTGCTAAGCATCTACTAAAAAAGTATTCTGAGATTTTTTATTGGGGTGCATTGAATTTTTAGATAGACTGCAGGGGAACTGACATTTTAACCACATTAAACCTCCTTCCAATCAAGAGACATAGCATATATCTCCATTTATCTAGACCTTCTCTAATTTCTCTGTAAAGTTTTGCAGCTGTAGGGGCAGAACTCTTTCATGTTTTTGTTACTTTTTTCTTCAGCATCTTCTGTTTTTGGTGCTTTTGAAAACTGCACTGCTTTTATTTAATTACATAATTTTTGATAGTATAGAAAATATAATTAATAAATAAAATTAATTTATATTGATATAAATCTCAAGTCCTTGTCAAATTTGCTTACTAGTTTTAGGAGTTGTAGTGTAGGAGCCCAGGCTTCTGTTAGTTTTTACCCCAAGTGTTGTCCCTCTACCTCCCTTTCCTAACTCAGCAACTTTAGTGTAGCTCTAGGGTTGAAGGGTGGGGTACATCATTAGTAAAACTGAACTTCTGGGAACCATGTCCCTATTTATATCATAGATACTTTAATCTAAAGAAGGGCTTCAAAGCTCAGTCTTACATAAGTTAAAGCACAGAGAAAAAAATACTGTGTAGAAACCTGAGTGGACAAATGTATAGAAAAATACTTAAAAGTAAATACTTCAACTCTACTAGAATATCTGCTCCATTACTGTAGAGAACTTTCTCTGTGTTGGTCTCTACCATTTCTTCAGTACCTTTAACAGTCCCTCCCATTTAGTAAATGTTCAGTAAATATTATTTGGATGAATGTTTGAAGAAATTGGCGTTTGGGGGAGTCAATGAAAGAAGACCCACTTTACAGTGAAAACACTGGGTCCCCATTTCCCCATTGAAGCAATTGATAGAAACTTAGGAATCCTCTCTTATCTGGTCATGCAGTCTGCAGTTTGCACCAGTTTCCACCAAATGCATCATCTTATCAAGGGCATGCTTTACTTATCCAGGCTACTTGCCTGTCCCTTGAATGCATGAGGATCTGAAATTTCTCTATCAAAAGAAAAAAAATGAGACATGACTGAGGTCCTATTGCAAATAGAGTCAGAATCAGTGCACATTTGATTTGCTACATTGAGTACAAGTCTGAATACAAACTTGCAGACTGTGCTGAACAATACATTGCATAGATACAGTGGCTGGTGTGATGCATGAAACATATATTGTGTTCTTTATATACCTACAGTCTTCCAAACTTCTAGTTTTCACTTTTTTTGTTTCTTTTCCAAGAACAGGTTCATAGTGTTAGGTGATTTAACCATGAAATAAGAAGGCATGTAGGAAAGAATCAGGCAGTGAATAATAGAACCTGACTTTTATTGAGAAGTGACGTGTATATCCTGCAGGTGTAAGTTAAATATACTTGCCTACAAGCTGAAGACAAAATCTTAAGGGAGCAACAATCACACTGAATTGTTAATGCAAGGAAGTGTAACTTTATTTTGGTACAAAAATATATCAGGTTACAGGAAAGGCCTAGGAAAGGGAAGTTGGGAGAATGAGTTCACCAATTGTCAGGTTGAAGGGTAAAATCTGTTACTGGATAAGTGCTGTGGACCATATCCATCTTGTTTGACAGCATGACTGGTTCCTCAATGGAATCAGGGCTCAATTCAGTTGAGGAACATCTTTTCTGCTCCATGTGTCCTAATAGCACAAAAGAATGGTCTACATCTGTGAGGCAGAGGTAAACAGAGGTGGTGGTCACAGGGCAGGGGGCTCAGCAGCAAGAGGAGGCACAGCACATGGGGCGGGGGCAGGTGGAGATGACACAGGTGGGGCGATAGCAGGTACTGTGGCAGGAGACCCGGCCACAGACTGGGCGCAGGCAGCAGGAAGGGCAGCAGGAGGGGCGGCAGCAGCTAGAGCCACAGGAGCTGGAGCCACAGCAGGAGGGGCGGCAGCAGCTAGAGATGCAGCAGCTGGGCCTGCAGCAGCTGGAGCCACAGCAGCTGGAACTGGAGCAGGAGGGGCGGCAGCAGCTAGAGATGCAGCAGCTGGGCCTGCAGCAGCTGGAGCCACAGCAGCTGGAACTGGAGCAGGAGGGGCGGCAGCAGCTGGACACACAGCAGCTGGGGCGGCAGCAGGTGGTCCTGCAGCAGGTGGTCTGGCAGCAGGAGGGACGGCAGCAGCTAGAGATGCAGCAGCTGGGCCTGCAGCAGCTGGAGCCACAGCAGCTGGAACTGGAGCATGAGGGGCGGCAGCAGCTGGACACACAGCAGCTGGGGCGGCAGCAGGTGGTCTGGCAACAGGTGGGGCGGCAGCAGCTAGAGATGCAGCAGCTGGGCCTGCAGCAGCTGGAGCCACAGCAGCTGGAACTAGAGCAGGAGGGGCGGCAGCAGCTGGACACACAGCAGCTGGGGCGGCAGCAGGTGGTCCTGCAGCAGGTGGTCTGGCAGCAGGTGGGGCGGCAGCAGGTCTCCTGGCCACAGCCCTGGTCAGAGCAGACGGAGCCACAACAGGAGTTGACCATGGTGTCAGAGGATGGAGGTTCTGATACTAGTAAGAGAGTGAGCTTAGTGAATTTGAAAATCCCTCTATGGCTTGTCCTCTTTTATACTCTGTTGAGGCTATTATGTCCTTATCCTGGGCCATTTCCTACTTGTTGTTTTTTCTTTTTCCTAAAGAAATATTAGTCATTAAATTAGATCACTGTGTTTTTCTAGTTAATTATTTTTAAATAAAGAAAAATAAGATTTCCTTTTCCTGGTGTGTTAAGATTTCCAATTTGGCCTTTCTCAGAATTGTCTTTTCTATTTTCTTTATCAAAAGGGCCCATCACATGGGTTCAATCATTGATGTTTTCCTATGATCTGTATATCCCACCATGATGTTGTTTGGACAAATTATTCACATGATATCAAAGTCTCTTTTGATGTCAAAAGAGAGGTATAATTATAGTAGGGAATAGAGAAAAGTTCATTTTTATGAGTTACTTGTGGGCTATGAGGAAGACAGACCCTATGTGTGAATCACAAATACTCATTAGGGAATAGAATCTGGATGTCTCAAAGTATGTGCTAAGTATCACTTCCTGTGTTCAGTTTGGAACCGTTACCAATGACTCATTGTTTGTAAATATTAAAAGGGATCTTGTGCCTCTTTGAAGGGATTCTCACTGGCCCCACATGGGACAACTTGAATAGCAAAACAAATAATGGTAGTGATGGATTTTAACCCATAAAAAAAAAAAGAACCCACGAGTCCATATTGAGACTAATTAAAGAAATGAAAAAGAAAGATGAGAAAGTTACCTATGGTAGTAGAATGTCAACCAATTAATGTAGAAGGAAAACTGAGTTTCAAAATCACCATTTACAACCCTCATAATAAAACTTACATTCAAGTAAATATCATCAATGGATGCTACAACTAATAGGTGAAAGTTTGTTGGGGGGCAGGATATTTGCACACTTTTAAAATATTTGTTCATCAGTTATTTATTTCAAAGGGAAAAAATGCTAACTTTACTCTGAAGAAACTTGAGAACAAAACCTTAACCATGAGATCAAAGTTAGCATTAATAATGGGACCAATAATAGTGAAAGGGAATATAAAGGAAGGGAAAAGAAATGTTGGGAAATATCAGGAAGGGAGACAGAACATAAAGACTCCTAACTCGGGGAAATGAACTAGGGGTGGTGGAGGGGGAGGAGGGCGGGTGTTGGAGGGGAATGGGTGACGGGCACTGAGGTGGACACTTGACGGGATGAGCACTGGGTGTTTTTCTGTATGTTGGTAAATTGAACACCAATAAAAGTTAATTTAAAAAAAAAAAGGGAAAAAAAAATAATGGGACCAATGGACATGTATCTCCCTAAGTGACACACTGAAAGGACACATCACTTATGTAGTATTCCTGTCAACATGCATCACCCAAATCAAATTATGAGGGAATTTAGACCAACAAATACTAAGGAATATACTACGTTATGACTTCTCTTTAAAAATGTCAAAAATCAACAAATACAAAGACAAACCAAGGAAGTGTTTCAGATTTAAGGAGACTAAAGAGACATAATATCTAAATACAATTCATGAATATGGATAAAAATTTCTCTATCAGACTGTCTTGATATGAATGGAAACATGCAGATATTAATTGTATGTTAGAGGATAGTAATGCATCAACATTTAATTTAATTGGTATGTGTACTTACTCTAGTTATGCAAGAAAATGTCCTTAGTCTAAGTTTATGTATCTATATTTAAATTTTTGTGTCTCTATCTGTATTTATGTCATATCTACCGACCTACCTACCTATACCCGTCTATTGGAGAGAAACAAAATGTGGCAAAATATTGAATCTAGATGAAGGCTATATGGTATAAGTGAGTTCTTCATATTACTATTTTGTAAGTTTGACATTTTTTTCAAAAATAAAAGTTAAAAAATACCAGAAAGGATTAGGATTGAAAGAATCTATCAGCAGTGATAGGATATTAAAAGGGAGTCATTCATGTATAATTCTAACTATTGTAGTAAATCTTTCATTTTCTCGGGGACCTGAAAATATGTAACTTTTGGCAACATGGCTGATTGAGTGGTACAAACAAATAGAAATAATTGAAAAATATTTTAATGACCTGGCTGAGCTTGAAAAAAGAAAAGAAAAACTCTCATTTTCTAGAAATGAAGAGAGAACTCAAATTGTAAATAGTAGCTGATGTTCTAGAGCCTTTGGAGTTTGTTGGTGTCTAGTTATAGGCTCTCGGAATTGGATACTGGTAGTTAAAACCCAGACAGGTGCAAGAAATGGGACCTCAAGCTGTCACAATGCAGGATCCAAGAAGGGAGAAGTTTTTAAAAGAGTTTGCATGTCTAAAGTGGCACCCAATAAGGTGGGGACAGGAAAACCTCAGTCTGCCCCCAAGGGATTGTACATGATAATAAGGCTCCTGGGAGCATATAAGCCACAGCAACACTAGTAAGCTTTCTAAAATTTCTTTCTAAAATTTATGCTATATGCATACTGAAGGAATTTCAAGGTGTGAAAGCATTAGAAAATAGTGAATGTCCTTGGAATCATCAGAGACAAAAGCAAAAATCAGAACATACAGAAATAACTCCTATAAAAGAAAAACTCAAAGAAGCACTAGCAACAAGGAAAATAAACCACACATAGGCTACAGGGGTTGTCCACAGGAGAAAATGCTATAAAATAAATGAGAGAATAATCTACCATGAGTGGCAGAGTAGATACAAGAAAAGAAAATGTAACCTCGAGAACTGAGGTAATAGAAAATTCTGAAGATTATAAATAAGTTGGAGTTCAAAAAGGCTCTTGAATCTGTGGCTTGAAGTTTCCATCACTTTTGTTTAAATTTCCCATCAGGTATCTCTCTCTCTCTTTTTTTTTAAAAGATTTTATTTATTTATTCATGAGAGGCAGAGAGAGAGGCAAAGACATAGGCAGAGGGAGAAACAGGCTCCTCACAGGGAGCCCAATGCAGGACTCAATCCTGGAACCCCAGGATCATGCCCTGAGCCAAAGGCAGATGCTCAACCCCTGAGCCACGCAGGCGTCCCAGGTATCTCTTTGTTTATAGCTCCTGCCCTGTTCTCTTTTCCTGGGACTCAAATTTCTATGTACATTTCATCTTTTTTTTTTTTTTTTAAGATTTATTTATTTGACAGAGAGAGACAGTGTGTGAGCACAAACAGGGAGAGTGTCAGGCAGAGGGTGAAGCAGGCTCCCTGGATGTGGGGCTTGATCCCAGGACCCTGGGATCATTACCTGAGCTGAAGGCAGAGGCTTATCTGACTGAGCCACCCAGGCACCCCAACATTTGATCTTTCATTTGTTCCATGTGTGTGTCACGCTCTTGTCTATATATATATATATATATATATATATATATATATATATTTTTTTTTTTTTAACTTTGTGGCTATTTTCTACTTCCAATGTGCTCTTTCTATCTTCTGTCCAATCCGCTAAACCCATTTATTGAGTTCTGAATTTCAGGTTTTGAGTTTTTCATTTCTAGGATCTTCACTAGACTTCTGTTTTCATTTTTGTTTTTACATATTCTGGTTCTCTGATGAAATTTGCCATTTTTCATCGATTACTTTAAACATAATTAATAGTAGTTATTTTAAAGTTAGTTTGGGGGATCCCTGGATGGCTCAGCGGTTTAGCGCCTGCCTTCGGCCCAGGGCATGGTCCTGGAGTCCCGGGATGGAGTCCCACATCGGGCTCCCTGCATGGAGCCTGCCTCTCTCTCTGCCTGTGTCTCTGCCTCTCTCTCTCTCTGTATCTCTCATGAATAAATAAATAAAACCTTTAAAAAAAATAAAGTTAGTTTCAATACTTTTATATGGAACATCTTGAATCAATTTCTACTGTCTTTTCCTTGTTTTTAGTGATTTGGTCCTTCTTTTTCTTCTGGTGTATCCTGTAATTTTGTAAATTGAATATCATACATTATATACTAAAAAAACTAGGGAGGCTCGAGGTGATTTTATCTTCCACCTTAAGTGTTTTAATTTTCTTCTTAGACTATGGGACTCTCAATCCTGATTCATAGATCAATTCCCAGTGCTTAAAATCAATTGTTCTCTTAATTTTATCAAGTCCTTACCGTTATCCCCCTTGAGAGGTTGGTCTGATACCAGCTACTTTGTCATAGCTGGATGTGGAATTCTGCCCTTTGATTTTTTTCAAGTTTGTTTCAAGTTGCCACTCTCTTTTGGACACTGCACTCTGTTCCTTGCCTCTTCTCCGACTATTCCTTGCTAGTGCCTGCGCTAGTGCCTGCGCTTGCTCTTGCTCTTCCTTGAAATTTCCCATAGCTCAGGTCATAGATGTCTTCTATGTAGATACTTAACTTCCTATGACTCAGGAAAACACCTACAGGCCCACAGCATTGAACCCCATTTTGGATTTGTAAGCACCTGTTTTACATACTGTAGTTGGGGATCTCTGGGTGGCTCAGTGGTTTAGCGTCTGCCTTCAGCTCAGGGCGTGATCCCGGAGTCCCAGGATCAAATCCCACATCAGGCTCCCTGCATGGAGCCTGCTTATCCCTCTACCTATTTCTCTCTCTCTCTCTCTCTCTCTCTCTCTGTCTCTCATGAACAAATAAATAAAATCTTAAAAAAAAAAAAAAAGAATACATACTGGAGTTGGCAGCCTCTATGATGACTGCTGGTGATCTCTGCCTCCTGGCACTCATGTCCTTATGTAATTCCTGTCCCTTGAGTATGAGCCATACATGGTGATTCATTTGGAAAATAATAAAATACAGTAGTACTGAGAATACGTCAATTTCAAGATTAGGTTATTATAAGATGTGGCTTCCATCATGTGTTTTCTTTCTACTTCTCTCACCTTCTTAGATTACTTGGTCTGAGGGGAGCCAGATGGCGTGTTGCATGAATAGCCCATATGGTGAGAAACAGAAGCTTCCTGCCAGCAGCCATGTGAGTGAACTTGGAAGTGGCTTTTTCTACCCTCACATGAATGTAGTCTTGTCAACAGACTTATAGGCAATCTCAGGAGAGACCCTGACTTGCCACTTTTGGATTGCTAACCCTCAGAAGGTGTGTGAGATAATAAATGGTTGTTGTTTTAAGCTGCCAAATTTTGGAATAACTTGTTACACAACAAGTGTAGATAACTAATATGCATACCAATTCCATGTGTATGAAATTCTCCTAGATTTTCCTTAAAGACAATCATTTGCAAATAATGACAGGATTGTTTTGTTGTTGTTATTGTTTTCTTTCCAATTCTTCCACTTATATTCTTTTTCTTTAAATTTTTATTATGAAAGAAAAGGTACTGATAGAGCTTCTCCCCCTCAAAAAAAAAAAAACCCAAAAGTTTTTATACTCAAGCCAACTGAGGGTGCAACTAATTCTTATCTACCATCTTAGATCTATTAGGAGTTGTGTGCTTTAACTGGGGTTGAGAAATAATGTCCCTAGGCAAGTTAAATTAATTGATGGAGTTAAACACAATCATGAGTCAGTCCCACTGTATTACCTATTGGCTCTGCAACTCTCAGAATATGTATTTAGTAAAAAGTTTGCTAAATGTTTCTCCTACTTTCACTAGCATGAATTCATCAGAAATTTATTTGTACTTTTTTACTGGGAGAGAATCCATAGGGACTTGGGAGTATTCTGGGCTTACTAAGAACCAAACTAGTGCATTAGTTGGTTTCTTGTCAGTCCCACACTCCTCATAGAATTTGTTGACAAAGTGCCCCTAAACATGGCTGTAAGTATACATCCCAGAAAAAATCATTAAGATAGAGAAATATTAAAATTTGAGTACTTTCCATTTTCTTTTTTTAAATAATAAATTTATTTTTTATTGGTGTTCAACTTGCCGACATACAGAATAACACTCAGTGCTCATCCCGTCAAGTGCCCCCCTCAGTGCCCGTCACCCATTCACCCCCACCCCCCGACCTCCTCCCCTTCCACCACCCCTAGTTCGTTTCCCAGAGTTAGGAGTTATCCCCCAGTTACTCAGGGAGATTGATTTTCCCAAAAGATCATTATTTTGTTATTAATGGATGAAGATGAAGTTAGAGAAGCTGAGAAGGCAATAACTTGGATTACATGGCAGATGGATAGACCATAAGGAGGACCCCCTGGTTTTCTATGAAAACCAGACAAGGGAAGAACACTGGAGATAGGGCAAGGAAGGGAGGAAGAGAGAAGAAAGGAACAGAGGGATGAGACATCTCAGAGGAGTGGAATTGTAGGGCAAAGTAGGTTCTCAGAAATATTGAAGAAAGGCTTACTGTAGGATATAACCCTTATCCTCCATGGCCCTAAATTTTTTACATAAAAATCTTTATGATTCCTCAGTCTTTTGGACATCCTAAATATTGTTATTTCTGGGTTGGTTGGTTTGTTTTTAATGTCACTCTCCATATTGGGATTTTTCTGAAGGTGAGAGCAGGGACTTGAAAGCCTGATTCAGTGGCATTTTGGCTATGCTTTCTCAGGAAATGAGGACAATCACTGCAAAGCAGCAGACACAAAAGCATGGTATTTCTAGGCCAGGAAAGTGGAACTTTATTCAGAAGCAGCAACAAGATTCAGAAACATTCCTGTAACAGGAAATACAGACTTTTGGAGATGAGGCTGTAACAGCAGTGTCCCGGTGGGCCCTGCAGGAATTTCTGTGTTTGGGACAGAGTGACTTGGCACCCAGAAGTCAAAAGGTCAGATGTAGAATTTGGGCAATTCTAGTAATTTCTTCTATGAATATCATCTAATTTCATACTCTGAGTCCACCTGAGGAAATGGTCAACAAAGGTGAGAGTTTGGCCTGAGGCTGGGGTGTGGACATACAGTTGTTGGGAATGGCCACCCCTAAGGCATCCGTATGGTATATAGAGTCTGCTGCTATGATGAACCCAATGAAGGGGAGAGGGTGGGTTCAGGGAAAGGTCTCAGCAGCAGGAAGAAGCACAGCACATGGGGCGGGGGCAGGTGGAGATAACACAGGTGGGGCGATAGCAAGTGGTGTGGCAGGAGACCCGGCCACAGACTGGGCGCAGACAGCAGGAGGGGCAGCAGCAGGAGGGGCGGCAGCAGCTAGAGCCACAGGAACTGGAGCCACAGCAGGAGGGGCGGCAGCAGCTAGAGATGCAGCAGCTGGGCCTGCAGCAGCTGGAGCCACAGCAGCTGGAACTAGAGCAGGAGGGGCGGCAGCAGCTGGACACACAGCAGCTGGGGCGACAGCAGGTGGTCCTGCAGCAGGTGGTCTGGCAGCAAGTGGGGCGGCAGCAGCTGGACACACAGCAGCTGGGCCTGCAACAGCTAGAGCCACAGCAGCTGGAACTAGAGCAGGAGGGGCGGCAGCAACTGGAGATGCAGCAGCTGGGACGGCAGCAGGTGGTCTGGCAGCAGCTGGGGCGGCAACAGCTGGAGCCAGAGCAGGAGGGGCAGCAGCAGGTCTCCTGGCAGAGGCCATGGCCGCAGCCCTGGTCAGAGCAGACAGAGCCACAAGAACTAACCATGGTGTCAGAGAGTGGAAGTCGTGGATGGGTTTCCAAGAGAGTGAGGGTCTTGAGTTTGGAAGTCTCCTTGCCACAATGGCCCCTTTATACCCTGCTGAAGGATTTCTGTGATTATGAAAAGACTGTTTCCTTCTTTTTGTTTATATGACTACAAATGCAATTAGTAAATCATTATGTTTTTCTAATAAAAACTCCCAATGTATAGAAAATAGTTATTTCCTCTTTCTCAAGTTCCCCAGGGTTCTCATGTGAATCACTTCTTATTTCTTCCTTTGTTTGCAGTGTCACAAGACTTTAATCTCAGCGTATCATGTGACACAAGTGAATCCCCTGTCTCTTCTGTTTCCTCACCCTGACATGATTCTGGAAGAGCTTCTGATGGAGTAGGATCTCTCATGGAAAATTCATGTTTCAATAGATGGAATGCTGGTAGGAAAAAAAGGAAGTAAGCTCCTTCTTTCTTGAGTTTAAGAAGTTAGGAGACTTATGATTCATTGTGTGTATTGTGATGGTCATTGGATTAATGAAATTCCTACAGCAGTCCAAGCTGTGCTATTTCTCATCACTCTGTTGTACTTTGAAACAGTTAGTAGCAACTCAGAGTTTTTAAATAGCAAAGAGTCATCTGGGACTGATCGCTATTGATCTTTAGAAATGTCCTCTGGGTTGGGCCAATTGGGCTGATAGTTTTTGATCTGTCTTTTGAAATATCATAATATGCCGTGGTTATACTTTATGGCCATTTTATTAAATTTTTTTTCAAATATTCTAAGCTGAAATATTTGCCAGTTTTTTGTGGTTATGATTTATGTTTAAGATTTTCTTGGAAGCAAAAAAAAAAAGATTTTCGTGGAAGCATTATGGGGAATATAAATGATATTTATGACCTTATATGTACTTACATAGTAATTATATCCACAAAGAGTTTTATAATCAAGGCCACATCTGGTTATGATCCTAAGTAAGGGGTATTCTTCAGAGCCACAGGTGTTCAGAGAAAAAGAATATTCAAGGCAAAAACACGTTACATTCATGATAGTCTCTCTTCCTGCAAAGTCTCTGGTGAGCTCAAGGTTCTCCTTTTTTTTCCCATTGAGTTATCTTGTCCATAGATATTTGGACAAGATATCTTTTCACATTGAGTTCAAATGCTACCTTCCTCCTATATCTTCCTTGGCACAACACCAAGTAAAGTCTTTTCTCCGTTACACGTCCATTTATGCTTTGTACATGCATTGGTTCCATCATATCATTTTCTACCAGAAATGCATTTATGTATCTGGTTCCCTCTAGAATATAAACCCCATTAGGGCAAGGACTATGCTTTACTCATCTTTGCATCCCTAGGACCTGCAATTGAATGATTTTTGATAAAGGAGATCTATGTTTAATGAGTGCAGATGTTGTCTCGGCCATCAAAGAAGACACACTGGACCTTTTGCTGTTCAAGAGAAAGGACAACAGTTGAGATTGGGCATAACTATGGCTTGTGATGATGAATGGGAAATGTCTGGAAGGTTTACTTTAAGAAGGAGTGAAAGATAGGGATGCCTGGGTGGCTCAGCGGTTGAATGTCTGTCTGCCTTTGGCTCAGGTTGTGGTCCTGGGGTCCTGGAATCGAGTTCCACATCAGGCTACCAGCAGGGAGCCTGCTTCTCCCTCTGCCCATGTCTCTCTCTGTGTGTCTCTCACGAATAAATAAGTAAAATCTTAAAAAAAAAAAAAAGAAGTGAGAGATAAATTGAAATTGCTAGAATGAGAGAGAGGTTGTGTATATCCTTAAACTTCAGAAGAAATGGTGGGATCTATTAAAAGCTATTAGGCAGGAATGTAATATATATGCCATATATAATTTATTTTAACTTTTGATTTGCCTTTAGAAATGCCAAAATACACTTGGCTTTCTCGAGAGAGACACTGTTTCAATGTTGAAGTGGAGCAAGGTGATAGATGTCTTCATAGCATCACGTGATGGTAATGAGTATAACAGAGTTACTTCAAAGAAAGAATCCACAAATGCTTGAACCAAATTGAAAATAGAGGTATAAGGGAGATTTTTCATAAAATCTATAAAACATACTCCTTCCATTTTTATGTATTTTATAATTCTCCTTGTATATAATTTATGCCCTTTCCTCCTAAAAGCCAGTAATTTAAAGTCTTAAGAGATAAGTAAATCAGAAAGGATTTAAGTGCTAGATAAAAGAAGAACTGAAGCCATTTAGAAATAAAGAAGAGATATTTGGCATAATTATGCACTAAATATACCTGTTCTTTTCAGCACCCTACACAAAATGAAAACACCATAGATTATGGAATTCCTGTGCTTCCTTCCTTCCTCCTCCAAGCTCTGTGTATTGCCTGCTGAGCACTTTGCTGGATACTCCAATAACAGCAAGCATGTCATGCAGTTTTTCCGGTGCTTTACATAGATAAGCACATTTGCCAGTCCCAACAACCCAGTGCAATAAGTTTCACTATAATCTCCCCTTTATAGATGAGGAGACTAAGACACAGGGAGAATTAAAACCAATAAATAGGAAGCAGTGATTTGTTTCCAGCCAACCCAGCACTGGAGTCTACATTATACATACTGACTGTCTCTCTGAAAAGTCAGATGGGAAAGAAATTGTCTTACCCTCATGTTGCTCTAGGTTATTAATGCACGCTGCGTTATAACATATAAATAAGCATGAAACATAGATAGAGTCATTCGAAACCCCATTGTCAGCAAATATCTATGGACATGTATTTTGGGGGAATTCCAAATTTCTTTTCATGGTCCTAAGAGCTCCCTGATGTTCACTATTCATATAATATTTTTCTATTTGTTTTTGGAGTTAGCTATGACCATTGTATATTTTTCTTAAATAATTCAAACTAAAATCTGTAGTTCCTTCCAAGTGATGTTATTTATATTGTAATAAAGGAGAACATATAATACTTAAACAATTCTCTTAGAATTTACCTTTATGCCCCAAGCATGCTTGCTTATTATTTAATTATTCTTTTAGACAGTAGAAAAGTGCATACCCAGGAAAGCTGCCTCAAACAAGGTAGCTGAACTATGATTTGATGCCACTGTGGTACTTACCATTTTCCCCAAGGGGCTGGAAAACTTCCTTATCCCCAGGTCTTCCCACTGTTTGAATCAGTCCTCTAGTCATACCCACTGAGCTGGGCTGTGGGTTGCAGCTCTGCATCCACCCCTCTATCCATATGAGCTTTGACAAGACCAGCATTACTAAGACATGAAAAAAACCACACATTTCTCCTTTGGAAAGAGTGTAGGAAAAGTTAAATGTTGCCTAGCATTGCCTTGGATATGGAAGAAGTCAAGGGTGAAAACAAAAGTCTCTGGTGAATGTTTTTATATTTTAAAGTTTAATTTAAACATTTTGGATATCATTTTTTTTACATGTATTCCTCCCAACTTTCTTCATAGTCATTAGATTCTCCACTTGAAGGAAGCCAGAGCTTCCAGTTTTTTGCTACTCATTCAGAAAATATTTAACACATAAGAAACAAATAAGAATATTTATTCATTTCTTTCATTTATATAAATGGTAGTGCACCAGTCTTGGTTCTCCTGCTTTGCTTTTTCATGTGAAGCATTCAGATAGCATATACACCACTTTGCCATTCTTTTTCTTTTACAGTAGCATTGTATTCCATTTATGAAGGTATCATAATTTATTGAACCAGTTTTCTGCTATTGGATATTTAGTTTGCTTTTTAGTCTTTGAGATTATGTACAATGCTGCAGTGAATAAGCCTGTTCTTACATAATTTCACATGTGTGGGTGTTTTATGTAGAATAAATTCCTAGGGAAATAGAATAGGTGGATCAAAGAGTATACACTTGTTTATAATATTTGTTAGATAATGCCAACTACACTTTTCATAGAGATTTACCAATTCACACATCTACCAGCAATGTGTGAATGTTTTGTCTTTACCCATTTTTATTAATACAATGATACATAAGATACACAAATACATAGATACATATATAGAGAGAGATCATATTATGTATGTGGACATCTGACTATCTCTCATCAACTTGGTCAGTATGATAGGTGAAAAAGTTTCTCTAGGTCAATTTTTTTCTTTTTCAAATTTTTATTAAAATTCCAGTTAGCTAATATATAGTGTAATATTGGTTTCAGGAATAGACTTTAGTGATTCATCACTTACATATAAAACTCAGTGCTCATCACAATAAGTGCCCTCCTAAATACCCATCACCTATTTTAGCCCACCCTGCATCCATCACCTCACTCTTTGTGATTTTAATTTGCATTTCCCTTATTATAAGTGAGATTGAGCAGCTCTTCAGATGTTTAAGGCTATTGGTATTTCCTTTTCTATAAGTAAAAATTATAGGAATTATATAGGAAAAAATTATAGAAAATTTTCTATATTGTCTATAATTTATGTTTTTCTACTATGTTCAGCCTTTATATGTTGTTTTTTTGCAGGAACTCTTTATATAAACATAATAGACTAAAAGTTAGCCTTTTTATGTAATATGAATTTCAGATATTTTTCCTAGTTTCTCTTTCTTCTTTGACTTCATTTATGTGATTTTTTTCTCATACAAATGTTTAATATAGCCAAATTTATTAATCTTTTCTTTTATGACTTCTGAGTTGGTATCATACTGTGAAAGACCTTTCCAGTCCTTTCCAGTTGTGATTTTGCATAAACATTGTTTCAGAATTTCTTCTGTTCAGAGTTTCAAGTTTTATATTTTCAAATTTATATTTTCAATATTTCAAATATTTAATCAATCAGGATTACAAGATGTGAGGTTTAAATGCTTTTGAATCTGATGTGACCCTAACAATTCATTCCTCCCTACTGATTTAAGACGCTGCCTTTTCATATACTAAATTTTCTTATGTATTCAAGTCTATTTCTGGACTTGCTTTTTCAAATTCATTGATGATTTTCCACTCTTGAATGCCACGATTATCAATGTATAGTATTAACTTGTTTTTAATGGTTATCAAGTCCGAGCCAACCTCACTAGATAATGGCAATATGATAATGAACTCAAATATCCATGTAGCCAAACAGTAAATATATACTTGTTTCCCTGCCATGAGGATATAAATTGCGCCTGAGAGAACCCTGAAACTGGCATAGAAAAGAACGCGTTAGGCAAGTCTGGGATGGCATACCAGTCCTGCTAGGCTTGTTGTGCCTCCTATAAAGTTCTTATATATTAGTTATAACTGAAGCAACCAGAGGAAAACCTGTTTAATCATCAGGAGTCTGCTGTTAACCTCCAGGAACTGTCTCCCCACATACCAGCCAGACAGGACTGTTAAAAGTATTTGTGGGGATTACAAGTCTCCTTTTAGCTATCTCCTTCATCAGAACAGTCATTACTTATTGCTCTTCTGGAATTCTATATTGCTTAGAATTTACTACCTAGGAAGGCTTGAGCAATTTCAGTGGTACCTATTTAGTAAGGCTAAATAAAACTGGATGAAGGGTAGACTTAATCCATTCTCTATTCACAGAAAGTCATCCCAATTCTGTGTTTAGGTATACTCAGTGGAATCACAGAATATTTTCCCATTCATAATTGTTTATACCTTGGTTTTCTCTGCCACAATATCTCTGGTATCACTTTTGAATCTTTTGGAGCACTGTAACTTTCCCTGATGGAAATTACTGTACACTGAGTGCTTGTATGTAGTAATCCTAAGAAGTTTGGCATGCTGCCCTTTGACTACTTCACCCGAAACTTTGCACAGATCTTCAGGCATTGGGTAACTGCTCCTTGCTATTATGAGCCATGGATATGGAGCTATTCCTTGTTGCTTTCCCTAAGCTCTGTCCACACTTTTATAAATAGTCCTTTTAATTCACAGATTCAGAGTTCTATCTTATTCCTACACTGATTCAGTTCTTGTTATAAAAATAGGAAATTACAAGCCTCATATACTTCAATACTGAAAAAAAAGCAGTATAAAACCTACATTCTTTGATTCAGCTCTAGCTAATAAAGCATAACGTTGAAACAAGAACCTGCATCCTATAATTAGTAATTATTAAAGAGGAACATATGAGAGGATGAAAGATATGTTAATTCTAGTGTGTGAATAGGCAGGGCTATATGCAGAACATTTCAGGGTAAGTTGAAAAGGTGAAGCTGGAAATGTCTACCAGACCTTTCTCTGATATGCTAAGAATATGGTATCCAGCCTGTGTTGAAATGAACCCCCTTTTATATCAACTCCTCTCTGGTTTGTCTCTTATACCTTATAACTTTTTTAAAAAAAATTTAGAAATAACCCTTAATTACATTTGTTAAATTTTTGGGAAATATAACACAGCTGATTGATAAAACTGATGTATGCACAATTTGAATTTAAAAAGTTTTTACTATACAGATTATGAATCAAAACATACAGACCTTTATATTTGTATAAGCATGATAATATTATGTATATTGTGACACATTTTCTCAGCTGAGGAAGATTATTCTTACCTCAGTCTGGCTGCTGAGAAAACTGAGTCTCAAAGAAATATCCTGTGCATATTCTCTTAGGTAAAACCAGGCAAGGTGACAAAAGCCCAAAGTGAAAAAAAATCATCAAGAAGATGAGAAACTTCAGTAACATGAGGGTTTTCATGAGATGAAAAAATAAGAAGTTTCAGTCTAGAAATACTAAAATTCTGAGCATCTATTAATGAAAAGTTTTAAATTTTGTATTGAAAAGTTGCCATGGAGTTCATAGATTTCCATAGAAATCTGGGTTAGAAGGTATACTTGGTATTCTAAAAGAGAGTTTTTATCCTTAGTAAAGGAAGAAGAAAGAGGGAGGAAGGAAGGAGGAGAAAGTACTTGAGCTACAAAGAATACCTGATATTTGCACAACCAATAATGGAACATACTTGAAGTAGAAATATATCAAGTGAAATTTAGATGACTTTATTGTGTTCAACTCACTAGCGTTTTTATTTTTATTTTATTTTTTTTTAAATTTTTATTTATTTATGATAGTCACACAGAGAGAGAGAGAGAGAGAGAGAGAGGCAGAGATACAGGCAGAGGGAGAAGCAGGCTCCATGCACCGGGAGCCTGACGTGGGATTCGATCCCGGGTCTCCAAGATCGCGCCCTGGGCCAAAGGCAGGCGCCAAACCGCTGCGCCACCCAGGGATCCCTCACTAGTGTTTTTAAAAGGGACTTTGAGACATATACTAAAACTTAATTTTGAGTTATAGAGGACAGTGAAACAATAATGTAAACTTTCTTTGCTGTTCTAGCAAAGACAAAACTATGCTAAGATACTAACTATTCTAGTCCAGAGTAGTGTTCCAAGACAAATAACCAAAAAAATAAATTAATTAATTAATTGAAAAAAGAAAAGAAAAGAAAGAACGAAAGAAAAAAAAAAGAAAGATATTTCTTGAGAGCTTACATTATGTACCCCATCCCGTGCTAACTATATTACATTATATTACACAGATTATGTCTTTGAACCTTTGAAGAACATGGTGCATTGTCCCCATTTCTCAGAGAAAGCAGACTGAGGCTTGGAGAGTTTAAGCCATCTTGTCCATGTCATACAATGAATGCCTAGTGGAGTCTTGATTCCAATATAAGTGGAACATACTCTTGAACATGTTCACTTGCATTTGAAGCAAGATGGCCTTTGGTGTGAGGTGATAGACACGCGTAAAGACACAGTAAAGACACGTGTGCATGCACACACACACACACACATGTTCATGCAAATCATTAACAAATGAGGAGATTTTAATATCAGGGGGAATGGCTCTTTATTGAGAACATATGAAAACAATGTCACATAAGATCATCACAGTCAGTGTATACATAGGATCAAGATATTGCTGACCTGAAAATAGATACATTTGGGCCTGGGTTAAAAATCATTTGACAGTTGTTTTATTTAATCTGTCATTTCCTAGAACTCAACACCAACTCTGAATGCCAAATCAGAAGATGAGGAGTTGGCAACTAAGAGTCCATTCCACAGTCACTGGCTGGCTTTAACGCATTTTATGTGACTTGTGAAGACATCCATATGTCAAAAAGATTATAGTCAGAGATACTCAGCAGCAGGAAGAGGCACAACACATGGGGCGGGGGCAGGTGGAGATGACACAGGTGGGGCGATAGCAAGTGGTGTGGCAGGAGACCCGGCCACAGACTGGGCGCAGGCAGCAGGAGGGGCAGCAGGAGGGGCGGCAGCAGCTAGAGCCACAGGAGTTGGAGCCACAGCAGGAGGGGCGGCAGCAGCTAGAGATGCAGCAGGAGGGGCGGCAGCAGCTGGAGCCACAGCAGCTGGAACTAGAGCAGGAGGGGCGGCAGCAGCTAGAGATGCAGCAGCTGGGCCTGCAGCAGCTGGAGCCACAGCCACTGGAACCACAGCAGGAGGGGCGGCAGCAGCTAGACACACAGCAGCTGGGGCGGCAGCAGGTGGTCCTGCAGCAGGTGGTCTGGCAGCAGGTGGGTTGGCAGCAGGTGGGGCGGCAGCAGCTGGACACACAGCAGCTGGGCCTGCAGCAGCTAGAGCCACAGCAGCTGGAACTAGAGCAGGAGGGGCGGCAGCAGCTAGAGATGCAGCAGGAGGGGCGGCAGCAGCTGGAACTAGAGCAGGAGGGGCGGCAGCAGCTAGAGATGCAGCAGCTGGGCCTGCAGCAGCTGGAGCCACAGCCGCTGGAACCACAGCAGGAGGGGCGGCAGCAGCTGGACACACAGCAGCTGGGGCGGCAGCAGGTGGTCCTGCAGCAGGTGGTCTGGCAGCAGGTGGGGCGGCAGCAGCTCTCCTGGCCACAGCCCTGCTCAGAGCAGACGGAGCCACAACAGGAGTTGACCATGGTGTCAGAGGGTGGAGGTTCTGGTGCGTTTCCAGGAGATTGAAGGTCTTGAGTTTGGAAGTCTCATCATGCCACGGCTTCTTATATACTGCCCGAACATGGTAACTTGCCAACACGTCTTCCTTATTTTTGTTTTACTAATGGTTAAGTAATTGCCAGATTATACAATAATATTTGTTTATGTAATGGTTTAAACTCATGGAACTAATTTTCTTTTCTAGATGTAATTTTATCTGGTCTGCTTTTCCTCCTGACTCACACCCCCTGGCATCTTCTGGACCAGTCTCTCCTCATCTTCCTCCACAGAGTGTCATGTGATAGGTGGCATTTGCAATTGTATTTTTTTTCCTGTCCCCTCCTACATCTAGCAGGATGGGATTAGGGCAGTTATATTTCTGGTCATGCATTTCTTCCAATGATCAGTGGAGAAAAAATTCCATCTGCATAGTGTGGCATGTGGCATGAGACAAGAAGAAAAGGCCCTCTTTGTGGGTCATTATTGAGCAATGAGGAAGGAGACAGCTCTATATGATATGACATTGTTGATTTCTATGGCACTGGAATGGGTTTTCTTAGATGTTTCAAACTTTGGATCATGTTCTCTACTCTAAAAGCATGTCAGGCAATTATCTGTATAGTTCCTGTCACTACCAGGTTCAATTGTTCATTAAGTTGTTGCTTTAATATCATATATATTTATGTTGTTTTCTCCAGCTTGTCATTAGATTCTGGAAGGCATAGCTTCATTTTTATCCCTCATCTGATTCTTAATTTAAAATATTCTTCAACGGAGCAAAAAAAAAAAAAAAGTTGAATAATCAGAATATACCTCTCCTCAGAACTTACCGCCATAGCTGGGAAATCTGTAGCACATGTTTTTTGGATCCATTTGAAATGTGAATGGATTTTAGTCAATTTAACTTCATTTAGTTACTATTTTTACCTATCCTTTATTTAGTGATAATCTAATGTGAGCAGGCATTAAATCATCCAAAGGGCTTATTAAATATGATTGGGACAATCCTCAGAGGTTTTGACTGCAGAGTGGAGTCTGAGATTTGGCTTTAAAAAAATAATTTTGTTTATTCTTCTCTAATTAACTTACTTCACTCAGCACAACACCCTCCAGTTCTATCCATGTCGAAGCAAATGGTGGGTATACGTCCTTTCTAATGGCTGAGTAATATTCCATTGTATATATAGACCACATCTTCTTTATCATCATATGGTTTCATTCATATGGAGAATATAAGAAATAGTGGAAAGAATTATAAGGGAAAGGAGGGAAAATGAGTTGAAAAAATTAGAGAGGGTGACAAAACATGAGAGACTCCTAACCCTGGAAAACAAACAAGGAGTAGTGGAAGGGGAGGTGGGCGGGGGGGATGGGGTGACTGGGTGACGGGCACTGAGGAGGGCATTTGATGGGATGAGCACTGGGTGTTATACTATATGTTGGCAAATCGAACTTCAATTAAAAATATGTATATAAAAAATAAAGATTCTATTTATTTATTCAGGAGAGACAGAAAGAGAGAGGCAGAGACATAGGCAGAGGGAGAAGCAGGCTCCCTGAGTGGAGCCTGATGTGGGACTTGATCCAAAGACCCCTGGGATAACAACCTGAACCAAAGGCAAAGAAGCGCAACCACTGAGCCACCTTGGATGCCCCAAGGTTTGGCATTTCTGACACGTATCCAGATGATGTTGATGCTGAAGGCCCAAGGACCACACTTACAGACCTGCTCCTTAAATTTCTGTTCATTCAAGCTTTGAGGAAGTACCTCTATCAGGTTCCTGCCTGTTTATAAAGCAGATTGTTGAGTGGATAATCTGAGATACACATGTTGCCAGTTATTGAGCAGTTATAGAGTTTCCTCCCCAGGAATTTACAGATTACAGTGAGGATCACATACACGCATGTGTGTGTGCATATGCTAACACACACTCACACACACAATTGTGCAACATCAAAGGAGCTCATAGTAGTATAATTTAACTAAAAGAATGGTGTCTAAGACAAATTAGCCAAGATTACAATTTGGTAAAGACATAGATTTATTTTTATATAAATAATTCTAGTTACCATTTCTTATTTACTTTTTATGATTTGTTTTACGCTTTAGGTAAATTTTACATACTGTGAAATGTACATATCTTAAGGATACTATTTGATGAGATTTGATTAACAGATGCACATCAATATAACCACCATACCTATCCAGATAGAGAATATTTTCCATTATACCAGAAAATTCCCACATGGAACTTCAGTAAAACTCCCCACCATCATAGGGGCAGCCATTGTTTTAATATTTTTTTCACTGTAGATTTGTTTTGATCTAGAGCTTCAAAAAGATGATATATAGTATAATTTCTTTTCTGTCTTTGGGACCATTAGCTTGGCATATGCCTGTGAGAATTGCTAATGTTGATCCATGTATCACTAGTTCTGAATGAAGAAGCTATAGTAACAAAGTACAAAGGTTTATTGTAACTACTATCAGCCATTCCTGTTTGCCTGGGACTGAGGGGTCCCAGAACTCAAGACTGGGTGTTAAACAGGAAAACAGAGAGGCATTGATTACCATTGGATGAGATTCTTAAATACCTTAATTAGGACCATTTGAAGACCAAGCCCCTTGCCATATTTTTGTCACAATAACTTTCTTAGCAAACACTTGATTTTCAGAGCTAGAGAACCCGAGGCATTAAGCAATTCTATTGTGAGGCAACATGTCCCAAGGGGAGAGATTTTCACTTGATTTGCTGTATAGGAGACGCTGAGGGAAGAAAAATCATTTTAAAAAAAATGTTCTTATTACCAGGGGAGAGTTTTCCATGTAAATAGAGGGAGACTAAGAAAGCCTGTTTTGCAATAGTTGCAAAGGCAGAGTACATTTTCATAGAGAAATATGCAGAGAATCCGTCCCTAGGCCAGTGGTTCACAAAGTTGCCTGCATATTGGGATCACCAAGGAGAGACGAAAAGTCTTGATGCCTGACTTCTGCCCTGAAAAATTCTGATTTTTAACTGATCTGGTGTATGGCCTGGGCATGTGAATTTTTTTCACTCCTGAGGTAATCTTAATGCATGGCCAAGTTTTAGATCCAGCTCCTCAAACTGTCTATATGGCATTAATTTGTGTAATATTAGATTGGGAACAGAAGTAGATGCAATATTAAAATTGGTAACATCTAATTAATAGAAAAAATAATACTGATTTTGAACCACTAAACTTTGAGCAATTTCAGACTGAAACCTTGATAATTCTCTTTACTCTTTTAGATCTCTCATTCCATACAAAAGTTTTACATGGATGAGAATAGGACAATGGGGCACGGGAAATTGCTAGTGATAGCACACTGGATTTTTAAAAAATGAAAAACAAAACCAAGAGAGACAACACCCTATATACTCCTTGCTAAAATTTTTACCCATTGTCTGGAGAAGTAGAATTGATAATAATTAATTTCAGGACCATACCCATAAATTATATATGGTCTACCTAAACTGTAACTCTGTTATTACAATAGATTAGATGGAGTGCAATTTTTTTCTTTTGTGTACTTTAAAAAAATGTTAATATATATTATATAATATATTATATATGTTAAATGTTATATAATATATGTGGCCATACAGAATATAAAAAAAAAAGCTTAAAAAATTTTTTGTTTTCTTTTTATAATTTGACAATAATATACATTAGTTAGGTAAACATCAAGGAAAGTTGAACAAAGTGGACCCAACTGATGTTTGCAACACCATTGAGGAACCTGTGTTGTGTCTCTCGGGGAAACTGAACATACCATGTTAATATAACCTTTATAGAATGGCATGCAAAAATTTTTTTCCCTTATCAGATAAGACATATGTTATATTAGTACTCATTATTTTAAAAAATATCTGGGATATATTTAGTCTGTAGCTAAAATGTATTACTATTAGGTAACTATAGAGACTTAATTTGTAGAATTATTATCTAAATAGAGACCCCCTACAATAGGCATTGCTAAATGATAAGGAAATTAATATATTTCAAGTCAATTAAGTTATTTTATAATAAAAATTGAGCTCTATTAAAATGTTTATTTATTTATTTTTGGTATTTTTTTATTTGGAGTTCCATTTGCAAACATATACTGAACAACCAATGCTGATCCCATCAAGTGCCCTCCTCAGTGCCCTTCACCAAGTCACCCCATCCCTCCGCCCACCTCCTCTTCCACTACCCCTTGTTTGTTAGGAGTTAGGAGTCTCTCATGTTCTGTCACCCTCACTGATATCTCACACTCATTTTCTCTCCTTTCCCCTATAATCCCTTTCACTATTTTTAATATTCCCCGAATGAATGAAACCATATAATGTTTGTCTTCTCTGATTGACTTACTTCACTCAGCATAATACCCTCCAGTTCTATCTACGTAGAAGCAAATGGTGGGTATTCCTCGTTTCTAATGGCTGAGTAATATTCCATTACATATATAGACCACAACTTCTTTATCCATTCATCTTTCGATAGACACTGAAGCTCCTTCCAGTTTGGCTATTGTGGACATTGCTGCTATCTATAAACATTGGGGTGCAGGTGTCTCAGCTTTTCACTGCATCTGTACCTTTGGGGTAAATCCCCAGTAGCGCAATTGCTGGGTCATAGGGTAGCTCTATTTTTAACTGTTTGAGGAACCTCCACACAGATTTCCAGAGTGGCTGTACCAGTTCACATTCCCACCAACAGTGCAGGAGGGTTCCCCTTTCTCTACATCCTCTCCAACATTTGTTGTTTCCTGTCTTGTTAATTTTCCCCATTCTCACTGGTGTGAGATAGTATCTCATTATGGTTTTGATTGGTATTTCCCTGAGGGCAAGTGATGTGGAGCATTTTCTAATGTGCTTGTTGGCCATGTGTATGTCTCCTTTGGTGAAATTTCTGTTCATGTCTTTTGCCCATTTCATGATTGGATTGTTTGTTTCTTTGGTGTTGAGTTTAATAAGTTCTTTACAGATCTTGGAAACTAGCCCTTTATCTGATACGTCATTTGCAAATATCTTCTCCCATTCTGTAGGATGTCTTTCAGTTTTGTTAACTGTTTCTTTAGCTGTGCAGAAGCTTTTTAACCTGATTAAGTCCCAATAGTTCATTTTTGTTTTTGTTTCCCTTGCCTTCATAGATGATATCTTGCAAGAAGTTGGTGTGGCCAAGTTCAAAAAAGGATGTTGCCTGTGTTCTCCTCTAGGATTTTGATGGATTCTTGTCTCACATTTAGATCATTCATCCATTTTGAGTTTATCTTTGTGTATGGTGTAAGAGAATGGTCTAGTTTCATTTCTCTGCACATTGTTGTTCAATTTTCCCAGCACCATTTATTGAAAAGACTATCCTTTTTCCAGTGGATAGTCTTTCCTCCTTTGTCAAATATTAGTTGACCATAGAGTTGAGGGCGCATTTCTGGGTTTTTTATTCTGTTCCATTGACCTATGTGTCTGTTTTTGTGCCAGTACTACACTATCTTGATGATCACAGCTTTGTAGTACAACTTGAAATTCAGCATTGTGATGGCCCCGGTTCTAGTTTTCTTTTCAATATTCCTCTGACTATTTGGGATCTTTTCTGATTCCACACAAATCAAGATTATTTGTTCCAACTCTCTGAAGAAAGTCCATGGTATTTTGATAGAGATTGCATTCAATGTGTTAATTGCCCTGAGTACCATGGACATTTTCACACTATTGATTCTTCCAATCCATGAGCATGGAATATTTTTCCATCTCTTTGTGTCTTCCTCAATTTCTTTCAGAAATGTTCTATAGTTTTTAGCGTAGAGATCCTTTACCTCTTTGGTTAGGTTTATTCCTAGCTATCTTACGCTTTTGGGTGCAATTGTAAATGTGATTGACTCCTTAATTTCTCTTTCTTCAGTCTCATTGTTAGTGTATAGAAATGCCACTGACTTCTGGGCATTGATTTTGTATCCTGCCACACTGCCAAATTGCTGTATGAGTTCTAACAATCTTGTGGTGGAGTTTTTTGGGTTTTCTAGGTACAATATCATGCCATCTGTGAAGAGGGAGAGTTTGACTTCTTCTTTGCCAATTTGAATGCCTTTTATTTCTTTTTGTCACCTGATTGCTGAGGCTAGGTCTTCTAGTACTATGTTGAATAGCAGTGGTGAGAGTGGACATCCTTGTCGTGTTCCTGATCTTAGGGGAAAGGCTCCCAGTGTTTCCTCATTGAGAATGATATTTGTGGTGGGCGTTTTGTAGATGGCTTTTAAGAAACTTAATTATGTTCCCTCTATCCCTACACTCTGAAGAGTTCTGATCAGGAATGGATGCTGTATTTTGTCAAATGCTTTCTCTGCATCTATTGAGAGGATCATATGGTTCTTGTGTTTTATCTTGTTGATATGATCTAACATGTTGACTGCTTTATGAGTGTTGAACCAGCCTTGCATCCCAGGGATAAATCCCAGTTGGTCATGGTGAATAATTTTCTTAGTGTACTGTTGGACACTATTCTATTGGCTAGTATCTTATTGAGAATTTTTGCATCTGTGTTCATCATATTGGTCTATAATTCTTTTTTGGTGGGGTCTTTGGTTTTGGAATTAAGGTGATCTTGGCCTTATAAAACAACTTTGGAAGTATTCCATCCTTTTCTATCCTTCAGAACAGCTTTAGTAGAATAGGTATTGCCTCTTCTTTAAACGTTTGATAGAATTCCCCTGGGAAACCATCTGGCCCTGGACTTTTGTGTCTTGGGAGGTTTTTGATGACTGCTCCAATTTCCTTCCTGGGTATTGGCCTGTTCAGGTTTTCTATTTCTTCCTGTTCCAGTTTTGGTAATTTGTGGTTATCCAGAAATGCATCAATTTCTTCTAGATTGCCTAATTTATTGGCATAAAGCTGCTTATAATACGTTTTAAAAATCATTTGTATTTCCTTGGTATTGGTTGTGATCTCTCCTCTTTCATTCATGATTTTATTAATTTGAGTCTTCTCTCTTTTGTTTTTAATAAGGCTGGCTAATGGCTTATCTATCTTATGAATTCTTTCAAGAGCCAACTCCTGGTTTTGTTGATCTGTTCTATAGTTCTTCTGGTCCCTATTGCATTGAGTTCTGCTCTAATCTTTATTAACTCTCTTCTTATGACTGGTGTAGGATTTACCTGCTGTTCTTTCTCCCGTTTCTTTAGGTGCTAGGTTAGCTTGTGTTTGAGTTTTTTCCAATTTTTGAGGGATGCTTGTATTGTGATGTATTTCCCTCTTAGGCCTGCATTTGCTGTATCCCAAATATTTTGAATTGTTGTGTCTTCATTTTCATTAGTTTCCATGAATCTTTTTGATTCTTCTCTAATTTCCTGGTTGATCCTTTCATCTTTTAGCAGGATGCTCTTTAACCTCCACGTGTTTGAGTTTCCTCCAAATTTAGTCTTGTGATTTAGTTCTAGTTTCAAAGCATTGTGGTCTGAAAATATGCAGGGGATAAGCTGAATCTTTTGGTATTGATTGAGAGCTGATTTCTGACCCAGTATGTGGTCTATTCCGGAGAAAGTTCCATGTGCACTTGAGAAGAATGTGTATTCAGTTGCGTTTGGATGCAAAGTTCTGTATATATCTGTGAAATCCATCTGGTCCAGTGTATCATTTAAAGCTCTGGTTTCTTTGGTGATGTTGTGCTTAGAATATTTGTCATTTGCAGAAAGTGCTGTGTTGAAGTCTCCTACTATTTGAGTATTATTATCCAAGTATGTCTTTACTTTGGTTATTAGTTTATTGATATGCTTGGCAGCTCCCACTTTAGGGGCATAAATATTCATGATTGTTAGGTCTTCTTGTTGGATAGACCCTTTAAGTATGATAGAGTGTCTCTTTTTATCTCTTACTCTGGTTTGGGGGATAAACTTTAGTTTATCTGATATGAGGATTGCTACCCCAGCTCTCTTTTGAGGACCATTTAAGTGGTAAATGGTTCTCCAACCTTTCATTTTCAGGCTGCAGTGTCCTTAGGTCTAAAATGAGCCTTTTGTAGACAGAAAATGGATGAGTCTTACTTTTTTATCCAGTCTGAAACCCTGTGTCTTTCGGTGGGATCATTTAGCCCATTCACATTCAGAGTCACTATTGAAAGATATGAATTTAGTGTCGTTGTAATACCTATTCAGTCTCTGTTTTTTGTGGATTATTTCTTTGGGCTTTCCCTTTCTTTTACAGGGTCCCCCTTAATATTTCTTGCAGAGTTGGTCTGGTGGTCACGTATTCTTTCAGTTTCTGCCTATCTTGGAAGCTTTTTATCTCTCCTTCTATTCTGAATGAGACCCTTGCTGGATAAAGCATTCTTGGTTGCATGTTCGTCTCATTTAGTACCCTGAATACATCCTGCTATCCCTTTCTGGCCGGGCAGGCCTCTGTGGAGAGGTCTTCTGTTAATCTAATATTTCTCCAATATAAGTTAGGGATTTCTTATATCTTGCTATTTTAAGGAATTTCTCTTTATCTTTGGAATTTGCAAGTTTATATTAAATGTCAAGGTGTTGAATGGTTTTTATCAAATTTTTTTTTGGGGGGGGCCTCTCTATCTCCTGGATCTGAATGCCTGTTTCCCTCCCAAATTAGGGAAGTTCTCAGCTATGATTTGTTCAAATATGCTTTCTGGCCTTCTGGCCCTCTGGGTGCTCTCTGGAAGCCCAATTATACATAGATTTTTCCTTCTGAGGCTATCATTTATTTCCCTTAGCCTTTCCTCATTGTCTTTTGTTTTTCTCTTTTTTCCTCAGCTTCCTTCCTTACCATCAACTTGTCTTCCATGTCATTCACTCTTTCTTCTACCTCATTAATCCTTGTCATAAGGACCTCCAGTTTGGATTGCATCTCATTTAATTCATTTAATTTCGGACTGATTAGATCTAAATTCTGCAGTCATGAAATCTGTTGAATCCTTTATCTTTTTTTCCAGAGCACGTAACTTTATAATTGTGCTTCTGAGTTGGCTTTCTGACATAGAATTGTAATCCAAATTCTGTAACTCTGTGGCAGAGAGTACTGTTTCTGATTCTTTCTTTTGTGGGGAGTTCTTCCTTCTAGTCATTTTGCTCAGTGCAGAGTGGCTATATGAGTGGGCTGAGTCAAGCATATCAACCATGATCTAAGTAAATATCACCTTTGATGATTCTGATGGGATCAGAGACCATAGATTGAAAACAAAGATCAGAACAAAATAAAACAAAAGGACCACTAAAGTGAAAAACAAATTTTAAATAAAGTAGTAAAAAATAAAAGGACAAGATTCCCAAAGAAGAAGGAAAAAAGGGGAAAAAAGAAGAGAAAAAAGCAAAAGCAAAGAGGAAAAAATAGGAAGAAGAAAAAAAAAGCAAAAAAAAAAAAAAAAAAGGAAAAAGAAAGGGCGGGGACTGGGATATGATGGTGTTGCTGATGTGGTAGTGGAGGGAGAATGTAGTCTACCTGAGGGGTCCTAGAGGGTCCTCTTGGTTCTTAGTGTATTAAGTTCTGCATGTTAGAAGATGCTCAGTCCCAAATTTATATAAACCAGAAACACTTATAGAAAGCCCCTCCATTGACCACCAAAACATAAATGATATAAAAGAAGGGGGCAGAATGAGAATGAAGAGAGAATATAATCTCACACAATGAACCAGCAAAGTATACCACTTGGTTCTGGGTGCATGCTGGTCATGTTTTAGAAGGTATTAAGTTCTGCCATTGTAGAACAAAATGAGGCAGAGGAAACAAAAAACGGAAACCAAAAAAAATATCTATCTCTCAAAATTAAGTTGAGTATGTTGAAAGGATTCTAGAAATGGAAAATATATCTAAGACCTGTAATTGTAGAAATATGAAAGTCAAAATGAAAGAAACTTAAAAATTAAGAGGTGGCAAAATGTTGTAGTTAAGGTGGGAAAAGAGAAAAAATGAAAATTTATATTCTGATATAAAAATGAGTTGTACTGGGAAAAGGAAAAAAAAAAGAGGGGTACTCTCTAATTCTCTATACCATAAATCCCTTGATTTCCCTGGATCTGTCCAGCGCTGTTTGATCCAGAACTTGCTCTTCCCTTGTCCTTCCAGCTGGTCTTCTGGGGGAGGGGCTGCAGTGCTAATTCTCAGGTGTGTGTGCTTGAGGGGAGATGCCCCATCCTGCCAGCTCAGTGGGAGCTGTTTACCCCATGAGTCCTCTGTTCCATGGCGGCCCCGCCTCTCCAGGCACAAGATGACACAAGGAGGAACAACAACACTGGTGGCGGCCAGATTTCCAGCTCTGGAGTCAGCTCCCCACCAGTAACTAATGCAGTCTCCCAGTTCGCACTGGCCTAAATGCTTCCAGGTTGGCATGTGTGTGCTAACCTGCACATCTTGGGACCACCCAGTGGCAAGAGAAATCCTTGCTGTCCTGTGCCATCCCCGCTTCTGCCTGTCCCAGGGGGAGCTCAGAATCATGGGCTTTGTCTGCTTGGCACCCTGGGATCTGGGGCCTTGTGCTGCTAGAATCGCATGCCTGGGGGGCACTGCCGTCTGACCCACCAGCTTCTCCCAGATGCCCCGACGGCGTACGCTCCAGTCCTTTACCAAGATCGACCCACAGTTTGTGGTGGGCTTTCCCTGGGGTGTACCTCCTCTATTAGTGACTCCGGGAAATTGGAGGCCTCACTGCCCCTCCTATGATTCTGCCCAATTTCCCTGCTAAGCACTTTTCCATCTGGGAAGAATGTGGTGCCAATTTTTTAAAGTTCTTGCTTCTCTGGGGCTGAGGCTTTTGCACTGGCCTTAGCCCGGCTCTTGCGGAGCCCCTCCCCACTTGATTCTTTTATTTTATTTTTTCCACCTTTCTACCTTGTTAGAAGTGAAAACCCTTCTCTCTGTAGCGTTCTGGCAGTTCTCTCTTTAAATCTCAGGTCAAATTTTTTTTAATAAATTAATTTTTATTGGTGTTCAATTTACCAACATACAGAAAAACACCCAGTGCTCATCCCGTCAAGTGTCCCCCTCAGTGCCCGCCACCCATTCCCCCCCACCCCCCGCCCTCCTCCCCTTCCACCACCCCTAGTTCATTTCCCAGAGTTAGGAGTCTTTATGTTCTGTCTCCCTTCCTGATATTTCCCAACATTTCTTTCCCTTCCTTTATATTCCCTTTCACTATTTTTTATATTCCCCGAATGAATGAGAACATACACTGTTTGTCCTTCTCTGATTGACTTACTTCACTCAGCATAATACCCTCCAGTTCCATCCACGTTGAAGCAAATGGTGGGTATTTGTCATTTCTAATGGCTGAGTAATATTTCATTGTATACATAAACCACATCTTCTTTATCCATTCATCTTTCGATGGACACTGAGGCTCCTTCCACAGTTTGGCTATTGTGGACATTGCTGCTAGAAACATCGGGGTGCAGGTGTCCCGGCGTTTCATTGCATCTGAATCTTTGCGGTAAATCCCCAACAGTGCAATTGCTGGGTCGTAGGGCAGGTCTATTTTTAACTCTTTGAGGAACCTCCACACAGTTTTCCAGAGTGGCTGCATCAGTTCACAGTCCCACCAACAGTGCAGGAGGGTTCCCTTTTCTCCGCATCCTCTCCAACATTTGTTGTTTCCTGCCTTGTTAATTTTCCCCATTCTCACTGGTGTGAGGTGGTATCTCATTGTGGTTTTGATTTGTATTTCCCTGATGGCAAGTGGTGCAGAGCATTTTCTCATGTGCATGTTGGCCATGTCCATGTCTTCCTCTGTGAGATTTCTCTTCATGTCTTTTGCCCATTTCATGATTGAATTGTTTGTTTCTTTGGTGTTGAGTTTAATAAGTTCTTTATATATTTTGGAAACTAGCCCTTTATCTGATATGTCATTTGCAAATATCTTCTCCCATTCTGTAGGTTGTCTTTTAGTTTTGTTGACTGTATCGTTTGCTGTGCAAAAGCTTCTTATCTTGATGAAGTCCCAATAGTTCATTTTTGCTTTTGTTTCTTTTGCTCAGGTCAAATTTGTAGGTGTTCAGTTTGAAAGTTATCTAGGTAAGTTGGTGGGGCCAGGTGAGTTGAGGACCCCTACTCCTCCACCATCTTAATCCCGCCTCTTGAACTCTATTAAAATATTTAAAGATACACATTAACAATATTATCAGTTTTGATAGTAGTAGTATATATAATTAAAGCAATATTTTAAGCCATATAAATACCCATATACCACTGGTTGACTTTCCTTCAGTTCTTTAATGACAGTTGACCCTTGACCAACACAGGGGTTAGAGGTGCCATCCCTTGTGCAGTTGAAAATCCCCACTTATCTTTTTACTCCCTAAAATCAGAACTACTATGGCCTACTCTTGACCATAAGTTTACCAATAACATTGTCAAATAACACACATTTTGTGTGTTATGTGTCTTGTATACTGAACTCTTATAATAAAGTAAGCTAGTGAGAAGAAAATGTTATTAAGAAAGTCATAAGGAAGAGAAAATATATTAGACTACTGCACTGTATTTATTTTAAAAATCCACGTATAAATGGGTTCAGGCAGTTCAAACCTGTATCATTCAATGGTCAACTGTAGGTTCAATCAGTGCATAATTGAATATTCCTTTTTAATTGTAAATAGAGCAACTATTTCAGTCTACACTGAATTTATAAAAACTCTTATGAAAAACACATATACTGCATAGTGTATAAAATATACATGTGTAATATAATAATTTTGGCACAAATACTATATACCCAATTCCCAAGTCATGAAATAAAATGTTGCCTTCACCAAAATAGCCCTTGATATGACTTCTGGACCACATCCCCCTCTTTCCACTCTATAGATTATCACTAACTAGATTTTTAATGATCTTTACATTAATTTTCTTCATGATTTTACCACCTGGTTATACATCCCTAAATGATATAGTTTAGTTTTACATGTTTTCAAATTTTGTATAAAGGAATCTTATATGTCTTTTGATTCTTTCAATATTATGTGCCAGTTCTGAGGTAGACTCCAGGAAGACTCAAAGCTTTCCACCTCTTGGTGTTCATGGTCTTATGTATTTCCTTCCCCTTAAATAATTTGCTTCTAAACATCATATGGCAACATTAAAGGACTGAGTTATGAAAGACTGTGACTTTCATCTGAAAGACAACTCTTTCTCTCCCTCACTGGCTTAGTTGAAGCCTAGTGCCATGTGGGAGAGATCCTTGTAGCCAAGAACTGAGCACAGTCTCCATTCACCAACCAGCAAGGAAGAGAGGTCCTCGCTCCAGTGGCCCTCAAGGAACTTAATCCACCAAGGATCACATGAGTGAAACTGGAAGTGGATTCTTCCCCAACTGAGACCTCAGATGAGACTTAATGCCAGGTAACCAGTTGAGGAACCCTTGTGAGAACCCAAATGAACAACATTGGAATTCCTGATCCACAGAAACTGTGAGGTAATAAGTTTGTGTCATTTTAAGTGGCTAAAAAGTGAGGTAATGTTACATAACAATGCATATCCAGTACAGATTTATCTAGCACACACCACACACAGATGAGGAAAAGGGATCAAAAGGTGCAGAGAGGTGGATATGTTAGAATACAGTAGTCACAAGCTCAGAAATGGCAACTGGCTGAATATGATCCCTAGTAGGTCTCAAAGGCACTCTCTTTACTGAGGTAATAAGGAATTATCAGGCATGGGAGTCAGTGGCATCACTGAGAAAATAGTGTCTATTATTCTGAATTCAGAGGTTGTAGTAGGGAATACTATCAGAGAACTGATCTCCCTAGGAATAATGGGCATGATATATCTCTGAATAGTGGAGGTCAGGTGGCAGCATTTAACTCTAGGAAGTAACAGGAGTATAATGATGTAATGGCCAACAAGGTTGGAATGACAAAGGGGACAGAATGATATGTGAACCTCAAGGATCTACCTATCAATATGGATAATAGAACATGGTGTCCTCAGAATAGGATACAGGCAACCAAATAGGTTATAGGTATACTGTACCTTAAGCTCTATACCTTAAGTTTTTTAGCTTAACCTCTATAGAACTAGGGAATACATGAACAAAAAGCTGATGTCAGTGGTCCCCCAAAACATATGATCCCTCATGCAGTTTTCAGACCTGAGCCAGTTCTCAGACCTAGAATGCATTGACCCATCAACAGAGGCCAGTCACCCAAGCTAAAGAACAACAACAAGTATTTATAGTAGAAATTTCTTCAAAACTTTCCAAATAAATATATAACCATATACAGGGGAAACTGCAGTATTCATATATCTGGATGCTGTGGGATATGGGATATGAGACGACCATGAGTGCTAAATATACAAAATGCCAATATACCCCCATTAGAATACAATAATCCATACCGGGATATAAGAGTTACCTACTCATCTTCACTCCCAGTACTCATTTGTGGATTTGTACCTCATTATTCCATAATTGTAGGCTTTGTGCACCAACGGGTCTCAGCTATAAGAGAAGAGTGCTATCTTCAGGGGACATGGTAAAGTTCTTATTGGAATAAACGTTCTGGCTGTCACCTTATCCCTTTGGATTTCTAGTGCCAGGAGATCAGCAAGCAGAGAAAGGAGCTATGGAGACCAGGAGGTGATCTAAAAGTAAATCCTTGGTATACATATTTCCAGGATTAACTATAGATGTGCAAGTACTGTAGCCTGAAGAGGACATAGGAACAATGGACTCAGGGTTCTCAGGGATGGGGATCTAGGTCAATTCCCTGGGCAAGTCAGCTAAAGGAGCAGAGGAATCACACACTTCACTCTCCTCTTCCAGGTTTTTATCAATATTGACACAAACCACAAGGAGTGAGATTCATGAAACAAATTCATAGACATGAACGGACCTAGAGGTAGATACATAATATCCCATAAGATTCCTTCCAAAAATGCCCTGAACCACAAGATACTGCCAGTATGGAATACTAGAGGCACACACTATTTACCCACACTCTTCCGTAGGTATAAGTGTTAAACTAGGTCAAACGGCCACTGAAAGTCAGCCTCTTCTCTCCTTTGTACACTTCAAAAGTTGATCAAAGGTAGTGATAACTGATGGAAGACTACAAGGTCCCAACTCCCTTGCTCATAAGAGAAGCAAGTTTGTAAAGAGTTCACACCACTCCTCTCTGGGGTGACAATATGAGGGTAGAACTGGAACCACATTTTGCATTAAATTCTTTTAGACTCCTATTTTCTTTTCCTCAGTTTCTTACTGATTCCTCCTGGAGCTCTTCCTTATACACCAGTCGTGCAAGATTCTCTTTTTCAGCCTCTCTTTATTGTAATGCCATGTCATAATCACAGATTGGGACAGGTCCCCCTAAAGAAGCCTCCTTTAGGGAGAAGGTTGTGAAGATGGTGAGCTGTATCACACATGGGAGTGTGTCCTATCCCTCAGGATATGATAACATTTAAAACGTTGGAGACTGGGATCCCGGGGTGGTGCAGCGGTTTGGCGCCTGCCTTTGGCCCAGGGCACGATCCTGGAGACCCAGGATTGAATCCCGCGTCGGGCTCCCTGCGTGGAGCCTGCTTCTCCCTCTGCCTGTGTCTCTGCCTCTCTCTCTCTCTATCTCTCTCTCTCTCTGTGTGTGTGTGTGTGTGTGTGTGTGTGTGTGACTATCATGAGTGAATAAATAAAATCTTTAAAAATAGAAAAAAAATAAAACGTTGGAGACTAATAGTCTAAAACCAAGTGTACAAAAAACTGTCAGAAGAAGCAACCCACCATGAAGAGCTTTCATGCTTCAGTGAAAAATAAGTTCAGGAGTTTACTGTCGCCATTGGTACCACTCATATGGCATGGAAATGTTTTGAAGGCACTGCTACTGAGATTGGGACCACCGGAGTTAGGGTGACCTCAGGAGCAGACTCCAACACAGAGGTTTGAGGACAAGTAGTTTGTTCGGGAGAGCATCTCAAGAAGTGTCACAGGGAATCTGAGAAGTGACCAGGAAAGAGATGGATGTCAATCCAGAATGGTTTCAAGAGCAGGTGACACCCAGAGGTGGCTGGGTTTCAGTCCCACCGAGGACGTGTGGTCTCCTATGCTCCACTTAGAGGAAAGAGGCTAGAGCACTTAGCCACCATCTGCTGCCCATTGGCTGAGGACTTCTCCTAGACACTTGCTTTGCCTACCTCTGCCCTGCTCCTTCATCTAGACAAAGCCCTCAGCAGAGAGTTCCAGGTACTTGCTGTAAACACCTCCTTCCAATGTCCTCATGGAGAGTCCTGAGGGCATAGAGGTAGAAATCCTAAAGTCAACTGCCGTGGACCCCTCTTTCTGCAGGGAACACCAGAACAGTTGACAGCTAAGGATAACAATTCAGGAAGGAGGGGATCCCTGGGTGGCGCAGCGGTTTAGCGCCTGTCTTTGGCCCACAGCGCGATCCTGGAGACCCGGGATCGAATCCCACATCGGGCTCCCAGTGCATGGAGCCTGCTTCTCCCTCAGCCTCTGTCTCTGCCTCTCTCTCTCTCTCTCCCTCTCTCTCTCTCTCTCTGTGTGACTATCATAAATATATAAAAATTAAAAAAAAAAAACAAATCAGGAAGGAAAAATAATGAGACGCGAAGGCTTTTGATGTGTATGCCTGGAAAATTAAGATTTATTCAAGATATAGGAACATCTCCATATGAGACAATCTGGCCAGAAACAAAAATGTGACTGGGATGACATGTTGGTTGACAGATTTCAGAGAGAACTCAAGCTTTGTATTCCTTTGGGAGGGAGCTAGTAAGAAGGGAGGTGAGGAGGAGGGCATTGGTGATGGGGGAGTGAGTATATTTGGAGGCCAACTCAGTTGAAAAGTCCCTCGGAACGGAGGATTGAGGATTGGCCTCTCATGCTTCAGCTCGTAGTTGGACTATATCAAGAAGACTGGTTGATGAGAAACAGTGGGATGCTGGCCAAGATACCTAGCAGCAAGACCCCCCAGAGTTGGTTGGGCAGCAGCAGGTGGTCTAGCAACAGCTGGGGCGACAGCAGCTGGACACAGAGCAGCTGGGGCGGCAGCAGGTGGTCCTGCAGCAGGTGGTCTGGCAGCAGGTGGGGCGGCAGCAGCTAGAGATGCAGCAGCTGGGCCTGCAACAGCTGGAGCCACAGCCGCTGGAACCACAGCAGGAGGGGCGGCAGCAGCTGGACACACAGCAGCTGGGGCGGCAGCAGGTGGTCCTGCAGCAGGTGGTCTGGCAGCAGGTGGGGCGGCAGCAGCTGGACACACAGCAGCTGGGCCTGCAGCAGCTAGAGCCACAGCAGCTGGAACTAGAGCAGGAGGGGCGGCAGCAGCTAGAGATGCAGCAGGAGGGGCGGCAGCAGCTGGAGCCACAGCAGCTGGAACTAGAGCAGGAGGGGCGGCAGCAGCTGGACACACAGCAGCTGGGGTGGCAGCAGGTGGTCCTGCAGCAGGTGGTCTGGCAGCAGGTGGGGCGGCAACAGCTAGAGATGCAGCAGCTGGGCCTGCAGCAGCTGGAGCCACAGCCGCTGGAACCACAGCAGGAGGGGCGGCAGCAGCTGGACACACAGCAGCTGGGGCGGCAGCAGGTGGTCCTGCAGCAGGTGGTCTGGCAGCAGGTGGGGCGGCAGCAGGTCTCCTGGCCACAGCCCTGCTCAGAGCAGACGGAGCCACAACAGGAGTTGACCATGGTGTCAGAAGGTGGAGGTTCTGGGTGTGTTTTTCAAGGGAGTGAAAGTCTTAAGTTTGGGAGTCTCATTGTGCCATGGCCTCTTATATACTGCCTGAAGACAGTGACTTGCCAACACGTCTTCCTTATTTTTGTTTTCCTACTATTTAAGTAATTGTCAGATTATACAATAATGTTTGTCTGTATTTGTTGTATTCATGGAAACTAATTTTCTTTTCTAGATGTGGTACATTAAACTGGTTTACCTTTCCCCCTGACTCACACCCCTGGCATCTTCTGAACCACTCTCATCTTCCTCCACAGAGGGCTGTCAAGTGATAGGTGGCATTTGCAATTTTATTTCTTTCTGTCCCTCCTATATCCTATAGCAGGATGGAATTAAGGCCAACAGATTTCTGGTCATGCATTTCTTCCAATGACCAGTGGGGAGGACATCCCATGTGCACAGTGTGGCATGTGGGAAGTGGCAGGACACAAGAGGAAAAGACTCTATTGTGGGTCATTGTTGAGCAATGGGGAAGGAGACAGTTGTGTGTGTGTGTGTGTGTGTGTGTGTGTGTGTGTGTGTGTATGATGCTCATGTCTGCCACTGGAATGGGTTTTCCTCAACGTTTCTAACACCCGGTGATGTTCTCTTCCTAGAACTGTGGCAGGCATATTACCTATATGGTTCCTGTCACTGCCCTGATTCAGGATTTAGTGGCTGTTACTTTTGCTGTCATATACTTTTGTATTGCATCTCTCTGGATGGTCTTTTGATCCTGAAAACTTTAGTCTCTTTCTTTTTTTCTTGCCTCATTCTTAATTAAAAATACTCTTCAATGGAGCAAAAAGAAAATGTTGAATAATCAGAATGTGCCTCTCCTTAGAATTTACTTCCAGAGCTGGGAAATAAATAGCACATGTTTGTTTTTTGATCCCTTTGAAATGTGAATGGCTCTTAGTCAATGTAACTTCTTTTAGTTGTTATTTCTCCACATTCTCCACTCATGATAGTGCAAGTGAGCATGCGGCAAACCATCCAAAAGGCTTGTTAAATATGTTTCGGTCAAATCCTAGAAGGTCTGATTACACAAGGTGCCTGAGGTTTGGCATTTGTAGCAAGTACCCTAATGATGTTGATACTGAAGGCCCAAGGACTACCCTTAGAGACCTGCTCCTTTATTCTGTTCATTCAAGCTTTGAGGAACTGCCTCTGTCAAGTTCCTCCATGTTCTTTCAGATTACTGGAAGCACCCCGTGCCACACACACACAGATATACAAACAATGGCAACATGCTATGGAAAGAATCATCAAAGGAGCTCATGGTAGTGTAATTTAACTAAAAGAATTGTGTTTTTGCCACCTCGGCCTCAATGGCAATTTGGTAAAGACAAAGATTTTTTTCATAACAAGACAGGCAGGAACTGAAAAAATATGTGACCTCCAAACCAGCTCTGCATGAAATTTTAAGGGGGACTCTTAAAATTCCCCTTTAAGAAGAAGTTCAGTGGAAAAATCCACAAAAACAAGGACTGAATAGATATCATGATGACACTAAACTCATATCTGTCAATAGTAACTCGGAACGTGAACAGGCTTAATGACCCCATCAAAAGGTGCAGGGTTTCAGACTGGATAAAAAAGCAGGACCCATCTATTTGCTGTCTACAAGAGACTCATTTTAGACAGAAGGACACCTACAACCTGAAAATAAAAGGTTGGAAAACCATTTACCATTCAAATGGTCCTCAAAAGAAAACAGGGGTAGCCATCCTTATATCAGATAAACTAAAATTTACCCCGAAGACCGTAGTGAGAGATGAAGAGGGACACTATCTCATACTTAAAGGATCTGTCCAACAAGAGGACTTAACAATCCTCAATATATATGCCCCGAAAGTGGGAGCTGCCAAATATTTAAAGCAATTAATAACCAAAGTGAAGAAATACTTAGATAATAATACACTTATACTTGGTACTTCAATCTAGCTCTTTCTACCCTTGATAGGTCTTCTAAGCACAACATCTCCAAAGAAACGAGAGCTTTAAATGATACACTGGACCAGATGGATTTCACAGATATCTACAGAACTTTACATCCAAACTCAACTGAATACACATTCTTCTCAAGTGCACATGGAACTTTCTCCAGAATAGACCACATACTGGGTCACAAATCGGGTCTGAACCGATACCAAAAGATTGGGATCGTCCCCTGCATATTCTCAGACCATAATGCCTTGAAATTAGAACTAAATCACAACAAGAAGTTTGGAAGGACCTCAAACACGTGGAGGTTAAGGACCATCCTGCTAAAAGATTTAAGGGTCAACCAGGAAATTAAGGAAGAGTTAAAAAGATTCATAGAAACTAATGAGAATGAAGATACAACCATTCAAAATCTTTGGGATGCAGCAAAAGCAGTCCTAAGGGGGAAATACATCGCAATACAAGCATCCATTCAAAAAACTGGAAAGAACTCAAATACAAAAGCTAACCTTATGCATAAAGGAATTAGAGAAAAACAGCAGATGGACCCTATGCCCAGCAGAAGAAGAGTGTTAATTAAAATTCCAGCAGAACTCAACAAAATCGAGACCAGAACTGTGGAACAGATCAACAGAACCAGGAGTTGGTTCTTTGAAAGAATTATAAGATAGATAAGCCATTAGCCAATCTTATTAAAAAGAAGAGAGAGAAGACTCAAATTAATAAAATCATGAATGAGAAAGGAGAGATCACTACCAACACCAAAGAAATACAAACGATTTTAAAAACATATTATGAACAGCTATACGCCAATAAATTAGGCAATCTAGAAGAAATGGTCGCATTCCTGGAAAGCCACAAACTACCAAAACTGGAACAGGAAGAAATAGAAAACCTGAACAGGTCAATAACCAGGGAGGAAATTGGAGCAGTCATCAAAAACCTCCCAAAGCACAAGAGTCCAGAGCCAGATGGCTTCCCAGGGGAATTCTATCAAACGTTTAAAGAAGAAATCATACCTATTCTACTAAAGCTGTTTGGAAAGATAGAAAGAGATGGAGTACTTCCAAATACGTTCTATGAGGCCAGCATCACCTTAATTCCAAAACCAGACAAAGACCCCACCAAAAAGGAGAATTACAGACCAATATCCCTGATGAACATGGATGCAAAAATTCTCAACAAGATACTAGCCAATAGGATCCAACAGCACATTAAGAAAATTATTCACAATGACCAAGTAGGATTTATCCCCGGGATGCAAGGCTGGTTCAACACTGGTAAAACAATCAATGGGATTCATCATATCAGCAAGAGAAAAACCAAGAACCATATGATCCTCTCATTAGATGCAGAGAAAGCGTTTGACAAAATACAGCATCCATTCCTGATCAAAACTCTTCAGAGTGTAGGGATAGAGGGAACTTTCCTCGACATCTTAAAAGCCATCTACGAAAAGCCCACAGCAAATATCATTCTCAATGGGGAAGCACTGGGAGCCTTTCCCCTAAGATCAGGAACAAGACAGGGATGTCCACTCTCACCACTGCAATTCAACACAATATTGGAAGTCCTAGCCTCAGCAATCAGACAACAAAAAGACATTAAAGGCATTCATATTGGCAAAGAAGAAGTCAAACTCTCCCTCTTCGCCAATGACATGATACTCTACGTAGAAAACCCAAAAGCCTCCACCCCAAGATTGCTAGAACTCATATAGCAATTTGGTAGCGTGGCAGGATACAAAATCAATGCCCAGAAATCAATGGCATTTCTATACACTAACAATGAGACTGAAGAAAGAGATATTAAGGAGTCAATCCCATTTACAATTGCACCCAAAAGCATAAGATACCTAGGAATAAACCTAACCAAAGAGGTAAAGGATCTATACCCTAAAAACTATAGAACACTTCTGAAAGAAATTGAGGAAGACACAAAGAGATGGAAAAATATTCCATGCTCATGGATTGGAAGAATTAATACTGTGAAAATGTCAATGTTACCCAGGGCAATTAACACGTTTAATGCAATCCCTATCAAAATACCATGGACTTTCTTCAGAGAGTTAGAACAAATTTTTTTAAGATTTGTGTGGAATCAGAAAAGACCCCGAATAGCCAGGGGAATTTTAAAAAAGAAAACCATAGCTGGGGGCATCACAATGCCCGATTTCAGGTTGTACTACAAAGCTGTGGTCATCAAGACAGTGTGGTACTGGCACTAAAACAGACACATAGATCAGTGGAACAGAATAAAGAACCCAGAAATGCACCCTGAACTTTATGGTCAACTAATATTCAATAAAGGAGGAAAGATGCACTGGAAGAAAGACAGTCTCTTCAATAAATGGTGCTGGGAAAATTGGACAGCCACATGCAGAAGAATGAAACTAGACCATTCTCTTACACCATACACAAAGATAAACTCAAAATGGTTGAAAGATCTAAATGTGAGACAAGATTCCATCAAATCCTAGAGGAGAACACAGGCAACACCCTTTTTGAACTTGGCCACAGTAACTTCTTGCAAGATACATCCACAAAAGCCAAAGAAACAAAAGCAAAAATGAACTATTGGGACTTCATCAAGATAAGAAGCTTTTGCACAGCAAAGGACACAGTCAACAAAACTAAACGACAACCTACAGAATGGGAGAAGATATTTGCAAATGACGTATCAGATAAAGAGCTAGTTTCCATGGTCTATAAAGAACTTCTTAAACTCAACACCAAAGAAACAAACAATCCAATCATGAAATGGTCAAAAGACATGAAGAGAAATCTCGCAGAGAAGACATAGACATGGCCAACATGCCCATGAGAAAATGCTCTGCATCACTTGCCATCAGGGTAATACAAATCAAAACCACAACGAGATACCACCTCACACCAGTGAAAATGGGGAAAATTAACAAGGCAGGAAACCACAAATGTTGGAGAGGATGAGGAGAAAAGGGAACCCTCTTACACTGTTGGTGGGAATGTGAACTGGTGGAGCCACTCTGGAATACTGTGTGGAGGTTCCTCAAAGAGTTAAAAATAGACCTGCCCTATGACCCAGCAATTGCACTATTGGGGATTTACCCCAAAGATTCAGATGCAATGAAACGCCGGGACACCTGCACCCCGATGTTTCTAGCAGCAATGTCCACAATAGCCAAACTGTGGAAGGAGCCTCAGTGTCCATCGAAAGATGAATGGATAAAGAAGATGTGGTTTATGTATACAATGGAATATTACTCAGCCATTAGAAATGACAAATACCCACCATTTGCTTCAACGTGGATGGAACTGGAGGGTATTATGCTGAGTGAAATACGTCAATCGGAGAAGGACAAACAGTGTATGTTCTCATTCATTTGGGGAGTATAAATAAGAGTGAAAGGGAATATAAGGGAAGGGAGAAGAAATGTGTGGGAAATATCAGAAAGGGAGACAGAACATAAAGACTCCTAACTCTGGGAAAGGAACTAGGGGTGGTGGAAGGAGAGGATGGTGGGGGGTGGGGGTGAGTCAGTGACGGGCACTGAGGGGGACACTTGACGGGATGAGCACTGGATGTTATTCTGTATGTTGGTAAATTGAACACCAATAAAAAATTAATTTATTTAAAAAAATAAAATGATAATTACTGATAAAAAAAGATTTTTTTCATAAATAGTAACTTAGTCACTGTTTCTTGTTTACAATTTGTGACTTTTTTTTTTTTTACTCTTAGGTGGAATTTACACACCTTGAAATTCAAAAGTCCTAAGCATAATCATCCATAAATGTGTAAGTGAATATGTAAACATCCATTCTGTTTTTGATAGGTAGAAGCACATCCTGTAATACCCACATCGACCAATATAGAGCATTTTTAGTATAGAATAGAGTCCCCACTTGTCTTTGAAAAGTCCCCATAGTCATAGGGACAATTTCTGTTCAAAATGTTTTTCTCCATAGCTTTTGTGCAGTTGGAACACGCTGTGAAATGGAGAGTCTAGGTGGGCCATACTTGGATTTTGGATCCACAGAAACTGAGGTAATAAATGAGTGTCACTTTAAGCTGCTTAATTTTGGGTAAGAGCAGATAAGCAGTACAGATTTATGAACACAGGTGAGAAAAGAGGAACCAAAAGGTGCAGAGAAGTAAAAGTGCTAAAATAGTTGTAGTCATAAGGCCAGAAAGCCCAAACTGCCTATTTCCCTAGGAGAGATCTATGGGCACTCTCTTAACTAAAAGTTTAAGGGATCATCAGGTACCAGTGTCAGCAGGGTCAGTGAGATAGTAGTGCCTATTGCCTAAAGTTGGAGGTTGTGATGGGATTGCTGTGTCCAAACTGTGCTCCCTAGGAATAATGGGGATGAAAATATCCCTGAACGACAGAGTACAGGTGGCAGCATTTAACTCTAGGAAGTAATGTGGGTATAATGATGTGATGGCCAACAAGATTGGAATGGACAGGGGGGCAGAATGATGTGTAACCGTCAGGGACCTAACAATGTGGATAATAGAGCATGATGTCCCTCATGATAGGATACGGGCAGCCAAATAGGGTGCACTTTTGTGTGTGTGTGTGTGTGTGTGCGCGCGCGCGCAAGTGCATGCACACACATGCATGTATTAAAAGAGCTTAAGAATAGAAGAACAAAGGCTGAAGTGATTAATCCCAATAGAAGGTCATGATCCCTGGCAAACTCTGTCTACCTCAGGTTGTTCTCAGACCCATTAACTCATCAATGGAGAGACCAGTCCCCTTGAATGAAGGACCACAGCAAGTGTATGTCATAGAATTTTTTTAGGCCTCGCCTAAGGAATCTATACCCATGGCAGTTGGGATGAAGGACCACAGCAAGTGTATGCCATAGAATTTTTTTAGGCCTCGCCCAAGGAATCTATAGCCATGGCAGTTGGAACACTCATACATTTGCAGGCTGTTGGACATGGGGTCTGAGTTGAACTGGCTGCAGGATATTCAGAATCTTTCATGGCCCCTATTTGAATTCATGTATCTAGATGTTAGAGTTAAAGGAGAAGTTTCTCCATTATCTTCATCCCACTGATCCATTTGGGAGAATTCTATCATGGTCATAGCTCTGTGCACCTAGAGATCTGGCTCTAGAGAGGAAAACTACCTCGAGGGAACATGGAAAAGTTCAGAATGGTATTAAAACTCCAGCTGTCATCTTATCCCTTTGGGCTTCTAGTGCCAGGAAATCAGCAAGCCAAGAAAGGAGCTATGGTAGCCATAAGGAGTATGTTTAGCATGGAGGTGACTTACAGGGGCACTCTTGCTATTCCATTCCCAGAACTAACTGGTGATGAGCAAGTAGTATAACCTGAGGAGGACACAGCCATCATGGACTCCCGACTCTCAAGGATGGGAACCTGGGTCAGCATTCTAGGCAAGTCAGCTAAAGAGCAGAGGAGCCACCCATTAACTCACATCTTGCAGGTTATTCTCAAAACTTGACACAAACCACATGGAGGAAGGTTAATGAGAAAAATCCACAGACATGAACAGAAGTAGGTGTAGACAGATAGTATTCATTCAGATGCCTTTTGCCATTAATGCCCTGATCCACAATCTAGAGTGAGTGTGGAGCACTGGTGGATCACACCATTTACCCACACTCTTCTGCAAGTAATTGCCTCAGGGTAGAGGTGACCCACCGGGAAGTCAACCCCCTACATCTTTTCCACCCACCAAGGGTTGTCCAAAGGTAGTAATAAGTGATGAAGGACTACAAGGTCCCAACTCCCTTGCCCCTAAGAGGAGCAAGTTTGTAAACAGTCCACACCCCTCCTCTCTGGGGTGACAATATGAGGGTAGAATTGAACTGGAACCACATTTTGCATTAGATTCTTTTAGACTCCTATTTTGTTTCCCTCAGTTTCTTACTGATTCTTCCTGGAGCTCTTCCTTATACACTAGTCGTGCAAGATTCTTTTTCAGCCTCTCTTTATTGTAATGCCATGTCATAAACACAGCTTGGAACAGTTCCCCCTAAAGAAGCCTACTTAAGGGAGAAGGTTGTGAAGATGGTGAGCTGTATCACTCATGGGAGTGTGTCCTATCCCTCAGCATATATAATAACATTTAAAACGTTGGAGACTAATAGTCTAAAGCCAAGTGTACAAAAAAAAAAAAAACTGTCAGAAGAAGCAGCCCACCATGAAGAGCTTTCATGCTTCAGTGAAAAATAAGTTCAGGAGTTTACTGTCGCCATTGGTACCACTCATATGGCATGGAAATGTTTTGAAGGCACTGCTACTGAGATTGGGACCACTGGAGTTAGGGTGACCTCAGGAGCAGACTCCGACACAGAGGTTTGAGGACAAGTAGTTTGTTCTGGAGAGCATCTCAAGAAGTGTCACAGGGAATCTGAGAAGTGACCAGGAAAGAGATGGATGTCAATCCAGAATGGTTTCAAGAGCAGGTGACACCCAGAGGTGGCTGGGTTTCAGTCCCACCGAGGACGTGTGGTCTCCTATGCTCCACTTAGAGGAAAGAGGCTAGAGCACTTAGCCACCAACTGCTGCCCATTGGCTGAGGACTTCTCCTAGACACTTGCTTTGCCTACCTCTGCCCTGCTCCTTCATCTAGACAAAGCCCTCAGCAGAGAGTTCCAGGTACTTGCTGTAAACACCTCCTTCCAATGTCCTCATGGAGAGTCCTGAGGGCATAGAGGTGGAAATCCTAAAGTCAACTGCCGTGGACCCCTCTTTCTGCAGGGAACACCAGAACAGTTGACAGCTAAGGATAACAATTCAGGAAGGAGGGGATCCCTGGGTGGCGCAGTGGTTTAGCGCCTGTCTTTGGCCGAGGGCGCGATCCTGGAGACCCGGGATCGAATCCCACATCGACCTCCCAGTGCATGGAGCCTGCTTCTCCCTCAGCCTGTGTCTCTACCTCTCTCTCTTTCTCTCTTTCTCTCTCTCTCTCTCTCTCTATCATAAATATATAAAAATTTAAAAAAAAAACAATTCAGGAAGGAAAAATAATGAGACGCCAAGGCTTTTGATGTGTATGCCTGGAAAATTAAGATTTATTCAAGATATAGGAACATCTCCATATGAGACAATCTGGCCAGAAACAAAAATGTGACTGGGATGACATGTTGGTTGACAGATTTCAGAGAGAACTCAAGCTTTGTATTCCTTTGGGAGGGAGCTAGTAAGAAGGGAGGTGAGGAGGAGGGCATTGGTGATGGGGGAGTGAGTATATTTGGAGGCCAACTCAGTTGAAAAGTCCCTCGGAACGGAGGATTGAGGATTGGCCTCTCATGCTTCAGCTCGTAGTTGGACTATATCAAGAAGACTGGTTGATGAGAAACAGTGGGATGCTGGCCAAGATACCTAGCAGCAAGACCCCCCAGAGTAGGTTGGGCAGCAGCAGGTGGTCTAGCAACAGCTGGGGCGACAGCAGCTGGACACAGAGCAGCTGGGGCGGCAGAAGGTGGTCCTGCAGCAGGTGGTCTGGCAGCAGGTGGGGCGGCAGCAGCTAGAGATGCAGCAGCTGGGCCTGCAACAGCTGGAGCCACAGCCACTGGAACCACAGCAGGAGGGGCGGCAGCAGCTGGACACACAGCAGCTGGGGCGGCAGCAGGTGGTCCTGCAGCAGGTGGTCTGGCAGCAGGTGGGGCGGCAGCAGCTGGGCACACAGCAGCTGGGCCTGCAGCAGCTAGAGCCACAGCAGCTGGAACTAGAGCAGGAGGGGCGGCAGCAGCTAGAGATGCAGCAGGAGGGGCGGCAGCAGCTGGAGCCACAGCAGCTGGAACTAGAGCAGGAGGGGCGGCAGCAGCTGGACACACAGCAGCTGGGGCGGCAGCAGGTGGTCCTGCAGCAGGTGGTCTGGCAGCAGGTGGGGCGGCAGCAGCTAGAGATGCAGCAGCTGGGCCTGCAACAGCTGGAGCCACAGCCACTGGAACCACAGCAGGAGGGGCGGCAGCAGCTGGACACACAGCAGCTGGGGCGGCAGCAGGTGGTCCTGCAGCAGGTGGTCTGGCAGCAGGTGGGGCGGCAGCAGCTGGGCACACAGCAGCTGGGCCTGCAACAGCTGGAGCCACAGCCACTGGAACCACAGCAGGAGGGGCGGCAGCAGCTGGACACACAGCAGCTGGGGCGGCAGCAGGTGGTCCTGCAGCAGGTGGTCTGGCAGCAGGTGGGGCGGCAGCAGGTCTCCTGGCCACAGCCCTGCTCAGAGCAGACGGAGCCACAACAGGAGTTGACCATGGTGTCAGAAGGTGGAGGTTCTGGGTGTGTTTTTCAAGGGAGTGAAGGTCTTAAGTTTGGGAGTCTCATTGTGCCATGGCCTCTTATATACTGCCTGAAGACAGTGACTTGCCAACACGTCTTCCTTATTTTTGTTTTCCTACTATTTAAGTAATTGTCAGATTATACAATAATGTTTGTCTGTATTTGTTGTATTCATGGAAACTAATTTTCTTTTCTAGATGTGGTACATTAAACTGGTTTACCTTTCCCCCTGACTCACACCCCTGGCATCTTCTGAACCACTCTCATCTTCCTCCACAGAGGGCTGTCAAGTGATAGGTGGCATTTGCAATTTTATTTCTTTCTGTCCCTCCTATATCCTATAGCAGGATGGAATTAAGGCCAACAGATTTCTGGTCATGCATTTCTTCCAATGACCAGTGGGGAGGACATCCCATGTGCACAGTGTGGCATGTGGGAAGTGGAAGGAGACAAGAGGAAAAGACTCTATTGTGGGTCATTGTTGAGCAATGGGGAAGGAGACAGTTGTGTGTGTGTGTGTGTGTGTGTGTATGATGCTCATCTCTGCCACTGGAATGGGTTTTCCTCAACGTTTCTAACACCCGATCATGTTCTCTACCCTAGAACTGGTGCAGGCATATTACCTATATGGTTCCTGTCACTGCCCTGATTCAGGGTTAGTGGCTGTTAGTTTAGCTGTCACATATTTTTGTATTCCATCTCTCTGGATGGTCTTTTGATCCTGAAAACTTTAGTCTCTTTCTTTTTTTCTTGCCTCATTCTTAATTAAAAATACTCTTCAATGGAGCAAAAAGAAAATGTTGAATAATCAGAATGTGCCTCTCCTTAGAACTTACCTCCAGAGCTGGGAAATTAATAGCACATGTTTTTTTTAATATATATATATTTATTTTTTATTGGTGTTCAATTTGCCAACATATAGAAAACACCCAGTGCTCATCCTGTCAAGTGCCCATCACACAATCACCCCCACACCCCGCCCACCTCCCCTTCCACCACCCCTAGTTCGTTTCCCAGAGTTAGGTGTCTCTCATGTTCTGTCATCCTCACTGATATTTCCTACTCATTCTTTTCTCCTTTCCCCTTTATTCCCTTTCAGTATTTTTTTTATTCCCCAAATGAATGAGACCATATAATGTTTGTCCTTCTCCAATTGACTAATTTCACGCAGCATAATACCCTCCAGTTCCATCCACGTTGAAGCAAATGGTGGGTATTTGTCTTTTCTAATGGCTGAATAATATTTCATTGTATACATAGACCATATCTTCTTTATCCATTTATCTGTCGATGGACACCAAGGCTCCTTCCACAGTTTGGCTATTGTGGACATTGCTGCTAGAAACATCGGGGTTCAGGTGTCCCGGCATTTCATTGCATCTGCATCTTTGGGGTAAATCTCCAGCAGTGCAATTCCTGGGTCGTAGGGCAGATCTATTTTTAACTCTTTGAGGAACCTCCACACAGTTTTCCAGAGTGGCTGCACCAGTTCACGTTCCCACCAAAAGTGCAGGAGGGTTCCCCTTTCTCCACATCCTCTCCAACATTTGTGGTTTCCTGCTTTGTTAATTTTCCCCATTCTCACTGGTGTGAGGTGGTATCCCATTGTGGTTTTGATTTGTATTTCCCTGATGGCAAGTGATACGGAGCATTTTCTCATGTGCTTTTTGGCTATGTCCATGTCTTCCTCTGTGAGATTTCTGTTCATGTCTTTTGCCCATTTCATGATTGGATTGTTTGTTTCTTTGCTGTTGAGTTTAAGAAGTTCTTTATAGATCTTGGAAACTAGCCTTTTATCTGATATGTCATTTGCAAATATCTTCTCCCATTCTGTAGGTTGTCTTTTAGTTTTGTTGACGGTATATTTTGCTGTGCAAAAGCTTCTTATCTTGATGAAGTCCCAATAGTTCATTTTTGCTTTTGTTTCTCTTGCCTTCATGGATGTATCTTGCAAGAAGTTACTGTGGCCGAGTTCAAAAAGGGTGTTGTCTGTGTTCTCCTCTAGGATTTTGATGGAATCTTTTCTCACATTTAGATCTTTCATCCATTTTGAGTTTATCTTTGTGTATGGTGCAAGAGAGTGGTCTAGTTTCATTCTTCTGCATGTGGATGTCCAATTATCCCAGCACCATTTATTGAAGTGTCTGTCTTTCTTCCAGTGGATAGTCTTTCCTCCTTTGTCGAATATTAGTTGACCATAAAGTTGAGCGTCCACTTCTGGATTCTCTATTCTGTTCCATTGATGTATGTGTCTGTTTTTGTGCCAGTACCACACTGTCTTGATGACCACAGCTTTGTGGTACAACCTGAAATCGGGCATTGTGATGTCCCCGCTATGGTTTTGTGTTTTATTTTATTTTTATTTTTTTAATTAATTTTTATTGGTGTTCAATTTACCAACATACAGAAAAACACCCAGTGCTCATCCCATCAAGTGTCCACCTCAGTGCCCGTCACCCATTCCCCTCCAACACCCGCCCTCCTCCCCTTCCACCACCCCTGGTTCGTTTCCCCGAGTTAGGAGTCTTTATGTTCTGTCTCCCTTCCTGATATTTCCCAACATTTCTTTTCCCTTCCTTTATATTCCCTTTCACTATTATTCATATTCCCCAAATGAATGAGAACATACACTGCTTGTCCTTCTCCAATTGACTTATTTCACTCAGCATAATACCCTCCAGTTCCATCCACGTTGAAGCAAATGGTGGGTATTTGTCGTTTCTAATTGCTGAGTAATATTCCATTGTATACATAAACCACATCTTCTTTATCCATTCATCTTTCGATGGACACCGAGGCTCCTTCCACAATTTGGCAATTGTGGCCATTGCTGATAGAAACATCGGGGTGCAGGTGTCCCGGCGTTTCATTGCATCTGAATCTTTGGGGTAAATCCCCAACAGTGCAATTGCTGGGTCGTAGGGCAGGTCTATTCTTAACTCTTTGAGGAACCTCCACACAGTTTTCCAGAGTGGCTGCACCAGTTCACATTCCCACCAACAGTGTAAGAGGGTTCCCTTTTCTCCGCATCCTCTCCAACATTTGTTGTTTCCTGCCTTGTTAATTTTCCCCATTCTCACTGGTGTGAGGTGGTATCTCATTGTGGTTTTGATTTGTATTTCCCTGATGGCAAGTGATGCAGTGGGAGAAGATATTTGCAAATGACATATCAGATAAAGGGCTAGTTTCCAAAATCTATAAAGAACTTATTAAACTCAACACCAAAGAAACAAACAATCCAATCATGAAATGGGCAAAAGACATGAAGAGAAATCTCACAGAGGAAGACATGGACATGGTTTTGTGTTTTAAAATTCCACTGGCTATTCGGGGTCTTTTCTGATTCCACACAAATCTTTTTTTTTTTTAATTTTTATTTATTTATGATAGTCACAGAGAGAGAGAGAGAGAGAGAGAGGCAGAGACACAGGCAGAGGGAGAAGCAGGCTCCATGCACCGGGAGCCCGACGTGGGATTCGATCCTGGCTCTCCAGGATCGCGCCCTGGGCCAAAGGCAGGCGCCAAACCGCTGCGCCACCCAGGGATCCCCCACACAAATCTTAAAATAATTTGTTCCAACTCTCTGAAGAAAGTCCATGGTATTTTGATGGGGATTGCATTAAACGTGTAATTGCCCTGGGTAGCATTGACATTTTCACTATGTTAATTCTTCCAATCCATGAGCATGGAATATTTTTCCATCTCTTTGTGTCTTCCTCAAATTCTTTCAGAAGTGTTCTATAGTTTTTAGTTTATAGTTTTACCAAATTGCTGTATGAGTTCTAGCAATCTTGGGGTGGAGGCTTTTGGGTTTTCTATGTAGAGTATCATGTCATCTGCAAAGAGGGAGAGTTTGACTTCTTCTTTGCCAATTAGAATGCCTTTTATTTCTTTTTGTTTTTTGATCCCTTTGAAATGTGAATGGCTTTTAGTCAATGTAACTTATTTTAGTTGGTATTTCTCCACATTCTCCACTCATGATAGTGCAAGTTGAGCATGTAGCAAATCATCCAAAGGGCTTATTAAATATGTTTGGGACAAATCCTCGAGGTTTTGATTACACGAGGAGCCTGAGGTTTGGCATTTCTAGCAAGTACCCTGATGATGTTGATACTGAAGGCCCAAGGACTACCCTTAGAGACCTGCTCCTTTATTCTGTTCATTCAAGCTTTGAGGAACTGCCTCTGTCAAGTTCCTCCATGTTCTTTCAGATTACTGGAAGCACCCGTGTCACACACACAGATATACAAACAATGGCAACATGCTATGGAAAGAATCATGAAAGGAGCTCATGGTAGTGTAATTTATTTTTTATTTTTATTTTTTTAATGAATTTAATTTTTATTGGTGTTCAATTTGCTACCATATAGAATAACCCCCAGTGCTCATCCCATCAAGTGCCCCCCTTAGTGCCTGTCACCAAGTCACCCCCACCCCTTGCCCACCCCCCCTTCCACCACCCCTAGTTCGTTTCCCAGAGTTAGGAGTCTCTCATGTTCTGTCTCCGTCTCTGACATTTCCCACTCATTTTTTTCCTCTCCCCTTATTCCCTTCCACTATTTTTTATATTCCCCAAATGAATGAGACCATATAATGTTTGTCCTTCTCCAATTGACTTATTTCACTCAGCATAATACCCTCTAGTGCCATCCACGTTGAAGCAAATGGTGGGTATTTGTCGTTTCTAATGGCTGAGTAATATTCCATTGTATCCATAGACCACATCTTTATTCATTCATCTTTCAATGGACACAGAGGCTCCTTCCACAGTTTGGCTATTGTGGACATTGCTGCTATAAACATCGGAGTGCAGGCGGCCCGGCATTTCCCAGGTCGTAGGGCAGGTCTACTTTTAACTCTTGCTAGTAAGAAGGGAGGTGAGGAGGAGGGCATTGGTGATGGGGGAGTGAGTATATTTAGAGGCCAACTCAGTTGAAAAATCCCTCGGAACGGAGGATTGATGGCTGGCCTCTCATGCTTCAGCTTTTGGTTGGACTATATCAAGAAGACTGGTTGATGAAAGACAGTGGGATGCTTGCCAAGATACTCAGCAGCAAGACCCCCCAGAGCAGGTTGGGCAACAGCAGGTAGTCTAGCAACAGCTGGGGCAGCAGCAGCTGGAGCCACAGCCACTGGAACCACCCCAGGAGGGGCAGCAGCAGCTGGACACAGAGCAGCTGGGCCAGCAGCAGTTCATCCTGCAGCAGGTGGTCTGGCAGCAGGTGGGTTGGCAGCAGGTCTCTTGGCCACAGCCCTTGTCAGGGCAGACAGACCCACAACTGGAGCTACCATGGTGTCAGAGGGTGGAGGTTCTGGGGTGCTTACCCGACGGTGGGTTTGGAAGTTTGGAAATCTCTTTGCCCAAGTCCCTTTTTAAACCTTGCTTTGTGTCTGGTGTTATCACATGCAGTACTCTTTCCTTTTCTTTGTCTAATAAATTGGCAATATCGAATTACATAATTTGTTTCCAGGCTAAACTTTTCATTATGAATGGAAGCATCAGTTTGTTTTCTTGATATATGATTCATCTTGTCAGTTCATTCTGAATCATCCCTAAGTGTCTGTCTTTCTTTCCTACCCTGAGAAAGTTGTCACCTGATTTCTGCCTGTGTTAGTATAACACACACACACACACACACACACACACACACACACACACACACACCATATATGTATCTCTCAATGGATGAAAGATCTAAATGTGAGACAAGATTCCATCAAAATCCTAGAGGAGAACACAGGCAACACCGTTTTTGAACTCAGCCACAGTAACTTCTTGCAAGATACATCCATGAAGGCAAGAGAAACAAAAGCAAAAATGAACTATTGGGACTTCATCAAGATAAGAAGCTTTTGCACAGCAAAGGATACAGTCAACAAAACTAAAAGACAACCTACAGAATGGGAGAAGATATTTGCAAATGACGTATCATATAAAAGGCTAGTTTCCAAGATCTATAAAGAACTTATTTAACTCAACAGCAAAGAAACAAACAATCCAATCATGAAATGGGCAAAAGACATGAAGAGAAATCTCACAGAGGAAGACATAGACATGGCCAACAAGCACATGAGAAAATGCTCCGCATCACTGGCCCTCAGGGAAATACAAATCAAAACCACAATGAGATACCACCTCACACTAGTGATATTGGGGAAAATTAACAAAGCAGGAAACCACAAATGTTGGAGAGGATGAGGAGAAAAGGGAACCCTCTTGCACTGTTGGTGGGAGTGTGAACTGGTGCAGCCACTCTGGAAAACTGTGTGGAGGTTCCTCAAAGAGTTAAAAATAGACCTGCCCTATGACCCAGCAATTGCACTGCTGGGGATTTACCCCAAAGATACAGATGCAATGAAATGCCGGGACATCTGCACCCCGATGTTTCTAGCAGCAATGGCCACAATAGCTAAACTGTGGAAGGAGCCTTGGTGTCCATCGAAAGATGAATGGATAAAGAAGATGTGGTTTATGTATACAATGGAATATTACTCAGCCATTAGAAATGACAAATACCCACCATTTGCTTCAACGTGGATGGAACTGGAGGGTATTATGCTGAGTGAAATAAGTCAATCGGAGAAGGACAAACATTGTATGTTCTCATTCATTTGGGGAATATAAATAATAGTGAAAGGGAATATAAGGGAAGGGAGAAGAAATGTGTGGGAAATATCAGAAAGAGAGACAGAACATAAAGACTCCTAACTCTGGGAAACGAGCTGGGGAGGGGGGAAGGGGAGGAGGGCGGAGGGTGGGGGTGAATGGGTGACGGGCACTGAGGGGGGCACTTGACGGGATGAGCATTGGGTGTTATTCTGTATGTTGGCAAATTGAACACCAATAAAAATAAATTTATTATAAAAAAACATATACCATATATGTAGGCATATGTGTTGGTCTGATTTTGCTTAGCGCATCATGTGTAGCCTTGGTTGATACTGGTTCTTATGGGTCCAGATTCTTTTTGGTGACCTGGGAATGTAAGGGTGCATTTCATTCTGGCAGCTCATTTATTTGGGTCATTTGGGCAGGGACGTTTTGAATGTGAAATAAGGGATCACTTGTGTGAGAATAATACTATTAGGACACATGCCCTCCCCAATGTGATTCATAACCCACTATCTAGACTTTCTGATGGGAAACAAATAACAGTTCTAAGGAGTAAAACTAGGTCACAAATTTTTATGTGTCATGTTTTCCTTCATGTTTACTGAAAATACAAAAAAAAGCACATAGGTTTAATATATGCATTTTGTGGAGTTTGGATATATGCATACACCCATTATAGCAACACCACAATTGGGGTAATAAATATTACCGTCATCTCCAAAATATTTTTTTGTCCTCTTGTTCTGTGTGTTGTATGTGGTAAGAACACTTAGCATGAGATGTACCCTGTTAAGTTTTTTAATGCACCATATTGTGTTAACTATAGGTGCTTTGTTGTTCTGTAGATCTCTAAAATTTCCTGATCCTGTATAACTCTTTATTTATTGAGCAACTACCCATTTTCTCCTTCCCCCTGGAAGCCACAATTTTATTCTCTGCTCCAATAACTTGACTATTTTAGATATCTCACAGAAGTGCAATTATGTAGTATTTATTGTCCTTCTGTGATTTACTTCACTTAGCCTAGTGCTTCTAAGTCCATCCATATTGTTGCCAATCATAGGGCTTCCTTCACTTTTAAAGCTCTGCAATATTTCATTGTGTGGATATATCACATTTTTAAAATCTACTTGTCAGTCGACATGTAGGTTGTTTCCATATTGCAGCTATTGTTAATAATGTTGTAATAAGCATGAGAGTGCAGCTATCTACTTAAGATCCTGATTTCATTTCTTTTAGCTATATACCCAAAATAGGATTGCTGGCTTGTACAGTAGGCCTATTTTTCATTTTTTAGGGACTTTCCTACTGTTTTCCATTGTAGCTGCATCATTTTACATCTCTGCCAACAGTGTACAAGGATTGTAATTTCTCCACATCCTTGCCAGTACTTGCTGTTTTGTGGGATTTTATTGACGTGAGGTGGTATTTCATTTTTCTCCAGAAACAAACCTCCAGAACTCAGCTTTAGGGCTTTTGGGGGGAAGTTGGCTGCAGAGATAGTTAGAAACTCTCTATCCAGCTGTATGATAAGGTTTAGGTCCCTCAGTGTCTGCTCTGTTGGGCTGACTTTCCTTCTCACTTGAGTTCTTGTCTTTCTGGCTTTATCAGGGCATATTGACTCATTTTTATTTCCAATATTTACCTGTAAACCCAAGTTAAATTGCCTAGTGTCTTTGCATTTTACTCTAGTTTACACCTTACCATCTTGCTGTCTCTTTAAATTGTTGGGCTCTGAAGATGCCGGATGTTCTTCTGCTTCATTATTCAAGTTGTTGATCAGATTTCACTCTCTAGGTCTTTATTTCCAAGAAAGGAGACAGAAGATGAATATACAGGTTAAACAACATCAGCCTTTATATAGTGGAGTTGGAGTAAAACTTGAAAGAGTAAAAATTTCTCAACCAAAAGATTAGCCAACTAGTGTTTCAAAAAAAAATGAGCTGGTACTGCCAATTCACCAATTGACTCTTTAAATACATTTTCCCCTTGGGAATCATGAGAGCCCAGGGAAGGATGAGAACCCTGGAAAATCCTATTTTTGAATTATGTTCTTCCAAATATGTGTCATTTTCAACTTAAGGATGGTTTTTGAGTAGTCATTACTTTCCTTGGACTAGTCTTTCTGAAAACAGAACCATGGACATCTCAACTTTGTTGATAGTCTTTACATACAGTATGTTCATCAAAACATTGGGAGCCTATTTGGGGGAGATTGTATATATTTAATGCTAGAATCATGGTTCCAAATGATTTAGACATCCTTTCACAAGAAACTAATCTAACAAGATGAAATCTCAGAACTTTTCTTAGATCTCAAAGAGTAGGTACCAATGCAACATGGCACATGAAATTGGGGAGGAGTAGGCATAGCTAAACTTCTTGAGAGATTTATTTGAACTATCTACACATCCTAAGGTTGTATTTACCCTCAGTACCTCTTCCTTGGGTATAATATTATTACCAAAATGAGCTATGTTACTCCTGGTGTTTGGTGGCAAAAGAGATTAAGAACTGCTGGTTTACAGATAGCCACCAGACAGCTATAAGAATAGATTGAAGCAGTTTGTAACAAAAAAGACATAGGAGTTTACATAATAGTAACTTCAGTACAAGTCCACACTTAGTGCCATTAATTTCTTAATGCAAACATTGATACATTAACACAAGTGTGGTATTTAAAAAGGAAGAAGACAGCACTGGGTGTTATTCTGTATGTTGGCAAATTGAACACCAATAAAAAATAAATTTATAAAAAAATAAATAAAAATTAAACAAATAAAAAGGAAGAAGACACCGTTTCACTCTTCTCTGAGCATTCAGAACACATCTCAAAATGTGTTCAATTCTGGACTACATTAGAAGAATATAGACAAGTTGCAGTATATTAAAAGCAAAACTGCTAGGATGGTGACATCCTGATCAATGAAGAACAGATGAAAAAACTTGAGAAAATTAACCTAAAGAAAAACTGAGCAAAGCCATGGCTATGCAACATGGAGAAGCTGTATGTCAGAGATTGGATTTGTCCCAAATGGATGTCATGGCCTGATACAGGATAAGTGTATGGGTCATAGGGAAAAATTTTTTTTTTACTCACCATAAAGTTTTATGGAATGGCTTCCTCCATACGTAGTGGAGAGACTTAAGTGTAAGCTGGTATTGTAGAAGAAGACTCATGAACCAAATGGAAGAAGTTGGATGAAATGACTTCAAGGATTCCTTTCTACCATAAAGGACTTATAAATCTGATCAATCAGATTCCTTATAATGCTTCTTTGTTCCTAGCCATTATGTTCTGGCCCTAATTTCCAGGTTAACACAGCCAAGATAAGAGCCTAGGCTCCTCATTCAACCTCTACTTAAAGGTTTGAGTGGTGTTCTGAGTCAACATCATATATAACTCAGATGATCCCAGACACAATCTTCTATTAGAAAGATCCTTAGCCTTTTATTTTTTCACAGGAAGGTGAGGGAACACAAGCAGTTTCCAAGTTGTTGTGGAGGCAAAGGCCCTAGAGGTATTCGTTATTGAGTATGAGAAGAACCCTAGGATTTCCATAAGACCTTGTATTTTGGGAAAAGAATGTCCCTGAGAAACTCTGATGACTGCGGCCTACTGATAACTCAGTAGAGATCATTTTTATTTATATAAATTGGTTTATTTTTTCCCTTTATTGTGTGTGTGCTTAGCATAAGCTTAAACTTATGTTTGAAAAATCCCTCATTGAAAATTCCTCTAGTACTTTAACAGTTTCCTTATACTGAGTTTTTCATTCAAATGAAATTTTAGTTTAATAAATGAAGTTGTGGGCAGCCTGAGTGGCTCAGCGGTTTAGCACCACCTTTGGCCCAGGGCATGATCCTGGAGACCCGGGATAGAGTCCCACATCGGGTTCCCTGCATGGAACCTGCTTCTTCCTCTGCCTGTGTCTCTGCCTCTCTCTGTCTCTTTCTGTGTCTCTCATGAATAAATAAATAAAACCTTTTTTAAAAAATGAAGTTGTATTTCTTTCTCTTATTCTTTCTTTATTCAGAAATTGACTAGCTGTCCTATACCAAAAGAAGGATCTTTTCCTTTCAACTGAGACATAAACTGTCCAAAAAAGATGATGTTGAAATTCTCAGAAGAGTGATTCTCTTGCAAAAACACTAGAATATCAGAACCCTTTAGTCCTAGAAAATGGGTATATGATGCAAGTTTTAAAACATATAGGAATGAGAGGTAAAGAAAATAAAGACAAATTTACTAAATCCAAGAGTATTAGAATTAGTATGTCTTACAACTGAAAAGTGGTAGTGTTTGCCTGCAAGCAGGAAACCTCAATAAATTTCTCCAAATACATGGATACATACATCTGAACTTGAAACATCGCAATGTCCTTCAACAGGTGAATAACTGAACCAATCAACCTGTGATACATCCATACTGCGGAATACTACTCAGCAATAAAAAGAATCAGTTATTGATACACTGAACAACTCGCATGATTTCAAGAGAATGATGATGAGTGTAAAAGGCCAATCACCAAAGGTTATACACTGTAAGATTCCATTTGTTGAAATACTTGAAATAAAATTATAGAGCTGGAGAACAGAATAGTGGTTGCCATGGGTTACGGAGGCTGAGTTAGAGGGAGTGAGTGTGGCTATAAAGGCATAATATGTAAAAAAGGGGGTAATATGAAGAACGTTTATGAATACAGAACAATTTTGCTTCTTGACAGCAATGCTGGTAACACAAATCTATACTCATGATAAAAATGCATAGAACTACACACATACACAAGTACACAGAAAGTTGGTAAAATCTGAACAAGTTCCATATGTTGTACTACTGTTCATTTCTGAGTTTTGGTATGTACTGTAATTTTTTAAAGATATTTATTTATTTATTTATTTATTTATTTATTTATTTATTTATGAAAGACATAGAAGGAGAGAGAGACAGAGATACAGGCAGAGGGAGAAGCAGGTTCAAAGCAGGGAGCCCGACGTGGGATTCAACCCTGGGTCTCCAGGATCACGCCCCAGGCTGACACGGCGCTAAACTGCAGAGCCACCGGGGCTGCCCAATATGTACTGTAATGATATTAGAAGTAACCATTGGAGGAAATTGGGTGGAAGGTATCCAGGACTTTGCTGTACTCTTTTTTCAACTTCCCGTGAATCTATGGTTATTTCAAAATAAAATATAAAATAAGGCCAACTGGAGGTAAAGGGAAGCATGCTTTCATTTGTTTACCATGCACCTTTATCTCAACGAATCATTATCACAACTTTATTTTCCACTTCAATCAAATTTGTATTTGAGAAATGAAGAGATCATTGTAGATATGAGGTAAAATTGGAAGATTCTAGTCTGTTGCCTTGAAGTCAGACACATACAAGTTTTAAAAATGTATTTTTATTTTTTTGTAAAGTGTAAGAACATTTAACATAAGATGTACTTTCTTAGGAAATTTAAAGTATATAAAACAGTATTGTTAGCTCCAAGTACTACACTATATATTAGATCTCCAGAACTTATTTATCTTGCATGACTAAAACTGTACTCTTTGACCAATATCTTCCTGTTTCCTCCTTCCCTTAACTCCTGGCATCACCATTCCACTCCCTGCTTCTATGAGTTTGATTATTTTAGATTCTACATGTAAGTAAGATCATGCAGTATTCGTTTTTCTGTGTCTAGCTTATTTCACTGAAGGTCCTCCAAGTCCATCCATAATGCAAATGGCAGAATCTTTCTTTTTAAAGTCTATCATATTCCATTGTATATATACACTACATTTTCTTTATACTTTGTTTCTGTATCTGGGCTATTAGTAATGTTGCCATAAACGTGGGAGTGCAGGTATCCTTTGAGATCCTGATTTCAATTACTTTGGATAAATACCCAGAAACGGATGCTATGGTAGTTCTATCTTTAATGTTTGCAGAACCTTCATACTGTTTTCCATTATAGCTGTACCAATTTAACATTCCCACCAACAATATACCAGAGTTTCCTTTTCTCAACATGCCCATCAACATTAGTCTTTTTTTTAAATAACAGCCATACTAATTAAGTATCAGGTGATATCTCATTATGATTTTGATTTGCATTTCCCTGATGATTAATAGTGTATGTCAATTTTAATAGGTGTATATTGTGATCCTTTCTTTAGAGAAAAGCAATCCTAGGTTGTGAGTTTAAGTAACATGTCCAAGATCACAGCTGGTATGTGGGTGGTACAGTCAGAATTCAGACCTAAGTCTAATTCTTAAGTTTATGGGCTATCCTCTACACTGAATTCCCTTAATTTAAATTGGTTTAAGGGCAGCCCCGGTGGCTCAGCAGTTTAGTGCCACCTTCAGCCCAGGGTGTGATCCTGGAGACCCAGGATCGAGTCCCACGTCCAGCTCCCTGCATGGAGCCTGCTTCTCCCTCTGCCTGTGTCTCTCTCTCTCTCTCTCTCTCTCTCTCTCTCTCTGTGTGTGTGTGTCTCTCATGAATAAATAAATAAAATCTTTTTAATTTTTTTTTTAAAAAATAAAATAAATTGGTTTAAGTCAATTCAATTGGATTATAGTTTACTAAGGGCTCTCTTTTTTGGTAGCAGTTGTAATCTATAACTTTCATATTATACATTTTAGGGTCAGAAATACCTCCCTTTAAGCCTTTTCTTGTTTCTGCTGAGACTGAATTATGGTCTAGATAAAAATTTCATCGGAAAGTGCCAATTTAATTTTTCTGTTGTAGGGTTCCCTGAGAACATGTACCAATGTGTTGCATGAAAAAGACAACAATATGCATTGAACATTTCATTAATAAGAAATAATGAGAGATGAGCAATATTAGCACCTTCCAATGCTAAAAAGTTTTATTTGGGAATCTCAAGAAATTCCACACAATGGGTGCTTGGGTAGTTCAGATACACAAAAATCTCAGAAGAATGGAATCTTAACCTGGGAATTATGATCAGTTGTTGGCAAAAATGATTGTGGGCACAGACGGAATCCTCAAGACACTCAGACTGTGTTCTCATCCCATTACCTGGACTTGAAAATATTGGTAGATTTCCTGTTTTTAAAGGACAAACATATATCTGGAATGGATATAGACCTTCAGGAATCACCACTGGAATTGATAACAGAGCTCTTACATGTAAAAAATTTATACTTATATACAAAAAGAATATACAGTGTAGCCCCAATTATGTAAGAAAAAGAATGAAATAGGGCAGCCCGGCAGTTTAGTGCCACCTTCAGCCCAGGGCCTGATCCTGGAGACCCAGAATCAAGTCTCACATCAGGTTCCCTACATGAAGCCTGCTTCTCCCTCTGCCTTGTCTCTGCCTCTCTCTCTGTGTCCCTCATGAATAAATAAATAAAATCTTTTAAAAATGAAATAATTACAAATATTATATTTACATTTAATTATAAAAATTAAAAATATTGACATTTTAATAGTAATTATTTCTGTTTGATGGACTTATATAAACTGTTATTTTTCTTTTTAACACTTTTATCTTCTCTTTCTTGATGACTTGTTTTTCTTTTGTAAACAACAAAAAAAAGAAATAAAGAAAACTTTGTCATATAACTATACCACTATTTAGAAATCTCTAATGTGACCCTCTGGGGCTGGGGGCTGGAAGGTAGCAGACCAGGATGGTGCTGTCAGTGAGAAAGAATTTCCTTTTCCCTTTAAGGTCCTTCTAGCTGGAATTAGAAACAAACTGATGTGAAACAGATTAACAGAAGAAAATAAATTTTAGTAGCATACATTGGGGGAATCCACACACACATTGAAATTCCAAAGACCATAAAACAACGTGATGTTTATGTGATCTAAGGAGAAGGGTGGGGGTCTGAGGACCATAAGGAGAGACAGACCACTAGCAGGAAGGTGAGAGGATATGTTTAGAAAACAAAGGTTGCCCTATTATGTAGATAAATTTCTTAGGCGAAGAGGAATCACCATTAATAGCTTTCTTTCTGGTACAAGCAGACATTTGAAAGGAAGATAAAGAACTTTTCCCAAATTTGCTGGGTTTTGATTGCCTTTAACTGAAACTAATGTTCATGCCAAAATGGCCCATTTTGGGGCAGCCAGCCCTTGGCATCTGTACTTCTCAGCATTGTCCAAGTCTCAGCTCAAATCATCTCCTCCACAGAAGCCACCCCCAACCTCACAGTCTCAAGAATGTCCCAATCTCTTCTCTCTTACCATACTGTACTCTTTGTTTTTTAATTGTCTTCCTGGCACTTATTTTTATTTGAAATCACCATGTTCATTCTTGTGCATATTGTGTTGTCCTTTTAGAATGTCAGCTCTCGGTGTTACATGCTCATTTATTTGAACAGTACATGGTATATAGTAAGCCTTCAGTAAGTACTTATTGAGTGAATGAATAAATTTAGCACATGATTACATGGGAATGGGACCATGGTATGTTTGTATATATATTCAGACATAGAAATATTCGTGTAAACATGGGAAAAGGTCAGGAACAATATCTATTAATTTAATTTAGGGATAGGAGGAAAGTCATTAGGGAGACTTTTACTTAGTACTTTATAATATTTTTGAATGTTGGGGTTATTGTAGATACTTTTGTCTTCTTCCCAATATGTTTCAAATAAAATCAAGCTTTAAAACAAACAGGAGATTTGGCTTAGCCAAGAAACATAGCTTATGAACTATGGTTTCTTGTTATGACCTCTGCCAGATTTTGTATGACACTGCCAGGCTTGGGGCAAGGCCTCACAATAAAAGGCTGTTGACTCCCTGGTACCCTCAGGTACCAGGCTCAGATGCCACTCTCTGATACCTTCTCTTATTCCTTCAAACAGTTATTTGATGTTAGGCCCCTGCATTCCCATAGAGCACCATACATCTCGGCTATGGAGCTACAACCATGTTGTTCTTCTTTGAATCCTCCACATCCGGCAAAGTCCATGGCACATAGTAGATACTCAATAAAAGTGTCTGGAGCTTAAGAAAATGTTTAAATAATGTTAGAAATCTTTAAAAGATTTAAAAGTATATTATGATACTAAGTTATAAAATGTCTCCATAGAAAAAAATATAATGAAATTTCACTAATTCAAAAACAAGAAGGTGAACTGGCCTAATTTGTTTGGCTAGGCCTTTTAAAAATATTGCCTTTTAGCTTCCTTCCAACACATTTAAAGCATAATTAAGAATCATAACTAAAGAATGCTTCTAAGTGATAAGTTCAAGGCATAGGTACAGAATAATACCTGATTCACTTGCAATTAGTGTTAAGTAGGTCCACTTTGAGTTAAATATAACTTCTGTAATTATATTCACCATCTCAATTTGCCTTACAAACAATAATTTTATGGAAGATGCCAAATTTCATGTGGGTGCAGGCCAGGAAAAATTACCCTACACATGTCCCTGATGGAATGTGTCCAAATTAATGATATTTTATTGTGCAAATGTCATAGCAAGAGATCTAAAGGATGTAGGAGACATTCAGGACATTGTCCTAATCCTTTTCTGAGGGATGGTTCAGGTAATGTGTCAGCCAACTGATGGATTATTGCCCCAATACATGACACTCCCAGGAATGTATAATGTCCTTAGAATTGAATTACTGTCCTGAAAGTGAAAGTGAGTCACTGATTTCACAGTCTTTAATGTTTAGAATATGCACAATATCATGTAGGGATTGTGTTGCAGCCTGAAAAGTCCCCAAGTGATTCACAGTTGGGATCCCAATTAATAGGCCCATGTTTGCAGATAAGCTACATGTTAGAAATATTCTTCTTGAAAGGTCTTTATTGGGTTTGATAGAATCATAAAACTAGAGTCCTATAGAGTTGTAGATTGTCATTCACTGATATATTTTCAAACAGCAGTTGAAAGCTTCCCTATTCTCTTGCAGGCTCTATGCATGAACCTCCATAGTACTTGTTCTTTAAGACTCTGGTGTTAATACCCCCTCCAACAAACCCTCCCTGATAGTCTCCACCCAAACTACCTCTCCCTCTTCTAATATTCTGGAGTATATTCCTTGTGTGTTTTACATTGTTTTATCAGCACTTTTCTTAAGCTTCTTAAGATACTAATGGGTCCTTTTTATAACTCCCATGCCTAGCTCACAGCATGGCCAAGAGCTAGCTCCATATGCATGTTTGTTAAATAAATCATATAGTCCCCACCTTTGATAAACCAGTGTTGTTAGAGAAAGAGATGCATAAACAGATAGTTATTGTACAAAGACAATTTCCTTATGGAGAACCAAGTGCTATAGACTCTCTAATAGTAGAAGGAGTAATAATTGTTTAAGAGTGATCCAGAAAAGGGACATTAGACATGGACCTTAAGGTGAAAAGAAGGATACATGGAGAATGAATCTGAGCCAGAAATGCTGACATGTACAAAGGCATAGAGGCATGGGAGAACATGGTGTGTTTATGGAGAGGGAAGTGATTTTGGAGGGCTAGAGTTTACAGAGGTTCTCTAGCATTCCTGTATTTCAAAATCACCTTAGAAACTTGATAATCATGCTAAATTTCTACCCTGCCCCCCCTCAAAGATGTAGAAAATATTAGGCCACAGGATTTGCATCTTAAGTGAAAAATCCCAGATCATTTTGATAACAGGTGGTCCCTGGACACTCATCATTTAGGATCTAGATAATAAAGTGGTATCAGAAAAATCAGATTACAATGAGTTTTAATGCTCACTTCAGTAGAATTAAATGAAAATCCATAAATTAAGGAAGAATTGAGAATTTGCCAGTTCAGTGTTCTAGTACTTAATTTTTTCTGAGATTTAATTTATTTATTCATGAAAGACACACAGATAGAGAGGCAGAGACACAGGCAGAGGGAGAAGCAGGCTTCATGCAGGGAGGCCATTGTGGGACTCCATCCCAGTACTCCGGAATCACACCTTGAGCCAAAGGCAGACGCTCAACCACTGAGCTATCCAGGCATCCCTAGTACTTTAAATATAACATTTCTGATCTACTTTTTCCCACTTATGCTGATTTCTTACTATTTTATTCATGTTATTCATACTGGTATGAATTTCTTGTTTTGATCTAATGATTTTCAAACCTTTTTTAAAAAAAGATTGATTTATTTTTAAAAAATATTTTATTTATTTACTCATGAGAGACACACAGAGAGAGGCAGAGACATAGGCAGAGAGTGAAACAGGCTCCTTGTGGGGAGCCCAATGCAGGACTCGATGCCTGGATCCCAGGATCACACCCTGAGCCGAAGGCAGATGCTCAACCACTGAGGCACCCAGGCGTCCCAAAAGATTGATTTATTTATGAGAGAGTATGTATGATCATGTGCTTGTGCAGTGGGAGGAAGGAGGGAGAGAGAGAACCTCAATAGGCTCCCTGCTGACCTAAGAGTCCCCAACACAGGGCTTGATCCCAGGACCTTGAGATCATGACCTGAGCTGAAATCAAGTCAGACACTTAACCTGCTGAGCCACCCAGGCACCCCAATTATTTTCAAACCTTTAAAGTTTTTTTTTCCTTTAAAGTTTTTTAAAAGATGCTTTCTTACCTGGAAGTTCACTAACTATAAATCCTATAAAATGGAGCCACTTCAGTTTGACGGAGACAGTCCATCTCTCAGCCCACAGTCAGTCACTATATGAGACACTTCTGACAAAGTCCAGGTAGCTCATTTGGAAAGCTACTGTTCTAGCCAAAAGAGCTAGGCATAGTAAATTACTGGGTACAGTAATTTATGTGAGCCTTTATTCCATGTTTCTGTGAAAAAAGAAGTGCCAGTAAGTTAGTTTGATGCATATCAGTTCCCCACATATACTGTTCTGAGGAAGGATTGCCTTTGTGAAGTGCGATATCTTGGGTTGGATGATCTCTATGAGAGAAAATGCCTGTGGTGGGAATGGGCAAAGTGGAAAGAGTTGAGCCCAGCAGAAACTTCATTATCAAGAGTAATGGAAGACAAGTGAGTTTTCTTTTTGCCCCAAGTGATCTATGCTTTGGGAGATGTCACAGAGCAACACTGATGGGGCAGGAGATATAGATTTTTCTCTTTACTTGAATCATGAAATGTGAATTAAATCTGCATTTGGTAAATGAATGGAGAATAACTCTTGCCAAAAATTTTCTACAGCTCTTGTCCTTCTGGTTGCCATTCTCTTGAAGCTAGGATGAGTAAAAAAATGGAGCATTGCTGGTTCACTAGAGAATCAAAGAGATGAGTTTGGTTTGTGTGATCTGGTGCCTTTTTGTTATCAAAATAAGTTGTAAATTCTGTTATGTAGTGGCACAGGTCTAAATTCCCGTCTGTATCTGTATATAAAATCATTTGTTCAGGAACGAGTTATAAACACAGGAGAAGGAATGAATAAGTACGTCTATTTTATTTCTATAGTGAAAAAAGTGAACATAAAATTTGAAAAATGGGATAATCAGTAGAAGGGAACAATCTGAGAAAATGTTATCAATAAAAACAGAATTCAGATGAGATACCCATAGTCATATAAGCCTGGCCAATGACTTCTTTCTTATTGAGTAATGGGAGACGAGTAATGGGAGACGAGTAATGGGAGACGATGTCAAATGCCTGGGAGGAAGGCAACAATCTGGGACTCTTATTTGTCACTTACAGAGTGACTCAGACAGAGTCTTAGGGCCAATGTGGGAGAGAAATCAGGGACTAGACACACAACCATTGGGACTGATTTGAATAAACATCACCGAGGACTCTGTCACGGTGCCTTAAAGAAAATAAACTCTTGATTCTGTAAGAACGTTGATGGGGAAGATGGAAGTATGGGATGAGGCACTCAACAACAAGATTCATCACAGTTGAGGCTTGATCCCAGCAGATAGCAGCAGGTAGTACAGAAACAAGTGATCTGGTGGCAGGTGGGGTTGCAACAGCTGGGTACTCAGCAGCTAGTGTGGCAGAGACTGGACATACCACATCTGGGCTGGTAGCAGCTGGGGCACCAACACATCTCCCAGCAGAGGCTGTGCCACGGCCCTGTTCAGAGTAGATGGAACAAGGACAGGAGCTGACCATGGGGTCAGATGGTGGAAGTTCTGGGTAGGTTTCCAGATGAATGAGTTCCTGAGTTTGGCTATCTCCTTCCATATTGTCCGTTTTGCACTCAGCCGAGATGGTGCTCTGCAAAAATGAAACGCAACCATAATCTCCAACTAACTTTCCTTCCCATAAACATGTTTCACCCACCGTACTAACTTATCTCCTACTGCAACTTTCTGCCAAACACATCCTGCTCCCCAGCTGGAATGTAATTTGGCATTATGATCAACATGTCCCCCAAAAAAGGAAGGAAGGGAAAGATCTCAGGGACCAAGAGCCTGTGCAGTGGGCATGTATGATGACTTGGAGTAATGCAGGACCTCTGAATCATAGGAGCGAACAAAACAATCTCTGGCATTTGGTGCAGGAATTGTGAAGCATTGGAGGGAAAGAAAGCTGCCTGTTCTAGGGGGGTGGGACAAATATGAGGAAGAAGAAAGAGAAAAGAATGTGGGCATTCATAGGAGTCATGATAGACAAAGGGCTGGCACTTCTGCTCCTGAACTAATGGTGCTGCCTTGATACTAAGGGATCTGAGGTTTGATTCAGGCTTTGAGAGGAAGAGGAGACCTAGGCCCTGGGTCACCTCCTGGAAGCCCTAGAGGGACCTTTGTAGAGCTAGGAAGGCTCCTGCCCCAGGCATACTCCAACATTGGAGACTTGCTCTCCAGGAGACTCTGGACAGACTGCCGAGACCAGACAGACTGCCGAGCATGTTTGGATGACCAGAAGAAAAACTACATGACCTATGTTTTCTACCATTTGCTGGATGTTGACTTAATGCTTCATATACATTTTCGTTCATTCTTGAAGCAATTTCTTTTTCTTTCAAGATTTTATTTAAATTCAAGTGTAGTGGAAGGGGAGACGGGTGGGGGGATGGGGTAACTGGGTGATGGGCACTGAGGAGGGCACTTGATGGGATGAACACTGGGTATGATACTATATGTTGGCAAATTGAACTTCAGTAAAATAAAGAAATAAATAAAATTAAATTAATTCAAGTTAGTTCACAAACAGTGTAGTATTAGTTTCAGGGGTAGAATTTAGTGATTTATCAGTTGCATATAATACCCAGTGCTCATTCCATCATGTGCCCTCCTTAATGCCCATCACCCAGTTACCCCATCTACCCATCCACCTCCCCTCCAGCAACCTTCAGTTTATTCCCTATGCTTGAGTCTCTTATGGCTTGCCTCCCTCTCTGTCTTCATCTTATTTTCCTCTCTCTTCCCCATGTTCATATGTTTTGTTTCTTAAATTCCACATATAAGTGAAATCATATGGTATTTGTCTTTCCCTGACTGACTTACCTCACTTAGCATAATACACCCTAGTTCCATCCATGTCATTGCAAATGGCAAGATTTAATTCTTTTCGAATTAAATATATATATTAAATATATATACTCAGCCACCAAAATATATATATATATATATATCCATTCATCAGTTGCTAGACATTTGGGCTCTTTCCAGGTTTTGGCTATTGTGGATCATGCTGCTATTAACATTTGGGTGTTTTGCTCTTCAAATCATTATTTTTGTATCCTTTGGATAAATATCTAATAGTGCAATTGATGGGTCCCAAGGTAGTTCTATTTTTAACTTATTGAGGAACCCCCTTTTCTAGAGTGGCCACAACAGTTTATGTTCCCACCAACAATGTAAGAGGGTTCCTTTTTTTCTGCATCCTCTCCAACATCTGTTGTTTCCTAAGTTGTTAATTTTAGCCGTTCTGGCAAGTGTGAGATGGTATCTCATTGTGTTTTTTATTTCCCTGATTTCTGAGTAATGTTGAACATTTCTTCATATTTCTGTTGGCCATTTGTATGTCTTCTTTGGAGAAATGTCTGTTCATGTCTTCTGCATATTTCTTGATGAGCTTCTTTGTTTTTCTGGTGTTGAATTTGATAAGTTCTTTACAGATTTTGGATAGTAACCCTTTATCCATATGTCATTTGCAAATAACTTCTCCCATTCCATCCCAATAGTTATTTTTTGCTTTTGTTTCTTTTTATCTCCAGAGACATCAAATAAGAAGTTGCTATGTCCAAGGTCAAAGAGCTTGCTGCTCTAGGATTTTGATGGATTCCTGTGGCACATTTAGGTCCTTCATCCATTTTGAATTTATTTTTATGTATGGTGTAAGAAACTGGTCCTGTTTCATTATTCTGCATGTTACTGTTCAGTTTCCCAACACTATTTCTTTAAGAGATTCTCTTTTTTCTGTTGTATATTTTTTCCTGCTTTTTGAAGATTAGTTGATCATAGAGTTGATGGTCCACTTCTGGGTTTTCTGTTCTGTTCCATTGATCTTTCAGTCTGTTTTGTGCCAGTATCATACTGTCTTGATGATTATGGCTTTGTAATATAGCTTGAAGTCTGGAATTGTGATGGCTCCTGCTTCACTTTTCTTTTTCAACATTACTCTATTTGGGATTTTATTGGCTCCATAGAAAATTTAGAATTGTTTGTTCTAGTTCTGTGTTATTTTGATAGGGATTGAATTGAATATGTAGATTGCTCTGGGAAATATAGACAGTTTAACAATATTTGTTCTTCCAATACATGATCATGGAGTATTTTCCATTTCTTTGTGTCTTCCTCAATTTCATTCCTTTTTTAAAAATATTTTTTCTTATTGGAGTTAAATTTGACAACATATAGCATAACACCCAGTGCTCATCCCGCGAAGTGCCCCCCTCATTGCCCATGAAACAGTCACCCAAACCCACCTCCCACCTCCCTTTCCATTACCCCATGTTTGCTTCCCAGAGTTAGGTGTCTCTCATGTTATATCACCCTCGCTGATATTTTCACTCATTTTCTCTACTTTCCCTTTATTACCTTTCACTATTTTTATATTCCCCAAATGAATGAGACCATATAATCTTTGTCCTTCTCCAAAGTGACGTATTTCACTCAGCATAATATACTCCAGTTCCACCCATGTCGAAGCAAATGGTGGGTATTTGTCATTTCTAATGGCTGAGTAATATTCCATTGTATACATATACCACATCTTCTTTATGCATTCATCTTTGGGTGGACACCAAGGCTCCTTCCACAGTTTGGGTATTGTGGACATTGCTGCTATAAACATTGCGGTGCAGGTGTTCTGGTGTCTCACTGCATCTGTATCTTTGGGGTAAATCCTGAGCGGTGCAATTACTGGGTCTTAAGGCAGATCTATTTTTAGCTCTTTGAGGAACCTCCACACAGTTTTCCAGAGTAGCTGTACCAGTTCACATTCCTAACAACAGTGCAAGAGGGTTCCCCTTTCTCCACAACCTCTCCAACAGTTGTTGTTTCCTGTCTTGTTAATTTTCACTGGTGTGAGGTGATATCTCATTGTGGTTTTGATTTGTATTTCCCTGATGGCCAGTGATGTGGAGAATTTCCTCATGTGCTTGTTGGCCATGTCTATGTCTTCCTCTGTGAGATTTCTGTCCATGTCTTTTGCCCATTTCATGATTGGATTGTTTGTTTGCGGTTGAGTTTAATAAGTTCTTTATAGATCTTGGATACTAGCCCTTTATCTGATACGTCATTGGCAATTATCTTCTCCCATTACTTAGGTTATCTTTTAGTTTTGTGCACTGTTTCTTTAGCTGTGCAGAAGCTTTTGATCTTAAGTCCCAATAATTTATTTTTGCTTTTGTTTCCCTTGCCTTCATGGATGTATCTTGCAAGAAGTTGCTGTGGTCAAGTTCAAAAAGGGTGTTGCCTGTGTTCTCCTCTAGGATTTTGATGGATTCTTGTCTCACATTTAGATCTTTCATCCATCTTGAGTTTATCTTTGTGTATAGTGTAAAGAATGGTCCAGTTTCATTCTTCTGCATGTGGCTGTCCAATTTTCCCAGCACCATTTACTGAAGAGACTTTTTTCCAGTGGATAGTCTTTCCTGCTTTGTCGAATATTAGTTGACCATAAAGTTGAGGGTCCACTTCTGGATTCTCTATTCTGTTCCATTGATCTATGTGTCTGTTTGTGTGCCAGTGCCACACCGTCTTGATGACCACAGCTTTGTAGTACAACCTGAAATCTGGCATTGTGATGCCCCCAGATATGGTTTTCTTTTTTAAAATTCCCCTGGCTATTCGGGGTCTTTTCTGATTCCACACAAATCTTAAGATGATTTGTTCCAACTCTTTGAAGAAAGTCCATGGTATTTTGATAGGGATTGCATTAAATGTGTAAATTGCCCTGGGTAGCATTGACATTTTCACAATATTAATTCTTCCAATCCATGAGCATGGAATATTTTTCCATCTCTTTGTGTCTTCCTCAAATTCTTTCAGAAGTGTCCTATAGTTTTTAGGGTAGAGATCCTTTACCTCTTTGGTTAGGTTTATTCCTAGCTATCTTATGCTTTTGGGTGCAATTGTAAATGGGATTGACTCCTTAATCTCTCTTTCTTCAGTTTCATTGTTAGTGTATAGAAATGCCACTGAAATCTGGGCATTGATTTTGTATCCTGCCACACTGCCAAATTGCTGTATGAGTTCTAGCAATCTTGTGGTGGAGTCTTTTGGGTTTTCTATGTACAATATCATGTCATCTCCAAAGAGGGGGAGTTTGACTTTTTCTTTGCCAATTTGAATGCCTTTTGTTTCTTTTTGTTGCCTGATTGCTGACTAGGCTAGGACTTATAGTACTATGTTGAATAGCAGTGGTGAGAGTGGACATCCCTGCCGTGTTCCTGATCTTAGGGGAGAGGATCCCAGTGTTTCCCCATTGAGAATGATATTTGTGGTGGGATTTTTGTACATGGCTTTTAAGATGCTGAGGAATATTCCCTCTATCCCTACACTCTGAAGAGTTTTGATCAGGAACGGATGCTGTATTTTGTCAAATGTTTTCTCTGCATCTATTGAGAGGATCTATAGTTCTTGTTTTTTCTCTTGTTGATATGATCTATCATGTTGATTGTTTTGCGAGTGTTGAACCAGCCTTGCATCCCGGGGATAAATCCCACTTGATTATGGTGAATAATCTTCTTAGTATACTGTTGGATCCTATTGGCTAGTATCTTGTTGAGAATGTTTGCATCTGGGCAGCCCCGGGTGGCTCAGCAGTTTAGCGCCACCTTTAGCCCAGTTTGTGATCCTGGAGACCCGGGATCGAGTCCCACATCGGGCTCCCTGTATGGAGCCTGCTTCTCCCTCTCCCTGTGTCTCTGCCAATCTCTCTCTCTCTCTCTCTCTCTCTCTCTCTCTCTCTCTCCCCCCGTGTATGTGTGTGTGTGTGTGTGTGTGTGTGTGTGTCATGAATAAATAAATAAAATCTTTTAAAAGAGAGAGAGAGAATGTTTGCTTCTGTGTTCATCAGGGATATTGGTCTATAATTCTCCTTTTTGGTGGGGTCTTTGTCTGGTTTTGGAATTAAGGTAATGCTGGCCTCATAGAAGTTTGGAAGTATTCCATCTCTTTCTACCTTTTGGAAGAATAGGTATTGAAGAATTTTGGAAGATATTTCGGAAGAATATCTTTGGTAGAATAGGTATTGTTTCTTCTTTAAACGTTTGTTAGAATTCCCCTGGGAAACCATCTGGCCCTGGACGTTTGTGACTTGGGAGGTTTCTGATGACTGCTTCAGTTTCCTCCCTGGGTATCAGCCCGTTCAGGTTTTCTATTTATTCCTGTTCCAGTTTTGGTAGTTTGTAGTCTTGCAGAAATATGTCCATTTCTTCTAGATTGCCTAATTTATTGGCATATAGCTGCTCATAGTAAGTTTTTAAAATTGTTTGTATTTCCTTGGTATTGGTGGTGATCTCTCCTTTTTCATTCATGATTTTATTAATTTGAGTCTTTTCTCTTTTGTTTTTAATAAGGCTGCCTAATGGCTTATCTATCTTATGAATTCTTTCAAAGAACCAACTCCTGGTTTTGTTGATCTGATCCACAGTTCTTTAGGACTCTATTTCATTGAGTTCTTCTGGAATCTTTATTAACTGTCTTCTTCTGCTGGGTGTAGGACCTATTTGCTGTTTTTTTCTCCAGGTCCTTAGGTGCAAGGTTAGCTTTTGTATTTGAGTTCTTTCCAGTTTTTTGAGGTATGCTTGTATTGTGATGTATTTCCCCCCTCAGAACTGCTTTTGCTATATCCCAAAGATTCTGATGGTTGTATCTTCATTCTCATTAGTTTCCATGATCCTTATAATTCTTCTCTGATTTCATGGTTGACACTTTCATATTTTAGCAGGATGGTATTTAATCTCCACGTGTTTGAATTCCTTCCAAACTTCTTCTTGTAGTTTAGTTCTGGTTTCAAAGCATATGTTCTGAAAAAATGCAGAGAACAATCCCAAACTTTTGGTATCAGTTAAGACCTGATTTGTGACCCAGTATATGGTCTATTCTGGAGACAGCTCCATGTGCACTTGAGAAGAATGTGTATTCAGTTGCGTTTGGATGTAAGCTTCTGTAAATATCTGTGAAATCCATCTGGTCCAGCGTATCATTTAAAGCTCTTGTTTCTTTGGAGATGTTGTGCTTAGAAGATCTATCTATTGAAGAAAGAACTGTGTTCAAGTCTCCCAGTGTAAGTGTAGTATTATCTAAGTATGTCTTAACTTTGGTTATTAATTAATTGATATACTTGGCAGCTCCCACATAGGGACATAAATATTCATGATTGTTAGGTCCTCTTGTTGGATAGATCCTTTAAGTATTATATAGTGTCCCTCTTCATCTCTTACAACAATCTTTGGGATAAACTTTAGTTTATCTGATATGAGGATGTCTACCCCTGCTTTCTTTGAGGACCATTTGAATGGTAAATGGTTTCCAACCTTTTATTTTCAAGCTGTAGGTGTCCTTAGGTCTAAAATGAGTCTCTGGGTGGCGCAGCGGTTTGGCGCCTGCCTTTGACCCAGGGCGCGATCCTGGAGATCCGGGATCGAATCCCACGTCAGGCTCCCGGTGCATGGAGCCTGCTTCTCCCTCTGCCTGTGTCTCTGCCTCTCTCTCTCTCTCTCTGTGACTATCATAAATAAATAAAAAAAATTAAAATAAAAAAATAAAATGAGTCTCTTGTGACAGCAAATAGATGGGTCTTGCTTTTTTATCCAGCCTGAAACCCTGCACCTTTTGATGGGGTCATTAAGCCCGTTCACGTTCAGAGTTACTATTGAAAGATATGAGTTTAGTGTCATCAGAATACCTATTCAGTCCCTGTTTTTTGTGGATTATTTCTTTGTACTTCCTCTTCTTTTACAGAGTCCCCCTTAATATTTCTTGCAGTACTGGTTTGGTGGTCACATATTCCTTCAGTTTATACCTATGTTGGAAGCTCTTTATCTCTCCTTCTATTCTGAATGAGAGCCTTGCTGTATAAATTCTTCTCATTTAGGACCTTGAATATATCCTGCCAGCCCTTTCTGGCCTGCGAGGCCTCTGTGGAGAGGTCTGCTGTTAACCTAATACTTCTCCCCATAAAGGTTAGGGATCTCTTGTCTCTTGCTGCTTTAAGGATTTTCTCTTTGGAATTTGCAAGTTTTACTATTAAATGCTGGGGTGTTGAATGTTTTTTATTGATTTTAGAGGGGATCTCTCTATCTCCTGGATCTGAATGTCTGTTTCCCTTCCCAAGTTAGGGAAGTTCTCAGCTATGATTTGTTCAAATACACTTTCTGGTCCTTCGTCCTTTTCGGCGCCCTCTGGAACCCCAATTAAACATAGATTTTTCCTTTGAGGCTGTCATTTATTTCCCTCAACTTTCCTCATGATCTTTTAATTGTTTTTCTCTTTTTTCCTCAGTTTCCTTCCTTGCCATCGACTTGTCTTCTATGTCACTCACTCTTCTCCTAACTCATTAACCCTCATGGTTAGGACCTCCAGTTTAGATTGCATCTCATTTAATTGATCTTTAATTTCGGCCTGATTAGATCTAAATTCTGCAGTCATAAAGTCTCTTGAATCCTTTATGCTTTTTTCCAGAGCCACCAGTAGCTTTATAATTGTGCTTCCAAATTGGCTTTCTGACATTGAATTGTAATCCAAATTCTGTAACTCTGTGGGAGAGATTACTGCTTCTGATTCTTTTGTGGTGAGTTCTTCCTTCTAATCATTTTGCTCAGTGCAGAATGACTAAAAACAAGTTGTACTGGAAAAAGAGAAAAAGGAGGGCAAACAAAAAAACAAGGAGGGGTATCCTCTCATTCTATATTGTAAGTCCCTCGACTTCCACTGGAGCTTTCCAGCACTGCTCGGTCAAGAACTTGCTCTTCCCCTATCCGTCCAGCTGTTCTTCTTGGGACTGGCTGCTGTGCTGATTCTCAGATTCCCTACCCCCTTGCTTTTCTTTTGTCAATACTAGTAAAAATCATGCGCTGCCCTGCCCCCTGCCAGGTGCACGGTTCAGTAGGAGCTGTTTATCCTGTGAGACCCCTGTTCCCTGGCGGCCCTGCTCAGTCCCAGGCACAAGGTGACACCAGGAGGAACAACAACAGTGGCGGCAGCCAGCCCTCCAGCTCTAGAGTCAGCTCCCGCAGTAACTACCACAGTCTCCCAGTCCACAGGGGCCTGACGCTCTGGGGGCAGGCGAGGGGCACTGCTCTGCACAGCTTGGGGCCGCCCGACAGCAGGAGCGTCCCTGCCGTCCTGTGACCTCCCAGCCTCTGCCTGTCCTGGGGGGAACACCAGATCCTGGGCTGTGTTCCCCAGCGCCTTGGGCTCTGGGGCCTGCACCGCTGGAATTGCGCTCCCAGGGCCCGTAGCCCCCTCCGCGTGGAACTGCCACCTGAGCCACAGCCTGAGCTGGCCCCGGGGCCCCGCAAGGCACACACTTCAGCCCTTTAGGGAGCTTAGCACGTGTGTGGCGTGCTGTTCCCCGGGGACAGTCCCTCTGTTAGTGACCCTGGGAGCCGGGGACACCACTGCCCGTCCTGGAATCCTGCCCGAGTTCCCTGCAAGCACTTTTCCGACCGGGAAGAATCTCTTCTCACTTCTCTGGGCCTGGACTTTCCTGCCCGGAGGCTCTCGCCGCTCAGCCTTAGCCCGACTCCTCACAGGGGCCCCTCCCCTTTGGATGTTTTTTTTATTTCTTTATTTTTTTCCGTCTTCCTACCTTGATAGAAGCGTGAACTCTTCTCACTGTAGCATTCCAGCTGTTCTCTCTTTAAATCTCAGGCCGAATTCGTAGGTTTTCAAGATGATTTGAAAGTTATCTAGGTAACTTGGTGGGGACAGGTGACTTGGGGACCCTACTCTTCCACCATCTTGCCCTGCCTCCCCTCAATTTCATTCTTAAGTGGTATATAGTTTTCAGAGTATAAATCTTTTACCTCTTTGGTTACATGTATTCTTTTTTTGTATATTATTTATTGGAGTTCAATTTGCCAACATATAGTGTAACACCAGTGCTCATCCCATAAAGTGCCCCTCTCAGTGCTTGTCACCCAGTCACCCCATGACCCTGCCCACCTGCCCTTCCAATACCCCTTGTTTGTTTCCCAGAGTTAGGAGTCTCTCATGTTTTGTCACCCTAATTTTTCCCACTCATTTTTCCTCCTTTCCCTTATAATCCCTTTCACTATTTCTTATATTCCCCATATGACGGAAACCACATAATGATTGTCCTTCTCCAATTGATTTACTTCACTCAGCATAACATCTTCCAGTTCCATCCACATCTAAGCAAATGGTGGGCATTTGTCATTTCTAATGGCTGAGTAATATTTTATTGTATATATAGACCACATCTTCTTTATCCATTCATCTGTCAATGGACATTGAGACTCCTTACACACTTTGGCTATTGTGGACACTGCTACTATAAACATTGGGGTGCAGGTGTCCCGGCATTTCACTGCATCTATATATTTGGGATAAATCCCCAGTAGTACAATTGCTGAGTTGTAGAGTAGCTCTACTTTGAACTCTTTAAGGAACCTCCACAGTTTCAGAGTGGCTGTACCAGTTCACATTCTGAAAGCCTTTCCCTTAAGATCAGGAACACAACAGGGATGTCCACTCTCACCACTGGAATTCAACATAGTACTAGAATTCCTAGCTTCAGCAATCAGGCAACAAAAGAAATAAAAGGCATTCACATTGGCAGAGAAGAAGTCAAACTCTCCCTCTTTCCAGATGACATAGAAACCCAAAAGACTCCACTTCAAGATTGCTAGAACTTATACAGCAATTCGGCAGTGTGGCAGGATACAAAATCAATGCCCAGAAATCAATGGCATTTCTATACACTAACAATGAGACTGAAGAAAGAGAAATTAAGGAGTCAATCCCATTTACAATTGCACCCAAAAGAATAAGATAGCTAGGAATAAACCTAACCAAAGAGGTAAAGGATCTCTACCCTAAAAACTACAGAACACTTCTGAAAGAAATTGAGGAAGACACAAAGAGATGGAAAAATATTCCATGCTCATGGATTGGAAGAATCAATATTGCTAAAATGTCAATGCTACCCAGGAAAATTTACATGTTCAATGCAATCCCTATCAAAATATCATGGACTTTCTTTTTTAAGATTTTATTTATTTATTCATGAGAGAGAGAGAGAGGCAGAGACACAGGCCGAGGGAGAAGCAGGCTCCATGCAGGGAGCCCAATGCAGACTTTGATCCCAAGATGCAAGGATCACACCTCGAGCCAAGGCAGACACTCAACTGTTAAGCCAGTCAGGCATCCAATACCACAGACTTTCTTCACAGAGTTGGAACAAATCATCTTAAGATTTGTGTGGAATCAGAAAAGACCTCGAATAGCCAGGGGAATATTGAAGAAGAAAACTAATGCCAGGGGCATCACAATGCTGGATTTCAAGGTGTATTACAAAGCTGTGATCATCAAGACAGTGTGGTCCTGGCACAAAAACAGACACATAGATCAATGGAACAGAATAGAGAACTCAGAAATGGGCCCTCAAGTCTATGGTCAACTTGTCTTTAACAAAGCAGAAAAGACTATCCACTGGAAAAAAAGACAGTCTCTTCAATAAATGGTGCTGGGAAAATTGGACAGCCACATGCAGAAGAAGGATACTAGACCACTCTCTTACACCATATACAAAGATAAACTCAAAATGGATGAAAGATCTAAATGTGAGACAAGAATCCATCAAAATCCTAGAGGAGAACAAGGGCAACACCCTTTTTGATCTTGGCCACAGCAACTTCTAGCAAGATACATCTATGAAGGCAAGGGAAACAAAATCAAAAATGAACTATTGGGATTTGATCAAGGTAAAAGACTTCTGTACAGCAAAGAAACAGTCAACAAAACTAAAAGACAACCTACAGAATGGGAGAAGATATTTGCAAATGACATATCAGATAAAAGGCTAGAATCCAAGATCTATAAAGAACTTCTTAAACTCAACACCCAAGACAAACAATCCAATCATGAAATGGGCAAAAGACATGAACAGAAATTTCACCAAAGAAGGCATACGCATGGCCAACAAGCACATGAGAAAATGCTCTGCATCACTTGCCATCAGGGAAATACAAATCAAAACCACAATGAGATACCACCTCACACCAGTGAGAATGGGGAAAATTAACAAGGCAAGAAATAACAAATATTGGAGTGGATGTGGAGAAAGGGGAATGCTCTTGCACTGTTGGTGGGAATCTCCTCTTTCCTTCATGATTTTACTTATTTGGATCCTTTATCTTTTATTTTTGATAAGCCTGGCTAGGGATTTACCCATTTTTGTTAATTCTTTCAAAGAACCAACTCCTGGTTTCATTGATCTGTTCTCTCTTATTTTTAATTTCTGTATCATTGATTTCTGCTCTAATCTTTATTATTTCCCTTCTCTGGCTGGACTTAGGCTCTATTTGCTATTCTTTTTCCAGCACACCTAGGTGTAAGGTTAGGTTGTTATTTGAAACTTTTCTTGCCTCTTGCGGAAGGCCTGTATTGCTATCTACTTCCCTCTTAAGACTGCCTTTGTTACATCCCAAAGATTTTGGACTGTTTGCTTTTATTTTCATTTACTTCCATACATTTTTTAATTCTTCTTAATTTCCTGGTTAACCCATTCATTCTTTAGTTGAATGTTCTTTAATCTCCATGTATTTTGGTCTTTTCCAATTTTTTTCTTGTGATTGACTTGATGTTTCATAGCATTGTGGTCTGAAAGTATGCATGGTATGATTTCAATCTTTCTGTACCAGTGGAGGCCTGATTTGTGACCCAGTCTGTGATCTATTCTGGGTAATTTTCCCTGTGCACTTGAAAAGAATAATTCTACTGTCTTAGGATGAAAAGCTCTGAATATATCTGTTAAGTCCATCTGGTCTAGTGTGTCATTCAGAGCCCTTGTTTCCTTGTTTATTTTCTGCTTATACATCCCTTGCTGTGAGTGGGGTGTCAAAGTCCCCTAATATCATTGCATTATTATCAATGAATTTCTTTAAGTTTATTATTAATTGATTCATATATTTGGCTGATCCCAAGTTAGGGCCATACATATTTACAATTGTTAGATCTTCTTCTCAGATAGTAATTCCAGCTTTCTTTTGATGTCCATTAGATGGACATTAAATGGTTCTCCACCTGTCACTTTCAATGTGGAGGTGTCTTTGGGTCTAAAATGAATCTCTTGTAAGCAGCAGATTGATGGGTCCTTTTTTTACTCATTCTGATGCCCTTTGTCTTTTTATTAGAGCATCTAGGCCTTTTATATTCAGAGTAATTATTGAAAAATATGAATTTAGTGTTATTGTATTACCTATAAAGTCACTGTTCCTGTAGATTGTCTGTGTTCCTTTTTAGTCTGTTTTGCTTTTGTTCTCTTTTTCCCAAAGTGTCCCCTTTCATGTTTCGTGCAAAGATAGTTTAACATTCACAAACTCCTATAGTTTCTGCTTGTCTTGGAAACTCTTTATCTCTCCTTGTATTTTGAATGACAGCTTTGCTGGATAAAGTATTCTTGGCCGCGTATTGTTCCCATTTAGCACTTTGAATACTTCCATCCACTCCTTTATGGCCTTCCAGGTCTCAGTGGACATGTCAGCTGCTAACTTTATGTGTCTATTCTTGTAAGTTAAGGACCTTTTGTCCCTAGTGGCTTTCTGAATTCCCTATCTTTGTGTTTTGCAGGTTTTACTGTAATATATTATGGTGTTGACCTGTTTTTGTTGATTTTGAGGGGAGTTCTTTATGCATCTTGGACTTGAATGCCTATTTTCTTACTCATATTAGGGAAATCCTCAGCTATAATTTGTTCAAATATACCTTCGGCCCCTTTTTTTTTCCTCTTCTTCTAGGACTTCTATGATACAAGTTTTTTGTTTGTTTATGGAATTGCTGAGTTCCCTAAGTCTACCTTCATGATATAATAGTTTCCTTTCCCTCTTCTCAGCTTTATTATTTTCCATAATTTTATCTTCTATATCACCTATTCTCTGCTTCTTCAATCCTCGTGATTATATCCAGTTGTTTTTGCATCTCAGTTATAGCATTTTTTAATTTCAGCCTATTTTTAGGTCCTTTATCTCTGTAGCAGGGGTTTCCAGAGAAACCAGAGAAATCCCTGGTGTCTTCTGTGCTCTTTTTTCAAGCCCATCTAATAGTCTTATGGCTGCTGTTCTAAATTCTTATTCAGATATATTGCTTATATCTGTTTTGAGCAAGTTCCCTGCCTCTGATTTCTTCTTTAACTTTCTTTTGAGGAGAGTTCCTCCATCTTGTCATTTTGGCTAAGTTTCTGTCTTTTGCATATTATGGAAGCTTGTTATATTTTCTGCACCAGAGAGTAATGCTATATTAAAAAGGGGTCATATACTTTCCAGGGCCTGGCACTTTAGCAAATGCTTTTGGTATATACTCTCTGCACTTTGCTGTTGCATTTTGGGTCTTCGTTCCCATGAGTTGTCCTCTGCAGAGTTCCTCCTTGCTTGCAGTGGGGACTGTTTGGGCCTTTAACTAGGTATGCTTTGATTTGTTAAAATAAGCCTAAGAAAAAAGAAATAAAGAAAAGAAAAAGTCTGATCAAAAAAAGATAGAGAAAAGGAAAAGGTAAGAAAAAAAACCCAAAGACTATAAGTCTGATTTCAAAGAAAAAAAAAGTAAAAACAAAAGCCTTATTGGAAGGAAAATGGGAAAAGGAATGAAACAAACAAATAATTATAAGCCTGAATCTAAAGGGAAAAAAAAGAAGAAGGAAAAGAAAACAAACATCTGATGGTATTTCCAACAGAACTGAACATGATGCTTTGAAGCACTGTATGATCAGTAGGCTTGGCGCAAGAGGGGTGCTGTCTGTGCTGCTGTTTGAGGGAGAGGCCCATTGTACTGGCTCAGTCAGTGCTGACCAGTGAATATGCACTTGCCAAGCACGGGGCATGAGGACAGGTTTTGAAGTAAGCACCTCCTACCTCCATTGGGGCCCACTGCATTGATTTTGAAGTCTGACCCTATTGGTGGTGAGGGGAATATGGGGTCACCCCACTCTGTTGTCATTAGACAGGATATCTCATATCCCCTGCTGTTCAGGAAGCCCTCACAGAAAACCGAAGACCATCAGCCTCCTACATTTTATCTTTGGCACATGGCGGGGATTCAAAATTTCACATCTCCTCTGCATAGATCCAATGCCTCCACTGAAGAAGAGGTCCCTACCAGGCTGTATCTAGCTCCCTCGGTGCCAGAAAAGCAGTCGCATTGCTGCACAGTGTGTGAAATCTGTGAGTAGCAGCTGAAAAAGCATCACCAGGTTATCTACCTTGTGTATACATCTCATCACCTGTGGGAGACAGGCTATCTAACACCTGAAGGATCCTTTCTCTCAAGAGAAGCGATATAGCCTCTTTCACGTGAATTGCAGAAGGGGACCAAGCCCAGTGAGACTCAGGAGATCCCGACAACAGTTGAGGCCTCTACACCTGGTGCCTTCCCTTTCCCCAAGAGGATATGAAAAAGATCGAAAAGGGGACTCCCAAAAGCTCAGAGTATGAGATGCACAACTGAAAAACACTGTGACACAAAGAAAACTTGGCTCCAAAAGTTGAGAGTCCACGAAGATTACTTAATTTTTTATACTTAAATTCTATTTATTTATTTGACAGAGAGTGAACAAAGAAAGAACAAGGGACAGAGGGAGAGGAGGGCACTAGCAGACTCCCCATTGAGCAATAACTGAGGGATCCTGAAGCGGACCTCAGGCCCAGCCCCCAGAGACTTGACCTGAGCCAAAGTCACACTCTGAAAAAACTGAGCCAAACACATGCCACAGGGATTTTCCTCTTGTGTGGACCCAACACCGGACTCTCTCAACCACTCTCTCTCGTCTCCCTTTTCTCTCCCCAAAGAAACGGCCCCCCTCCCCTCCGTGGCACAACAGTTTTCCTCTCCCCCAATTCACTTAAACGCCCCTCATACCTGCAGGGCCATGTCCCCCAACCACACAGATCCTTCTTCCAACCTTCCTAGCAATTTCCTGGGTGTTCCACGTGCCCTGACCTCAATAGAGCTGTGTTGGAGGGATCAGGAAAGCCCAAGGGCCCCTCCTTCTCTGCCACTTAACTCCTCCCTCCTAATCCTTGAAGGAATTCTTAAAGTACATCCTAAGGTTCCCATGGTAGAAGTGAGGAAATTGGGACAGAGATAGGTAATGTCAGAGTTTGGTTTTTCCCAGAAGCTACTCTGAAGAACAGCGCTCAGGCATGTGGTTTCCTGCGGGAGGGAGGGCAGATCCCACTGGTTGGAAGGTGGGCAAGTGATACAGGATGGAGGCCAGCGTCACAGTTTTCAACTGGCTCGATCCTGAGAAAAATACCAGAAAAAATAGAAACAGCCATGTCAGGATTCTCCTATTTCAGGAGCAAGGACGGCCCTGCAGTCACATAAACCAACTCTCCAGAAGCATCGGCTGAGCGTTTCTGTCAGTGCGGCACACACCCAGGCAACATGACATCCTGCTGTTGCATGAAAACAAGCATGAAAGCCCCAAGACATACAGATGCAGACCTGCTGCTGCGTAGAGATTGCCCTGAACACAGGAAGATCTGAGATCTATGGCTGGCATGTGTAAGGCATCATCTACAGTCTACGATTTTCTCCACTCAGACCCCACATTTCCTCCTTCACGATGGCAGGCAGGCACAATTTGTGTAAAAGGAAGACAGAGGAGAGAGAAGAGGGAAAAGAGGAGGAGAAGGGATGGCACGGGGGGAGGGAGGAAGAGGAAACAGTAACTGTGGAGTCAGTGCCATTAAATATCTCACTCTGCTGATGAGCAAGGTGAGGACTGGGGTCACCGACTCATCCCAAACTGCCCCGCTTATACCATTGAAAGGCCCACGGCCTGGGAAAACACTCATTTCTGGGTAAATCAGAGCAGGACTGCTGGTCACTCAGGAAGTATGTTCATGGATGCTTGTTTAGTCCTGTTTCTATCCACCTGCTCCATTCGGCCTTGACATATGGAAGACATGATGCCAGATGTCCTCCACCCAAGTGTCTTTGATTGCACTGCCCTATGCAAATGGGGTAGGGTGCTCCAAGAGACAGATGCCTGCGGGCGTCTGGAATGAGGCGCTTTGGGGAAACAGACTCGGGCTCCAGCGTGATTGCAATTCATCACTATGAACATATCAACATCAAGCTCCCTTCACCTCAGGGATACTCCCAGTCTGCATGCAACCAAAGTAGCAATGCTGGGCAAGGGGCACGAAATTGACTCACCAGCCACTTCCCAGGAACTGCATCACGTGATCCCATGGCCCCGGAAGCAAGAACCAGGCTGCTAATGTGACCACCTTGCTTCCCTCTGACAATGTTCCTATGAGTTACTCTCAATTAAGAAACATGTTAAGCAACTATTCCCTAGGGATTCCTAACACTTAGGGAACTTCCTCTTCTACCAGGCGCCAGTGACTATGGAAAACGGTATAAACAAGGGAAGTCCTGCCCATTGGTCCATACGTTGGGGGTGCGGGGGTCCAGTGTATAAAAGCCCCAGAATGCAAGGAGGCATCAGTCAGAATCTGAGAACGTCACCTCAGAACAGAAGCCCACGCCTCCACTGCGACACCATGAGTGAATCGTGCTGCTCCCCGTGCTGCCAGCCCACGTGCTGCAGGACCACCTGCTGCCAGCCCAGCTGCTGTGGATCCAGCTGCTGCAAGCCTTGCTGCTGCCGCCCAACGTGCTGTCAGACCACCTGCTGCAGGACCACGTGCTGCAAGCCCGCATGCTGTGTGTCCAGCTGCTGCCAGCCCAGCTGCTGTGAGTCCAGTGGCTGCGGGTCCAGCTGCTGCCAGCCTTGCTGCTGCCGCCCAACGTGCTGTCAGACCACCTGCTGTAGGACCACCTGCTGCAAGCCCGCATGCTGTGTGTCCAGCTGCTGCCAGCCCAGCTGCTGTGGGTCCAGTGGCTGCGGGTCCAGCTGCTGCCAGCCTTGCTGCTGCCGCCCGACGTGCTGTCAGACCACCTGCTGTAGGACCACCTGCTGCAAGCCCGCATGCTGTGTGTCCAGCTGCTGCCAGCCCAGCTGCTGTGGGTCCAGTGGCTGCGGGTCCAGCTGCTGCCAGCCTTGCTGCTGCCGCCCAACGTGCTGTCAGACCACCTGCTGTAGGACCACCTGCTGCAAGCCCGCATGCTGTGTGTCCAGCTGCTGCCAGCCCAGCTGCTGTGGGTCCAGTGGCTGCGGGTCCAGCTGCTGCCAGCCTTGCTGCTGCCGCCCAACGTGCTGTCAGACCACCTGCTGTAGGACCACCTGCTGCAAGCCCACATGCTGTGTGTCCAGCTGCTGCCAGCCCAGCTGCTGTGGGTCCAGTGGCTGCGGGTCCAGCTGCTGCCAGCCTTGCTGCACCCCCGTAATCTGCAGGAGAACCTGCTACCAGCCCACCTGCTGCTGCCTGCCCGGGTGCCTAGCCCAAGGCTGTGGATCCAGCTGCTGCCAGCCTTGCTGCTGCTGAGCAACTTGCTATAGCCTCAGCACTCCCCGGAATATATATCCTACGCCATTTTGCCAAAGTTCCTGTCTTACGAGAAGTTGCTCCCTCGGCTTTCCTGGGAACACATGCAGTGTAACTGCCCCTGCCATCTTTCTCAGCAATGCTTATGAGTCTATGGAGGGAATGCAATCTACTTCCATTTGATTGGATTCTAGTGTCTCTGGTTTACTGTACCAATTGCTGAGCCACTCCATTTGGTCAACCCCAGATGCTGGTCAACATCCATTGATTCACACTCTCAGTCTCCGAAAAGTGATCATCACCTTCACTTCTACAGCATATAAACACACCCTTATGAGTGCATAGTTAGCTCTCCGCAGTGATCAGTAGTGATCATCTTTTTAGATAGATGCATTATACTTAGTAAGTCCTGCCAGTTTACTAAGCTCTTTGCAATGGCTTTGAACTTTCTACCTTCCGTTCTTTCCTAATAAAATCTGTGTCATCCTGCATCCAATGTTTGTAGGTTCGTATCGTTTTTCGTGTGTGTGTGTGTGTGTGTGTGTTATTACAGCACTTCCTTTATGAAGTCCTTCTTGAAGATTTACTTTAAGAATATGTATACACATAGGTAGATACGACGCCCAAAAGTAAATTGAAGGTTCAATATATTTATTATCTCATTCAGTTATCACAATTGTCCCACAAATCAGGCAGAGCCCACATTAGCATTCCATTTTCGTTCTCACTTAGGGAGCAGGAAATGCTTGACCATACAGCAAATAATTGACAGAAGCAGGTCCTTTGATTTCAGGTCAAAGACTTTATTAGTTACATCTTTCTAAAAATAGAAATAATCCTGGTGATAGGGCATAAGGGAGGCATGCATTCTGAGTTGTTTCAATAACAAAGGAAATAATTATATCTTTTCCATACAGAACCATTTCAGTCTACAAACCTCTTCTTAATCCTTCTTCTCAGCTTTATGACCAATATGCCTTTAAGAGTTCTGGTTAATGAAAAGGGGGTTTGCAACTTCTCTGTCATGAGGTTCATTAGCACATATAGTGTTCCTGGCCCTATTCTTGCCGAGGGGAACCTGTTCTTTGTTGTCATGGATTGGCGTACTGGTATCATTGCATTTATCTCTTTTTTTTAAGAGCTATTTATTTATTTATTTGTTTGTTTGTTTGTTTGAGAGAGAGCATGAGTGGGAAAGGCAAGGTGGAGAGAGAATCTCAAACAGACTCCCCCCAGGAGCATAGAGCCTGACCCAGGGCTCAGTCTCACAACCCTGAGATCATGATCTGAGCCAAACCCAAGAGTGGATGCTTCACTGACTCCGCCACCCAAGTGCCCCTCATTTCATTCATCTTAAAGAAATTGGTACGAAGAATCACCCTTGCAAGCACACAAGCTCAGGCCACAATGCCAAGGCTCTCAAACGTTGAGGCAATTTGATCTCCTGACCTGGACATTGTACAGAGAAAAGAAGTTTGTAGAGTCCTGATCGCTGAGGTACCCATGCAGTTGGCATAGGCTGCTTTGATCCAATCACAGTCTTGAGGCGGTAAACAAGAAGAGAACGATTTCCTGTGTTCTTTTCTTTTAAGATTTTCTTTCTTTGTTCGTGAGAGACACCGGGAGAGAGGCTGAGACATAGGCAGAGGGAGAACAGGCTCCCTGTTGGGGGGTCGATGTGGGACTCCATTCCAGGACCCCAGGATCACCACCTGAGCTGAAGGCAGATGCTCAACCACTGAGCCACCAGGCTTCCCCAACTTCCTGTGTTCTGTGAGATAAAGACACACAGGCTAGAGGAAATTCACATCCGAATTTTCAAGAAAAGGAGGATAAAGGAGAAGGAAAACAGAAACGGAGCAGAAAGGATGCAATCTTCCAAGTCAAGACGGATGTTAGTTAGGTTACCTCCCCAGAGGAGGAAACCTGGATCTTTGGGTGAAAAGCTGAATAATAAGGACAACTGCCAAGGCACCCAGCAGGACAAGGATAAGGAAGGCTCTGGGCAGAAAATAAGAGGTTTTGATCATGGCCACCTTCTCAAGAGATATAAAAATGCTTTGGAATAGTTAACACACTACATGTGACAGAGAGGATCATCTTCCTAGAGGACGTATCTGGAATTCTCTGCCACAGTACTTCCGTTTACAAGGCAGAGAACGTATGGGAAGAATTCCTGACATGTCCTGAGGACCTGCCCCACACTGGGCACTCAGAGAGATGCTTTACCCGCACAGTCTGTATTTGTCATACAGTCCTGGAAAGTGAGCATCACTACTTCCATATTGGAGCTGAGGAAACCAGTGTTGAGGAAAGTAACTTGTTCAAAATCGCATGTGCGCTGAAACTCCATCTTGGTTTCAAAAACAGAGCTGTTTGGTGGGCTACACATGAAATGATGAACACAGAAATCAGTGCAACAAAACCGAGAGTCCACAAATAGACACACGATTATTAGGCATTGAATTTTGCAGAAAGGTGCCACGTTTATAGGCAGAGAAAGTGTAGTCTTTTAAACAGATGGTGTTGGAACAATTAAACAGACATGTCCCCCCATTCGTCAAAATAAAGTTCAACCCATACCTCATATCATATACAACGTCCGACTCAAATAGATTATAGCCCCAAAGGTAAAGCCTAAACCTACAGAACTTCCAGACAGAAATCTAGAGAAAGGTTCTAGAGAGCTTCTGGCTTCCAGCCCCACCCCATTATGGGGCCTACTTCTGTTTGTGCCAACTTCGGAGGATGCTGCTGGCTTGCACTATCCGTTTTCTGTACTACTCTCCTTCAATCCTTGTGCAACTCTTCATCTCCAATTTTATGTTCAGTCATTAGTTTCTCTATCATAGAAGACGGTACATCTTGGTTTTGAGATTTGGAATTGTTAAGAACACTGTTCGAATTCCTCTTCTGCTACTCACTAGCTACATGTGTTGGGCAACACATAAGCTGTATTTACGTTCCCTCATGAAACTTTCTCCTACATTTTGTGTCATCCATCTATTTTTATTGAGAGAGAGAGAGAGAGACAGAGAGAGAGAGAGAGAGAGAGAGAGAGAGGGAAAGCGCGCATTGCAGGGGTGTGGGACAGAGAAAGAAGGAAGGGACGAGCGGTCTCCCACTGAGCTCCCACTGAGAGAGCCTGATGCGGGCCTCAGCCCCAGGACCCAGAGATCATGACCTGAGCCAAAGTCAGACTCTGAACAAACTGAGCCACACACGTGCCCCAGGGACTTTTCCTCTTGTGTGGACCCAGCACGGGACTCTCTCAATCCCTCTCTCTTGTCTCCCTTTTCTCTCCCCGCAGAAACGGCCCCCCTCCCCTCCGTGGCACAACAGTTTTCCTCTCCCCCAATTCACTTAAACGCCCCTCATACCTGCAGGGCCATGTCCCCCAACCACACAGATCCTTCTTCCAACCTTCCTATCAATTTCCTGGGTGTTCCAAGTGACCTGACCTCAATAGAGCTGTGTTGGAGGGATCAGGAAAGCCCAAGGGCCCCTCCTTCTCTGCCACTTAACTCCTCCCTCCAAATCCTTGAAGGAATTCTTAAAGTACATCCTAAGGTTCCCATGGTAGAAGTGAGGAAATTGGGACAGAGATAGGTAATGTCAGAGTTTGGTTTTTCCCAGAAGCTACTCTGAAGAACAGCGCTCAGGCATGTGGTTTCCTGCGGGAGGGAGGGCAGATCCCACTGGTTGGAAGGTGGGCAAGTGATACAGGATGGAGGCCAGCGTCACAGTTTTCAACTGGCTCGATCCTGAGAAAAATACCAGAAAAAAATAGAAACAGCCATGTCAGGATTCTCCTATTTCAGGAGCAAGGACGGCCCTGCAGTCACATAAACCAACTCTCCAGAAGCATCGGCTGAGCGTTTCTGTCAGTGCGGCACACACCCAGGCAACATGACATCCTGCTGTTGCATGAAAACAGCCAGCCCCGAGACATACAGATGCAGACCTGCTGCTGCGTAGAGATTGCCCTGAACACAGGAAGATCTGAGATCTATGGCTGGCATGTGTAAGGCATCATCTGCAGTCTACGATTTTCTCCACTCAGACCCCACATTTCCTCCTTCACGATGGCAGGCAGGCACAATTTGTGTAAAAGGAAGACAGAGGAGAGAGAAGAGGGAAAAGAGGAGGAGAAGGGATGGCACGGGGGGAGGGAGGAAGAGGAAACAGTAACTGTGGAGTCAGTGCCATTAAATATCTCACTCTGCTGGTTAGCAAGGTGAGGACTGGGGTCACCGACTCATCCCAAACTGCCCCGCTTATACCACTGAAAGGCCCATGGCCTGGGAAAACACTCATTTCTGGGTAAATCAGAGCAGGACTGCTGGTCACTCAGGAAGTATGTTCATGGATGCTTGTTTAGTCCTGTTTCTATCCACCTGCTCCATTCGGCCTTGACATATGGAAGACATGATGCCAGATGTCCTCCACCCAAGTGTCTTTGATTGCATGCCCTCTGCAAATGGGGTAGGGTGCTCCAAGAGACAGATGCCTGCGGGCGTCTGGAATGAGGCGCTTTGGGGAAACAGACTCGGGCTCCAGCGTGATTGCAATTCATCACTATGAACCTATCAACATCAAGCTCCCTTCACCTCAGGGATACTCCCAGTCTGCATGCAACCAAAGTACCAATGCTGGGCAAGGGGCACGAAATTGACTCACCAGCCACTTCCCAGGAACTGCATCACGTGATCCCATGGCCCCGGAAGCAAGAACCAGGCTGCTAATGTGACCACCTTGCTTCCCTCTGACAATGTTCCTATGAGTTACTCTCATAAGAAACATGTTAAGCACCTATTCCCTAGGGATTCCTAACACTTAGGGAACTTCCTCTTCCACCAGGCGCCAGTGACTATGGAAAACGGTATAAACAAGGGAAGTCCTGCCCATTGGTCCATACGTTGGGGGTGCGGGGGTCCAGTGTATAAAAGCCCCAGATGCAAGGAGGCATCAGTCAGAATCTGAGAACGTCACCTCAGAACAGAAGCCCACGCCTCCACTGCGACACCATGAGTGAATCGTGCTGCTCCCCGTGCTGCCAGCCCACGTGCTGCAGGACCACCTGCTGCCAGCCCAGCTGCTGTGGATCCAGCTGCTGCAAGCCTTGCTGCTGCCGCCCAACGTGCTGTCAGACCACCTGCTGTAGGACCACCTGCTGCAAGCCCGCATGCTGTGTGTCCAGCTGCAGCCAGCCCAGCTGCTGTGGGTTCAGTGGCTGCGGGTCCAGCTGCTGCCAGCCTTGCTGCTGCCGCCCAACGTGCTGTCAGACCACCTGCTGTAGGACCACCTGCTGCAAGCCCAGCTGCTGTGTGTCCAGCTGCTGCCAGCCCAGCTGCTGTGGGTCCAGTGGCTGCGGGTCCAGCTGCTGCCAGCCTTGCTGCTGCCGCCCAACGTGCTGTCTGACCACCTGCTGTAGGACCACCTGCTGCAAGCCCGCATGCTGTGTGTCCAGCTGCTGCCAGCCCAGCTGCTGTGGGTCCAGTGGCTGCGGGTCCAGCTGCTGCCAGCCTTGCTGCTGCCGCCCAACGTGCTGTCAGACCACCTGCTGTAGGACCACCTGCTGCAAGCCCGCATGCTGTGTGTCCAGCTGCTGCCAGCCCAGCTGCTGTGGGTCCAGTGGCTGCGGGTCCAGCTGCTGCCAGCCTTGCTGCTGCCGCCCAACGTGCTGTCAGACCACCTGCTGTAGGACCACGTGCTGCAAGCCCACATGCTGTGTGTCCAGCTGCTGCCAGCCCAGCTGCTGTGGGTCCAGTGGCTGCGGGTCCAGCTGCTGCCAGCCTTGCTGCTGCCGCCCAACGTGCTGTCAGACCACCTGCTGTAGGACCACCTGCTGCAAGCCCGCATGCTGTGTGTCCAGCTGCTGCCAGCCCAGCTGCTGTGGGTCCAGTGGCTGCGGGTCCAGCTGCTGCCAGCCTTGCTGCACCCCCGTCATCTGCAGGAGAACCTGCTACCAGCCCACCTGCTGCTGCCTGCCCGGGTGCCTAGCCCAAGGCTGTGGATCCAGCTGCTGCCAGCCTTGCTGCTGCTGAGCAACTTGCTATAGCCTCAGCACTCCCCGGAATATATATCCTACGCCATTTTGCCAAAGTTCCTGTCTTACGAGAAGTTGCTCCCTCGGCTTTCCTGGGAACACATGCAGTGTAACTGCCCCTGCCATCTTTCTCAGCAATGCTTATGAGTCTATGGAGGGAATGCAATCTACTTCCATTTGATTGGATTCTAGTGTCTCTGGTTTACTGTACCAATTGCTGAGCCACTCCATTTGGTCAACCCCAGATGCTGGTCAACATCCATTGATTCACACTCTCAGTCTCCGAAAAGTGATCATCACCTTCACTTCTACAGCATATAAACACACCCTTATGAGTGCATAGTTAGCTCTCCGCAGTGATCAGTAGTGATCATCTTTTTAGATAGATGCATTATACTTAGTAAGTCCTGCCAGTTTACTAAGCTCTTTGCAATGGCTTTGATCTTTCTACCTTCCGTTCTTTCCTAATAAAATCTGTGTCATCCTGCATCCAATGTTTGTAGGTTCGTATCGTTTTTCGTGTGTGTGTGTGTGTGTTATTACAGCACTTCCTTTATGAAGTCCTTCTTGAAGTTTTACTTTAAGAATATGTATACACATAGGTAGATACGACGCCCAAAAGTAAATTGAAGGTTCAATATATTTATTATCTCATTCAGTTATCACAATTGTCCCACAAATCAGGCAGAGCCCACATTAGCATTCCATTTTCGTTCTCACTTAGGGAGCAGGAAATGCTTGACCATACAGCAAATAATTGACAGAAGCAGGTCCTTTGATTTCAGGTCAAAGACTTTATTAGTTACATCTTTCTAAAAATAGAAATAATCCTGGTGATAGGGCATAAGGGAGGCATGCATTCTGAGTTGTTTCAATAACAAAGGAAATAATTATATCTTTTCCATACAGAACCATTTCAGTCTACAAACCTCTTCTTAAACCTTCTTCTCAGCTTTATGACCAATATGCCTTTAAGAGTTCTGGTTAATGAAAAGGGGGTTTGCAACTTCTCTGTCATGAGGTTCATTAGCACATATAGTGTTCCTGGCCCTATTCTTGCCGAGGGGAACCTGTTCTTTGTTGTCATGGATTGGCGTACTGGTATCATTGCATTTATCTCTTTTTTTTAAGAGCTATTTATTTATTTATTTGTTTGTTTGTTTGTTTGAGAGAGAGCATGAGTGGGAAAGGCAAGGTGGAGAGAGAATCTCAAACAGACTCCCCCCAGGAGCATAGAGCCTGACCCAGGGCTCAGTCTCACAACCCTGAGATCATGATCTGAGCCAAACCCAAGAGTGGATGCTTCACTGACTCCGCCACCCAAGTGCCCCTCATTTCATTCATCTTAAAGAAATTGGTACGAAGAATCACCCTTGCAAGCACACAAGCTCAGGCCACAATGCCAAGGCTCTCAAACGTTGAGGCAATTTGATCTCCTGACCTGGACATTGTGCAGAGAAGAGAAGTTTGTAGCGTCCTGATAGTTGAGGTACCCATGCAGTTGGCATAGGCTGCTTTGATCCAATCACAGTCTTGAGGCGGTAAACAAGAAGAGAACGATTTCCTGTGTTCTTTTCTTTTAAGATTTTCTTTCTTTGTTCGTGAGAGACACCGGGAGAGAGGCTGAGACATAGGCAGAGGGAGAACAGGCTCCCTGTTGGGGGGTCGATGTGGGACTCCATTCCAGGACCCCAGGATCACCACCTGAGCTGAAGGCAGATGCTCAACCACTGAGCCACCAGGCTTCCCCAACTTCCTGTGTTCTGTGAGATAAAGACACACAGGCTAGAGGAAATTCACATCCGAATTTTCAAGAAAAGGAGGATAAAGGAGAAGGAAAACAGAAACGGAGCAGAAAGGATGCAATCTTCCAAGTCAAGACGGATGTTAGTTAGGTTACCTCCCCAGAGGAGGAAACCTGGATCTTTGGGTGAAAAGCTGAATAATAAGGACAACTGCCAAGGCACCCAGCAGGACAAGGATAAGGAAGGCTCTGGGCAGAAAATAAGAGGTTTTGATCATGGCCACCTTCTCAAGAGATATAAAAATGCTTTGGAATAGTTAACACACTACATGTGACAGAGAGGATCATCTTCCTAGAGGACGTATCTGGAATTCTCTGCCACAGTACTTCCGTTTACAAGGCAGAGAACGTATGGGAAGAATTCCTGACATGTCCTGAGGACCTGCCCCACACTGGGCACTCAGAGAGATGCTTTACCCGCACAGTCTGTATTTGTCATACAGTCCTGGAAAGTGAGCATCACTACTTCCATATTGGAGCTGAGGAAACCAGTGTTGAGGAAAGTAACTTGTTCAAAATCGCATGTGCGCTGAAACTCCATCTTGGTTTCAAAAACAGAGCTGTTTGGTGGGCTACACATGAAATGATGAACACAGAAATCAGTGCAACAAAACCGAGAGTCCACAAATAGACACACGATTATTAGGCATTGAATTTTGCAGAAAGGTGCCACGTTTATAGGCAGAGAAAGTGTAGTCTTTTAAACAGATGGTGTTGGAACAATTAAACAGACATGTCCCCCCATTCGTCAAAATAAAGTTCAACCCATACCTCATATCATATACAACGTCCGACTCAAATAGATTATAGCCCCAAAGGTAAAGCCTAAACCTACAGAACTTCCAGACAGAAATCTAGAGAAAGGTTCTAGAGAGCTTCTGGCTTCCAGCCCCACCCCATTATGGGGCCTACTTCTGTTTGTGCCAACTTCGGAGGATGCTGCTGGCTTGCACTATCCGTTTTCTGTACTACTCTCCTTCAATCCTTGTGCAACTCTTCATCTCCAATTTTATGTTCAGTCATTAGTTTCTCTATCATAGAAGACGGTACATCTTGGTTTTGAGATTTGGAATTGTTAAGAACACTGTTCGAATTCCTCTTCTGCTACTCACTAGCTACATGTGTTGGGCAACACATAAGCTGTATTTACGTTCCCTCATGAAACTTTCTCCTACATTTTGTGTCATCCATCTATTTTTATTGAGAGAGAGAGAGAGAGACAGAGAGAGAGAGAGAGAGAGAGAGAGAGAGAGGGAAAGCGCGCATTGCAGGGGTGTGGGACAGAGAAAGAAGGAAGGGACGAGCGGTCTCCCACTGAGCTCCCACTGAGAGAGCCTGATGCGGGCCTCAGCCCCAGGACCCAGAGATCATGACCTGAGCCAAAGTCAGACTCTGAACAAACTGAGCCACACACGTGCCCCAGGGACTTTTCCTCTTGTGTGGACCCAGCACGGGACTCTCTCAATCCCTCTCTCTTGTCTCCCTTTTCTCTCCCCGCAGAAACGGCCCCCCTCCCCTCCGTGGCACAACAGTTTTCCTCTCCCCCAATTCACTTAAACGCCCCTCATACCTGCAGGGCCATGTCCCCCAACCACACAGATCCTTCTTCCAACCTTCCTATCAATTTCCTGGGTGTTCCAAGTGACCTGACCTCAATAGAGCTGTGTTGGAGGGATCAGGAAAGCCCAAGGGCCCCTCCTTCTCTGCCACTTAACTCCTCCCTCCAAATCCTTGAAGGAATTCTTAAAGTACATCCTAAGGTTCCCATGGTAGAAGTGAGGAAATTGGGACAGAGATAGGTAATGTCAGAGTTTGGTTTTTCCCAGAAGCTACTCTGAAGAACAGCGCTCAGGCATGTGGTTTCCTGCGGGAGGGAGGGCAGATCCCACTGGTTGGAAGGTGGGCAAGTGATACAGGATGGAGGCCAGCGTCACAGTTTTCAACTGGCTCGATCCTGAGAAAAATACCAGAAAAAAATAGAAACAGCCATGTCAGGATTCTCCTATTTCAGGAGCAAGGACGGCCCTGCAGTCACATAAACCAACTCTCCAGAAGCATCGGCTGAGCGTTTCTGTCAGTGCGGCACACACCCAGGCAACATGACATCCTGCTGTTGCATGAAAACAGCCAGCACCGAGACATACAGATGCAGACCTGCTGCTGCGTAGAGATTGCCCTGAACACAGGAAGATCTGAGATCTATGGCTGGCATGTGTAAGGCATCATCTGCAGTCTACGATTTTCTCCACTCAGACCCCACATTTCCTCCTTCACGATGGCAGGCAGGCACAATTTGTGTAAAAGGAAGACAGAGGAGAGAGAAGAGGGAAAAGAGGAGGAGAAGGGATGGCACGGGGGGAGGGAGGAAGAGGAAACAGTAACTGTGGAGTCAGTGCCATTAAATATCTCACTCTGCTGGTTAGCAAGGTGAGGACTGGGGTCACCGACTCATCCCAAACTGCCCCGCTTATACCACTGAAAGGCCCATGGCCTGGGAAAACACTCATTTCTGGGTAAATCAGAGCAGGACTGCTGGTCACTCAGGAAGTATGTTCATGGATGCTTGTTTAGTCCTGTTTCTATCCACCTGCTCCATTCGGCCTTGACATATGGAAGACATGATGCCAGATGTCCTCCACCCAAGTGTCTTTGATTGCATGCCCTCTGCAAATGGGGTAGGGTGCTCCAAGAGACAGATGCCTGCGGGCGTCTGGAATGAGGCGCTTTGGGGAAACAGACTCGGGCTCCAGCGTGATTGCAATTCATCACTATGAACCTATCAACATCAAGCTCCCTTCACCTCAGGGATACTCCCAGTCTGCATGCAACCAAAGTACCAATGCTGGGCAAGGGGCACGAAATTGACTCACCAGCCACTTCCCAGGAACTGCATCACGTGATCCCATGGCCCCGGAAGCAAGAACCAGGCTGCTAATGTGACCACCTTGCTTCCCTCTGACAATGTTCCTATGAGTTACTCTCATAAGAAACATGTTAAGCACCTATTCCCTAGGGATTCCTAACACTTAGGGAACTTCCTCTTCCACCAGGCGCCAGTGACTATGGAAAACGGTATAAACAAGGGAAGTCCTGCCCATTGGTCCATACGTTGGGGGAGCGGGGGTCCAGTGTATAAAAGCCCCAGATGCAAGGAGGCATCAGTCAGAATCTGAGAACGTCACCTCAGAACAGAAGCCCACGCCTCCACTGCGACACCATGAGTGAATCGTGCTGCTCCCCGTGCTGCCAGCCCACGTGCTGCAGGACCACCTGCTGCCAGCCCAGCTGCTGTGGATCCAGCTGCTGCAAGCCTTGCTGCTGCCGCCCAACGTGCTGTCAGACCACCTGCTGTAGGACCACCTGCTGCAAGCCCGCATGCTGTGTGTCCAGCTGCAGCCAGCCCAGCTGCTGTGGGTCCAGTGGCTGCGGGTCCAGCTGCTGCCAGCCTTGCTGCTGCCGCCCAACGTGCTGTCAGACCACCTGCTGTAGGACCACCTGCTGCAAGCCCAGCTGCTGTGTGTCCAGCTGCTGCCAGCCCAGCTGCTGTGGGTCCAGTGGCTGCGGGTCCAGCTGCTGCCAGCCTTGCTGCTGCCGCCCAACGTGCTGTCAGACCACCTGCTGTAGGACCACCTGCTGCAAGCCCACATGCTGTGTGTCCAGCTGCTGCCAGCCCAGCTGCTGTGGGTCCAGTGGCTGCGGGTCCAGCTGCTGCCAGCCTTGCTGCTGCCGCCCAACGTGCTGTCAGACCACCTGCTGTAGGACCACCTGCTGCAAGCCCGCATGCTGTGTGTCCAGCTGCTGCCAGCCCAGCTGCTGTGGGTCCAGTGGCTGCGGGTCCAGCTGCTGCCAGCCTTGCTGCACCCCCGTCATCTGCAGGAGAACCTGCTACCAGCCCACCTGCTGCTGCCTGCCCGGGTGCCTAGCCCAAGGCTGTGGATCCAGCTGCTGCCAGCCTTGCTGCTGCTGAGCAACTTGCTATAGCCTCAGCACTCCCCGGAATATATATCCTACGCCATTTTGCCAAAGTTCCTGTCTTACGAGAAGTTGCTCCCTCGGCTTTCCTGGGAACACATGCAGTGTAACTGCCCCTGCCATCTTTCTCAGCAATGCTTATGAGTCTATGGAGGGAATGCAATCTACTTCCATTTGATTGGATTCTAGTGTCTCTGGTTTACTGTACCAATTGCTGAGCCACTCCATTTGGTCAACCCCAGATGCTGGTCAACATCCATTGATTCACACTCTCAGTCTCCGAAAAGTGATCATCACCTTCACTTCTACAGCATATAAACACACCCTTATGAGTGCATAGTTAGCTCTCCGCAGTGATCAGTAGTGATCATCTTTTTAGATAGATGCATTATACTTAGTAAGTCCTGCCAGTTTACTAAGCTCTTTGCAATGGCTTTGATCTTTCTACCTTCCGTTCTTTCCTAATAAAATCTGTGTCATCCTGCATCCAATGTTTGTAGGTTCGTATCGTTTTTCGTGTGTGTGTGTGTGTGTTATTACAGCACTTCCTTTATGAAGTCCTTCTTGAAGTTTTACTTTAAGAATATGTATACACATAGGTAGATACGACGCCCAAAAGTAAATTGAAGGTTCAATATATTTATTATCTCATTCAGTTATCACAATTGTCCCACAAATCAGGCAGAGCCCACATTAGCATTCCATTTTCGTTCTCACTTAGGGAGCAGGAAATGCTTGACCATACAGCAAATAATTGACAGAAGCAGGTCCTTTGATTTCAGGTCAAAGACTTTATTAGTTACATCTTTCTAAAAATAGAAATAATCCTGGTGATAGGGCATAAGGGAGGCATGCATTCTGAGTTGTTTCAATAACAAAGGAAATAATTATATCTTTTCCATACAGAACCATTTCAGTCTACAAACCTCTTCTTAAACCTTCTTCTCAGCTTTATGACCAATATGCCTTTAAGAGTTCTGGTTAATGAAAAGGGGGTTTGCAACTTCTCTGTCATGAGGTTCATTAGCACATATAGTGTTCCTGGCCCTATTCTTGCCGAGGGGAACCTGTTCTTTGTTGTCATGGATTGGCGTACTGGTATCATTGCATTTATCTCTTTTTTTTAAGAGCTATTTATTTATTTATTTGTTTGTTTGTTTGTTTGAGAGAGAGCATGAGTGGGAAAGGCAAGGTGGAGAGAGAATCTCAAACAGACTCCCCCCAGGAGCATAGAGCCTGACCCAGGGCTCAGTCTCACAACCCTGAGATCATGATCTGAGCCAAACCCAAGAGTGGATGCTTCACTGACTCCGCCACCCAAGTGCCCCTCATTTCATTCATCTTAAAGAAATTGGTACGAAGAATCACCCTTGCAAGCACACAAGCTCAGGCCACAATGCCAAGGCTCTCAAACGTTGAGGCAATTTGATCTCCTGACCTGGACATTGTGCAGAGAAGAGAAGTTTGTAGCGTCCTGATAGTTGAGGTACCCATGCAGTTGGCATAGGCTGCTTTGATCCAATCACAGTCTTGAGGCGGTAAACAAGAAGAGAACGATTTCCTGTGTTCTTTTCTTTTAAGATTTTCTTTCTTTGTTCGTGAGAGACACCGGGAGAGAGGCTGAGACATAGGCAGAGGGAGAACAGGCTCCCTGTTGGGGGGTCGATGTGGGACTCCATTCCAGGACCCCAGGATCACCACCTGAGCTGAAGGCAGATGCTCAACCACTGAGCCACCAGGCTTCCCCAACTTCCTGTGTTCTGTGAGATAAAGACACACAGGCTAGAGGAAATTCACATCCGAATTTTCAAGAAAAGGAGGATAAAGGAGAAGGAAAACAGAAACGGAGCAGAAAGGATGCACTCTTCCAAGTCAAGACGGATGTTAGTTAGGTTACCTCCCCAGAGGAGGAAACCTGGATCTTTGGGTGAAAAGCTGAATAATAAGGACAACTGCCAAGGCACCCAGCAGGACAAGGATAAGGAAGGCTCTGGGCAGAAAATAAGAGGTTTTGATCATGGCCACCTTCTCAAGAGATATAAAAATGCTTTGGAATAGTTAACACACTACATGTGACAGAGAGGATCATCTTCCTAGAGGACGTATCTGGAATTCTCTGCCACAGTACTTCCGTTTACAAGGCAGAGAACGTATGGGAAGAATTCCTGACATGTCCTGAGGACCTGCCCCACACTGGGCACTCAGAGAGATGCTTTACCCGCACAGTCTGTATTTGTCATACAGTCCTGGAAAGTGAGCATCACTACTTCCATATTGGAGCTGAGGAAACCAGTGTTGAGGAAAGTAACTTGTTCAAAATCGCATGTGCGCTGAAACTCCATCTTGGTTTCAAAAACAGAGCTGTTTGGTGGGCTACACATGAAATGATGAACACAGAAATCAGTGCAACAAAACCGAGAGTCCACAAATAGACACACGATTATTAGGCATTGAATTTTGCAGAAAGGTGCCACGTTTATAGGCAGAGAAAGTGTAGTCTTTTAAACAGATGGTGTTGGAACAATTAAACAGACATGTCCCCCCATTCGTCAAAATAAAGTTCAACCCATACCTCATATCATATACAACGTCCGACTCAAATAGATTATAGCCCCAAAGGTAAAGCCTAAACCTACAGAACTTCCAGACAGAAATCTAGAGAAAGGTTCTAGAGAGCTTCTGGCTTCCAGCCCCACCCCATTATGGGGCCTACTTCTGTTTGTGCCAACTTCGGAGGATGCTGCTGGCTTGCACTATCCGTTTTCTGTACTACTCTCCTTCAATCCTTGTGCAACTCTTCATCTCCAATTTTATGTTCAGTCATTAGTTTCTCTATCATAGAAGACGGTACATCTTGGTTTTGAGATTTGGAATTGTTAAGAACACTGTTCGAATTCCTCTTCTGCTACTCACTAGCTACATGTGTTGGGCAACACATAAGCTGTATTTACGTTCCCTCATGAAACTTTCTCCTACATTTTGTGTCATCCATCTATTTTTATTGAGAGAGAGAGAGAGAGACAGAGAGAGAGAGAGAGAGAGAGAGAGAGAGGGAAAGCGCGCATTGCAGGGGTGTGGGACAGAGAAAGAAGGAAGGGACAAGCGGTCTCCCACTGAGCTCCCACTGAGAGAGCCTGATGCGGGCCTCAGCCCCAGGACCCAGAGATCATGACCTGAGCCAAAGTCAGACTCTGAACAAACTGAGCCACACACGTGCCCCAGGGACTTTTCCTCTTGTGTGGACCCAGCACGGGACTCTCTCAATCCCTCTCTCTTGTCTCCCTTTTCTCTCCCCGCAGAAACGGCCCCCCTCCCCTCCGTGGCACAACAGTTTTCCTCTCCCCCAATTCACTTAAACGCCCCTCATACCTGCAGGGCCATGTCCCCCAACCACACAGATCCTTCTTCCAACCTTCCTATCAATTTCCTGGGTGTTCCAAGTGACCTGACCTCAATAGAGCTGTGTTGGAGGGATCAGGAAAGCCCAAGGGCCCCTCCTTCTCTGCCACTTAACTCCTCCCTCCAAATCCTTGAAGGAATTCTTAAAGTACATCCTAAGGTTCCCATGGTAGAAGTGAGGAAATTGGGACAGAGATAGGTAATGTCAGAGTTTGGTTTTTCCCAGAAGCTACTCTGAAGAACAGCGCTCAGGCATGTGGTTTCCTGCGGGAGGGAGGGCAGATCCCACTGGTTGGAAGGTGGGCAAGTGATACAGGATGGAGGCCAGCGTCACAGTTTTCAACTGGCTCGATCCTGAGAAAAATACCAGAAAAAAATAGAAACAGCCATGTCAGGATTCTCCTATTTCAGGAGCAAGGACGGCCCTGCAGTCACATAAACCAACTCTCCAGAAGCATCGGCTGAGCGTTTCTGTCAGTGCGGCACACACCCAGGCAACATGACATCCTGCTGTTGCATGAAAACAGCCAGCACCGAGACATACAGATGCAGACCTGCTGCTGCGTAGAGATTGCCCTGAACACAGGAAGATCTGAGATCTATGGCTGGCATGTGTAAGGCATCATCTGCAGTCTACGATTTTCTCCACTCAGACCCCACATTTCCTCCTTCACGATGGCAGGCAGGCACAATTTGTGTAAAAGGAAGACAGAGGAGAGAGAAGAGGGAAAAGAGGAGGAGAAGGGATGGCACGGGGGGAGGGAGGAAGAGGAAACAGTAACTGTGGAGTCAGTGCCATTAAATATCTCACTCTGCTGGTTAGCAAGGTTAGGACTGGGGTCACCGACTCATCCCAAACTGCCCCGCTTATACCACTGAAAGGCCCATGGCCTGGGAAAACACTCATTTCTGGGTAAATCAGAGCAGGACTGCTGGTCACTCAGGAAGTATGTTCATGGATGCTTGTTTAGTCCTGTTTCTATCCACCTGCTCCATTCGGCCTTGACATATGGAAGACATGATGCCAGATGTCCTCCACCCAAGTGTCTTTGATTGCATGCCCTCTGCAAATGGGGTAGGGTGCTCCAAGAGACAGATGCCTGCGGGCGTCTGGAATGAGGCGCTTTGGGGAAACAGACTCGGGCTCCAGCGTGATTGCAATTCATCACTATGAACCTATCAACATCAAGCTCCCTTCACCTCAGGGATACTCCCAGTCTGCATGCAACCAAAGTACCAATGCTGGGCAAGGGGCACGAAATTGACTCACCAGCCACTTCCCAGGAACTGCATCACGTGATCCCATGGCCCCGGAAGCAAGAACCAGGCTGCTAATGTGACCACCTTGCTTCCCTCTGACAATGTTCCTATGAGTTACTCTCATAAGAAACATGTTAAGCACCTATTCCCTAGGGATTCCTAACACTTAGGGAACTTCCTCTTCCACCAGGCGCCAGTGACTATGGAAAACGGTATAAACAAGGGAAGTCCTGCCCATTGGTCCATACGTTGGGGGAGCGGGGGTCCAGTGTATAAAAGCCCCAGATGCAAGGAGGCATCAGTCAGAATCTGAGAACGTCACCTCAGAACAGAAGCCCACGCCTCCACTGCGACACCATGAGTGAATCGTGCTGCTCCCCGTGCTGCCAGCCCACGTGCTGCAGGACCACCTGCTGCCAGCCCAGCTGCTGTGGATCCAGCTGCTGCAAGCCTTGCTGCTGCCGCCCAACGTGCTGTCAGACCACCTGCTGTAGGACCACCTGCTGCAAGCCCGAATGCTGTGTGTCCAGCTGCAGCCAGTCCAGCTGCTGTGGGTCCAGTGGCTGCGGGTCCAGCTGCTGCCAGCCTTGCTGCTGCCGCCCAACGTGCTGTCAGACCACCTGCTGTAGGACCACCTGCTGCAAGCCCAGCTGCTGTGTGTCCAGCTGCTGCCAGCCCAGCTGCTGTGGGTCCAGTGGCTGCGGGTCCAGCTGCTGCCAGCCTTGCTGCTGCCGCCCAACGTGCTGTCAGACCACCTGCTGTAGGACCACCTGCTGCAAGCCCACATGCTGTGTGTCCAGCTGCTGCCAGCCCAGCTGCTGTGGGTCCAGTGGCTGCGGGTCCAGCTGCTGCCAGCCTTGCTGCTGCCGCCCAACGTGCTGTCAGACCACCTGCTGTAGGACCACCTGCTGCAAGCCCGCATGCTGTGTGTCCAGCTGCTGCCAGCCCAGCTGCTGTGGGTCCAGTGGCTGCGGGTCCAGCTGCTGCCAGCCTTGCTGCACCCCCGTCATCTGCAGGAGAACCTGCTACCAGCCCACCTGCTGCTGCCTGCCCGGGTGCCTAGCCCAAGGCTGTGGATCCAGCTGCTGCCAGCCTTGCTGCTGCTGAGCAACTTGCTATAGCCTCAGCACTCCCCGGAATATATATCCTACGCCATTTTGCCAAAGTTCCTGTCTTACGAGAAGTTGCTCCCTCGGCTTTCCTGGGAACACATGCAGTGTAACTGCCCCTGCCATCTTTCTCAGCAATGCTTATGAGTCTATGGAGGGAATGCAATCTACTTCCATTTGATTGGATTCTAGTGTCTCTGGTTTACTGTACCAATTGCTGAGCCACTCCATTTGGTCAACCCCAGATGCTGGTCAACATCCATTGATTCACACTCTCAGTCTCCGAAAAGTGATCATCACCTTCACTTCTACAGCATATAAACACACCCTTATGAGTGCATAGTTAGCTCTCCGCAGTGATCAGTAGTGATCATCTTTTTAGATAGATGCATTATACTTAGTAAGTCCTGCCAGTTTACTAAGCTCTTTGCAATGGCTTTGAACTTTCTACCTTCCGTTCTTTCCTAATAAAATCTGTGTCATCCTGCATCCAATGTTTGTAGGTTCGTATCGTTTTTCGTGTGTGTGTGTGTGTGTTATTACAGCACTTCCTTTATGAAGTCCTTCTTGAAGTTTTACTTTAAGAATATGTATACACATAGGTAGATACGACGCCCAAAAGTAAATTGAAGGTTCAATATATTTATTATCTCATTCAGTTATCACAATTGTCCCACAAATCAGGCAGAGCCCACATTATCATTCCATTTTCGTTCTCACTTAGGGAGCAGGAAATGCTTGACCATAGAGCAAATAATTGACAGAAGCAGGTCCTTTGATTTCAGGTCAAAGACTTTATTAGTTACATCTTTCTAAAAATAGAAATAATCCTGGTGATAGGGCATAAGGGAGGCATGCATTCTGAGTTGTTTCAATAACAAAGGAAATAATTATATCTTTTCCATACAGAACCATTTCAGTCTACAAACCTCTTCTTAAACCTTCTTCTCAGCTTTATGACCAATATGCCTTTAAGAGTTCTGGTTAATGAAAAGGGGGTTTGCAACTTCTCTGTCATGAGGTTCATTAGCACATATAGTGTTCCTGGCCCTATTCTTGCCGAGGGGAACCTGTTCTTTGTTGTCATGGATTGGCGTACTGGTATCATTGCATTTATCTCTTTTTTTTAAGAGCTATTTATTTATTTATTTGTTTGTTTGTTTGTTTGAGAGAGAGCATGAGTGGGAAAGGCAAGGTGGAGAGAGAATCTCAAACAGACTCCCCCCAGGAGCATAGAGCCTGACCCAGGGCTCAGTCTCACAACCCTGAGATCATGATCTGAGCCAAACCCAAGAGTGGATGCTTCACTGACTCCGCCACCCAAGTGCCCCTCATTTCATTCATCTTAAAGAAATTGGTACGAAGAATCACCCTTGCAAGCACACAAGCTCAGGCCACAATGCCAAGGCTCTCAAACGTTGAGGCAATTTGATCTCCTGACCTGGACATTGTACAGAGAAAAGAAGTTTGTAGAGTCCTGATCGCTGAGGTACCCATGCAGTTGGCATAGGCTGCTTTGATCCAATCACAGTCTTGAGGCGGTAAACAAGAAGAGAACGATTTCCTGTGTTCTTTTCTTTTAAGATTTTCTTTCTTTGTTCGTGAGAGACACCGGGAGAGAGGCTGAGACATAGGCAGAGGGAGAACAGGCTCCCTGTTGGGGGGTCGATGTGGGACTCCATTCCAGGACCCCAGGATCACCACCTGAGCTGAAGGCAGATGCTCAACCACTGAGCCACCAGGCTTCCCCAACTTCCTGTGTCCTGTGAGATAAAGACACACAGGCTAGAGGAAATTCACATCCGAATTTTCAAGAAAAGGAGGATAAAGGAGAAGGAAAACAAAAACGGAGCAGAAAGGATGCACTCTTCCAAGTCAAGACGGATGTTAGTTAGGTTACCTCCCCAGAGGAGGAAACCTGGATCTTTGGGTGAAAAGCTGAATAATAAGGACAACTGCCAAGGCACCCAGCAGGACAAGGATTAGGAAGGCTCTGGGCAGAAAATAAGAGGTTTTGATCATGGCCACCTCCTCAAGAGATATAAAAATGCTTTGGAATAGTTAAAACACTACATGTGACAGAGAGTATCATCTTCCTAGAGGACGTATCTGGAATTCTCTGCCAGAGTACTTACGTTTACAAGGCAGAGAAAGTATGGAAAGAATTCCTGACGTGTCCTGAGGACTTGCCACACACTGGGCACTCAGCGAGATGCTTTACCCGCACAGTCTGTATTTCTCATACAGTCCTGGAAAGTGAGCATCACTACTTCCATATTGGAGCTGAGGAAACCAGAGTTGAGGGAAGTAACTTGTTCAAAATTACATGTGCCCTGAAACTCCATCTTGGATCCAAAAACAGAGCTGTTTGGTGGGCTACACATGAAATGATGAACACAGAAATCAGTGCAACAAAACCGAGAGTCAACAAATAGACACACGATTATTAGGCATTGAATTTTGCAGAAAGGTGCCAAGTTTATAGGCAGAGAAAGTGTAGTCTTTTAAACAGATGGTGTTGGAACAATTAAACAGACATGTCCCCCCATTCGTCAAAATAAAGTTCAACCCATACCTCATATCATATACAACGTCCGACTCAAATAGATTATAGCCCCAAATGTAAAGCCTAAACCTGCAAAACTTCCAGACAGAAATCTAGAGAAAGGTTCTAGAGAGCTTCTAGCTCTACAGAACCCCACCCCATTATGGGGCCTACTTCTGTTTCTGCCAACTTCGGAGGATGCTGCTGGCTTGCACTCTCCGTTTTCTGTACTAGTCTCCTTCAATCCTTGTGCAACTCTTCATCTCCAATTTTATGTTCAATCATTCGTTTCTCTATCATAGAAGACGGTACATCTTGGTTTTGAGATTTGGAATTGTTAAGAACACTGTTCGAATTCCTCTTCTGCTACTCACTAGCTACATGTGTTGGGCAACACATAAGCTGTATTTACGTTCCCTCATGAAACTTTCTCCTACAGTTTGTGTCATCCATGTATTTTTTTTTGAGAGAGAGAGAGAGAGAGACAGAGACAGAGATAGAGAGAGACAGAGAGAGAGAGAGAGAAAAGGAAAGCGCGCATTGCAGGGGTGTGGGACAGAGAAAGAAGGAAGGGACAAGCGGTCTCCCACTGAGCTCCCACTGAGAGAGCCTGATGCGGGCCTCAGCCCCAGGACCCAGAGATCATGACCTGAGCCAAAGTCAGACTCTGAACAAACTGAGCCACACACGTGCCCCAGGCACTTTTCCTCTTGTGTGGACCCAGCACGGGACTCTCTCAACCATTCTCTCTTGTCTCCCTTTTCTCTCCCCAAAGAAACGGCCACCCTCCCCTCCATGGCACAACAGTTTTCCTCTCCCCCAATTCACTTAAACACCCCTATACCTGCAGGGCCATGTCCCCCAACCACACAGATCCTTCTTCCAACCTTCCTATCAATTTCCTGGGTGTTCCAAGTGACCTGACCTCAATAGAGCTGTGTTGGGGAGATCAGGAAAGCCCACGGCCCCCTCCTTCTCTGCCACTTAACTCGTCCCTCCAAATCCTTGAAGGAATTCTTAAAGTACATCCTAAGGTTCCCCTTGGTAGAAGTGAGGAAATTGGGACAGAGATAGGTAATGTCAGAGTTTGGTTTTTCCCAGAAGCTACTCTGAAGAACAGCGCTCAGGCATGTGGTTTCCTGCGGGAGGGAGGGCAGATCCCACTGGTTGGAAGGTGGGCAAGTGATACAGGATGGAGGCCAGCGTCACAGTTTTCAACTGGCTCGATCCTGAGAAAAATACCAGAAAAAAATAGAAACAGCCATGTCAGGATTCTCCTATTTCAGGAGCAAGGACGGCCCTGCAGTCACATAAACCAACTCTCCAGAAGCATCGGCTGAGCGTTTCTGTCAGTGCGGCACACACCCAGGCAACATGACATCCTGCTGTTGCATGAAAACAGCCAGCCCCGAGACATACAGATGCAGACCTGCTGCTGCGTAGAGATTGCCCTGAACACAGGAAGATCTGAGATCTATGGCTGGCATGTGTAAGGCATCATCTGCTGTCTACGATTTTCTGCACTCAGACCCCACATTTCCTCCTTCACGATGGCAGGCAGGCACAATTTGTGTAAAAGGAAGACAGAGGAGAGAGAAGAGGGAAAAGAGGAGGAGAAGGGATGGCACGGGGGGAGGGAGGAAGAGGAAACAGTAACTGTGGAGTCAGTGCCATTAAATATCTCACTCTGCTGGTTAGCAAGGTGAGGACTGGGGTCACCGACTCATCCCAAACTGCCCCGCTTATACCACTGAAAGGCCCACGGCCTGGGAAAAAACTCATTTCTGGGTAAATCAGAGCAGGACTGCTGGTCACTCAGGAAGTATGTTCATGGATGCTTGTTTAGTCCTGTTTCTATCCACCTGCTCCATTCGGCCTTGACATATGGAAGACATGATGCCAGATGTCCTCCACCCAAGTGTCTTTGATTGCACTGCCCTATGCAAATGGGGTAGGGTGCTCCAAGAGACAGATGCCTGCGGGCGTCTGGAATGAGGCGCTTTGGGGAAACAGACTCGGGCTCCAGCGTGATTGCAATTCATCACTATGAACATATCAACATCAAGCTCCCTTCACCTCAGGGATACTCCCAGTCTGCATGCAACCAAAGTAGCAATGCTGGGCAAGGGGCACGAAACTGACTCACCAGCCACTTCCCAGGAACTGCATCACGTGATCCCATGGCCCCGGAAGCAAGAACCAGGCTGCTAATGTGACCACCTTGCTTCCCTCTGAAAATGTTCCTATGAGTTACTCTCAATTAAGAAACATGTTAAGCACCTATTCCCTAGGGATTCCTAACACTTAGGGAACTTCCTCTTCTACCAGGCGCCAGTGACTATGGAAAACGGTATAAACAAGGGAAGTCCTGCCCATTGGTCCATACGTTGGGGGTGCGGGGGTCCAGTGTATAAAAGCCCCAGAATGCAAGGAGGCATCAGTCAGAATCTGAGAACGTCACCTCAGAAAAGAAGCCCACGCCTCCACCTGCGACACCATGAGTGAATCGTGCTGCTCCCCGTGCTGCCAGCCCACGTGCTGCAGGACCACCTGCTGCCAGCCCAGCTGCTGTGGATCCAGCTGCTGCAAGCCTTGCTGCTGCCGCCCAACGTGCTGTCAGACCACCTGCTGCAGGACCACCTGCTGCAAGCCTGCATGCTGTGTGTCCAGCTGCTGCCAGCCCAGCTGCTGTGAGTCCAGTGGCTGTGGGTCCAGCTGCTGCCAGCCTTGCTGCTGCCGCCCAACGTGCTGTCAGACCACCTGCTGTAGGACCACCTGCTGCAAGCCCACATGCTGTGTGTCCAGCTGCTGCCAGCCCAGCTGCTGTGGGTCCAGTGGCTGTGGGTCCAGCTGCTGCCAGCCTTGCTGCTGCCGCCCAACGTGCTGTCAGACCACCTGCTGCAGGACCACCTGCTGCAAGCCCGCATGCTGTGTGTCCAGCTGCTGCCAGCCCAGCTGCTGTGGGTCCAGTGGCTGCGGGTCCAGCTGCTGCCAGCCTTGCTGCTGCCGCCCAACGTGCTGTCAGACCACCTGCTGTACGACCACGTGCTGCAAGCCCACATGCTGTGTGTCCAGCTGCTGCCAGCCCAGCTGCTGTGGGTCCAGTGGCTGCGGGTCCAGCTTCTGCCAGCCTTGCTGCTGCCGCCCAACGTGCTGTCAGACCACCTGCTGTAGGACCACCTGTTGCAAGCCCGCATGCTGTGTGTCCAGCTGCTGCCAGCCCAGCTGCTGTGGGTCCAGTGGCTGCGGGTCCAGCTGCTGCCAGCCTTGCTGCTGCCGCCCAACGTGCTGTCAGACCACCTGCTGTAGGACCACCTGCTGCAAGCCCGCATGCTGTGTGTCCAGCTGCTGCCAGCCCAGCTGCTGTGGGTCCAGTGGCTGCGGGTCCAGCTGCTGCCAGCCTTGCTGCACCCCCGTCATCTGCAGGAGAACCTGCTACCAGCCCACCTGCTGCTGCCTGCCCGGGTGCCTAGCCCAATGCTGTGGATCCAGCTGCTGCCAGCCTTGCTGCTGCTGAGCAACTTGCTATAGCCTCAGCACTCCCCGGAATATATATCCTACGCCATTTTGCCAAAGTTCCTGTCTTACGAGAAGTTGCTCCCTCGGCTTTCCTGGGAACACATGCAGTGTAACTGCCCCTGCCATCTTTCTCAGCAATGCTTATGAGTCTATGGAGGGAATGCAACCTACTTCCATTTGATTGGATTCTAGTGTCTCTGGTTTACTGTAGCCATTGCTGAGCCACTCTATTTGGTCAACCCCAGATGCTGGTCAACATCCATTGATTCACACTCTCAGTCTCCGAAAAGTGATCATCACCTTCACTTCTACAGCATATAAACACACCCTTATGAGTGCATAGTTAGCTCTCCGCAGTGATCAGTAGTGATCATCTTTTTAGATAGATGCATTATAGTTAGTAAGTCCTGCCAGTTTACTAAGCTCTTTGCAATGGCTTTGAACTTTCTACCTTCCGTTCTTTCCTAATAAAATCTGTGTCATCCTGCATCCAATGTTTGTATGTTCCTGTCGTTTTTCGTGTGTGTGTGTGTGTGTGTGTGTGTGTGTGTGTGTTATTACAGCACTTCCTTTATGAAGTCCTTCTTGAAGTTTTACTTTAAGTATATGTATACACATAGGTAGATACGACGCCCAAAAGTAAATTGAAGCTTCAATGTATTTATTATCTCATTCAGTTATCACAATTGTCCCACAAATCAGGCAGAGCCCACATTATCATTCCATTTTCGTTCTCACTTAGAGAGCAGGAAATGCTTGACCATACAGCAAATAATTGACAGAAGCAGGTCCTTTGATTTCAGGTCAAAGACTTTATTAGTTACATCTTTCTAAAAATAGAAATAATCCTGGTGATAGGGCATAAGGGAGGCATGCATTCTGAGTTGTTTCAATAACAAAGGAAATAATTATATCTTTTCCATACAGAACCGTTTCAGTCTACAAACCTCTTCTTAAACCTTCTTCTCAGCTTTATGACCAATGTGCCTTTAAGAGTTCTGGTTAATGAAAAGGGGGTTTGCAACTTCTCTGTCATGAGGTTCATTAGCACATATAGTGTTCCTGGCCCTATTCTTGCCGAGGGGAACCTGTTCTTCGTTGTCATGGATTGGCGTACTGGTATCATTGCATTTATCTCTTTTTTTTAAGAGCTATTTATTTATTTGTTTGTTTGTTTGTTTGAGAGAGAGCATGAGTGGGAAAGGCAAGGTGGAGAGAGAATCTCAAACAGACTCCCCCCAGGAACATAGAGCGTGACCCAGGGCTCAGTCTCACAACCCTGAGATCATGATCTGAGCCAAACCCAAGAGTGGATGCTTCACTGACTCCGCCACCCAAGTGCCCCTCATTTCATTCATCTTAAAGAAATTGGTACGAAGAATCACCCTTGCAAGCACACAAGCTCAGGCCACAATGCCAAGGCTCTCAAACGTTGAGGCAATTTGAACTCCTGACCTGGACATTGTGCAGAGAAGAGAAGTTTGTAGCGTCCTGATAGTTGAGGTACCCATGCAGTTGGCATAGGCTGCTTTGATCCAATCACAGTCTTGAGGCGGTAAACAAGAAGAGAACGATTTCCTGTGTTCTTTTCTTTTAAGATTTTCTTTCTTTGTTCGTGAGAGACACCGGGAGAGAGGCTGAGACATAGGCAGAGGGAGAACAGGCTCCCTGTTGGGGGGTCGATGTGGGACTCCATTCCAGGACCCCAGGATCACCACCTGAGCTGAAGGCAGATGCTCAACCACTGAGCCACCAGGCTTCCCCAACTTCCTGTGTTCTGTGAGATAAAGACACACAGGCTAGAGGAAATTCACATCCGAATTTTCAAGAAAAGGAGGATAAAGGAGAAGGAAAACAAAAACGGAGCAGAAAGGATGCACTCTTCCAAGTCAAGACGGATGTTAGTTCGGTTACCTCCCCAGAGGAGGAAACCTGGATCTTTGGGTGAAAAGCTGAATAATAAGGACAACTGCCAAGGCACCCAGCAGGACAAGGATTAGGAAGGCTCTGGGCAGAAAATAAGAGGTTTTGATCATGGCCACCTCCTCAAGAGATATAAAAATGCTTTGGAATAGTTAAAACACTACATGTGACAGAGAGTATCATCTTCCTAGAGGACGTATCTGGAATTCTCTGCCAGAGTACTTCCGTTTACAAGGCAGAGAAAGTATGGAAAGAATTCCTGACGTGTCCTGAGGACTTGCCACACACTGGGCACTCAGCGAGATGCTTTACCCGCACAGTCTGTATTTGTCATACAGTCCTGGAAAGTGAGCATCACTACTTCCATATTGGAGCTGAGGAAACCAGAGTTGAGGGAAGTAACTTGTTCAAAATTACATGTGCCCTGAAACTCCATCTTGGATCCAAAAACAGAGCTGTTTGGTGGGCTACACATGAAATGATGAACACAGAAATCAGTGCAACAAAACCGAGAGTCAACAAATAGACACACGATTATTAGGCATTGAATTTTGCAGAAAGGTGCCAACTTTATAGGCAGAGAAAGTGTAGTCTTTTAAACAGATGGTGTTGGAACAATTAAACAGACATGTCCCCCCATTCGTCAAAATAAAGTTCAACCCATATCTCATATCATATACAACGTCCGACTCAAATAGATTATAGCCCCAAATGTAAAGCCTAAACCTACAAAACTTCCAGACAGAAATCTAGAGAAAGGTTCTAGAGAGCTTCTAGCTCTACAGAACCCCACCCCATTATGGGGCCTACTTCTGTTTCTGCCAACTTCGGAGGATGCTGCTGGCTTGCACTCTCCGTTTTCTGTACTACTCTCCTTCAATCCTTGTGCAACTCTTCATCTCCAATTTTATGTTCAATCATTCGTTTCTCTATCATAGAAGACGGTACATCTTGGTTTTGAGATTTGGAATTGTTAAGAACACTGTTCGAATTCCTCTTCTGCTACTCACTAGCTACATGTGTTGGGCAACACATAAGCTGTATTTACGTTCCCTCATGAAACTTTCTCCTACAGTTTGTGTCATCCATGTATTTTTTTTTTTTGAGAGAGAGAGAGAGAGAGACAGAGACAGAGATAGAGAGAGACAGAGAGAGAGAGAGAGAGAGAGAGAGAAAAGGAAAGCGCGCATTGCAGGGGTGTGGGACAGAGAAAGAAGGAAGGGACAAGCGGTCTCCCACTGAGCTCCCACTGAGAGAGCCTGATGCGGGCCTCAGCCCCAGGACCCAGAGATCATGACCTGAGCCAAAGTCAGACTCTGAACAAACTGAGCCACACACGTGCCCCAGGCACTTTTCCTCTTGTGTGGACCCAGCACGGGACTCTCTCAACCATTCTCTCTTGTCTCCCTTTTCTCTCCCCAAAGAAACAGCAACCCTCCCCTCCATGGCACAACAGTTTTCCTCTCCCCCAATTCACATAAACACCCCTATACCTGCAGGGCCATGTCCCCCAACCACACAGATCCTTCTTCCAACCTTCCTATCAATTTCCTGGGTGTTCCAAGTGACCTGACCTCAATAGAGCTGTGTTGGGGAGATCAGGAAAGCCCACGGCCCCCTCCTTCTCTGCCACTTAACTCGTCCCTCCAAATCATTGAAGGAATTCTTAAAGTACATCCTAAGGTTCCCCTTGGTAGAAGTGAGGAAATTGGGACAGAGATAGGTAATGTCAGAGTTTGGTTTTTCCCAGAAGCTACTCTGAAGAACAGCGCTCAGGCATGTGGTTTCCTGCGGGAGGGAGGGCAGATCCCACTGGTTGGAAGGTGGGCAAGTGATATAGGATGGAGGCCAGCGTCACAGTTTTCAACTGGCTCGATCCTGAGAAAAATACCAGAAAAAAATAGAAACAGCCATGTCAGGATTCTCCTATTTCAGGAGCAAGGACGGCCCTGCAGTCACATAAACCAACTCTCCAGAAGCATCGGCTGAGCGTTTCTGTCAGTGCGGCACACACCCAGGCAACATGACATCCTGCTGTTGCATGAAAACAGCCAGCCCCGAGACATACAGATGCAGACCTGCTGCTGCGTAGAGATTGCCCTGAACACAGGAAGATCTGAGATCTATGGCTGGCATGTGTAAGGCATCATCTGCAGTCTACGATTTTCTGCACTCAGACCCCACATTTCCTCCTTCACGATGGCAGGCAGGCACAATTTGTGTAAAAGGAAGACAGAGGAGAGAGAAGAGGGAAAAGAGGAGGAGAAGGGATGGCACGGGGGGAGGGAGGAAGAGGAAACAGTAACTGTGGAGTCAGTGCCATTAAATATCTCACTCTGCTGGTTAGCAAGGTGAGGACTGGGGTCACCGACTCATCCCAAACTGCCCCGCTTATACCACTGAAAGGCCCGTGGCCTGGGAAAAAACTCATTTCTGGGTAAATCAGAGCAGGACTGCTGGTCACTGAGGAAGTATGTTCATGGATGCTTGTTCAGTCCTGTTTCTATCCACCTGCTCCATTCGGCCTTGACATATGGAAGACATGATGCCAGATGTCCTCCACCCAAGTGTCTTTGATTGCACTGCCCTATGCAAATGGGGTAGGGTGCTCCAAGAGACAGATGCCTGCGGGCGTCTGGAATGAGGCGCTTTGGGGAAACAGACTCGGGCTCCAGCGTGATTGCAATTCATCACTATGAACATATCAACATCAAGCTCCCTTCACCTCAGGGATACTCCCAGTCTGCATGCAACCAAAGTAGCAATGCTGGGCAAGGGGCACGAAACTGACTCACCAGCCACTTCCCAGGAACTGCATCACGTGATCCCATGGCCCTGGAAGCAAGAACCAGGCTGCTAATGTGACCACCTTGCTTCCCTCTGACAATGTTCCTATGAGTTACTCTCAATTAAGAAACATGTTAAGCACCTATTCCCTAGGGATTCCTAACACTTAGGGAACTTCCTCTTCTACCAGGCGCCAGTGACTATGGAAAACGGTATAAACAAGGGAAGTCCTGCCCATTGGTCCATACGTTGGGGGTGCGGGGGTCCAGTGTATAAAAGCCCCAGAATGCAAGGAGGCATCAGTCAGAATCTGAGAACGTCACCTCAGAAAAGAAGCCCACGCCTCCACCTGCGACACCATGAGTGAATCGTGCTGCTCCCCGTGCTGCCAGCCCACGTGCTGCAGGACGACCTGCTGCCAGCCCAGCTGCTGTGGATCCAGCTGCTGCAAGCCTTGCTGCTGCCGCCCAACGTGCTGTCAGACCACCTGCTGTAGGACCACCTGCTGCAAGCCTGCATGCTGTGTGTCCAGCTGCTGCCAGCCCAGCTGCTGTGAGTCCAGTGGCTGTGGGTCCAGCTGCTGCCAGCCTTGCTGCTGCCGCCCAACGTGCTGTCAGACCACCTGCTGTAGGACCACCTGCTGCAAGCCCGCATGCTGTGTGTCCAGCTGCTGCCAGCCCAGCTGCTGTGGGTCCAGTGGCTGCGGGTCCAGCTGCTGCCAGCCTTGCTGCTGCCGCCCAACGTGCTGTCAGACCACCTGCTGTAGGACCACCTGCTGCAAGCCCGCATGCTGTGTGTCCAGCTGCTGCCAGCCCAGCTGCTGTGGGTCCAGTGGCTGCGGGTCCAGCTGCTGCCAGCCTTGCTGCACCCCCGTCATCTGCAGGAGAACCTGCTACCAGCCCACCTGCTGCTGCCTGCCCGGGTGCCTAGCCCAATGCTGTGGATCCAGCTGCTGCCAGCCTTGCTGCTGCTGAGCAACTTGCTATAGCCTCAGCACTCCCCGGAATATATATCCTACGCCATTTTGCCAAAGTTCCTGTCTTACGAGAAGTTGCTCCCTCGGCTTTCCTGGGAACACATGCAGTGTAACTGCCCCTGCCATCTTTCTCAGCAATGCTTATGAGTCTATGGAGGGAATGCAACCTACTTCCATTTGATTGGATTCTAGTGTCTCTGGTTTACTGTAGCCATTGCTGAGCCACTCTATTTGGTCAACCCCAGATGCTGGTCAACATCCATTGATTCACACTCTCAGTCTCCGAAAAGTGATCATCACCTTCACTTCTACAGCATATAAACACACCCTTATGAGTGCATAGTTAGCTCTCCGCAGTGATCAGTAGTGATCATCTTTTTAGATAGATGCATTATAGTTAGTAAGTCCTGCCAGTTTACTAAGCTCTTTGCAATGGCTTTGAACTTTCTACCTTCCGTTCTTTCCTAATAAAATCTGTGTCATCCTGCATCCAATGTTTGTATGTTCCTGTCGTTTTTCGTGTATGTGTGTGTGTGTGTTATTACAGCACTTCCTTTATGAAGTCCTTCTTGAAGTTTTACTTTAAGTATATGTATACACATAGGTAGATACGATGCCCAAAAGTAAATTGAAGGTTCAATGTATTTATTATCTCATTCAGTTATCACAATTGTCCCACAAATCAGGCAGAGCCCACATTATCATTCCATTTTCGTTCTCACTTAGAGAGCAGGAAATGCTTGACCATACAGCAAATAATTGACAGAAGCAGGTCCTTTGATTTCAGGTCAAAGACTTTATTAGTTACATCTTTCTAAAAATAGAAATAATCCTGGTGATAGGGCATAAGGGAGGCATGCATTCTGAGTTGTTTCAATAACAAAGGAAATAATTATATCTTTTCCATACAGAACCGTTTCAGTCTACAAACCTCTTCTTAAACCTTCTTCTCAGCTTTATGACCAATGTGCCTTTAAGAGTTCTGGTTAATGAAAAGGGGGTTTGCAACTTCTCTGTCATGAGGTTCATTAGCACATATAGTGTTCCTGGCCCTATTCTTGCCGAGGGGAACCTGTTCTTTGTTGTCATGGATTGGCGTACTGGTATCATTGCATTTATCTCTTTTTTTTAAGAGCTATTTATTTATTTGTTTGTTTGTTTGTTTGAGAGAGAGCATGAGTGGGAAAGGCAAGGTGGAGAGAGAATCTCAAACAGACTCCCCCCAGGAGCATAGAGCCTGACCCAGGGCTCAGTCTCACAACCCTGAGATCATGATCTGAGCCAAACCCAAGAGTGGATGCTTCACTGACTCCGCCACCCAAGTGCCCCTCATTTCATTCATCTTAAAGAAATTGGTACGAAGAATCACCCTTGCAAGCACACAAGCTCAGGCCACAATGCCAAGGCTCTCAAACGTTGAGGCAATTTGAACTCCTGACCTGGACATTGTGCAGAGAAGAGAAGTTTGTAGAGTCCTGATAGTTGAGGTACCCATGCAGTTGGCATAGGCTGCTTTGATCCAATCACAGTCTTGAGGTGGTAAACAAGAAGAGAACGATTTCCTGTGTTCTTTTCTTTTAAGATTTTCTTTCTTTGTTCGTGAGAGACACCGGGAGAGAGGCTGAGACATAGGCAGAGGGAGAACAGGCTCCCTGTTGGGGGGTCGATGTGGGACTCCATTCCAGGACCCCAGGATCACCACCTGAGCTGAAGGCATATGCTCAACCACTGAGCCACCAGGCTTCCCCAACTTCCTGTGTTCTGTGAGATAAAGACACACAGGCTAGAGGAAATTCACATCCGAATTTTCAAGAAAAGGAGGATAAAGGAGAAGGAAAACAAAAACGGAGCAGAAAGGATGCACTCTTCCAAGTCAAGACGGATGTTAGTTCGGTTACCTCCCCAGAGGAGGAAACCTGGATCTTTGGGTGAAAAGCTGAATAATAAGGACAACTGCCAAGGCACCCAGCAGGACAAGGATTAGGAAGGCTCTGGGCAGAAAATAAGAGGTTTTGATCATGGCCACCTTCTCAAGAGATATAAAAATGCTTTGGAATAGTTAACACACTACATGTGACAGAGAGGATCATCTTCCTAGAGGACGTATCTGGAATTCTCTGCCAGAGTACTTCCGTTTACAAGGCAGAGAACGTATGGGAAGAATTCCTGACGTGTCCTGAGGACCTGCCACACACTGGGCACTCAGCGAGATGCTTTACCCGCACAGTCTGTATTTGTCATACAGTCCTGGAAAGTGAGCATCACTACTTCCATATTGGAGCTGAGGAAACCAGTGTTGAGGAAAGTAACTTGTTCAAAATTACATGTGCCCTGAAGCTCCATCTTGGATCCAAAAACAGAGCTGTTTGGTGGGCTACACATGAAATGATGAACACAGAAATCAGTGCAACAAAACCGAGAGTCAACAAATAGACACACGATTATTAGGCATTGAATTTTGCAGAAAGGTGCCAACTTTATAGGCAGAGAAAGTGTAGTCTTTTAAACAGATGGTGTTGGAACAATTAAACAGACATGTCCCCCCATTCGTCAAAATAAAGTTCAACCCATACCTCATATCATATACAACGTCCGACTCAAATAGATTATAGCCCCAAATGTAAAGCCTAAACCTACAAAACTTCCAGACAGAAATCTAGAGAAAGGTTCTAGAGAGCTTCTAGCTCTACAGAACCCCACCCCATTATGGGGCCTACTTCTGTTTCTGCCAACTTCGGAGGATGCTGCTGGCTTGCACTATCCGTTTTCTGTACTACTCTCCTTCAATCCTTGTGCAACTCTTCATCTCCAATTTTATGTTCAATCATTCGTTTCTCTATCATAGAAGACGGTACATCTTGGTTTTGAGATTTGGAATTGTTAAGAACACTGTTCGAATTCCTCTTCTGCTACTCACTAGCTACATGTGTTGGGCAACACATAAGCTGTATTTACGTTCCCTCATGAAACTTTCTCCTACAGTTTGTGTCATCCATGTATTTTTTTTTTGAGAGAGAGAGAGAAAGAGAGACAGAGACAGAGAGAGACAGAGAGAGACAGAGAGAGAGAGAGAGAGAGAGAGAAGGAAAGCGCGCATTGCAGGGGTGTGGGACAGAGAAAGAAGGAAGGGACAAGCGGTCTCCCACTGAGCTCCCACTGAGAGAGCCTGATGCGGGCCTCAGCCCCAGGACCCAGAGATCAAGACCTGAGCCAAAGTCAGACTCTGAACAAACTGAGCCACACACGTGCCCCAGGGACTTTTCCTCTTGTGTGGACCCAGCACTGGACTCTCTCAACCACTCTCTCTTGTCTCCCTTTTCACTCCCCGCAGAAACGGCCCCCCTCCCCTCCGTGGCACAACAGTTTTCCTCTCCCCCAATTCACTTAAACACCCCTCATACCTGCAGGGCCATGTCCCCCAACCACACAGATCCTTCTTCCAATCTTCCTATCAATTTCCTGGGTGTTCCAAGTGACCTGACCTCAATAGAGCTGTGTTGGGGGGATCAGGAAAGCCCATGGCCCCTTCCTTCTCTGCCACTTAACTCCTCCCTCCTAATCCTTGAAGGAATTCTTAAAGTACATGCTAAGGTTCCCATGGTAGAAGTGAGGAAATTCGGATAGAGATAGGTAATGTCAGAGTTTGGTTTTTCCCAGAAGCTACTCTGAAGAACAGCGCTCAGGCATCTGGTTTCCTGCAGAAGGGAGGGCAGATGCAGATCCCACTGGTTGGAAGGTGGGGAAGTGACACAGGATGGAGGCCAGCGTCACAGTTTTCAACTGGCTCAATCCTGAGAAATATACCAGAAAAAAATAGAAACAGCCATGTCAGGATTCTCCTATTTCAGGAGCAAGGACGGCCCTGCAGTCACATAAACCAACTCTCCAGAAGCATCGGCTGAGCGTTTCTGTCAGTGCGGCACACACCCAGGCAACATGACATCCTGCTGTTGCATGAAAACAGCCAGCCCCGAGACATACAGATGCAGACCTGCTGCTGCATAGAGATTGCCCTGAACACAGGAAGATCTGAGATCTATGGCTGGCATGTGTAAGGCATCATCTGCAGTCTACGATTTTCTGCACTCAGACCCCACATTTCCTCTTTCACGATGGCAGGCAGGCACAATTTGTGTAAAAGGAAGACAGAGGAGAGAGAAGAGGGAAAAGAGGAGGAGAAGGGATGGCACGGGGGGAGGGAGGAAGAGGAAACAGTAACTGTGGAGTCAGTGCCATTAAATATCTCACTCTGCTGGTTAGCAAGGTGAGGACTGGGGTCACCGACTCATCCCAAACTGCCCCGCTTATACCACTGAAAGGCCCACGGCCTGGGAAAACACTCATTTCTGGGTAAATCAGAGCAGGACTGCTGGTCACTCAGGAAGTATGTTCATGGATGCTTGTTTAGTCCTGTTTCTATCCACCTGCTCGATTCGGCCTTGACATATGGAAGACATGATGCCAGATGTCCTCCACCCAAGTGTCTTTGATTGCACTGCCCTATGCAAATGGGGTAGGGTGCTCCAAGAGACAGATGCCTGCGGGCCTCTGGAATGGGGCGCTTTGGGGAAACAGACTCGGGCTCCAGCGTGATTGCAATTCATCACTATGAACATATCAACATCAAGCTCCCTTCACCTCAGGGATACTCCCAGTCTGCCTGCAACCAAAGTACCAATGCTGGGCAAGGGGCACGAAACTGACTCACCAGCCACTTCCCAGGAACTGCATCACGTGATCCCATGGCCCCGGAAGCAAGAACCAGGCTGCTAATGTGACCACCTTGCTTCCCTCTGAAAATGTTCTTATGAGTTACTCTCAATTAAGAAACATGTTAAGCACCTATTCCCTAGGGATTCCTAACACTTAGGGAACTTCCTCTTCTACCAGGCGCCAGTGACTATGGAAAACGGTATAAATAAGGGAAGTCCTGCCCATTGGTCCATACGTTGGGGGTGCGGGGGTCCAGTGTATAAAAGCCCCAGAATGCAAGGAGGCATCAGTCAGAATCTGAGAACGTCACCTCAGAAAAGAAGCCCACGCCTCCACCTGCGACACCATGAGTGAATCGTGCTGCTCCCCGTGCTGCCAGCCCACGTGCTGCCGGACCACCTGCTGCCAGCCCAGCTGCTGTGGATCCAGCTGCTGCGAGCCTTGCTGCTGCCGCCCAACGTGCTGTCAGACCACCTGCTGCAGGACCACGTGCTGCAAGCCCGCATGCTGTGTGTCCAGCTGCTGCCAGCCCAGCTGCTGTGGGTCCAGTGGCTGCGGGTCCATGTGCTGCCAGCCTTGCTGCTGCCGCCCAACGTGCTGTCAGACCACCTGCTGTAGGACCACCTGCTGCAAGCCCACATGCTGTGTGTCCAGCTGCTGCCAGCCCAGCTGCTGTGGGTCCAGTGGCTGCGGGTCCAGCTGCTTCCAGCCTTGCTGCACCCCCGTAATCTGCAGGAGAACCTGCTACCAGCCCACCTGCTGCTGCCTGCCCGGGTGCCTAGCCCAAGTCTGTGGTTCCAGCTGCTGCCAGCCTTGCTGCTGCTGAGCAACTTGCTATAGCCTCAGCACTCCCCGGAATATATATCCTACGCCATTTTGCCAAAGTTCCTGTCTTACGAGAAGTTGCTCCCTCGGCTTTCCTGGGAACACATGCAGTGTAACTGCCCCTGCCATCTTTCTCAGTAATGCTTATGAGTCTATGGAGGGAATGCAATCTACTTCCATTTGATTGGATTCTAGTGTCTCTGGTTTACTGTAGCCATTGCTGAGCCACTCTATTTTGTCAACCCCAGATGCTGGTCAACATCCATTGATTCACACTCTCAGGCTCCGAAAAGTGATCATTACCTTCACTTCTACAGCATATAAACACACCCTTATGAGTGCATAGTTAGCTCTCCGCAGTGATCAGTAGTGATCATCTTTTTAGATAGATGCATTATACTTAGTAAGTCCTGCCAGGTTAGTAAGCTCTTTGCAATGGCTTTGAACTTTCTACCTTCCATTCTTTCCTAATAAAATCTGTCATCCTGCATCCAATGTTTGTATGTTCGTGTCGTTTTTCGTGTGTGTGTGTGTGTGTGTTCGCGTGTGTGTTTGTTATTACAGCACTTCCTTTATGAAGCCCTTCTTGAACTTTTACTTTCAGTACATGTATATGCATACGTAGATATGACGCCCAAAAGTAAATGGAAGCCTCAATATATTTATTGTCTCATTCAGTTATCACAATTGTCCCACAAATCAGGCAGAGCCAAGATTATCATTCCATTTTAATTCTCAGACACCCGGAAATGTTTGACCATACAGCAAATAATTGACAGAAGCAGGTCCTTTGATTTCAGGTCAATGACATTTTTAGTTCCATCTTTCTAAAAATAGAAATAATCCTGGTGATGGGGCATAAGGGAGGTCGACATTTTGAGTTGATTCAATAACAAAGGAAATAATTATATCTTTCCTATAGAGACATTTCAGTCTACAAGCCTCTTCCTAAATATTCTTCCCTTCTTTATGACCAATATGCCTTTAAGAGTTCTAGTTAATGGTAGGAGGCTTTACCTCTTCTCTGACATATGTGTCATTGGCATATATAGTGTTCCTGGCCCTATTCTTGCCGAGAGGATCCTGTTCTTTGTTGTCATGGATATACATGCTGGTTTCATTGCATTTATCTTTTTTTTTTTTAAAGAGTTATTTATTTATTTATTTATTTATTTGAGTTAGAGCATGAATGGGAGGGTTAGAGGGTGGTGGAGAGAGAATATCAAGCAGAGTCTCCGCTCAGCATAGTGTCTGACTCAGGGCTCAGTCTCAGAATCTTGAGTTCATGAATTGATCCAAGACCAAGATTTGGATGCTTAACTGCCTGTTCCAACCCAGTGTAGAGGGATAGAAAAAAAGCAGCTGACACAGACTCCATGGGGAGCAAGACTGGATGGAGGGCCCAATCTCATTTTTTGGAAATAATTACTCAATCAGAAATAAGAATCAGATTCTTAACCACCTAAACCATTTAGGAACTTTATCATCCCTCCTTTCGTATGTATCTTTCTTTTTCCCACTTACATCCTAAATTGTATTCCACCTATGGATTAATTTGGAATGATTTATTTTTCCTTTTTTTCCCTCTCCTTATTGTTTCAGCCAATCTTTAGCAGATACCTCTGTAGCAGGTCACAGTTCTTCTATTTAGAGAATTATAGCAGCAATACATCTTATTTAAAATCCTTAATAGTGTAAAATAGATTTTGTCCCTCTATAGCCTTGGTTTTATCTCTTTTGTTTACTCCTATGTCCATGACTTAACATAAACCATACCTCATATTTCCAAGTTAAACCTCCAGACCAAGGTACTAACAGGAAGCTATTTCATATCCAGAGTTTGGTGCTGACCTAAATGACTAAATGATACACTATTTGTTTTCAATTCCATTTGATTCCTGCAGAAACCTAATGGAATATGACATATGATAATGTAATACCTTGAATTTTATCAATCGATAGCCCCAGTAGCAGCTTTTATGCCGCATAATGGAACTTTTACATCACATCAAAAACTTCTGGCCTGAAAAAGGAGTGGAAAGTGGGAACAGTCCCAGTGAAAAGAACTACAAGAAGCACAGATGGTTTTACATTTTGTTTGAAGAAAAGTGGGCTGAGAAAATGGTGTTCGTGGCCTTTTGGCAAGTGGTGAAAAACTTGATTACTTGGTCTGAGATCTTAAATCAAAAAGACTGAAAGATTAGAGAATCATTTAGACAGATATGGGTATGGGGACAGAAGTGTTCCCTCTCTGTGTCCAACATCATTGCCCACAAGAGAGTATCTATCCCTTGAGGGGCTCTAGATGAGTCTGGGATAACATACAACATCTTTCTCCTCAGACGCTCCAGTACTTACCCTGGAGACCATTAACAAAGCCACAGTGGCATGAAACACAGAGGCTTTGCATGGAACCAATAGCATTCGCTCTGTCTCACTGTGGGTGTCTCTGTTGAATGTACTGTTTGTCAGTAGCAGACATTGATGTCAAGCGCTTAGTGAGGTAACAACCCTCCTGAAAATGAACCATACTACATTGAAGCAAGCTGGTTTAAAGTTGGGAAGCATGCCATAGGGTCTATATTTTGCAGGAAATACTTAATTCCTTTTTGCTCTTAAAAAGTATTCAGGGGACAGATGACATACAAGAATTTGATTTATATGATCCTGAAGAACAAATCCTGATAAATGAACCTCTCTCTTATGAGGACACAATGGATGCTCAAAATTATTTGATGCAGATCAATTACATGAGGGGCTGGTCAGACCCTGAGACAAGGAAAGTTTCCTGCATTCATAAGCACTCTTAAATGAACCACTGCTGCCTGACTGAAACAGCTGCTGCTCACTGAGATGTGGGATGTTGATTTGGGAAGAACTTGGCAAATACAAATATAGATAGATAGATAGATAGATAGATAGATAGATAGATAGATATAGAGATATATGTATATATATACATATATATATATACATAATCTGTGTATATATATGGGATTATTCCATCTATTGCTAAGGATAAATTCAAGTGCACACCTTGCTAGTACTCAGTCCCATTTCGTCTCTACTTGTCCTGATATGTAAATGTACATGCCCTTGAACAGGAGTAGAAGACCCAGTTTTTGTTCTGAGGTTGTCCATTTTTACCAATACAACATCGCACAATGAAATTTTCTTTTTTTTTTTAATTAACTTTTATTGGTGTTCAATTTACCAACATACAGAAAAACACCCAGTGCTCATCCCGTCAAGTGTCCACCTCAGTGCCCGTCACCCATTCCCCTCCAACACCCGCCCTCCTCCCCTTCCACCACCCCTAGTTCATTTCCCCGAGTTAGGAGTCTTTATGTTCTGTCTCCCTTCCTGATATTTCCCAACATTTCTTTTCCCTTCCTTTATATTCCCTTTCACTATTATTCATATTCCCCAAATGAATGAGAACATACACTGTTTGTCCTTCTCCAACTGACTTATTTCACTCAGCATAATACCCTCCAGTTCCATCCACGTTGAAGCAAATGGTGGGTATTTGTCGTTTCTAATTGCTGAGTAATATTCCATTGTATACATAAACCACATCTTCTTTATCCATTCATCTTTCGATGGACACCGAGGCTCCTTCCACAGTTTGGCTATTGTGGCCATTGCTGATAGAAACATCGGGGTGCAGGTGTCCCGGCGTTTCATTGCATCTGAATCTTTGGGGTAAATCCCCAACAGTGCAATTGCTGGGTCGTAGGGCAGGTCTATTTTTAACTCTTTGAGGAACCTCCACACAGTTTTCCAGAGTGGCTGCACCAGTTCACATTCCCACCAACAGTGTATAGCTCAGTGGCAGAGCATTTGACTGCACAATGAAATTTTCTAATCTGAAAATGGAGAATCTAACTTGAGGGATGCTACCATAGGGCTCAGAATGGATAATGCCCAGGGTATTTCCTGAGCGGTCTGTAGATGGGAATGTGAGCGTCCTTCAGCCAGGGCAGGAGATGCAGCCTGGCATCTGAGTCTGTCCCTGTCAGCTCTGTGACATGACGCTGTGGGATTTCCTCATCTACAAATGAAGATACAAATTTGTGGAGACTATATGGGGCTCCAAAAGGATAACGCACTTGGCATGGGACCTGCGTAAACATCGTTACATTGAGTATGTGGAACAAGGACATGAAAACCAAAGAGGATGCAGAATGGTACAGAGTTTATTAAGAAATATAGGTGAGATCCCTGCATCTAGAGAGACATTCAAATGGATCATGACAAGAAGAAATAAGCATACAAGAACCATGAGTACACTAAGAAAGAAAACATACTTGTACAGATAAGGTACTTAGGATGAAGATCTTGACTATGGAGTCAAAGCAGAGATCTTGACTCTGTATCAGGATTCATGAAGCTGGCAGGAGGCTCACAAGACATTAGGAAGAAGAGAATCAGGGAGAAAGGGTACACACTTCATCAAGCTGATTCACAGGCTTGTAAACCGGCAGATGAGTAACAGAAATGCTGGTGATTGCATGCTGGCTTTCAGCAACATTTGGCAGTGTCTTTGTTTCCCAAATGGCTAATCAGTATTGTATAGTATAGATGGTGGTTCTTGGTGAAGTAATCAGTAACAATAAGGCTGGCAGCAACTGGACACACAGCAAGGGTGACATCAGTTGGTCCTACAGTAAGTAGTATGGCAACAGTTTGGCTGACAACAAGGCTAGCAGCAGCTGGATCCGCAGCCCAGGGATAGGCACCCAGGCAAGCAGCAGCAAGTGGGCTGGTAGCAGGTTCTCCTACAGTACACAGGGGTACAGCAGGCCGGTTGGCAGCAACTGGACCCACAGCAGCCTTGTTCACAGCCACTAGATCCACAGCATCTGGGCTGGCAGCAGCTGGACACACAGCATGTGGGCCGGCAGCAGGTGGTCCTGCAGCAGGTGGTCTGACAGCACGTTGGGCGGCAGCAGCAAGGCTGGCAGCAGCTGGACCCACAGCCACTGGACCCACAGCAGCTGGGCTGGCAGCAGCTGGACACACAGCATGTGGGCTTGCAGCAGGTGGTCCTGCAGCAGGTGGTCCTACAGCATGTAGGCTGGCAGCAAGGGGAGCAACACGAGTTGGTCATGGTGTCAGAAAGGGGGAAAAGGTGGCTTCTGTTCCGAGATAAGATTCTCAAATTCTGACTGATGTCTCCTTCTGTTCTGGGGCTCTTTTATGCACTGGATCCCCAAATTTGGACCTATGGGCATGACTTCCTTGTTGTTTACATTGTTTTCCTAATAATTTGGGAATTGTAAAAGAGGAAATTGTTTCCCTAATGTTATGAATCTTTAGAAAATAGATGCTTAATATGTTTCTTATTTGAGAATAACTCACAGAAGCATTTTCAGATGAAAGGAAGATGGTCACATCAGTAGCATTTTTCCTGCTTCAACAATAATCTCATCATATGACTTAGTTCCCGCTGGCCTGGAGTGTGTTTGGAGGGGTCAGAGCAGTGGTACCTCCCCAGCTTTATTTGTTAGGCTGCATGTAGATTGGAGATATCTCTGAGGTGAGAGGCATGATACTGATATGTTCAGAGGGACAAATTGAATCCATGCCTGAGCCCAAGTTTGTTTCTCCAGAAAAGCCTGATTCAGAGCTTCCACAGACATCTGTCTCTCCTAGCACCCTACCCTACTTGTGTATCCCAGTTCCCTTAAAGACCCTTGGGTAGAATATGTCTGGCATCATCTCTTCCATATCACAGGATAGAATCAATCAATGTGTAGAAGCAGCAGCAATACACAGGGACTAAGCAATCATCAGTTAATGTATTTCCTGTGTGACCATTACTCTTGATTTACCCTGGAATAAGGGTTTTCCCCAGATATGGGACTTCAGTAATGGAACTGGGGTAGTTGACAGACAAGGATGAGTTGGAGACTTTAGACCTAACTTTGTTAACCAGCAGAATATGTGACCTCATGTCACTGACAACACATTTATAGTTTATTTTTTTATTTTTCTTTTTTTATTTAAATTCAATTTACCAACTTTTTGTATTTTTTTCTTATTTGCTAACATTTAACATGGGAATTGGATTAGTTAAGGTGATATCTGATTTATCTTTTGGATCTAACATGTTTAAATGTTTTTAGATATACCATTCATTTAAAAAGTATGCAAATTATTAATTTCTAACTTGATAGATTATCATAAAATGAACACATCCATGTTAATATAACCAGGATAAGGAATAGAAATAAGGAGTAGATTGCTCACAGAATTGCTTGATCAAAATACTTATTTCATTTCTATCTCACATGCAGGTGAGATAGAGATAAAAACCCTTGGATTTTTCTGGAAATTTTGTATTTCCCTCCCATTATGGATGGGCCAAGTTGAAGGCAGATACCTTCTTTAAGAGATCACAATTCTCATATTCTCAATTTTTACCACATAACACATTAATCCATCGTGCTTATTTTTAATAAAGAGGCTTTTCTTCTCCCTTTCTTCTTCCTGTGATAATCTTGTATTTTGTCTGTTTTGTTAAATTATGCATCCCTCACTCAACATAAACTACACTTCAAATTTAGAAATTATAAGCTGACATGTTCTCATTCTCCCTCCCATACTGTAGAAAAAGGATAACAATATGTGGAAACGATAGTCATTCATATGTCATTGATCAAAAAATTCTCCCCTTGATCTTTTTGGTGGCATTATAGATAAGCAAGTGCCAAGGTTAACCTCACTAGATAAGTGCTTTCTAGTAATGTTTTGCAATGGTCCACAGAACATGAACTGTCCTGATAGGCTAGAGAATTGAGTCAGAAAGGCTCAGAGAAATTTACATGGTAGATTGGATTTATTTCTTGTCAGAGGGCCCACAAACTGATCATATGCCCTGGAAGGCCCCAAAGGACATTCCATCACAAAGGCAGTAAATCATGTGCGTCATTAAAAAGAACAGTGGTGGTAATCCTCTATTGCCAGGGTTGATGGAATAAGATGATGATAGAGAACTGGGAAACGGGGTGCCAGAAGAACAGAGTCAGGGTAGAAGTAATTACCAAAATAGGAAGAAATGTCAACCAGCCGTCCCTGACTCACAGAGATCACAATAGACTCACAGAGATCACAATAGACTATCGCTTCCTTAAGGGTGAGGTAATTGTGCATCCAACACAGTGCCAGTATTACCCTGGCACTGCCATAAACATTGGAAAAGATTCAACAACAGTGAATCAGAAGCTGATGTCAGCCACTTCAATAGAAAATTATGACCTCCCATTCAATTTCCTGACCTGAGTCAGTTCTCCAACATAGAACTCTTCAAATAAAGGACAGGTTTAGTCTTCTTGTGAAAGATTCTGCAACAGTGAAATGTGTGTGTGTGTGTGTGTGTGTGTGTGTGTGTGTGTGTGTGCGTGTGTAGCATGTTTTCCCCCAATCCTTCCACAATGGATTTATAATCATATGCCCGAGTAACTATACACTAGGGAAAGGTGAAAACCCAAATATTTCCAAAGGTGTTTGATGCAGAGCTTGTGCTGACACTGATACCAGGAGTCCTTCTATTAAAGTGCATGCATATGGAGACCAGGTAATAAATGGAGTTCTGGTTCATGTCTATCTCATGTGGGTCTAACTGGTATTAAGGTCCACTTTATACTCATTTCCATGCTACTTATACATAGTGAGTAGCAGAATCCTTCCATTGTGTATTAGTTGGGTCCTCCAGGAATCAGACACTGAAACAGCGTTAAGAATGTAAAAAGTTTACTAGGAAATAATGCGAATGAAAGAGTTAAAAGGGGGAGTAAGGGCAGCCCAGGTGGTTCAGTGGTTTAGCACCACCTTCAGCCCAGGGCCTGATCCTGGAGACCCAGGATCGAGTCCCACATCGGGCTCCCTGCATGGAGCCTGCTTCTCCCTCTGCCTGTGTCTCTGCCTCTCTCTCTCTCTCTAATGAATAAATAAATAAAATCTTTAAAAAGGTGGGGAAGTAAGGGAGAGTAGGTGGCAAAAACCTACAGACTGCAATGTAGGTATGACATCTTTCCCAAAAATGTATGAAATAGACAGCATCAGGCAAGGAGAACATAAGCCTACCATGCGGGCTTGTCAAAACATTGGTCAACCCAATGGAGATATCCAGAGCAAAGACGGCCATTAATAAGTTCCCATGTTGGGAAGAAAATGCTAGGCCCCAGTACTTTTATGGTGTGTAATTATGAGCCATGGGTTTACAGAAAAAACATGGCCTTAGCTCTAAAGGTGATGAAGATCCTGAAGTTGCTAACAGTTGGAATCTATCAGCTACCTGCACTCTTTACAACAGAAGTCCAGACATAGGAAGTAAAAGCCACAATAGAAACAAAGACCAAATAAGAACCCCTAAACACTCCTCTCTTCCTAACCAATGTATTAACCAGAAGCAGTAGCAATCCATGTGGACCAGCAGAATTTAGTGCTCGCTCAAAGACTTAAAGAATGCAGGTATGGTAGTTCCCAGCAAACTTCATTTGATTGCCAAACTGGCTCCTCCAAAAACCTAATGGATCATGGTATATAATTATGGAATATCTTAAACTTAAATCAATTGATAGACCCATTAACAGCTATAACATTTCAGTACCATTTAAGTTTAAAGGCCGTAGAAAGAAGAAATACTCCCAGTGAGCATAACCATGAGTACACATGGTCATAAGTTTCTTTTGTAGAAAAAGTGGCCTATTCCATCCTAAAGCAACAGAAAACCCATTCTTGGGCAGTCCCGGTGGCTCAGCAGTTTAGTGCCACCTTCGGCCCAGGGTGTGATCCTGGAGACCTGAGATCGAGCCCCATGTTGGGCTCCCTGGATGGAGCCTGCTTCTCCCTCTGCCTGTGTCTCTGCCTCTCTCTTTCTCTCTGTGTCTGTCATGAATAAATAAATAAAATCTTTATATATAAAAAAAGAATACCCGTTCTTCTCCAGTGCACATGGAACATCCTCCAGAATAGATCACATACTGCGTCACAAATCAGGTCTCAACTGATACCAAAAGACTGGTATTATTCCCTGCATATTTTCAGACCACAATGCTTTGAATTTTGAACTTAATCACAAGAGGAAATTTGGAAGAAACTCAAATACTTGGAGGTTAAAGAGCATCCTACTAAAGAATGAATGGGTCAACCAGGAAATTAAGAATTAAAAAAATCATGGAAGCAAGTGAAAATGAAAACACAACAGTTCAGAACCTTTGGGATGTAACAAAGATGGTCCTAAGTTGGAAGTATATAGCAATAGAGCCCTTTCTCAATAAATAAGTCTCAAACACACAAGCTAACCTTACATCTAAAGGAGCTGGAAAAAGAATTGCAAATAAAGGCTAAACCTAGCAGAAGAGAAATAATAAAGATTAGAGCAGAAATCAATGAAATTGAAACCAAATAACAGTGGAACAATCAATGACACTAGGTTCTTTGAAAGAATTAATAAGATTGATAAACCGCTAGCCAGCCTTATGAAGAAGGAGGAGGAGGAGGAGGAGGAGGAGGAGGAGGAGGAGGAGGAGGAGGAGGAGGAGGAGGAGGAGAAAAAAGAAAAGAAAAAAAGAAAAGAAAAGAAAAGAAAGAAAAGAGAAAAGAGAAAAGAGAAAAGAAAAGAAAAGAAGGCCCAAATAAATAAAATCACAAATGAAAGAGGATAGATCACAATCAACACTCAAGAAATACAAACAATTATAAGAACATATTATGAGCAACTATATGCCAACAAATTGGGCAATCTGGAAGAAATGGATGCATTCCTAGAAACATATAAACTACCAAAATAGAAAACCTGAACAGACCCATAGCCAGCAAGGAAATTGAAGCAGTAATCAAAAGACTCTGAACAAACAAGAGTTCAGGACCAGAACAAACAAGAGTTCAGTCTTCCCAGGGGAATTCAACCAAACATTTAATGAAGAATGAATACCTATTCTTCTAAAGCTGTTTCAAAAAGTAGAAACAGAAGGAAAACTTCTAAACTCATTCTATGAGACCAATATTACCTTGATCCCAAAACTAGGCAAAGACCCATTAAAAAGAAAAATTACAGAGCAGTATCCCTGATGAACATGGATGCCAATATTCTCACCAAAATACTAGCCAATAGGATCCAATAGTACATTAAGAGGATTATTTACCACAACCAAATGGGATTTATCCCTGGGATGCAAGAATGGTTCAACATCTACAAATCAATGTGATAAATCACATTAATAAAAGAAAGGACAAGAACCATATGATCCTCTCAATTGATGCAGAAAAAGCATTTGACAAAATGCAGCTTACTTTCTTAATTAAAACTCTCCACAGTGTAGGGATGGAGGGAACATGCCACAATATCATAAAAAACATATATGAAGATCCCAGAGCAAATCTCATTCTCAATGGGGAAAAACAAATGTCTATATGAGGGACATTTCAGCCAGAGGACATGATCTAATGAAAAACTGTCACCTAGTCATTTTGGACTCCTCATGTTAGGAGACCAGCATGTAGAGAAAAGGGTCACTGTTCGGTGATGGATAATTATCATAAAAAGGTAGACTGCAGAGAGAAAGGTATCTGGAACACAGGAGATTTCACTGGAATATCTATGGGTCTGTCCATCCCTGTATCAGTAATCAGACACTCAGATCCATTGGACAGGATTATCTGGGTTACTCTATTGGGACATTATCTAAAATAATAGAAATATCCAAAATAATAAAAGCATTGGCTAAGATAAAGGAAATATAGGACTACTAGCAAAAGATGGAGACAATGAGTATTCGTTGCACGCTACTACAGTGCCAGTAGCTGCCGCTTCTTCCATTAGACTTCCTGTTATACACCCCTTTATTTTCCTCCCCACCTTCTTCTCTGCCAACATTCCTCTCTTATTTCCTTCCTTCTTTCCTTTCTTCATTCCCTCCTTCCTATGATTTCTTCTTCTCTATAGTTCTCTTCTTTTTCTCCTTCCTTCTCCTCCTCCTTCTTTTCCTTATTCATGTTTTTCTAGAAATTGTGGGTCTCCACCGCCTTGAAAAAACAGAGATTAGTCTGAGAGGAACAAAGATGATGTATTCATTGTAGATGATATATTCAATGCCTCACTTCTATGTGCTGAGTATTAGTGTCTTTTCAAATTCATCTGCTGAAGACTTAATCCCCAATGAGATGACATTTAGAGACGGGATCTTTAAGGGGTAATTATATTTGGATGAGGTTATGAGGATGAACCCCCTATAATAGGATTGATGTTCTTTTTTTTTTTTTTTTTAATTAATTTTTATTGGTGTTCAATTTACCAACATACAGAAAAACACCCAGTGCTCATCCCGTCAAGTGTCCACCTCAGTGCCCGTCACCCATTCCCCTCCAACACCCGCCCTCCTCCCCCTCCACCACCCCTAGTTCGTTTCCCCGAGTTAGGAGTCTTTATGTTCTGTCTCCCTTCCTGATATTTCCCAACATTTCTTCTCCCTTCCTTTATATTCCCTTTCACTATTATTCATATTCCCCAAATGAATGAGAACATACACTGTTTGTCCTTCTCCGACTGACTTATTTCACTCAGCATAATACCCTCCAGTTCCATCCACGTTGAAGCAAATGGTGGGTATTTGTCGTTTCTAATTGCTGAGTAATATTCCATTGTATACATAAACCACATCTTCTTTATCCATTCATCTTTCGATGGACACCGAGGCTCCTTCCACAGTTTGGCTATTGTGGCCATTGCTGATAGAAACATCGGGGTGCAGGTGTCCCGACGTTTCATTGCATCTGAATCTTTGGGGTAAATCCCCAACAGTGCAATTGCTGGGTCGTAGGGCAGGTCTATTTTTAACTCTTTGAGGAACCTCCACACAATTTTCCAGAGTGGCTGCACCAGTTCACATTCCCACCAACAGTGTAAGAGGGTTCCCTTTTCTCCGCATCCTCTCCAACATTTGTTGTTTCCTGCCTTGTTAATTTTCCCCATTCTCACTGGTGTGAGGTGGTATCTCATTGTGGTTTTGATTTGTATTTCCCTGATGGCAAGTGATGCAGAGCATTTTCTCATGTGCTTGTTGGCCATGTCCATGTCTTCCTCTGTGAGATTTCTCTTCATGTCTTTTGCCCATTTCATGATTGGATTGTTTGTTTCTTTGGTGTTGAGTTTAATAAGTTCTTTATAGATTTTGGAAACTAGCCCTTTATCTGATACGTCATTTGCAAATATCTTCTCCCATTCTGTAGGTTGTCTTTTAGTTTTGTTGACTGTATCCTTTGCTGTGCAAAAGCTTCTTATCTTGATGAAGTCCCAATAGTTCATTTTTGCTTTTGTTTCTTTTGCCTTTGTGGATGTATCTTGCAAGAAATTACTGTGGCCAAGTTCAAAAAGGGTGTTGCCTGTGTTCTCCTCTAGGATTTTGATGGACTCTTGTCTGACATTTAGATCTCTCATCCATTTTGAGTTTATCTTTGTGTATGGTGAAAGAGAGTGGTCCAGTTTCATTCTTCTGCATGTGGATGTCCAATTTTCCCAGCACCATTTATTGAAGAGACTGTCTTTCTTCCAATGGATAGTCTTTCCTCCTTTATCGAATATTAGATGACCATACATTTCAGGGTCCATTTCTGGGTTCTCTATTCTGTTCCATTGATCTATGTGTCTGTTTTTGTGCCAGTACCACACTGTCTTGATGACCACAGCTTTGTAGTACAACCTGAAATCTGGCATTGTGATGCCCCCAGCTATGGTTTTCTTTTTTAAAATTCCCCTGGCTATACGGGGTCTTTTCTGATTCCACACAAATCTTAAAATAATTTGTTCTAACTCTCTGAAGAAAGTCCATGGTATTTTGATAGGGATTGCATTAAACGTGTAAATTGCCCTGGGTAACATTGACATTTTTACAATATTAATTCTGCCAATCCATGAGCATGGAATATTTTTCCATCTCTTTGTGTCTTCCTCAATTTCTTTCAGAAGTGTTCTATAGTTTTTAGGGTATAGATCTTTTACCTCTTTGGTTAGGTTTATTCCTAGGTATCTTATGCTTTTGGGTGCAATTGTAAATGGGATTGAGTCCTTAATTTCTCTTTCTTCAGTCTCATTGTTAGTGTATAGAAATGCCATTGATTTCTGGGCATTGATTTTGTATCCTGCCACGCTACCAAATTGCTGTATGAGTTCTAGCAATCTTGGGGTGGAGGCTTTTGGGTTTTCTATGTAGAGTATCATGTCATCGGCGAAGAGGGAGAGTTTGACTTCTTCTTTGCCAATTTGAATGCCTTTAATGTCTTTTTGTTGTCTGATTGCTGAGGAGAGGACTTCCAGAACTATGTTGAACAGCAGTGGTGAGAGTGGACATCCCTGTCTTGTTCCTGATCTTAGGGGAAAGGCTCCCAGTGCTTCCCCATTGAGAATGATATTTGCTGTGGGCTTTTCGTAGATGGCTTTTAAGATGTCGAGGAAAGTTCCCTCTATCCCAACACTCTGAAGGGTTTTGATCAGGAATGGATGCTGTATTTTGTCAAATGCTTTCTCTGCATCTAATGAGAGGATCATATGGTTCTTGGTTTTTCTCTTGCTGATATGATGAATCACATTGATGGTTTTACGAGTGTTGAACCAGCCTTGTGTCCCAGGGATAAATCCTACTTGGTCATGGTGAATAATTTTCTTAATGTGTTGTTGGATCCTATTGGCTAGTATCTTGTTGAGAATTTTTGCATCCATGTTCATCAGGGATATTGGTCTGTAATTCTCCTTTTTGGTGGGGTCTTTGTCTGGTTTCGGAATTAAGGTGATGCTGGCCTCGTAGAACGAATTTGGAAGTACTCCATCTCTTTCTATCTTTCCAAACAGCTTTAGTAGAATAGGTATGATTTCTTCTTTAAACGTTCGATAGAATTCCCCTGGGAAGCCATCTGGCCCTGGACTCTTGTGTCTTGGGAGGTTTTTGATGACTGCTTCAATTTCCTCCCTGGTTATTGGCCTGTTCAGGTTTTCTATTTCTTCCTGCTCCAGTTTTGGTAGTCTGTGGCTTTCCAGGAATGCGTCCATTTCTTCTAGATTTCCTAATTTATTGGCGTACAGCTGTTCATAATATGTTTTTAAAATCGTTTGTATTTCCTTGGTGTTGGTAGTGATCTCTCCTTTCTCATTCATGATTTTATTAATTTGAGTCTTCTCTCTCTTCTTTTTAATAAGGTTGGCTAATGGTTTATCTATCTTATTAATTCTTTCAAAGAACCAACTCCTGGTTCTGTTGATCTGTTCCACAGTTCTTTTGGTCTCGATATCATTGAGTTCTGCTCGAATTTTAATTAACTGTCTTCTTCTGCTGGGGGTGGGGTCTATTTGTTGCTTTTTCTCTAGTTCCTTTATGTGTAAGGTAAGCTTTTGAATTTGAGATCTTTCCAGTTTTTGAATGGATGCTTGTATTGCGATGTATTTCTCCCTCAGGACTGCTTTTGCTGCATCCCAAAGATTTTGAACGGTTGTATCTTCATTCTCATTAGTTTCCATGAACCTTTTTAATTCTTCCTTAATTTCCTGGTTGACCTTTTCATCTTTTAGCAGGATGGTCCTTAACCTCCACGTGTTTGTGGTCCTTCCATACTTCTTGTCGTGATTAAGTTCTAATTTCAAGGCATTATGGTCTGAGAATATACAGGGGACTATCCCGATCTTTTGGTATCGGTTCAGACCCGATTTGTGACCCAGTATGTGGTCTATTCTGGAGAAAGTTCCATGTGCACTTGAGAAGAATGTGTATTCAGTTGAGCTTGGATGTAAAGTTCTGTAGATATCTGTGAAATCCATCTGGTCCAGTGTATCATTTAAAGCTTTCGTTTCTTTGGAGATGTTGTGCTTAGAAGACCTATCCAGGGTAGAAAGAGCTAGATTGAAGTCACCAAGTATAAGTGTATTATTATCAAGGTATTTCTTCAGTTTGGTTATTAATTGGTTTAAATATTTGGCAGCTCCCACATTCGGGGCATATATATTGAGGATTGTTAAGTCCTCTTGTTGGATAGATCCTTTGAGTATGAGATAGTGTCCCTCTTCATCTCTCACTATAGTCTTTGGGGTAAATTTTAATTTATCTGATATAAGGATGGCAACCCCTGCTTTCTTTTGAGGACCATTTGAATGGTAAATGGTTCTCCAACCTCTTATTTTCAGGTTGTAGGTGTCCTTCTGTCTAAAATGAGTCTCTTGTAGACAGCAAATAGATGGGTCCTGCTTTTTTATCCAGTCTGAAACCCTGCGCCTTTTGATGGGGTCATTAAGCCCGTTCACATTCAGAGTTACTACTGATAGATATGAGTTTAGTGTCATCATATCTATTCAGTCCTTGTTTTTGTGGATTGTTCCACTGAACTTCTTCTTAAAGGGGAATTTTAAGAGTCCCCCTTAAAATTTCTTGCAGAGCTGGTTTGGAGGTTACATATTCTTTCAGTTGCTGTCTGTCTTGGAAGCTCTTTATCTCTCCTTCCATTTTGAATGAAAGCCTTGCTGGATAAAGTATTCTTGGTTGCATGTTCTTTTCATTTAGGACCCTGAATATATCCTGCCAGCCCTTTCTGGCCTGCCAGGTCTCTGTGGAGAGGTCTGCTGTTACCCTAATATTCCTCCCCATAAAAGTCAGGGACTTTTTTTCTCTTGCTGCTTTAAGGATTTTCTCCTTATCTTTGGAATTTGCAAGCTTCACTATTAAATGTCGAGGTGTTGAACGGTTTTTGTTGATTTTAGGGGGGGATCTCTCTATTTCCTGGATCTGAATGCCTGTTTCCCTTCCCAGATTCGGAAAGTTTTCAGCTATGATTTGTTCAAATACATATTCTGGCCCTCTGTCCCTTTCGGCGCCCTCAGGAACCCCAATTAAACGTAGGTTTTTCTTCCTCAGGCTGTCATTTATTTCCCTTAATCTATCCTCATGGTCTTTTAATTGCTTGTCTCTTTTTTCCTCAGTTTCCCTCTTTGCCATCAACTTGTCTTCTATGTCACTCACTCGTTCTTCCACCTCGTTAACCCTCGTCGTTAGGACTTCTAGCTTGGATTGCATCTCATTTAATTGATTTTTAATTTCTGTCTGATTGGATCTAAATTCTGCAGTCATGAAGTCTCTTGAGTCCTTTATGGTTTTTTCTAGAGCCACCAGTAGCTGTAAAATAGTGCTTCTGAATTGGCTTTCTGACATTGAATTGTAATCCATATTTTGTAACTCTGTGGGAGAGTGGGCTGTTTCTGATTCTTTTTTTTGAGGTGAGGTTTTCCTTCTAGTCATTTTGCTCAGTGCAGAGTGGCCAAAAACAAGTTGTATTGGGAAACGGAGAAAAAGAGAGAGAAGGAAAGAAAAGAGAAAAAGAAAAAAGAGAAAGAGGAAAAAAAAGGGGGGGAAAAAGAGAAGAAAAAGAAAGAAAAAGAAAGAAAGGAGATAAAAGAAAAAAAAGGGGGGGTGGGGCGGGGTAAGCAATCAGAAATCAAGAAGAAAAAGAAAAAAAAAAAAAGCACAAAACAAAACAAACAAATAAAAAAAAACACACACAAAAAAAACAAAAACAAAAACAAAAAAAACCAAAAGCAAAAACCACGGGGAGTATCTTCCGATTCTGTATACTTTAAGTCCCTTGACTTCCCTTGGAACTGGTCCGTCTCGCTGGTCTTCTGGGGGAGGGGCCTGCTGTGCTGACTCTCAGGTGTTAGCACTTGGGGGAGCTGCTCTGCCCCTGCCTGGTGCAGGGCTCAGTGGGGGTTGTTCACCCCGTGAGGCCCCAGGAGGAAGCCACAGTGGCGGGGGCAGCTCTGGGACCCCGGGGTCAGCTCCCGCAGTAGCTCCGGGTCTCTCCGGCTGCAGGGCCTGGGGGCTCCCGGGCGGGGCCGCTGATCTGCTCAGTTCCAGGCAGGAGCGTCCTTGCTGTCCTGGGCCCTCCCGGCCTCTGCCTGTCCCGGGGGAGGCCGGATCCTGGGCTGTGTCCCGGCGCCCTAAGCTCCGGGGCCTGCGCTGTTGGATTCGCGCTCCCGCCCCGTAGCCCCCTCCGCGGAGCCGCCGCCCGAGCCCCTCCGAGCTGTTCCCGGAGCTGCGCCGCCCCCTCCGCGGAGCTTCTTCCTCCGCCCGAGCCGCCGCCGCCGAGCTGTTCCCGGAGCCGCGCAGCCCCCTCCGCGGAGCCGCCGCCCGAGCCCCTCCGAGCTGCTCCGGGTCCCGCCGAGCGCTGCAGCCCTTAGGGAGCTCGGTGCACTCTCGGGGGCGCAGTTCCTCTGTTACTGTCCCCGGGAGCCCGAGGGCATCCCCGCCTTTCTGGGGATCCTGCTCCAATTCCCCGGGAGGCCTTTCCGCGGGGAAGGTCGGTGCAGCTCCTGCTCCTCCGGGACGGGGCTCTCCTGTCCTGGGGACACTCGCCCCGGCCTCAGCCCGGCTCCTCGCGGGGCCCCTCCCCCTTGGAGGCCTTTTGTGTCTTTATTTCTTTTTCCCCGTCTTCCTACCTTGATAGAAGCGCGAACTCTTCTCACTGTAGCGTTCCAGCTGGTCTCTCTTTAAATCTCAGGCCGAATTCGTAGATTTTCAGGATGATTGGATGGTTTTCTAGGTAATTTGTTGAGGACAAGTGACCTGGAGACCCTACTCCTCCGCCATCTTGCCCCTCCCCCCTCTGATGTTCTTATAATAAGAGACAGAGACCAAAGCTCTCTCACTTTCTCTCTGCCATTTGAAGATACAACCAAAACGCAGCCATCAGCAAACCAGGAAGAGGATTCAAGCAGACACTTAAACTGCCAGCACCTTGATCTTTGACTTCCCAGCCTCCAGAACTGTGGCATATAAATTTTATTGTGTGAGCCACCCAGTCTGTGGAAGTTCATTATAGCACCCTAAACTGTCTGACACAACCATTCACATATCTTGGATCTCAGTGTGCTCAGGCCAGCTTCCAATAGCCATATGTACATCTCTGTGTCTAAGGGTTCTCTTCATGCAACAGCAGAAAGTCATTCAGTCTATGCATGTCATACTGAGAAAAACACACAACCAATGATTCTGGAGAGTTGTCTATAAAGATTCCAGCTCCATTTCATCAAGTAGGATAGTTCTAAAGTGTATATTTTTACACTGTTTCTGATCATTTTCCATCAGGCTTAAACTTCAGTTGCAGACAGTGATGCTAGATTCATATACATTCTTACCTGTCTCATTTCTTCAATTCTCTGCGAGTTTGCTATGCACATCCTAAAAAATGTCCACTTGGTTCTTTTTCTTGGGATAGTGTTTCTGAGGAAACAAACTATGAATTCACCTCTCTGGGTCTTAATTTCTTCTTTTCTAAAATGGGAATATTTATATTTCCTTGAAACTTTCTTCAGAATTAAAGGTAATATATATGAAGCATTTGGTCCCTACCTAGCAACCCAGGTCAGATCCATTCCTCACCTCTGAATGCAAACCCCCATCTCTGAATGACCAGCAGGAGGCACTGAGGGGGACACTTGACAGGATGAGCACTGGGTGTTATTCTGTATGTTGGTAAATTGAACACCAATAAAAAATTAATTTATTTAAAAAAAAAGAAGGCACAACTGGTCTTGGCAGCCTGTCCAGAGCCTCCCATAGAGCTAGTCTCCAATGTTGGCGCGTGCCCCAGGCAGGAACCTTCCTAGCTCATCAGAGGTCCCTCCACTGCTCCCAGGAGGTGACCCAGAGCCTAGGTCTCCTCTTCCTCTCAGAGCCCAAATCAGGCCTCACATCCTTGAGCACCCAGGCAGCATTGTTAATATGTTGGGGACTGGAAGCACCAGCCTTCTATCTATGGCGGCTCCTAATGAATGCCCATGGTTTTGTTTTGTTTTGTTTTCTCCTCTTTCTTCTTCTTCACATTTGTCTCACCCCCCTGGAACATGCTCTTAATTCACCTCAAGTTCTTCATAGTTGGCCTCAGAAAATACAAGAGGTTGTTTAGTTTCTTGGATGGTTCATAGGTCATGTGTTACTCAAAGTCATACATAGTCTCTGAGTCTTCAACTTTGTCTTAACTTGAATTTCTTAATAGCATTTTGGTGAGCAATTTCCATAACTTTAGGGGAATACAATATATAGTCCACTTTTTATTGCAGAGAATTATTTATTTTCTTACTATATTGAGAGAGATTTAGTAGAAGGAGGCTATTCAGAATTGGATTTACACAATACAGAGAAAGTCAGTTTAGATAAGAGTCTCTCTTGTGAGGACACAGTGGATGCTAACTATTTCATGAGGATGAATTGCATGTGTGACTGAACATGTGGAAATAGGAAAGGCTATGTGTTTTCTTGAGAGCTCCAAAAGGCAGCTCCCACCTGCCCTTCCATGTATATACTGCTTGCTGTGTTGTGAGAAACTGATTTTTTAACAGTTTCCGCATATATGAGGGATTGTTTCTTCCATTTGTAAAGAATAAATACATTTGCATAGCTTACTAGTGTTCAGTACTAAATATTATTGCTACTTCTATTGACATGTCAATGTAGTTGCCTTTGAGCAGGAACAAATGATCCAATCCTGTATCTAAGTTTATCATTATTAACTACATTAAATTACACAGTGAAATATTATCACTTTAAAATGTAGAATATAATTCATGGCAGGCTGTTGTGTAGCTCAGGTCAGATAATGCATATTGTACCAAATATGTACATAAGTTCCTATATTGGGAATATTGTACAGTAAAACAAAACACAATATAGGGTGAATTATGATATAGCCTTTATTAAGAAACATATAAGTAAGATACTTGCATCTAAAGATGAAAGCAGGAGAAAGAACCATGAGCACATTGAAAAATATATATAATTATGAAGTTTATTAATCAGTTGCAGGAACCTATGAAAAAGTTTTGAAGACTTATTTTCCTAACCTACTTAGAGGGAACAGATGATCCTGACTTCAGAAACCAAGACGACAACTTAGTATCAAGGATTTATGAAACTGACACAAGATCCACATACTCGAAAGAAGAGAATTGGAGGAAGTCCTCTGTACAACATCAAACTGATTCACAAGCTTATAAAAACACATATGAGAAAAAAATTTGATGGTTGCATGGTGACTTTCAGCAAAATCAAGCAAGGAAATTTGTCCTAAATGGCAAGTCAGTTAACAGGAAGGTGTTGTGTGCAGATGGTGTTTCTTTGGTCAGGTGATGAGCAACAGGAAGGCTAACAGCAGCTGGATCCACAGCCTTGGGCCAGGCACCCAGGCAGGCAGCAGCAGGTGGGCTGGTAGCAGGTTCTCCTGCAGATTACGGGGGTGCAGCAAGCTGGCTGGGAGCAGGGTGTGCAGCAGCAACTGGGGCGGCAGCAAGGCTGGCAGCAGCTGGACACACAGCATGTGGGCTTGTAGCAGGTGGTCCTACAGCAGGTGGTTTGACAGCAAGTTGGGCGGCAGCAGCAAGGCTGGCAGCAGCTGGACCCGCAGCCACTGGACCCACAGCAGCTGGGCTGGCAGCAGCTGGACACACAGCATGTGGGCTTGCAGCAGGTGGTCTTGCAGCAGGTGGTCCTACAGCAGGTGGTCTGACAGCACGTTGGGCGGCAGCAGCAAGGCTGGCAGCAGCTGGACCCGCAGCCACTGGACCCACAGCAGCTGGGCTGGCAGCAGCTGGACACACAGCATGTGGGCTTGCAGCAGGTGGTCCTACAGCAGGTGGTCTGACAGCACGTTGGGCGGCAGCAGCAAGGCTGGCAGCAGCTGGACCCGCAGCCACTGGACCCACAGCAGCTGGGCTGGCAGCAGCTGGACACACAGCATGTGGGCTTGCAGCAGGTGGTCCTGCAGCAGGTGGTCCTGCAGCACGTAGGCTGGCAGCAAGAGGAGCAACACGAGTTGGTCATGGTGTCACGAATTGGGGGGTTGGCTTCAGTTCAGAGGTAAGATTCTCAGATTCTGACTGAAGTCTCCTTCTGTTTTGGGGCTTTTATGCACTGAACTCCCCAATGTGGACCAATGGGCAGGACTTTCTTTTTTTGTTGTTTATGCTTTTGTTTTTGTTTTTGTTTTTTTATAGTCACTGAAGAATTTTCAAGGAAGAAGTTGTTCCCCTAGTATTTTGAAGGTTCTGTAATTTAGTGTTTGATCATTTCCTTAATTGAGAATACTATTTAGGAACCTTTTCCAGAAATGAGAAAATCAAGAATCATCACCAGCTACATTCTGTTATTTGGCATCATCTAATCATGTGATAGTTTTGGCTGTCTTGGCAAAGGTCAGAACAGTTGTTCCTTGTCTGCTATTCCTTTGACCATAGTGAGATTAGGAAGTGCCTTTATTTCTCCTCTGATCTTTATTATTCCCTTCCTTATTGTACCTTATTGTAACTTTGGGCTTTGTTCATTTTTCAAGTTCCTTGAGATGAAAAATTGGTTGTTTACTTGAGATTTTTCTTGTTTCATGATGTAGACATTTATCACTTTTAACTTCCCTCTAAGAACTGCTTTTGCTGCATCACGTAATTTTTGGTACGTTGTATTTCCATTTCCATTTGTCTCAATGTATTTTTTTATTTCACTTTTGAATTGTTCTTTGACCCATTGGTTGTTCATTGCATTGTTGTTTAATTTTCATATATTTGTGAATTTTGCAGGTTTTTTTCTAATTGACTTATGGATTCATACTATTGCTGTCACAAAAGATGCCTGATATATTTTAATCTTATTAAATTTATTAAGACTTATTTTGTGGCCTAACATATGATCTATTCTGGAAGTTTACCATGTGCATATGAGAAGAATATGTATTCTGTTGTTTTTGAATGGAATGTTCTGTATATGTCTCTTAATTCCCTCTATTGTAATATATTGTTTAAAAAAAAAAAAGAGACCCATGCTTGTTTTGATTTTCTGTCTGGATGATCTATACATTGGAGACAATAGAGTATTAAAAGATCTCTATTATTATTGTATTGTTATATGTTGTTCTCTTTAGGTCTATTATTCACTATTAGGTCTATTGTTCACTTTATATATTTAGGTGCTCCTATAATATAAACATTCTCACAGAGAAATAACATGAACAATCCACCTCATGGTATTATTTCAATAAAAATGTATAGATAAATAAAGAAAGTCAAAAGACTTGTACAATAGAATTCATACAAAATTTTGATATTTGTAATAATTTCAAAAGTCCCAAACAGCAACAATCCACTTATATATTAATGGTAGATAGACAAATATATCATTTGTATACATTGGGGAACTATAAAGAAAAGGGATAAATGAAGTGCCTGCGTAAGTCTCACATTCATGACATAAAGTGAAAGTAGCCAATTCTAAAAGCATCTGAAATGAACTATTAACATACACAATGTGTGAGTCACTAGAATACATACATACCTTTGGGAATAATAAGGATTATAATTTGAAGGGGATTAAATTAAGTTCTTTTTGTTAACCTGGTAATAGCGACATGGGGGTTCACTCAGTGATATTCTATCAGATTTGAAATTATCGATTTTAATGTATTATAATTTATAAAAAGGAGCACTATCACCAAGACTACCCCTTCAATTAAAAATAGGAGAAAACAAAACATAGTGCATACGTGAAGTAAACAAATATGTTAAAAATGAGTTAGGGTTGAGTCATGAGGTCATTGTGCTTTGCCCAAATTACCCCAGCATATCAGTGAAAGATCCACATGCTGGGGAAGCCCACAATTCTGACTAAATCAAGACCACTGGTCACACAGGTTGATAATTGCTTTTCCCAGTGTACTTTTGCAGCTTTTGCCCACCTGCTTCGGTTCTGCCTAGCCATTTGGAAGATAGGATGCCAGACATCGTTGGGCCGAGGTCCTCGATGGAATTGGGATATGCAGATGGGGTAGGGTGCTCCAAGAAGCAGATGCCATCAGGGTGTCTCCCATCAGGCTTTGTGGGGAGACTGACTTGGGCTCAGGCATGGATTCCGGTGCTCCCTGTGAACAGATGGACCTCATGTCCCCACTCCCCCAGGGACATTTCCATCTACAGACAACCCAGAGACCAGAGCTGGGGAAGGACCACTGCTGACACTCCTCAGGCCAGCGGAAACTAGAGCACATGATCCCATGGTCCCTGAAGCAAGAACAAGGCTGCTGATGTGACCACCTTCCTTCCTTCTGAGAATGTTTCTATGAGTTATTCTCAATTAAGAAGCAAATAAGCAATTATTTCCTAAGGATTCATAACATTTAGGAACAACTTCCTCTTTTACACTTCCCTCAGTGATTATTGAAAATTATTTAAACAACAACAAGGAACGTTGTGCCCATTGGTCCAAATGTCAGGAGGTCCAGTGTATAAAAGCCCCAGAATGGAAGGAATAGGTAACAGAATCTAAAAACCACAACGCAAAACAGAAACTCACCTTCCACCACTGACAGCATGACTGGTTCATTCTGCTCCCCTTGCTGCCAGCCTTCATGCTGCAGGACCACCTGCTGCAGGACCACCTGCTGCAAGCCCACATGCTGTGTGTCCAGCTGCTGCCAACCCAGCTGCTGTGGGTCCAGTGGCTGTGGACAAGGCTGCAGTGGGTCCAGCTGCTGCGGGTCCACCTGCTGCCAACCTTGCTGCTGCCGCCCAACTTGCTGTCAAACCACCTGCTGTAGGACCACCTGCTGCAAGCCCACATGCTGTGTGTCCAGCTGCTGCCAGCCTTGCTGCCGCTCCAGTTGCTGCTCCACACCATGCTCCCAGCCAGCTTGCTGCACCCCTGTGTACTGCAGAAGAACCTGCTACCAACCCACCTGCTGCTGCCTGCCTGGGTGCCTAGCCCAAGGCTGTGGATCCAACTGTTGTCAGCCTTGCTGCCAACCAACCTGCTGTCAGAATAATTGCTAAAGGACCACTCTCTTGTTGTGGTGTTCAGCTTCAGCCAAACATTTTGCTGTTGGTTGCTTCACAAAGAAATACAATGTGCAAAAAATGTTTGCCATCACCCATTTCCAATCACTGTAATGTTTAAGACTCATCAGGATATTCCAAAGAATGTGAAGTACCTTGATGAAATATATGTCCCTTCTCACTGAGTCTGTTCTTTCTGTCTGTAAATCATGTGCCAGCTTCCTATTTATCTTATGCACTTATGTTATGTGCATATGCATAAGTGCATATGTTATGTTATGTTATCTTATCTTATGTTGCAATACAACACAGTGCAGATCTCACTTCCATCCCACAAAGGTGTAGAGAAAAAAATTCATGCATCATAGATAAGTATCTGCCACTAATGAAAGTTTAGGATCAAGTTTTCTATTCCATTCCTCACAGTCCTTGTATCCTCTTTTCAGACTTGCATGAACCTTTCAAAGGCCTCCCTCCATGCGGGGGCAGGGGGGGGGTCTCACCTATATCTCTTAATAAACCCTGTACCATTCTGCATCCCATATGGTGTCCATGTCCTTGTTCAACATTCATGACAAAATGTATGCACAGGTCCCATACTATGTGCATTATCCATTTGGAGTCTCCTATAGTCCCCCACAAATTTGTGTCTCCATTTGCAGGTGAGGAGATCCTATAATGCTGTATCACAGAGCTGACAGGGACAGAATCGGATGCCAGGCTGCATCTTCTGCCCTGGCTGAAGGGCACTCACATTCCCATCTGCAGACCAGTTAGGAAACACCCTGGGCCTGAGCTCCAGCAAGCTTCTGGGTGGATTGTCTTCGTTGACCATGGAAATTTATTCTCCTGTACATGTGAGAGACATCTGGGACAAAGTTAGAGATATTCGTGCCCTAAACCTCTGCGACCAGGAGCCCTGTGTGAGGGCAGCAGGCCCTGCCCTAAGAGCTCCTGTGCACACAGGGACCCTTTGATTTCCTCAGGCTCCATCCAGCCCCTCGTGCACTCTTCCACATCAAAGATAGGTGAGCCTATGGTGTCCTCACAACCAAAGGCTGCAACTGAACACACTTATTGTGGGGTCATGGAAGACCTTTTCTGCTATGTCCTCCTGGTGCTCAAGACCTCTAGGCAGAGTCCAGAGCTGTCAGGCAACTTTCTTCCAAACACATTGTGCTCCTCAACCGGAACATAATTGGTGTTGTGATCAAAATGTTCCCAAGAAAAGGAAGAAAGGATGACATCAGGGTCTGAGAGACCATTCAGTGGGCATGTATGATGACTTGGACTCATCTGGGACCTCTGAAAAATCAAGGGGAACAACACAACCCCCAGCATTTGGTGCAGGAACTGTGAAGCATTGGAGGGAAATAAAGCTGCCTGTTCTGGCAGTGGGCAGAAAAAATGGAGGGATGGAGATGAATGTGAGGAAGAAAAAAGAGAAAAAATGTGGGCATTCATAGGAGTTGCCAGAGACAGAAGCCTAGCACTTCTGGTCCTGAACTAAGTAATGATGCAGCTTTGGTGCTCAGGGATTTGAGATGCTTAATTCAGACTCTGAGAGGAAGAGGAAACCTAGGCCCTGTGTCAACTCCCGGGAGCAGTGGAGGGACCTCTGAAGAACCAGGAAGGCTCCTGCCCAGGGCACACGCCAACATTGAACTAGCTCTCCGGGAGGCTCTGGATAGACTGCCAAGACCAGTCATGCCTCCTTCAGAGCTGGGAGTTTGTGTGCCAAGGTGAGGAACAGACATGACTCAAGTTTCTTCCTACATGCTACATATGGACCAGTGCTCCATGTCCATTATCCTTCATTCTTTTCTTGGAGCAAGACTTTCATTTCATTGCAGCATAGTTAACCTTACAGTCCTTTCATGTGAATCCCATAGAGTAATTCAGCACTGCCATACATCTCCCAGGGCTCATCCTGACAGGGATCCCTTCCACAGTTTGGCTATTGTGGACATTACTGCTATGAACATTGATTGGGGTGCGGGTGTCCCATTGTTTCACTACATTTATATCTTTGGGGTAAATACCTAGTAGTGCAATTGCTGACTCATTGGATATCTCTATTTTTAACTTCTTGAAGAACCTCCATACTGTTTTCCAGAGAGGCTGCACCAACCTGCCTTCTCACCAACAGTGCAAGAGGGCTTCCTTTTCTCCATATCCTTGCTAACATTTGTTGTTTCCTGTCTTATTAATTTTAGCCACTCTCACCAGTGTAAAGTGGTATCTCATTGTGGTTTTTATGTGTATTTCCCTGATGGCAAGTGTTGTGGAGTATTTTTTCATGTGCTTGTTGGCCATGTATAGATCTTCTTTGGAGAAATATCTGTTCATGTCTTCTGCCTATTTCATGACTGGATTGATTGTCTCGTAAGTATTGGGTTTGACAAGTTCTTTATAAATCTTGGATACTAGCTCTTTATCTGGTGTATCATGTATCAAATATCTTCTCCCATTCTGTAGGTTGTCTTTTAGTTTTGTTGATGATTTCCTTTGCTGTCAGAAGCTTTTTATCTTGATGAATTCCCAATAGTTCATTTTTGCTTTTGTTTCCTTTCCTTCATTGATGTGTCTTGCAAGAAGTTGCTGTGGCCAAGTTCTAAAATGTTGTTGCCTGTATTCTTCTCTAGGATTTTGGTGGATTCTTGTCTCACGTTTATTTATTATTTATTTATTTATTCATGAGAGACACAGAGAGAGAGAGGTGGAGACATAGGTAGAGGATAGGCAAGCTCCACAGAGGGAGCTCGATGAGGGACTCAACCCCAGATCAGGGATCATGCCCTGAGCTGAAGGCAGATGCTCAATAGCTGAGACACCGAGGTATCCCTCTTGTCTCACATTTAGATCTTTCAACCATATTGATCTTATCATTGTGTATGGTGTAAGAGAATGGCCCAGTTTCATTCTTCTTCATATGGCTGTCCAATTTTCCCAACACCGTTTATTGAAGAGACTGTCTTTTTTCCATTGGATATTCTTTCCTGCTTTGTTGAAGATGAGTTGACTGTAGAGTTGAAGGTCCATTTCTGGGTTCTCTATTCTGTTCCATTGATCTACATGTCCATTCTTGTGTCAGTACCGTGCTGTCTTGATTATCACAGCTTTGTAATACAGTTTGAAGTCAGGCATTGTGATGCCCCCAGCTTTGGTTTTATTTTCAACATTCCTCTAGCTATTCAGACTCTTTTCTGATTCCATACAAATCTTAGTATTGTTCGTTCTATCTCTGTGAAGAAAGTTCATGGTGTTTTGATAAGGATTGCATTGAATGTGTAAATTGCTCTAGGTAGCATAGACATTTTCACAATATTTATTTCCTTAATCCATGAATATGGAATGTTTTTCCATCTCTTTATGTCTTCTTCAATCTCTTTCATAAGTTTTCTGTAGTTTCTAGAGTGCAGATCCTTTACCTCTTTGGTTAGGTTTATTCCTAGGTATCTTACGGTTTGGAGTGCAATTGTAAATGGGGTTGATTCCTTAATTTCTCTTTCTTCAGTCTCATTGTTAATGTATAGAAATGCAACTGATTTATGTGCGTTGATTTTGTATCCTACCACATTGCTGAATTGCAATGAGTTCTAGCAATTTTGGGATGGAGTCTTTTGGGTTTTCTTTATACAGTATTGTGTCATCTGCAAAGAGGGAGAGTTTGACTTCTTCCTTGCCAATTTGAATGCCTTTTATTTCTTTTTGTTGTCTGATTTATGAGGCTAGGGTTTCTAGTATTATGTTGAATAACAGAGGTGATAGGTGATAATGGGCATCCCTGTACGTTCCTAATCTTAAAGCTCTCAGTTTTTCCCCATTGAGAATGACATTCACTGTGTGCTTTACATAGATGGCTTTTATGATATTGAGATACGCTCCCTCTATCGTTAAACCTTGGTTTTTTTTGTTGTTGTTTATTTTTTGTATATTTTTTTATTGGAGTTCAATTTGCCAACATGAACACCTAGTGTTCATCCCGTCAAGTGCCACCCTCAGTGCCTGTCACCCAGTCACCCCATCTCCCCACCCACCTCCCCTTCCACTACCCCTTGTTTGTTTCCCAGAGTTAGGAGTCTCTCATGTTCTGTCACCTTCACTGATATTTCCCACTCATTTTCTCTTTAATCCCTTTCACTATTTTTATACTCTCTGAATGAATGAAACCATATAATGTTTGTCCTTCTCCGATTGACTTACTTCATTCAGCATAATACCCTCCAGTTCCATCCACGTTGAAGCAAATGGTGGATATTTGTCTTTTCTAATTACTCAGTATTAGTCCATTGTATATATAGACCATATCTTCTACACTTTGAAGAGTTTAATCAGGAATGGATGCTGTATTTTGCCAAAAGCTTTCTCTGTACCTATTGAAAGGATCATATTGTTCTTGTCTTTTCTTTTATTGATATGATCTATCACATTGATTATTACAAATGTTGAACCACCTTTGCATCCCAGGGATAAATCCCACTTGGTCCTGGTGAATAATCCTCTTAATGTACTGTTGAATCCTATTGGCTAGTATCTTGTTGAAAATTTTTGCATCCATGTTCATCAGGGATCTTGGTCTGTAATTTTCCATTTTGGTGGTGTCCTTGTCTGGTTTGGGGATCAAGGTAATGTTGGCCCATAGAACAAGTTTGGAAGTATTCCTTCCATTTCTATCCTTTGAAACAGCTTCAGTAGAGTCGGTATTATTTCTTCTTTAAATATTTGGTAGAAAAAAAATATTTGGTAGAATTCCCCTGAGAAGCCATCTGGCATGGACTTCTGTTTCTTGGGAGGGTTTTGATGACTGCTTCAATTTACTCACTGGTTACTGGTCTGTTTGGGTTTTCTATTTCTTCTTGTTTCAGTTTTGGTAATTTCTAGGTTTCAAGAAATGCATCCATTTCTTTCAGATAGCCGAATCTGTTGGCATATATTGCTCCAAACAGCACTGGAAAGTTCCAGGGGAAGTCGAGGGATTTACAGTACATAGAGTCAGAGGATACTCCCCCTTGTTTTTTGTTTTCTGTTTGTTCCTCCCCCTTTTTTCTTTTTTTTTTCTTTTGTACCTAAAACATTTTTTAAATTGTTTGTATTTCCTTGATATTGGTTGTGATCTCTCTCCTCTTTCATTCATGATTTTATTGAGTCTTTTCTCTTTTATTTTTAATAAATCTGAGTAGGGAGTTATCTATCTTATTAATTCTTTCAGAAAACCAGCTTCTGGTTTTGTTGATCTCTTCTGAAGTTCTTCTGGTCTCTGTTTCATTGAGTTCTGCTCTAATCTTTATTATTTCTTTTCTACTGCTCAGTTTAGGCTATATTTGCTGTTTCTTCTCCAGTTCCTTTAGGTGTCAGGTTGTGTATTTGAGATTTTTCCAATTTTTTGAGGGAGGCTTGTATTGAGATGTATCTCCCTCTTAGGACTACCTTTGCCTATCCCAAAGATTTTAAACAGTTCTGCTTTCATTTTTGTTAGTTTCCGTGAATCTTTTTAATTCTTCTCTAATTTCCTGGTTGACCCATTCATTCTTTAGTAGGATGTTCACTAACCTTCAAGTGTTTGAGTTCCTTCCAAATTTCTTCTTGTAATTTAGTTCTAGTTTTAAAGTATTGTGGTCTGAAAATATGCAGGGAATAATCCCAATCTTTTGGTATTGGTTGAGACCTGATTTGCATTTGCAACCCAGTGTGTCATCTATTCTGGAGAAAGCTCCATGTGCACTTGAAAAGAATGTGTATTCTGTTGCATTAGGATGGAATGTTATATATATATATATATATATATATATATATATATATATATATATATATCTGTGAAATCCATTTGGTGTAGTATGTCATTCAATTCAAAGCCCTTGTTCTTTGCTAATCTTCTACTTAGAAGGTCAGTCTTCTGCTGGGAGTGGAGTGGTGAAGTCTCCTACTATTAATGTATTATTATCTATGTGTCTCTTTACTTTGGTTACTAATTTATTGATATAATTGGCTGCTCCCACATTAGGAGCATAAATATTTATAATTGTTAGGTATTCATGTTGGATAGACCATATAAGTATGGTATAGTATCCCTCTTCATCTCTTATTACAGTCTTTGGTTTAACATCTAATTTATCTATGAGGATTGCTACCCCAGAATACTTTAGAGGCCCATTTGCCTGGTAAATAGTTCTCTATCCCCTCATTTTCAGTTTGAAAGTGTCCTTAAGTCTAAAATGAATCTCTTATAGACAGCATATAGATAGGTCTTGCTTTTTTATCCAATCTGATACCCTATCTTTTGACTGAATCATTTAGCCCATTCACATTCAGAGTAACTATTGAAAGATATGAACTTAGTGTCAGAGTATTACCTATAGTCCCTGTTTCTGCAAATTGTTTCTTTGAGTTCCCTATTTCGTAAAGGGTCCCCCTTAATATTTCTTGCACAGCTGGTTTGATGGTCACGTATTCTTTTAGTTTCCGTCTATATTGGAAGCTCTTTATCTCTTTCTATTCTGAATGGCAGCCTTACCAGATAATGTATTCTTGGGTGCATGTTTTCTCATTTAGTACCCCGAATATATCATGTCACCCCTTCTGGCCTGCCAGGTCTCTGTGGATAGGTCTGCTGTTATCTGATATTTCTCTCCGTATAAGTTAGGAATCTCTGGTCTTGAGCTGCTTTTATAATTTTCTCTTTAACTCTGAAATTTGCAAGCTTCACTATTATATGTTGGGGTGTTGGTTGGTTTGTGTTGATTTTGGGGGAGGATTCCTCTCTATCGCTTGGATTTGAATGGTTGTGTCCTTCCCCAAATTAGGGAAGTTCTCAGCTATGATTTGTTTAAACATATTTTCTGGTCCTCTCTCTCTTTCCACATCCTCTGGAATGCCAATAGTATGTATGTTATTCTTTTCCAAACTGTCACTTAATTCTCAGAGTACTGCCTTGTGGGCTCTTAGTTGCTTTTCTCTCTTTTCCTTAGCTTCCTTCCTTTCCATCAACTTGTCTTCTATGTCACCTACTCTCTCTTCTTCCTCATTTACACTAGCTGTTAGAGCATCCAGTTTAGACTGCATCTCAGTTAAAGTATTTTTAATTTGAACCTCATTAGATCTCATTTCTGCAGTAAGAGATTCTGTAGAGCATTTTATGCTTCTTCAAGACCTACCAGTAATTTTATAATCATCATCCTGAATTATATCTCTGACATCTTTCTTAAATCCATATCCATTAGATCTGTGGCAGAGAGTATTACTTCTTATTCTTTCTTTTCTGGTGAATTCTTCCTTCTAGTCATTTTGTCCAGCACAAAATTGCTGTATGAGTGAGAAGAGTCAAAAATATCAATCATGACCTAAATAAGATACATCCTAGAGAAAAAAAAAAGAGAGAGAGATACATCCTAGGCAATTCTGAAGAGATCAAGGACCAGAAAATAAAAGAAAAACAGTAACACCACAAAAGTGAAAGACAATTTTTTTTTAAAAAAAGTAAACATTTAAAAAAGAAGAAAAGGTGGGGGAGATGTGGTGGGAGAGAGAAAATATAGTCTCACAGAGTGGACCAAGACAGTGATACTCCTGGTTCTGAGTGTAATTTGGCCCATATGTTAGAAGGTACTAATTTCCAAAATTATAAAACAAAACAAAACAAAATACCCAAAACCCCTAAAACTTATGTATCTACAAAAATTAAATTGAATACACTGAAAGGAAGCCAAAAATGCAGAATATACTTATGACAGTAATTGCAAAAACATGAAAGTCAAAATGGAGGGGGGTGGGGCAAGATGGCAGAAGAGTAGGGTCCCCAAGTCACCTGTCCCCATCAACTTACCGAGATAATTTTCAAATCATCCTGAAAACCTATGAATTTGGCCTGAGATTTAGAGAGAACATCTGGAATGCTAAAGTGAGAAGAGTTCACATTTCTATCAAAGTAGGAAGACAGGAAATAAATAAATAAATAAATAAATAAATAAATAAATAAATAAATAAGAATCCAGTGGAGGAGGGGCCCATAAGAGGAGCTGAGCTAAGGCCAGGGGTGACAGCCTCCAGGACAGGAAAGCCCAGTCCCAGAGAAGCAATATTCCTGGGCAGAAAGGTGGTCACAGGGAACTCAGGCAGGATTCCAGGATGAAGCCCCCAGGTTCCGGGGGTCACTAACAGAGGAAATGCACCCCGGGGAGAGCGAACCACACACCACGTGCCGAGTTCGGTAAAGGGCTGGAGCGGGCCCAGCGGGGCCTCGGGAGCAGCTCAGGCAGCGGCTCCTCGCAGAGGGGGCTGCACAGCCCCGGGAGCGCAATTCCAGTGGTGCAGGCACCAGAGCCAAGGGCACCGGGGGACACAGCCCAGGATCTGTCACTCCCCTTGGGACAGGCGGAGGCCGGGAGGACACAGGACAGTGAGGACGCTCTTGCCGCCCGGCAGCCCTGAGTTGTGCAGATTAGCGCCCCTTACCCCGGAGCATCCAGGCCAGTGTGGACTGGGAAATTGTGGTGGTTACTGCGGCAGCTGACTCCAGGGCTGCAGAGCTGGCAGTCTTATTGTTCCTCCCTGTGTCACCTTGTGCCTGGGATGGAGCGGGGATGCCAGGGACCAGAGGCCTCACAGGATAAAGAGTGCCCACTGAGCCGAGCACCTGGCAGAGGGCTGGGCAGCTCCCCCAGGTGCACACACCTGAGAATCAGCACCCTAGGCCCTCCCACAGAAGACCAGCTGGAAGGACAGGGGAAGAGCAATTTCTTGATGGAGCAGCTCTGGAAAGCTCCAGGGGAAGTTGAGGGACTTACAGTATATAGAATCAGAGGATACCTCTCCTTGTTTTCATTTTGATTTTGTTTTGGTTTTGGTTTTTTATTGTTTGTTTGTTTTCCCCTTTTTTTCTTTTTTTTTTCCTTCCTTTTTCCAGTACAACATGTTTTTAGCCACTCTGCACTGAGCAAAATGACTAGAAGGAAAAACACACCACGAAAGAAAGAATCAGAAACAAGACTCTCTCCTCTCTCTAAAATTCAATGTCAGAAAGCCAATTCAGAAGCACAATTATAAAGCTACTGATGGCTCTGAAAAAAGCATAAAGGATTCAAGAGACTTCATGACTGCAGAATTTAGATCTAATCAGGCTGAAATTAAAAATCAATTAAATGAGATGCAATCCAAACTGGAGGTCTTTATGACAAGGGTTAATGAGGTAGAAGAATGAGTGATTGACATAGAGGACAAGTTAGTGGCAAGGAAGGAAGCTGAGGAAAAAAGAGAAAAACAATTAAAAGATCATGAGGAAAAGTTAAGGGAAATAAAGGATAGCTTCAGAAGGAAAAATCTACATTTAATTGGGGTTGCAGAGGGCGACGAAGGGACAGAGGACCAGAAAGTGTATTTGAACAAATCATAGCTGAGAACTTCCCTAACTTGGGAAGGGGAACAAGCATTCAGATCCAGGAGATAGAGAGATTCCCGCCCCCCCCCCCCGCCCCACAAAATCAATAAAACTGTTCAACACCCCGACATTTAATAATGAAACTTGCAAATTCCAAAGATAAAGAGTAGATCCTTAAAACAGCAAGAGATAGGAGATCCATAATTTATATGGGGAGAACTATTAGATTAACAGCAGACCTCTCCACAGAAACTTGGCAGGCCAGAAAGGGCTGGCAGGATATATTCAGGGCCGTAAATGAGAAAAACATGCAGCCAAAAATACTCTATCCAGCAAGGCTCTCATTCAGAATAGAAGGAGAGATAAAGAGCTCCCAAGATAGGCAGAAACTGAAAGAATATATGACCACCAAACCCACTCTGCAAGAAATATTAAGGGCGACTCTGTAAAAGAAAGAGGAAGTCAAAAGAAACAATCCACAAAAACAGGGACTAAATAGGTATCATGATGACACTAAATTCATATCTTTCACTGGTAACTCTGACGTGAATGGGCTTAAAGACCCCATAAAAAGGCACAGGGTTTCAGACTGGATAAAAAAGCAAGGCCCATCTATTTGCTGTATACAAGAGACACATTTTAGACGTAAGGACACCTACAGCCAGAAATAAAAGGTTGGAGAACCATTTACCATTCAAATGGTCCTCAAGGAAAGCAAGGGGTAGCCATCCTTATATCAGATAAATTAAAGTTTATCCCAAAGACTGTAGTAAGAAATGAAGAGGGACACTATATCATCCTTAAAGGATCTATCCAACAAGAGGACCTAACAATCATGAATATTTATGCCCTGAATGTGGGAGCCGCCATGTATATCAATCAATTAATAACCAAAATTAAGACATACTTAGATAATAAGACACTTATACTTGGTGACTTGAACACAGCTCTTTCTATAATTGACAGATCTTCTAAGCACAACATCTCCAAAGAAACAAGAGCTTTAAATGATACACTGGACCAGATGGATTTCACAGATATTTACAGAACCTTATATCCGAATGCAACTGAATACACATGCTTCTCAAGTGCACATGGAACTTTCTCCAGAATAGACCACATACTGGGTCACAAATCAGGTCTTAACCGATACCAAAAGATTGGGATCTTCCCCTGCATATTTTCAGACCATAATGCTTTGAAACTAGAAGTAAATCACAAGAAGAAGTTTGGAAGGATTTCAAACACGCGGAGCATAAGGAACATCCTGTTAAAAGATGAAAGGGCCAACCAGGAAATTAGAAAGGAATTAAAAAGATTCATGGAAAGTAATGAAAATGAAGATAAAACCATTCAAAATCTTTGGGATGCAGCAAGAGCAGTCCTGAGGGGGAAATACATCGCAATACAAGCATCCATCCAAAAACTGGAAAGAACTCAAATACAAAAGCTAACCTTGCACCTAAAGAGCAGGAAAAGGAATAGCAAATGAAACCTTCATCCAGCAGGAGAGTTAATAAAGATTCGAGCATAACTCAATGAAATAGAGACCAGAAGAGCTGTGGAACAGATTAACAAAATCAGGAGTTGGTTCTTTGAAAGAATTAATAAGATAAATAAACCATTAGCCAGCCTTATAAAAAAGAAGAGAGAAAAGACTCAAATTAATAAAATCATAAATGAGAAAGGAGAGATCACTACCAACACCAAGGAAATACAAACGATTTTAAAAACGTATTATGAGCAGCTATATGCCAATAAATTAGGCAATCTAGAAGAAATGGACGCATTTCTGGAAAACCACAAACTACCAAAACTGGAACAGGGAGAAATAGAAAACCTGAGCAGGCCAATAACCAGAGAGGAAATTGAAGCGGTGATCAAAAACCTCCCAGGACACAAAAGTCCAGGACCAGATGACTTCCCAGGGAAATTATATCAAATGTTTAAAGAGGAAACCATACCTATTCTACTAAAGCTGTTTGGAAAGATAAAAAGAGATGGAGTACTTCCAAACTCATTCTGAGACCAGCATCACCTTAATTCACAACCAGATACTAGCAAATAGGATCCAATAAGAAGATTATTCACCATGACCAAGTGGGATTTATCCCCGGGATGCAAGGCTGGTTCAACACTCATAAAGCAATCAATGTGATTGATCATATCAGCAAGAGAAAAAACAACAACCATATATCCTCTCAATAGATGCAGAATAAGCATTGAACAAAATACAGCATCCATTCCTGATCAAAACTCTTCAGAGTGTAGAGATAGAGGGAACATTCCTTAGCAACTGCAAAGCCATCTACAAAAAGCCCACAGCAAATATTCTCAATGGGGAAACACTGGGATTCTTTCCCCTAAGATCAGGAACAAGACAAGGATGTCCACTCTCACCACTGCTATTCAACATAGTACTAGAAGTCCTAGCCTCAGCAATCAGGAAACAAAAAGAAATAAAAGGCATTCAAATTGGCAAAAAAAAGGGATCCCTGGGTGGCGCAGTGGTTTGGCGCCTGCCTTTGGCCCAGGGCGCGATCCTGGAGACCCGGGATCAAATCCCACATCGGGCTCCCGGTGCATGGAGCCTGCTTCTCCCTCTGCCTGTGTCTCTGCCTCTCTCTCTCTCTCTCTCTGTGTGACTATCATAAATAAATAAAAAATAAAAAATAAACAGACTAGTATTTAAAAAAAAAAAACAAATTGGCAAAAAAAGAAGTCAAACTCTCCCTCTTTGCAGATGACATGATACTCTACATAGAAAACCCAAAAGACTCCACCCCAAGATTGCTAGAACTCATACAGGAATTTGGCAGTGTGGCAGGATACAAAATCAATGCCCAGATTTCAGTGGCATTTCTATACACTAACAATGAAACTGAAGAGAAATTAAGGAGTCAATCCCATTGCATCCAAAAGCATAAGATAGCTAGGAATAAACCTAACCAAAGAGGTAAAGGATCTCTACCCTAAAAACTACAGAACACTTCTGAAAAAAATTGGGGAAGACACAAAGAGATGGAAAAATATTCCATGCTCATGGATTGAAAGAATTAATATTCTGAAAATGTCAATGCTACCCAGGGCAATTTACACATTTAATGCAATCCCTATCAAAATGCCATGGACTTTCTTCAGAGAGTTGAAACAAATCATCTTAAGATTTGTGTGGAATCAGAAAAGACCCCAAATAGCCAGGGGAATATTAAAAAGAAAACCATAGCTGGAGGCATCACAATACCAGATTTTAGGTTGTACTACAAAGCTGTGGTCATCAAGACAGCGTGGTACTGGCACAAAACAGACACATAGATCAATGGAACAGACTAGAGAATCCAGAAGTGGACCCTCAACTCTATGGTCAACTAATATTTGACAAAACAAGAAAGACTATCCCCTGGAAGAAAGACAGTCTCTTCAGTAAATGGTGCTGGGAAAATTGGACATCCACATGCTGAAGAATGAAACTAGAGCATTCTCACACCACGCACAAAATAAACTCAAAATGGATGAAATATCTAAATGTGAGACAAGAATTCATCAAAATCCTAGAGGAGAATACAGGCAACACCCTTTTTGAACTTGGCCACAGCAACTTCTTGCAAGATACATTCATGAAGGCAAGGGAAACAAAGCAAAAATGAACTAGTGGGACTTCATCAAGATAAGAAGCTTTTGCACAGCCAAGGGAATCATCAACAAAACTAAAAGACAACCTATAGAATGGTAGAAGATATTTGCAAATGACGTATCAGATAAAGGGCTAGTATCCAGGATCTATAAAGAACCTATTAAACTCAACCGCAAAGAAACAAACAATCCCATGAAATGGGCAAAAGACATGAACAGAAATTTCACCAAAAAAGACATACACATGGCCAACAAGCACTTGAGGAAAATGCTCCACATCACTTGCCATCAGGGAAATACAAATCAAAACCACAATGAGATACCACCTCACACCAATGAGAATGGTGAAAATTAACAAGACAGGAAATAACAAATGTTGGAGAGGATGTGGAGAAAGGATAACCCTCTTGCACTGTTGGTGGGAATGTTAATTGGTACAGCCACTCTGGAAAACTGTATGGAGGTTCCTCGAATGTTAAAAATAGAACTACCCTATGACCCAGCAATTGTACTGCTGGGGATCTACCCCAAAGTTACACATGCAGTGAATTGCCAGGACACCTGCACCCTGATGTTTATAGCAGCAATGTCCACAATAGCCAAACTGTGGAAGAAGCCTCAGTGAAAGATCGAAAGATGAATGGATAAAGAAGATATGGTATATATATAATAGAATATTACTCAGCAATTATAATTGACAAATACCCACCATTTGCTTCACTGTGGATAGAACTGTAGGGTTTTATGCTGAGTGAAGTGAGTCCATTGGAGAAGGACATACATAATATGGTCTCATTCATTTGGGGAATATAAAAGGTAGTGAAAGGGAATAAAGGGGAAAGGGAGAAAATGAGGGAAATTTCAGTGAGGGTGACAGAACATGAGAGACTCCTAACTCTGGGAAACGAACAAGGGGTGGTAGAAAGGGAGGTGGGTGGTGGTGGGGGTGACTGGTACGGGCACTGAGGGGGGCACTTGATGGGATGAGCACTGGGTGTTATTCTGTATGTTGGCAAATTGAACACCAATAAAAAATAAGTTTATTATTAAAAATAATAATAAAATAAAATAAAATATATATACACTAAATAAATAAATAAATCAGCTCAGCCAATGAAAAACTAACATATTTCAACCTCCCAGTTTGCTCCAATGGCCTCTTTGTTTACAGCAGCCCTCCCAGCTTCACCCTTTCCTCTTAGGACTTGGCTATGGTCTTGCCCTAGCTGCTTATCTCAAAATGCAATTCTCTGCTATACCAGAATATATTCATTTTTGTTTGTAAGAAATCTGACAGTTTTATATCTGAGGTTAACATGCCACACTCATTGTGTACTTATACTCCCTCACCATCAGGCTAGGGAAAGTACATGGCCTAGCAAACTTTGAACACGAAAACAAATTAACACTTTCACACATTGTCCTATCCCTTTCCTATCCATAGTTGGGGCTTGCATGGGGGAGGGGAGAGAGAACTGAGAATTACATCTGGATATTAAAAGTGTCCTTTATTTCAACAAGAGTTACTGAGTACTTACTGTGTGTTAAGTACTGTGCCAGATGTTGGAACTACAGGAGTGAACGAGACATTCCAGCTCCCTACCCTTATTGTGCTTCTGGTAGAATACAAACAGGAGATGAAATTTATATGCCTTTATATGCCCTAAGTAGGGTTGATGAGCCTTTATCACCAAGGATATAGGAAGAGTGGGTTGAGACGTCTCTATCTATGCAGGATTGTAACTGGCCAACCCAACCAGGGAGGAACAGAGAAAAGTTCAATATGGAACTCACGAATCAACTTGTAATGTAGAACAAAAGGAGTGATGTTGAAAGAAGAATTTGGGTACAGAAGCTCCTCAGCAATGTATATGCAAAAAAAAGAAAAAAAACAATGAAGGATGGTTGGAATATATTAAATAACTTCCCCAAAAGCCTGTAGTCTATAGCAGAACATGAATGATGTGAATTTTCATCTATCTGATTTCAATCCCCATGGCTTAGCCTCTCCTGTCTTCTTCTGCTGTTGAGAAAATGTAGATGAACATAGAAGGAGATATGCATGGATGAGCTCTCATTATGTGGGCATGTTATAGCCTTCTGGGCCAGACACAGAAAACTGATGATGCACTGAAAATGCAGCTCACTAAACGGCACATATGCAATGGAAAGGGATGAAGATACATCCAAATCTCTAGGTGTTGTGTTCAGGATCTCAGTGTAACTAAAACAGAGTAGAAAATTCTTAAGCATCCAGATAAACCACTCTAAACCTGTTTTTATCAGTGAGGAGTATCTGGTGAGCAAAGGTAATGATGGTAAACTTGCTACAGAAGGACTATCTTAAAATATGTGAAAACCAATCAGGGAAATGTATGCTTGATTGAAACTGCATTCGAATAGAGCAAAAAGATACTACAGAGCAGAAAGATAATCGTGATGTTTAGAAGAAAAAGGATGAGATTTCCTGGCCCAGGGCACTGAAATAGAAAGTAGAGCTAGTTATGGTAGGGAAGTGCTCAGAAATGCTATTCTGGGGGCACCTGGGTGTCTCAGTGGTTGAGCGTCTTCTTTTGGCTCAGATCGTGATTCCAGGGTCCTGGGATTGAGTCCCACATCACACTCTCTACAGGGAGCCTGTTTCTCCTATGTCTCTGCCTCTGTGTGTGTGTGTGTGTGTGTCTCTCATGAATAAATAAACAAAATCTTAAAAGAAAAGAAATGCTATTCTGATTATACAGTCACAGATGCTTCCAATGAAGGAAAAGTTCAGAGAACCAAAATGTGGAGACACTCTTTATAAGAGCATCCTAAAGATGGGCCGGACCACCCCAGGTACACAAATGTTTTATTACTAGACATTCCAGCATTAGAACTGACAACCACTTGGCAGGAAGTTTATCAGGATTCCTTCCATGCCTAAGATTCTTTGAGGTCCCTAAACACTCTCTGTCTCACCCTATCATTATCTGATTGATTGCTCACTTAACATGTCTTCATTTTCTGAAGTTCACAATGCTTTAAAGAAAACACATACATTATCATGATAATATGTGTTTCCTTGGAGGCTGTTTTCCAAAGGCATTCAGGACAGAATTCATAGCCTTGACAAAGTTAGCTATCACATTAAGGCTTGCAGTCTCAAAGACCTGATTTTGTTTACATACTAAGTGGCGAAGCCACCTCTTGGAGCAGACTCATATTAGCCAAGCCCATAAAACAAGGAGGCCTATGTATGTACTTACAGAGAATTAACTATAACAGGAGCTTCTCAACCACACCATGAGCAAGCAATCAGTTAAGGATTTTAAGTTAAAATCCTTTAAGAAGTTAAAGGAACTAAATGTCAGGTGGTATTTGATGCCCACATCAAATTTTTATACAATTTTTACGATTTTTACAAAATTCATAGTTCTGTGACTAAACTCTCTGTTTCCCTTTGAGTGGTGCTTGGCTAGTCCCTGCCAACATTTGCTTCAGTGCTTGTCCTAACTGAGTTTCCATGATTCACCAATACTCTCAGTTAAGCTACATATTTCTCACATCTTCAATCAGATCTGAATCAATTGGTCAGACTTTGAAGATATCCTTCTTTTTAAGGTGACTTCACATCATTTAGTTTGGGTCCTTCTTAATGTAGATTCTGAGGCTCAGCAGTATGGCTCTGTAGTACTAACTTGTCATGCATCTTTGTTCACACCACTGCACTATGAACATTCATGATGACATTTATGTTTTCATTCACTTCTACCATAATATCTGTTGCTACTTATGACATTTCTAATTGTATTTCAGAATGACTTTGAATTTATTTACTTTTATTTTCTCTACCAATTAAAAAAAAAAGAATCTTCAGTAACGTAGTTATCATCAAAATGTTGCACTGACCCTATCTTTTGTGTCTTTGTTCACCGGTTATAATCTAACATCAGCAGCTTGTTATCAATAACACACCCATCATAGTCCTTCCTTCCTTCCCATGAGTTGCACTAGAGCACATAACCTATGGATTGACTTTCATGTTCTATCCAAATCATAAGAAGAATAAATAAACTAGAGTGTGAGCATAAATTTCCACATAACAAGGGTTTCCTCAATTGCTTTATTTTTGTTTCCTTTTTCCTTTCTTTTGTCATAACTTTGAATGGTCTTCCTAGCTACAATAGTACTTTCCTGGTTAATTTCCTAATAATCTCTACTCATCTTAAAAATGCCAATTGATATGAGCTTTGAGTTCTTTTTTTTTATTTATTTATTTGAATTTCAGTGTACCAGGGAGGAAATTGAAGCAGTCATCAAAAACCTCCCAAGACACAAGAGTCCAGGGCCAGATGGCTTCCCAGGGGAATTCTATCAAACGTTTAAAGAAGAAATCATACCTATTCTACTAAAGCTGTTTGGAAAGATAGAAAGAGATGGAGTACTTCCAAATTCGTTCTACGAGGCCAGCATCACCTTAATTCCGAAACCAGACAAAGACCCCACCAAAAAGGAGAATTACAGACCAATATCCCTGATGAACATGGATGCAAAAATTCTCAACAAGATACTAGCCAATAGGATCCAACAACACATTAAGAAAATTATTCACCATGACCAAGTAGGATTTATCCCTGGGACACAAGGCTGGTTCAACACTCGTAAAACCATCAATGTGATTCATCATATCAGCAAGAGAAAAACCAAGAACCATATGATCCTCTCATTAGATGCAGAGAAAGCATTTGACAAAATACAGCATCCATTCCTGATCAAAACCCTTCAGAGTGTTGGGATAGAGGGAACTTTCCTCGACATCTTAAAAGCCATCTACGAAAAGCCCACAGCAAATATCATTCTCAATGGGGAAGCACTGGGAGCCTTTCCCCTAAGATCAGGAACAAGACAGGGATGTCCACTCTCACCACTGCTGTTCAACATAGTTCTGGAAGTCCTCGCCTCAGCAATCAGACAACAAAAAGACATTAAAGGCATTCAAATTGGCAAAGAAGAAGTCAAACTCTCCCTCTTCGCCGATGACATGATACTCTACATAGAAAACCCAAAAGCCTCCACCCCAAGATTGCTAGAACTCATACAGCAATTTGGTAGCGTGGCAGGATACAAAATCAATGCCCAGAAATCAATGGCATTTCTATACACTAACAATGAGACTGAAGAAAGAGAAATTAAGGACTCAATCCCATTTACAATTGCACCCAAAAGCATAAGATACCTAGGAATAAACCTAACCAAAGAGGTAAAAGATCTATACCCTAAAAACTATAGAACACTTCTGAAAGAAATTGAGGAAGACACAAAGAGATGGAAAAATATTCCATGCTCATGGATTGGCAGAATTAATATTGTAAAAATGTCAATGTTACCCAGGGCAATTTATACGTTTAATGCAATCCCTATCAAAATACCATGGACTTTCTTCAGAGAGTTAGAACAAATTATTTTAAGATTTGTGTGGAATCAGAAAAGACCCCGTATAGCCAGGGGAATTTTAAAAAAGAAAACCATAGCTGGGGGCATCACAATGCCAGACTTCAGGTTGTACTACAAAGCTGTGGTCATCAAGACAGTGTGGTACTGGCACAAAAACAGACACATAGATCAATGGAACAGAATAGAGAACCCAGAAATGGACCCTGAAATGTACGGTCATCTAATATTCGATAAAGGAGGAAAGACTATCCACTGGAAGAAAGACAGTCTCTTCAATAAATGGTGCTGGGAAAATTGGACATCCACATGCAGAAGAATGAAACTGGACCACTCTCTTTCACCATACACAAAGATAAACTCAAAATGGATGAGAAATCTAAATGTGAGACAAGAGTCCATCAAAATCCTAGAGGAGAACACAGGCAACACCCTTTTTGAACTTGGCCACAGTAATTTCTTGCAAGATACATCCACAAAGGCAAAAGAAACAAAAGCAAAAATGAACTATTGGGACTTCATCAAGATAAGAAGCTTTTGCACAGCAAAGGATACAGTCAACAAAACTAAAAGACAACCTACAGAATGGGAGAAGATATTTGCAAATGACGTATCAGATAAAGGGCTAGTTTCCAAAATCTATAAAGAACTTATTAAACTCAACACCAAAGAAACAAACAATCCAATCATGAAATGGGCAAAAGACATGAAGAGAAATCTCACAGAGGAAGACATGGACATGGCCAACAAGCACATGAGAAAATGCTCTGCATCACTTGCCATCAGGGAAATACAAATCAAAACCACAATGAGATACCACCTCACACCAGTGAGAATGGGGAAAATTAACAAGGCAGGAAACAACAAATGTTGGAGAGGATGCGGAGAAAAGGGAACCCTCTTACACTGTTGGTGGGAATGTGAACTGGTGCAGCCACTCTGGAAAACTGTGTGGAGGTTCCTCAAAGAGTTAAAAATAGACCTGCCCTACGACCCAGCAATTGCACTGTTGGGGATTTACCCCAAAGATTCAGATGCAATGAAACGTCGGGACACCTGCACCCCGATGTTTCTATCAGCAATGGCCACAATAGCCAAACTGTGGAAGGAGCCTCGGTGTCCATCGAAAGATGAATGGATGAAGAAGATGTGGTTTATGTATACAATGGAATATTACTCAGCAATTAGAAACGACAAATACCCACCATTTGCTTCAACGTGGATGGAACTGGAGGGTATTATGCTGAGTGAAATAAGTCAGTTGGAGAAGGACAAACAGTGTATGTTCTCATTCATTTGGGGAATATGAATAATAGTGAAAGGGAATATAAAGGAAGGGAGAAGAAATGTTGGGAAATATCAGGAAGGGAGACAGAACATAAAGACTCCTAACTCGGGGAAACGAACTAGGGGTGGTGGAGGGGGAGGAGGGCGGGTGTTGGAGGGGAATGGGTGACGGGCACTGAGGTGGACACTTGACAGGATGAGCACTGGGTGTTTTTCTGTATGTTGGTAAATTGAACACCAATAAAAATTAATTAAAAAAAAAAAAGAATTTCAGTGTAGTTAACATACAGTGTTATATTAGTTTAAGGTGCACAATATAGTGATTCAACAGTTCCATATATTACTTAGTGTTCATCACAATAAATATACTCTTAATCCCCTCCACCTATTTCACCCATCCGCCACCTACCTTCCCTCTGGCAACCATCAGCTTGTTCTCTAATCTCTTTATTCTGTAGACTATTTTTTGGTTTATCTCTTTTTAAGCCGTGAATCCTTTAAATAGTTCCCTCAAGAAAAAATTTTAAGTGTTTACAAAGCACTTCCAATATCTCCCCATACCTTGTAACTGGAGGCCACACTGACAATCTTATTCGGATAAATAGAGTTATCTGAGGGTATCTGAAAATAAGAAAAAATAACTGAGCTGATTTATGTGCTAATGTCTGATCAATAAGAGGTATTAAAAACCATTTTTTTAATTGAGTATTTCCACCCACCCACACCCTTAAATTCAAAGCATCACTGAGGGCCTGAGGTTTGGAAGGCTAATCCGAGGTTCTTGCTTCCTTGGTTATAAAGCTGAGCTCCTAATAATTCATTCATATGGAGAGACTAAATTAAGTGAGTTTAAAAGGCTTAATTTAATAGTGATTTAAAGGGGCATATGTACCCCCAATGTTTATAGCAGCAATATCCACAGTAGCCAAAATATGGAAAAAGTCCATATGTCCATTGACAGACAAATAGATAAAGAAGATGTGGAATACATACAATGTAATATTACTCAACCATCAGTAAGGATGAATACTTCTCCCAGGAGGGGTGGTGCGGAAGCACACATAACCCGATGACTGCTCTTCATGTGAGGGTCCTCAAAGGACAGAAATGCAGTAACTCTCTGCCTTCTCCCAGGAGGATCAGTTCTGGTGTCCACCACAGGAGTCTGCAAAGTTTGGCACACACAAAAGTGAAGACCACTTAGTGTGGAGGCCGAGAAAAATCAAGGCCATTCCACCTCAAGTTTAGCATTAGCACAAGTACAGCCATCTTAGGCCCCTGTGAATAAGCGCTGAACTTTATAGGAAAAACTACAGAATGTCCTCAATGTCCTCGCAGGGAATCCCATATCGGAAAGACAACAGAGCCCACGCCCATGGTAGAAAGTCCCATATTAGAATGAGAACAGAGCTCACTGCCCTTAAACCCCATATCAAAATGTAAACAGAACTTGAGAAATTCCTCCATCCCTTCTGAAAATCCCCTAGACCAGCCTATTAAAAACCCAGCTGTAACCCACTTCGGGGTCCAAGTCCCTGCTCCGCTGTGTCGGGTATACTTGGACCCAAGCTCGAGCTTGCTAATAAACCCTCCTGAGCTTGCATTGGTGTTGGCTCCTTGGTGGTTTCTCGGATTCGCAATCTTGGGCACAACACTTAGTTCTGAGAGTTTACTGAAGAAAGGAGTCCATGATCTTTCAGCTCTGAGGCTGGAGATCCGAGCACAGCCATTTTTGTTTTCATCCTCTAAACAGGCACAGAAAGCCTTCAGGGTACAAAAGCCACATACAACAACCAGAAGCAGCTTACACTGATCCCAGCCCCCTGGCAGGGGCAGTACCCCCAGACAGAGACACCTGAGAATCTATGTACAGGCCCTTTCCCCAGAACACTACCTGGAAGAACAGAGAACACCAAGTTTATGGAGCACACAGGACTTCAAAACTCCAGCATTAAGGGAAAATAGTACATTGAATTAAAGGTTTTTTCTCATGATTTGTTTATCTTTCAGTTTAAAATTTTCCTTTTTATTTTTTCTCCTTTTCAGCTAGTTTCTTATTTCATCAATTATTGTTTTTAAGTTCTTTTTTAACTTTAATTTTTTACATTTTCATTAAGTAGATATGTTCTTCATTTTTGGCTTCTTTTCACTGCACTCAATTTTATTTTTTGAAAATCTACGTTTTCCTTTCTTTACATTTTTCAGATATAGTTATATAGTGTATTCTAACACAGAGACCAAAATACATTCAGGATCAAATGGAACATCCTGTTTTGTCCACCTGGGAGATTATATTCTTGCTCCCTCCCTCTTTTTAAATTTTTATTATTTTTTTCTTTTTTAGATTCTGACCTTTTCAGATTTGTCTAGTGTTTATTTCTCTTAGGTCATGGTTGATATTATTGATTTTATCCTCTTTTTCATCCATTTTTCTCTGGGCAAAATGACCAACAGCAGGAATTCACAACAAAAGAAATAACCAGAGGTAATATTCTCTGCCACATCTAATCAATATGGATATAAGTAAAATGTTAGAGATGAAAATCTGAAAAACAATTATAAAGTTACTAGCTGAGCTTGAAAAAAAAAGCATACAAGACACTAGAGAATTTCTTAGAGCAAAATAAAATCTAATCAGGCTAAAATTAAAAATTTTTTAACTGAGATGCAGTCTAAATTGGGTACTGTAACAGTTAGGGTAAATGAGACAGAAGAAAGAGTAAGTGACATAGAAGACAAGTTGATGGAAAAGAAGGAAGCTGAGAAAAAGAGAGAAAAACAACTAATGGACCATGAGGGAAGGCTTTGAAAAATCAGCAATACCATAACATGAAACAATATTAGAATTACTGGGGTCTCTGAGGAAGAAGAAAGAGACAGAAAGTATATTTGAGCAAAGTATAGCTGAGAATGTCCCTAATCTGGGGAAGGAAACAGGCATTCAAGTCCAAGAGCTAGAGGACACATCTCAAAAATCAATAAAAATAGAACAGCATCCCAACATGTAATAGTGAAGCTTCCAAATCTCAGCAATAAAAAGAAAATTCTAAAAGCAACTTGAGACAGGTTCTTAAACTACAGGGGTAGAAACACTAGGCTAACAACAGACCTATCTATGGAAAGCTGACTGGCCAGAAAGGGCTGGCATGATATATTCAAGGTACTAAATGAGAAAAACATGCAGCCAAAAATACTTTATCCAGCAAGGCTGTCATTCAGAATGGAAGGAGAGATAAAGAGTTTCCATGACAAACAAGAACTAAAAGAATATGTAACCACTAAACCAGCCATGCAATAAATATTAAAGGGGATCCTTTAAATAAAGACAGAGCCCAAAGTAACATGGACAAGAAAGAAAGAGAGAGAGAGACAATCTACAGAAACAGGAACTTTGTAGGTAATCCAGTGGCACTAAATTCATCTTTCAATACTCTTAATTTAAATGGACTAAATGCTCTAATCAAAAGATACAGGGTTTCTGATTGGATAAAAAAGCAAGACCCATCCACACACTGTCTACAAGAGACTCATTTTAGATGGAAAGACACTTCCAGACTGAAAGTGAGGGGGTGGAGAACCGTTTATCATGCTAATGGACATCAAAAGAAAGCTAGGATACCAATCTTCATATCATAAAAATTAGATTTTAAACCAAAGATTGTAGTAAGAGAGGAAGAGGGACACTATACCATACCTAAAGAGTCTTTCCAACAAGATCTAACAATTATAAATATTTATGCTCCTAATTTGGGAGCATCCAATTATATCAACCAATTAATAACAAAAATAAAGAAACACATAGATAATAATACAATAATAGTAGGGGACTTCAACAGCCTACTCATAGCAATAGACAGATAATCTAAATAGAAGATCAACAAAGAAACAAGGGCTTTGAATGAATGACACACTAGACCAGATGGACTCCACAGTTATATACAGAGCATTTCATCCTAAAGCAACAAAATACACCTTCTTCCTGAGTTAAATGGAACATTCTCTAGAGTAGAGCACACGCTGGGTCACAAATTCAGTCTCAATTGATACCAAAAGATTGGGATTATTACCTGCATGTTTTAAGACCGCAGTGCTTTGAAACATGAACTCAATCCCAAGAGGAAATTTGGAAGGAACTCAAACACTTGGAAGTTAGTGAACATCTTACTAAAGAATGAATGGGTCAACCAGGAAATTAAAGAAAAAAATTTTTTAATTCATGCAAACTAACAAAAATGAAAGCATGGCTGTTCAAAACATTTGGGATACAGTAAAGGTGGTTGTAAGAGGGAAGTACATAGCAATACAAGTCTCTATCAAAACATTAGAAAAGTCTTAAATATACAAGCTAACCTTACACCAAAAGGAGCTGGAGAAATACCAGCAAATAAAGCCTAAACCAAGCAAAAAAAGAGAGAAATAATAAAAATTAGAGCAGCAATCAATGAAATAGAAACCAAAAGGACAGTTGAACAGATCAACAAACTAGGAGCTGGTTCATTGAAATAATTAATAACATTGATAAACCCCTAGCCAGACTTTAAAAAAAGAGAGAAGAGAAAGGAACCAAATAAATAAAATCATAAATGAAAGAGGAGGGATCACAACCAACACCAAGGAGATACAAACAATTTTAAGAACATATTATAAGCAACTATATGCCAAAAAATTAGGCAATCTGGAAGAATGGATTCATTCATGGAAGCATATGAATTACCAAAACTGAAACAGGAAGAAATAGGAAACCTGAACAGATCCATAACCAGCAAGGAAATTGAAGCAGTAATCAAAAATCTCCCAACAAAAATAAATAAATAAATAAATAAATAAATAAATAAATAAATAAATAAATAAATAAATAAATAAAAATCTCCCAACACACAAGAGTCTAAGACCAGATGGCCTCCCAGGGGTATTCTACCAAACATTTAAAGAAGAAATACCCACCATTTGTTTCGACGTGGATGAAACTGGAGGGTATTATGCTGAGTGAAATAAGTCAATCAGAGAAGGACAAACATTATATGGTCTCATTCATTTGGGGAATATAAAAAATAGTGAAAGGGAATAAAGGGGAAAGGAGAAAAATGAGTGGGAAATATCAGAAAGGGAGACAGAACATGAGAGACTCCTATCTCTGTCTGGGAAACGAACTAGGGGTGGTAGAAAGGGAGGTAGGTGGGGGGTGGGGGTGACTGGGTGATGGGCACTGAGGGGGGCACTTGATGGGATGAGCACTGGATGTTATTCTATATGTTGGCAAATTGAACACCAATTAAAAAATAAATTTAAAAAATAAAAAGAAAGAAAGAAAGAAGAAATAATACCTAACCTGCTGTATCAAAAAATAGAAATGGAAAGAAAATGTCCAAACTTGTCTATGAAGCCAGCATTACCTTGATCCCAAAATCAGGCAAAGACCATTCTTTTTGATGTTAAAAGGAGAATTACCACCCAATATCCCTGATGAACATGGATGCTAAAATTCTCACCAAGGTATGAGCCAATAAGATCCAACAAGACATTAAAAAGAATATTCACCATGACCAAATTGGATTTTTCCTGGACTGCAAGGATGGTTCAACATCTGCATTTCACATTAATAAAAGAAAAAGCAAGAACCTATGATCCTCTCCTGTGATGCAGGAAAAGCATTTGACAATATACAGCATCCTTTCCTGATTAAAACTCTTCAAAACCTAGGGATGGAGGGTACATTCCTCAATATCATAAAAGCCATCTACAAAAAGCCCACAGCACATATCATTCTCAATGGGGAAAAACCGAGAGCTTTTCCCCTAAGGTCAGGAACATGACAAGGATATTCACGCTCACCACTGTTGCTCAACATAGTGCTAGAAATCCTAGCCTCTATTATGCTGAGTGAAATAAGTCAATCGGAGAAGGACAAGCAGTGTATGTTCTCATTCATTTGGGGAATATAAATAATAGTGAAAGGGAATATAAAGGAAGGGAGAAGAAATGTTGGGAAATATCAGGAAGGGAGACAGAACATAAAGACTCCTAACTTGGGGAAACGAACTAGGGGTGGTGGAAGGGGGGAGGAGGGCGGGTGTTGGAGGGGAATGGGTGACGGGCACTGAGGTGGACACTTGACGGGATGAGCACTGGGTGTTTTTCTGTATGTTGGTAAATTGAACACCAATAAAAATTAATTTAAAAAAAATAAATAAAATAAAGTTAAAAAAAAAAAAAAAAGAAATCCTAGCCTCAGCAATCAGGCAACAAATAGAAATAAGAGGTATTCAAATTGGCAAAGAAGTCAAACTCTCACTCTTTGCAGATGACATGATACTATATGTGGAAAACCCAAAAAGACTCCACCTCAAAATTGATAGACCTCAAACAACAAAATAGCAAAGTGGCAGTATATAAAATCAATGCACAGAAATCTGTTGCTTTTCTATATACTAACAATGAGACTGAAGACAGAGAAACTAAGGAATCAATCCCATTTACAATTGCACCAAACACTATAAGATGCCTAGTAATAAATCTAACCAAATAGGTGAAGGACCTATAGTCTAAAAACTAAGGAATTTACAAAATAAATTGAGGAAGACACAAAGAAATGGAAAAACATTCCATGCTCATGGGTGGGAAGAACAAATATTGTTAAAATGTCTATGCTACCCAGAACAATCTACATATTCAATGCAATCCCTATCAAAATACCATCAACATTTTTCACAGAGCTGGAACAAATAATCCTAACATTTGTATGGAACCAGAAAAGATCCTGAATAGCCAAAGGAATGTTGAAAAAGAAAACCAGAGCTAGTGGCATCATAATGTCTGATTTGAAGCTATATTACAAAGCTGTAATCATCAAGACAATTTGCTCCCCTATTTGGGATGTAAGGGTAAATAAAGATTTAGTTATAAGCATGTTCAGGCTTGGCAGAACATTGTTGATAATAGGAGGTTCTGATGTTTTATGAACAAGTCCTAGCAAACCTAAAAGGAGCTAATAAATGCTCTGTTATTTAAACTGTTGCCAAGTATGAAGAAATACACAGTTTCCCAAAACACCTTTTACACTTGCCATGTTTAAAATATGCAGTTTGCATGTTAACAGATGGCCAGTGCAAAACATTTGCCAGTACAACAGAGAAATCTACAATTGGAAAGGAAATGATAGATGATAGATAGATAGATAGATAGATAGATAGATAGATAGATAGATAAATTACATATAAGTGGGTCAAAAACTATTGTAAAATGAAATTTGAAATTCCAGCTATATCAAGAATTCTGGTATTAGTAAGCAAATGATTTAAAGAGACATACTTAAATGTATAATATATGAAACATTGTTGACAATTCTGTCCAGGACTGAGGTCAAATGCATCACGGTTTCCAGAGCCTCACCCTTCCTCTGACTTGACTCAAGTCTCCATGCAAATTGTGGGAGAGGGAATTTAAATGGGGTATCCATCAAAATGTCATTTCTAAAATACATTCCAACTATTGTCATTCTTTTGCAATATCAAGGTCCCTCTCTTCTTTTCCTCCTGTGTTTTGGATTTTTCCTTTTGGATTTTAGTTACAAATAATTGAGTTAATTATATTCCTGATGGCATATTACCATGTTTTATCCTTGCAAGAACTCTGTCGTATTTTTAACTTATATACTTATATACCAATTAAATTAATTCCTGTTCTCCTAATGCCCCCTTATCTATAGGCAGCTATTTTATTCTGTTTACAGTATATTCTCCAGTAGACAGCCTTCAGATTTCATCTTCAGTGCTGGCTCTCCTTGATAACTGGCTTGTTGGCCTGCACTACAGATTTGGACATACCAGCCTCCAAAAATACATGAGAAAATTCCTTTTATTACACCTCTTTATATATATATCCTGTTGTTTCTCTCTGGAGAACCATACCAAGATAGTACCTCATGGAAAAAATAACCCCTTGCTGCCTACCCACTCTTCTAGTGGTGGACATAGATTTCCTTTAAAATCTATATCATCATAGAAATCTCACAGTGAGCATCCTCAAATGTGTCCCATTAGGACCTGTTGTAGGAATGTTCTGCAAAAGGAGAGAAAATTAGTGGGAAATATCAGAGAGGGTGACAGAACATGAAGGACTCCTAACTCTGGGAAATGAACAAGGGGTAGTGGAAGGGGAGGTGGGCGGGGGGATGGGGTGACTGGGTGACAGACACTGAAGGGGCCACTTGACAGGATGAGCACTGGGTGTTATACTATATGTTGGCAAATCAAACCCCAATAAAAAAATACAAAAAAAAAAAAGAGCGTTCTGAATTTCAGACCTAAATCATTTCACAGACTCAGAGCCTTTGATTAAAGGGAAGGCCAGAACCCCTTGAGGAAGGACTCTGCATATTTGCTACATGTGGATTCTGCAAACCTCCCTCTAATCTTTCTCCCCCCAAAAAACCACTCCAACTATTTCTTAAATGTTAGATTTGATAATTTCATAGTAGGAATACTAGTTCAGATGTTTCCTAAGACTAATTATTTTTAAAGGGGAAAGGAGAAAAAATGAGTGGGAAATATCAGAGAGAGGGAGACAGAACATGAGAGACTCCTAACTCTGGGAAATGAACAAGGGGTGGTGGAAAGGGAGGTGGGCAGGGGGTGGGGGTGACTGGGTGACGGGCACTGAGGGGGGCGCTTGATGGGATGAGCACTGGATGTTATGCTATATGTTGGCAAATTGAATTCCAATAAAATTAAATAAATAAATAAATAAATAAATAAATAAATAAATAAATAAAACTTCCTCTTAAAATGTCAAAAATGTAAACAATAGTTGAAATTTTCTAATTTTACATTTTATTTAAATCGTCCATTAGATTAACTGATCATTAAAACCAGTGTTAAGGGGTGCCTAGATGGTGCAGTCGGTTGGGTATCCAGCTCTTGGTTTTGGCTCAAGTCGTGATATCAGGGTTGTGAGATCAGGCTCTGCACTCAGCGCAGAGTCTGTTTAGGATTCCCTCTCCCTCTACCCCAGCCTCCTGCTCTCTCTCTCTCTCTCTCTCATAAAATTAAAAATCTTTTAAAAAACAATGTTAAGTTCATAAACCCTTAGCTATTATTGATGGCCAAAAACTTTGTTTATTTTAGTCTGTGGCTTCCCTAGACCATTTCTGTCTTTGGCTTTCCAAGTCTGTTCACTGTGGGGAGATGGAATCCACCCAATTCAAAAACGTTTTTGATGGTATAAAGATTGGAAGCCAGGGGATTGTTTGTCCTTTCTTTCTCCCTTCCAATTTGAGAATCGATAATTGCAGATACCAACCACCCTTTCAGACCACGGCGGACCCACTAATTTAGAGAAGCCAAGGTCATCATGTTCAAATGTGATCTGAAGGAAATCTATGTGGAGGTGTATTAAAAGAAATGAAAGCATTCTGAGAGTTTTATTCATGATGTTTAACCACTCAGTTTTATTGGCAATTGACATCAGAGAAGTCTTTTTAAAGACTGGGCAGCATCAAATGAAAGAAAAGCCGGAGAGGAGGTTTTGCGGAGGTGAAATGAAATGATAACATGAGCAAATGCAAGCTGTAACGTGGACCGTGCTTGCTGAAACTTTCTCCTTGATAAAGAAAGATCTCTTTCTTAGTGCCTGGGCAAATTCCCTCGCCAGCCCCTGGATAGAATCTGGGGCTGGACTGAGAATGAAGTTAGCATGCAGATAGCATTTGCACTCAGGCGGAAAAGGACACCACAGGGTAGCAATGCATTTGCAGATAGTGGCAGACCTCAGAAATGTGGAGAGTGCTGCATCAGTGAAGCGTTGCCTTACAGCAGCTGGACTTATGCCTGAGTTGTCAGGAAGTTGGCGAGCAGGTGCTAGCTTTGCAGAGACTTGGGGCAGTTGGTCAAAAGCAATTGCAGCCACCGCTGGAAGGTTTGCCTAAACCTGTCACACAGCAAGCTGGTTGACAGGAAGGGGATTTGCAGACATCTCGGTTGCAGGAAGCGGATCCCTCACAAGTTGGTTGGCCAGAAAGCATGGTGCCACAGGAAACTAGTTTGCAAGCATTCTTTACAAAACATGGGGGCTGGCAGTTACCTACTGGCTGGCAGACGAAGGATATCGAAGGAGATGGTTGGCAGTAAAGTGGCTGGCAAAGGGAGGACACACAGCATGTAGGATTGCAAGAACTGAACACACAAGTTGACGGCTGGCAGGGAACAGGCATAAAGGGAACCAATTGGCAAGTCTTAAAAATGTAGCAGATGGGTTGGTAATAAGTTGATTTGCAGAGCTGATCTTTGCCATTAGTGGGTTGACATGAACCTTGTTGGCAGCAAGTTGACTGGCATGGACTAGCTGCACAGATGGTTGGTGGGCAAGAATTTTCAGCACAGGAAGTTACTTCAGAGCAGGATGGCTGGCAGGACCTAGTGTCACAGCAGACCGATTGGCCACAAGCTGCCTGGCATGATCCAGACACAAAGACAGGTTCTTGGCAGGAGGTTTGCTGGTTGAGGCTGGCTTCACAGCAATTTACCTGACAACTGGTAGATTCTGAGCAGGAGGGTTGGCATGAGCTAACCAGACATGGAGACTGACCAGTGCCAGATTCATAGCAGGCCGTACAGGAGCAAATGGGTTGGCAGACAAAACCAACAGAAGAAGTTGTTGGAAGGCAGGTAGGTTGGCAAGAAGCAGGTTCACAGCCACTTGGGGCACTGCTGGATGGCTGACAGCTTTCTTGGCATGTGACCAGTTGCCACGTTCTGCTCCGGCAGGAACTAGGCAAACAGATACCATTTCGGAAGCTACCACCATTTGAGCATATGAAAGTGGGCACAGCTGGAATGGTCATGGTGGTTCTGGGGCAACAGCTGTCCACCATGGTGCTGGCGTTAACCTTGCTAGGAAGTTGCAAACTCAGTATACCCGAGTGTGAAAGACATCTAATACATGGGGGCTTTTATAGTCCTTCACTAGGGGTGTTGGTACAGCTTAGAGCATCTTTCCGTGTTATTGTTTCCACCCATTTGCATACAAACATCTGATTAGCAGGCTTCAGGAGCCTGGAAGATATTATCCCCAGTTTAAAAACTTGTCTGTTGAGTTGAGAGTTATCTTTCCTGGGTTTAGATTCATCGATGCTATTCCTGCTCTGGGATGAGCTGTCTCTTTTACAGGTTGTTCTCCAGCCGCCTTGATGCAGGCTTTTCCCTAAACTAACCTTTCATCAGGAGGCCTCAGCTCAGCCAAAGCAGTCGGCTCTTTCCCCAGGAATGCAGTTCTGCACCATTTAGAGAATCAGGAAATGAAGCCTTGACCCAGTTGAAAGAGGGTGATGTGCGAGATGGCAAACAGAAAATCAGGCAGTGCATCCTAAGGGCACTCCAATGTCTCCACCTCTTTCTAGAATCTTCCCATTTGGTTTTCCTGAAACTCAATTTTATTATTAACACTAAGAATAATAGTAATTGTAGTAGTAATGGCTTCCATTCCATTTATAGTAACTTACTATACATCAAGTCCTTGACTGCATTTTTCATTAAATCTTGCAACGACCTTAGGTAGCAGGTGTAATTCTTGGTACTGTGTTAGAGGTAGCAAAACCAAGTCAGAGAGTTTAAATCCTGTTCCCAGAATTATGCAAGTAATAAATGGTTGAAATAAGATCCAAACCTAGTTTGGGCTGACCCCAAAGCTTCTGGTCTTAATTATCTCTTAGACCTCCTGACTTGGGAGTGGAGGGAAAAAAGCAGTAATATATAGTGATAGAAGATTGACATTTATACAGCAGTGCACAGATTCATGGGCCTATGGTCCAGGCCTCATGATGGGGACCATTTGTCCACTCCCATAACTGGAATCATCTGCTAGATTAAACTGGATACCTCTACTTAGCCATATACACAAATACAATCTTTTAATTTGGAAATTTTAATAACTGCAAAATATTTTGCCAAGGATTAAATTCATGCTATGTAGTTCACAGTGTATGAGTTCTATAAATATAAAACTGCAACAACTGAAAGTGATATAAGGACATCACTGCAAAGTAATTTCAGTGTTAAATCACCCTCTTCCAAGAGGGATTTATGAGGCACTGGTTTTCCGAATTCTTCCCCCCTTTTCTGGGCTCATCCTGGCTCTGCATCACCGCCAACTTCAGCATCTCACACCCGACCCTGTCCTGACCTGGTTCACACCAAAGATTCACAGCAAAACAGAAAAATCTTGGCCTTGGGATCACAACAGGGCTGGTGTCATTTTCTGGCTCTGCTACTAACTCACTCTGTGGGACTTGTTAGCTTATTACCCAAGTATCCAAAGTACTGAGAGTTTACCAACTCAGTGCATTGCTGTTGCTCAGGTTATTTTTATTTTTATTAGCTGCCTCAAAATTACTGAAAATGCTGGAAATTCTGGAAGGTACATTTCAAAGTACCAGCTAAAGAATACCTGCTCCTTGGCACCTTCCTCCTCACCCTCATTTTAAAAGGAAAAGAAGTGATCAGAATGATGCCTGGGAAATCCTAGAAATCCTAACCCTTGTTATTAGAGTATCTTTTTTTTTTCTACCATTGCCTTTTGTGTTATAGCACCAATCACTCCTTTTGCCATCCAACTTATCACTAATAATTTTGCACCTTGCAAACAGCAGGGATCACTGCAGTCTGTTCTGTTCTTGACTGTCTATAACCCAAAGCTTTCATCTTTCAAAAGAGATACTTTTGGTCTTGCCATATAAGTCAATCATACTGGGAATATGTATATATTTGAGAAACCATTTCAACTTCAACCTGAAAAGGGTGTCAATGTCCTGTATTCATACATACCGCTTTTATTGTTTTAAAACAATCCATTTTTAGATCCATTTTTCTCTGATTCTGTTCTTGTCTTTCTTCCTCCTAAAGAAACTTCTCTTTAGGAAGTGGTTGGTACCAACCAAGTGGTTGGTAGAGGGTACAAACATTCAGCTATAAGATGAGTATGGCCTAAGGATCTAATATATAACATAGTCACTCTAGTTAATAACATGATATTGCATAATTGAAATTTGCTAAAAGAACTTAAATGTTCTCACCCTCCTCCCTCCCCAAAGTATGAGGCAATGGATGTGTTAATTAATTAGATAGGAGGAATCTTTTCATGGTACATATGTATATCAAATCATCACAGTGTATATTAAAAATATATTACAATTTTGTCAATTATACCTCAATAAAGGTGAAAAACAGAAACCTCTAAATAGTGACACCTTTCACTTTGCTGTGGTTCACGGCACTAAACACATCTAGTGTATCACCAAGGGCTGTTGTGATCACATCAAAAAACATGATGATCATAAAAAAACACAAACTTTGGACAGAAACCACTATTCTATATGCCATTTGTATATTATATGTATTTACATCATATGTTATTTTTGTATGTTACTTACTCCCTGTGGCTATCTTAAATTCTGTGTTTAGCATTCCCTTGTGAACATACATAGGTATATATCTGTATGTACATATATATGTATGTATATATGTGTGTATCCTCATACATATGTGTATGCATGTATTAAGGGTGTTGTTTTTGAGCTATAAACATGTGATCTTGAGGCTTGTTTATATCAAGTCTACACTGGTTAGGTTCATCCCCATTTTGCATATGGCCATTGTCCAGTTATTTTCACTGCAGCATAGTATTTATTGTGTGAATATACCACAATTTTCTTGTCTCTATTTATTGGTCCTTGGATTATTTGTCACTCATACTCATAAAGTAGAGGGAAAGAAATCTTACTTCACAGAATTGCTATGATTTACATTAAACACTGGGTCTGTGCTTGGGACAGAGATTTAAAACTCTGACCAGCTCCTCTTGACTCTGGAAGGAAATGGAGATAAATCTCAATGGCCTGATGAGATAGTAACCCTGACACCATGTACTGGTTAAGTTCCACCTTTGAATTTCTCCTTTGGCCACTATATAACCCAGTTATTCTCAAATAGGGCCAATTTTTGCCCCTCATCCCCAGGGATGTTTGCCAATGTTTGGAGACATTTTTTGATCATCACACTTAGGGTATGCTACCAGCATTTAGTTGGTAAAGGGCAGGGATTCTGCTTAATATACAACAATGTGAAAGATGGTCCCCACAGCAATGAATTTTTCAGCCCAAAGTATCAACAACACTAAAGTTGAGAAGCTCTGGGTCACCCCCTCTTGTGCTCAGGATAGCCCAAGCTGCATCTTGAGGACAAGGAATAGTCCTTCATGCCATGCACTAAGCAACTACTTTGAAGACACTCTGTCCTTAGGATTGCAAGAGTATATAGTGTTTACACAAGGAGTGTTCATGGCAGAGACTAGGAGAACATAAAGTACAAGGTTCTTTGCAAGGGCTGTAGAAAGTCTGAGAGACTGAGAGAGTCTGGTTGGCAGATGGCAGAGGCAGAAGACCCCAGGTGGCAGCAGAGAGGTTGGTAGGAGTTGGATGCACAGGAAATGGGCTCATAGCACAAGAAATACAGTGTGATTCCCCCAGTTGTTTTCATCCCACTGTGAACCCCAAAGCCATGGGCTTGCTCCCGGTCTCCCTATATCCAAGTTCATGCTCCTTCATTCAGTTCTCCACACCAAGGCCAGATGAACATTCCAAAACCCAGTGCTCTTCATGTAACTCCCCTGCATTTGGTCCCTTGATACCTTCATGTCAGCCCTGTACCATTAAAATGCTTCTGTCTAGCTTATAAACCCCGCCAAGGGCAGATCACTGTCTATTCAACTGACCCCAGAGCTCACCTGCCTCTAAGCACACTTCCACCCAAGCCTCACTAATGAATGGTCTGCTCACAAGCCCCATTCATTTGTATGTTTCCTCTGCCTGGAAATCTCTTCCTTTCTGGTTTGAACTGGTTAGTTCTTGTTTGTGCTGAAAGTCTCAGCTTCAGTATCACATTCCCCAAGAATTCTTCCCCATTTCTCCGCATGCCCTGTTCAGTTCAAACTGCCCTATGCTTGCCTCTGTCCCAGTACTTAACACAAGGCGATGTAGTTACTGTCTCTCTGCCTATCTGTCTCCTCCCACCCCCATCCCAACAGTGAGCTCTCTGAGAACAAGGACCGAGACTTTAGTTTTCTCATTCCTACAGCCAAACACAGTCCCTAACTAACAGCTGTCTAATAAAGCTTATTGGATAGATGAATGGATGATGCTGCTCTCAAAAACAAAACAAGTCAGCTCAAGAGAATATGACATTAACAGAGCAATGAAAACATCATGTCACTTCAACTTAGCCACTTTATTGGACAGGTAAATATCTTTTTTTTATGGAAGAAGGCCCCAAGGAATGTGAGCATACCCAGCAAGGGAGCACATGCATGAGGAAAGAAAAAACTTAATGCTGGGAAAGAGACTCAAAATGATGTGGTAAAGCAGCTCTTCTCAGCTTAATGGCAGCAGCAGGCAGGAATCCAGAATGTCTCCACTCTAGGTGCTCAGGGGGTCTTCATTTGGACCATTAGGACACTGATATTTCTGGTGAGTTCTTTGAAGTATAAGAAGATGGTGAGTGATGATGCAGAAAAAATCTAACTAAGTCATTGTGAGCTTTGGGGAGGGCAGTTAAGATTTCTCTCTAGCTGGAGGTTTGCTTTGCAGGAATCAATAGGCTGAGGCCAGATTAGTGGTCAGCAGGTTTGGCAGCAGTAGGCGGGCTGGCTGCGGCCTCACGGGTGGTTGGGCTGGTGGGTTTGGCTTCAGTGGTCTGGCAGGGACTGGCATTTGAGACCTCAGCCTTGCAGGATGTTGAGTCGGTGCAATCTTGTTGACTGGAAGTAGATTTCTTGCAATCCTTTTTACAGAAGTCAGCACAAGGCAGGCGAGAGCAGACCGGACGGTAAGAGAGCGAAGTGACACAGGCTGGACGGCGCAGGATGGAGTAGCATGGGCGGTAGCAGGCAGGGCGATAGGAGATGGAGGTCACATAAGGCTGCCTATAAGTGATGGGTCCAGAGCAGATTGGGCGACAGATTGGGCGGTAAGAAACCGAAGGAGTGCAGGGTTGTTTGCAGGAGCTGGGTATATAGAAGGTCCGAGAGCAAGTAGGTTGGCAGATGGCAGAGGCAGAAGACCCAGGGCGGCCGCAAAGAGGTTGGCAGGAGGTAGATGGGCAGGAAACAGGCTCACAGGAGATGGACCGGCAGCGCTTGACTACATAGCAGGGAGGTTGACATGGCCTGGGCACACAGATACTTGCTGAACAGGGGCTGGGCTCAGAGCAGATGGGTTGGCAGAGGCTGGAGATGCAACAAGAGGTCTCTTGGCAAGTGTTAGAGACACAAGGTGGCTCACAAGGGCTTGGAATACAGCAGACAGAACGAAGACAGACAGGCTCACAGACCAGAGCCACACAGGTAGCTGGCTGGCAGCTGCTGGGCTCTGAGCAAGATGGCTCACAAGGACTGGGGTCACAGCAGACAGCCTGGCAGCTATTAGCCACAGAGCGGACAGAGGGACAACAGCTAGGTGTGGGGCAGACCGGCTGACAGCAAGTGGGCTCACAGACCACTGGTTGGCAGGAACTAGGCACAGTGCAGACAGCTGAACAGCAGCTGGGCTCACAGATGACCGGCTGACAGCAGCTGGGTTTGCACAGAATGGACTGGCAGGGAGTGGGTACACAGAGGATTGGCTGGCAGGAAGGAGGCTCACAGCACACAGGTTGGCAGCAACTGCTCACTGAGCAAGAAGGCTCACAGAGGGTGGCTTCACAGCACACAGGTTGGGCACAGCTGTTCACAGCACAGGAGGGCTCACAGATGGTGGCTTCATAGCACACAGGTTGGGCACAGCTATTCACAGCACAGGAGGGCTCACAGATGGTGGCTTCACAGCACACAGGTTGGGCACAGCTGTTCATAGAACAGGAGGGCTCACAGATGGTGGCTTCATAGCACACAGGTTGGGCACAGCTGCTCACAGCACAGGAAGGCTCACAGGTGGTGGCTTCACAGCACACAGGTTGGGCACAGCTGTTCACAGCACAGGAAGGTTCACAGATGGTGGCTTCATAGCACACAGGTTGGGCACAGCTGCTCACAGCACAGGAAGGCTCACAGGTGGTGGCTTCACAGCACACAGGTTGGGCACAGCTGCTCACAGCACAGGAGGGCTGACAGCACTGTGGGCCACAGCTAGATGATTCACAGCTGCCTTGGCAAGTCACCAGTTGCCATGTCTGGCTCTGGCAGGAACTGGGCAAGCAGACAGGTCCTCCGCAGCTCACCTCAGTGGAGCAGAGAGAGATCCCTGGCACAGACGGGCATTTCCTAGAACAGCAGTTTCCAGACATGGTAGAGATGCCTCTGCTCCCTTGTGAGTGCTAAGAGGGGTGCTACCTGACTGGGACAGCTCTCCAAGTCCCTCATTTTATACCCCCTCACTGACGTGTGCTGTTTGGAGCCCCTGCATCTTTTCCTTATTGCTGCTTGGTCCAGTTTTCAGAGAAACATCTTATTATGCCAAGGTTTGTTGATCTGGAAGTTGTTTATCTACCCATAAAGAAGCTCTTTGTTTATTGACTTGCTAAACCTGGAATCCTCGGAGCAACAAGTCATCTTGGAACAAGCATCATTGCCTTCAAATTGAATGATCTGTGTTTCTGAGCGTCATGAACAGAGGAAGAAGAAAGGAACTTATAATTTATCCATCACCTAGTCCTCTGTATCAGGGGGCACACAGGGATGCCTACTTGAATAGGACCCACTCACCCATTCCCACCGATCTCACCCTCCAGCCCAGCAACTGTCAATATTCAGGTAAACTCATTGAAATGCCATGGTAAAGTCAACAGTAGACTTATAGGGATTAGTAGAGGGGAGCAGTGGTGAGCTCTGTGGGAGAGGGGCTATCTGAGGTGGATTTAAAATGATTGCACTTCACAGCAATGGTCTTATTTAAAACCATCAGCAATCCCTTAAGATAGGAATTCATCTCTCCCTTTTATAGGTAAAGAAGGAAAGAGAAGGTGGAATCAGAAAGTTTAAATCACTTGCTAAAGATCCCACACATCTTGCTCCCTATTTTAGGGCTGCTCTCCTTCCTCTTCACCACCCTGTATAGTCTGACCTTTCTTAGGAGACTTGTCAAACCACATGTCATAGGCTCAGTGCACTGTGTTGTCCTCCATCCTGTTCTATGAACAGCCCTGCCCCAGACCACTGGCTCTACCTGTCCCTAGAAAGCACTTGACCCTAGTCTCTCTGCTTCTCTTCCATCTTTTCCTTGCACCCACTGACTCTTCAAGCATTCAGTGGCCCTCAAGAATTCCTCTTGAGGGGTGACGAAACATGAGAGACTCCTAACTCTGGGAAATGAACAAGGGGTAGTGGAAGGGGAGGTGGACAGGGGGATGAGATGATTGGGTGACGGGCACTGAGGGGGTCACTGGATGGGATGAGCACTGGTGTTATACTATATGTTGGCAAATCGAACTCCAATAAAAAAATACACTAATAAATAAATAAAATCTTTAAAAAAAAAAAAAAGAATCCCTCTTGATTTTGATGATTTTAATAGCTCTTAAAAGAAAGACACTTCCAAGACCCAAAGGATAGGAAAGACAAGAGATCTTTTGCAAAGACATTGTGAACAAAAACAAAGAACACAAATGCTTTCTCAAAGCATGTCAGTGATACTACTTGAGACAGACGTGAGAGAAGAAACATACTCTAGGTTTCTGAACACCAAGGCCTGATATCCTTACTTAGTAAAGGCCTGCCTCCACTGTGGGCTTTCAACATCAATGCAAAATACAGGCTCTCCCTTAAAAAAGCTAAACCATCCACTCACCATCTCTCTCTTCATTCATTGGTTTATGCAATAACTCACTAGATTTCTCTTTGATCCATCCGTTCAATATAGCCATCATATGTTTCTGTGTGAGGGATACAAAAAAGCACAAACTGCAATTCATGGCTCAAGAAGTCCAAATTTAGGAAAGAGACAGATACATCCATAAGTAATTATGGTACAGTATATGTACAAGTGCTATGACAGATGGAATGGATGCACAGGGTCCTATGGAGGCACCCAGAGAAAGACCAACATGGTTTGTAGGAAATTAGGGAAGGCTCCTCAAAAGCATGATACATTTGGGGGCAGTAAATTGTTCCATAGCCAGGATGAAAGGTACAAGGAGACAGGAAGGAACAGCGATGGGACTAGAAGGGTACTAGGCACGCAGTCTTGAAAAGGCCTTGTGGACCATGATAAGTAGTTAGATTTTACACTGGGTGCTTTAAATAGGGGAGTAACTTTTCCCTTTGTAAGGGACCACATTTTCCCTTTGTAAAGACCTCTCTGGCTGTAGTGAAGGGATTGGAGAAGGGCAAATCTGGAGCCAGGGAGACAATTAGGAGTCTGGAGCAATTACTCAAAACCTTCATAGTGACAACCTGGACTGGGCAGTGACTTGAGCCTGGAGCAATGTGAGAGGTTCTAAAGAGGCAGAATCAATAGATCTAGTGGTTGAAAGTGGAAGATTAGAAACAAAGAGTGTCATTATTGAGATGTAGCTCTCAGGCAGTTGGAAAATGAGACTTTTGGACAACTTTGCAAAAGGTAAGGCAGAGAAGGAGCTCCCAAGATCCTAATCTCCACCTTTCTCTTCCTCAGCTAAGCCAGCAATGAAACTCACATGGAGATGGCCTTCCTCCCACAAGTCCCTTATAAATTCCCTCAGCTGAGAAATTTAACATGGCATCATCTGTTATGCTGGAATGTCATCTCAAAGAATCCTTCCTTGTTACATGGAATAAGCAGATCTTCTAACAATTGAACCCATTTCTACTTTATTCTTAAAGGTCTCATCTCCCTTAACATTATATAAGTACCATGAGGGCAAGGATTTTATGTATTCACTGATACATACCCAGTACCCAGAGCAATGTTTGATATATAGGCAGTTCACAATTAATATGTATTGATGAAAGAATGAGGACCCCCTTAAAAAGGGCATCTCTTTATCAGTAATTCAAAGAAATCACTACCCTGCCCTCACCCATCTGGGAAACCATGAAACCATGACCATGAGTAATAGAAGAATCAACTACTCTGAATTACAGCTACTCAGTGCAGACCTATCAGTCTCTTGGCAATTTTGTCCTATTAGCATGTTCATGTTCTGGCTGTGGCTTTGTCCTGGGAGTTAAAAGAGCTGGTTTTGGTGAAGGTTTTTTAAGATTTTATTTATTTATTTTCTAGAGAGATAGAGAGCACAAGCAGGGGGAGGGGTACAGAGAGAGGGAGAACAGACTCCCTGCTGAGTAGGGAGCCTGACCCATGACTCTATCCCAGGATCTGGGGCTCATGACCTGAGCCAAAGGTAGATGTTTAACTGACTGAGCCATCCAGGCACCCCTAAAACGCTAGCTCCTAAGAGGCCAATTCCAACAAGAGCAAAAATGACCTAAATAGTAGAGTTTGAAACTGAACCAAAGCAGAATCAAATTTTGAATTGTCTCCCAAGTAAGACACTACAAATATTGCTGGGTTTTTAAATGAAACCAAGAAAAGAAAACACATAAGCCACCACTATATAGTTGCTAGAAAAGCTAAAAATAAAAAGATTGACAATATCTAGTGTTAGTAAGGACATGGAGGAACTGGGACTCTCAGACATTGCTGGTGGGAATACAAAATGATATGGCAAAACTGTTGCAAAACAGTTGGGTAGGTTTTTATATATATATATAAAGTTAAATATTCTCACACTACTTATCTTGCAATCCAATACCTAAGTATTTTTTTAAGATTTTATTTATTTATTCATAGAGATACAGAGGGGGAGGCAGAGACACAGGCGGAGGGAGAAGCAGGCTCCAGAGAGGGAACTTGATGTGGGACCCGATCCTGGGTCTCCAGGATCACGCCCTTGGTTGCAATGGTGCTAAACCGCTGCGCCACCGGGGCTGCCCCCCAACACCTAAGTATTCATCCAAAATAAATTAAAACATAAGTCCACACATAAATTTATACATGAATGTTTATAGCAGCTTTCTTCATAATAGCCAAAAACTGGAGACAATCCAAATTCCCATCAGTATATGAACTTTTTCATGTACTTTATTCATACAATGTAATATTTTTTAAAAGGAATGAGCTGTTGATATCTGCAAAAAGGATGAGTATAAATAATGTTATTCTAAGTAGAAAAGAGTTCACACTGCATGATTTCATTTATATGAGATACTAGAAATGGCAAAATTTATGGTGACAAAAGATTGATGGTTGCCTGAGGCTAGGACCAGAATTGGGGAGGTTTACCTGCAAATGGGGCACTAAATATTTGAAGAATTATGGAAAGTTCTTTAAAATTTTTTTATTTATTTATTCACGAGACACACAGAGAGAGGCAGAGACACAGGAAGAGGGAGAAGCGGGCTCCCTGCAGGGAACCTGATGTGGGACTTGATCCCAGGACCTCAGGATCATGACCTGAGCTGAAGGCAGATGCTCAACCCCTGAGCCACTCAGGTATCCCATGATGGAAAGTACTATATCTTGAGTGTCATGGTGGTTACTTAAAAATATACAATTGTCAAATCTCATCAAACTATACACTACAATTATGTGTACTTTATTATATATGAAGTATACATTAATAAAGTTGGTTTATAAAAAACAAAAATTTTTAAAGGCAAAAATGTAAAAATAGCATAATCCCAGTTTTATTTGTAAATATGCTTAGAAAGGAATCTGGAAACATCTATGTCAGTAATAAATGCTGAAGGTGAAGTTGAGAATCCAGGTAGCTGTTATTTCTTCTTCATATTTTTCTGGGGTTTTTTTTTCATATTTTTAGAGATCATTACCATGCTTACAATCAAAAAATATATTTTTGCTTGTTTGTTGAACGAAATATTGCTTTGCAGAAATAAAAAATAAATATTGTTCTCCTGAGGCAAGAGAAAAATTAATTTTGTACGCATGTAGCTTAAGATCATGTTCAGCAAGAAGTCGAATCAACTGTCTTCTGAATTTTAACCTTCCAGCAGGACTCAAACACGCCTGGCTTAGGCCCCACCTAGAGGATGGACATCCCTGGGACTCAAGCAGAAGAGATACAGCTGGTTGCAGAACGAGAAAACATAACCCAGAAGAGGGAAACTTTGTCAAAGCATTTGGCTAGAAGAAAGAACTGGAATCCCCAGAACATTCATAGGCACTGTGTTCACAAAGTTCTGCCACAGAAATCTTTTCCATTCCAAAGCAAGCTTGTTTTACCAAAGCCTCTTCCCGACTTTGCCGGAAAGTTCTGACCAAACCTGAAGCCCTCCTGCAGAACCATTCTGGAGAGCTATAATGCTGAAGGAAGGCATGCCCCTAGCTCAAGATTAAACCTTGGCCAGCCTCAGCATTTGCCAATTTACTGCATTTTTTAAATGCAGATCCCAGGGCTGCCACCCTGGAGCTAATGGATAGAATCTCTGATAGTGACGCCTAAGAATCTGTATTTTTGAAACCTCCCCAAGTGAATCTCATGCAGTACATGGAAGCTTTAGTCTACATCTGGGTTTCTTGTTTAAAACACAGATTGCCAGGCCACACCCTTGTGGATTCTGATTCTGCCTTTCTCGGGGAGGGCTCCAGAATTTCCATTTTAACTAGCTCCCAGGTGATTCTGATGCAAGTGGTCCACAAACCACATTTTAAAAATCCATTTACAGGGACACCTGGGTGGCTCAGTGATTGAGCATCTGCCTTCAGCTCAGGGCATGATCCCAGCTCTGGGATTGAGTCCCACATGGGGCTCCCTGTGAGGAGCCGGCTTCTCCCTCTGCCTATGTCTCTGCCTCTCTCTATGTATCTCTCATGAATAAATAAAATCTTAAAAAAAAAAAAAAAACTACTGCAGATGCCAGAGTAAATTTTCCTGGCCCAGTGCCCAAGAGGGAGCCAAGGAAGAGGCGGGAGAACTAATTCAGTTATGCCAGCAAGCTCGAATTTATTAAGAAGTTAACAAAGAGAAAATTTTGCACTCGAAAGCAGCAGAAAGCTGAGGAGGAGGGTCAGTCCCAAAGCCACCTTGAGTAAGACGATGTCTTATAGTGACAAGACACTTAAGTCCATGAAAATAAAGCCATGGGGATTCACCCTGTGAGCTTCGGGGATCACTTTGGATGGGACCCAGCTTCCATTTCTCACAAGCATATGGCTCTTGTTCTCAGGGCCTTGAAATACCAGGGCAGGCGTTGGGAGAACAAGCCCTCGTCTACAAATAACACGGAGGCAGGACGCTGTCTTGGGAGCCAGGGATGTCCTGGAGACAAGGGGTCTCCACCTGCAGCAAGTGGAGGCTTTGCTTGGGCCACCTCCGCGGAGGGGGCAGAGGGCTTCACTTGGTCTCGCAAACAGGCGTAGGCTGGCAGCAGACGGGCCCGCAGCACCCAGATGAGCCGCAGCAGCTGGACCCGCAGCAGCCGCTCCCGCAGCCCCCGCAGCCAGAGCCGCAGCCCCCGCAGCCAGAGCCGCAGCAGGAGGACCCGCAGCAGCCACCTCCGCAACCTCCGCAGCCTCCGCAGCCAGAGCCCCCGCAGCCAGAGCCCCCGCAGCCGCAGCAGGAACCGCAGCAGCCGCAGCAGGAACCGCAGCAACCGCAGCAGGCGGGCTGGCAGCAGCACACTTCACAGCAGTCTTGGTCTTGAGGGCAGCAGGTGAAGCAGTCCCCTGGGCAGCACCCCATGGTCCCGGCGGTCAGGTGGCAGGTCAGGAGCGCGGCCGGAGTTCCCCACGTCTGACGGTGGCCAGAGGCCAGCAGCTTTTATAGCCCTTCACCGGAGGGTGTTGGCACAGGGGACAGGATGTTTCCTTTGTTATTATTTATGCCAGTTTCCATAAGAACGTCTCATTAGCCGCCTGTTTATTTTCCAGCTCTGAGTACCTCAACTCATAAAAAAGCCCCACTCGGCCCAACTGCTATTTGTCCAGAGGGTAAAAATACATCTTCGAAAAGACCTGTCATCAGGCCAAACATGGGCCAGCCGTCATTAGCCAAGGTTGGAAAGAGCCATGGACTCTGCTTCTGGAATGGGTGCTCCCCTTCCACATCTCCTCTGTTGGCAAGTTGGCAGCCGACCCCTCTGATTATGAATGCTCATTCTGGAAAATCAGAATGGTAAAACCTGGATGCCCGTGCCTCTTGCCGCAGGCAGAAGCTGCTATCTGAGGTCTGGTCCGGTGGCTCCTCCCGGGCGGAAATGGCATCCTCATGCCAGCCCATGTGAGCAAAGCAAACATTTGTGACTGTGTGTGGTATGTGGAGTGTGCCACACAATTGTTTGGGCTTGGTCAGTGAGCATCAGTCATGATTAATAACTGCCTTGTGAAATAGAGAAAGACTCATCATAAAACTGCAAGAGGCGGGAGCCACGTTCTCCCTTGGCCTTGTGGTGAACTGAACACTCACACTCCTCTCTAAGTAGGCTGGAAGAGCAGTGGTCTTTTTTTGTTTTAATAATAAATTTATTTTTTATTGGTGTTAAATTTGCCAACATACAGAATAACACCCAGTGCTCATCCCGTCAAGTGCCCCCCTCAGTGCCCGCCACCCAGTCACCCTCACCCCCTGCCCTCCTCCTCTTCCACCACCCCTAGTTCCTTTCCCAGAGATAGGAGTCTTCCATGTTCTGTCTCCCTTTCTGGTATTTCCTACCCATTTCTTCTCCCTTCCCCTCTATTCCCTTGCACCATTTTTTAGTGCAAGATTAAAATGAATGAGACCATATAATGTTTGTCCTTCTCCGATTGACTTACTTCACTCAGCATAATACCCTCCAGTTCCAACCACGACGAAGCAAATGGTGGGTATTTGTCATTTCTAATGGCTGAGTAATAGTCCATTGTATACATAAACCACATCTTCTTTATCCATTCATCTTTCAATGGACACTGAGGCTCCTTCCACAGTTTGGCTATTGTGGACATTGCTGCTAGAAACATCATAAAGAAAAAAGAAAAAAAAAGAAGAGCAGTGGTCAGAACCCTTTCCTTGATGGAAGGAGATGGAGGAGGGGAGGTGGAGGAGAAGGAAGAAGAAAGGAAGGAAGGAAGAAAGATCACTGACTATTCAAACCATCACATAAAGATGGGAACATTGTACACTTTTTTTTTAAGACCTCCAACTTTATAGACCAACTAGCAGAATGAGAGATTAGCATAGGAAACACCCAGAGTACCATCGCAGGGCACAAAATGCCTTTGGAAAGAGGTTAGGATCCACGGAGGATTCAGGTCCGTGTGTAAATTCTGAGACAGGTCAAAATTCCTATCTCCATGTTGGGTTTGGTATCTTGTCATACTCTTGGAATGGTAATGGCAATCCTGTAGACTAGGGCTCTTTAGAGGCAGCACCCAGAGAAGAGGGTGGAGTGGGAGGTGGGGATGGAAGATGGCAGTGGGTGTGGAGATCTGGATCAGGAGACACAGTCCTTCCATTTTAATTTGCATTTTCCTTTTATATGGGCCTGGAGGTAAGGCAGCCTCTAAGATAGGCTAGATGGACTGAGAAGGGTGAGGCAGATGATGGGTTGGAGATCATGTGGTCCAGGGCAGGGTTTCTAAACCTGATTTTACTCAGAATGGCCTAAGGCAGAGGCTTTTGAAAAATGCAAAGCCCCCCAACCTGTACTTCTTCCTGTTAAATCAGTTTATGTGCTGATGGAAGTTTGAGAAGCTATATGTTCTAAAGTTTCCCAGATGACTCAAATTCTCAAATAGATAACGAAACACTGATAGAATTTAATGCCACCATGACCATCACCCCTAAGCCCTTTTTTTCCCCACAGAGGTTGATACCATGGCCCAGAGAAAACACATTAATGATAGAGTGGCTTCGTAGCCCAGATGTTCTGTTTCCTGGTCCAGTGTTGCTTCCATCATTCCACATCCACAGATGGACACCTCTGGGTAAGTATAATATAGGGATATCCGCAATAGACACATTCTTTTCATTCTTTTTTTTTTTTAAAGATTTGTTTATTTATTTTAGAGAGAGAGAAAGAGAGGGTGCAGGAGGAGAAGAGGGAGAGAGAATCTCAAGCAGACACCCTCCCTGCTGAGCATGGACCCCCGACACAGGGCTCCATCCCATGACCCTGAGATCATGACCTGAGCCAAAATCAAGAGGTAGATGCTTCACTGACAGAGCCACCGCAGGTGCCTCTCATTCTTTTAATGATAGGTGATGCATTCCCATGAGAAAGGCCCTGAAAAGTGTGCAGTGCAAATTCTTTCCTCTTTCTGTGTCCACCAGTCAGTTCTCTTGCCTTTGACCCACCCTCTCCTCTGCTCTCAATTTCATTTCACCCCTCTGTGCCTGAATTTTCTCATCTATAAAATGGTAATTATGATAATAAGAGTGCCACTCTCATGGACTGTTTTCAATATTAAATGAGTTATATAAAGTACTTAGAACAGTATATTGGGCACATGTTATTTGATAAATGTCAGCTGTTATTTATATACAAGAAAAACATGTATAGACATATTTTTGTTCATCACACATGATAGCAGGTATAATAGTAGCATGATATACACACTGGTTTTAACTCTTTTTTTCCTCTTAACAAAGTATCTTATAGCTCATTCCATATCAGTACATAAAAAAGTTCTTCAGAGTCATCTATTGTACTGATAACTTAATTAACCAATTCTCTTCGAAAGACATTTGTTTCTATTTCCAATATCTTGCTATTATGAACTTTTAATTTTAAATATTTTGCTATCATGTAACTGTGTACTTACACGTATCTTGCTACATCCCTCCCGTAAACTCTTGGAAGAGAAATTGCAGGTTCATTGATTTTTTCATTTGTAATTTTTTAAAAGATTTTATTTATTTATTCATGAGAAAGGCAGAGACACAGGCAGAGGGAGAAGCAGGCTTCACGCAGGGAGCCCAATGTGGGACTTGATCCCGGGACCCCAAGATCATGCCCTGGGCCAAAGGCAGGGACCAAACCACCAAGCTACCCAGGGATCCTCTTCATTTGTAATTTTGATGGATATTGCCTATCACCCTTTACAAAAGTTGTAAGACTTACACTCCCATCAGCAATCTGTGAGAGGATCTGTCTCCTCAAACTTCACCAACACAACTTGTAATCATAGTTTGTGGGGGCAGCCTGGATGGCTCAGTCAGTTAAGTGTCTGCCTTCTGCTTGGATGGTGATCCCGGGGTCCTGGGATTGAGCCCTGCGTCAGGCTCCCTGTTCAGCAAGGAGTCTGCTTCTCCCTCTGCTTCTTCCTCCCAGCACTCTCCTGCTCGTTCTCTCTCTCTCTCTCTCTCTCTCTCTCATAAATAAATAAATAAATAAATAAATAAATAAATAAATAAAATCTTTGAGAAAAAAGTGTGATCTTGCCAATCTGATAGGAGAAAGATAGGATATGACAATCATTTTAAATTGCACTTCTATTATTGTGAGTGAAATTAAGCAATGTTACATGTGCTTAAATTCCATATATGTTCCCTCTTATATAAATTGTCTTTTTGTATCCATTGCCCATTTTTCTGTTGGGTCGTTGGTCTTTTTACTTTGGTTGATAAGAATGCTTTGTGAATTAGAAAATAAAAGCTTGGAAAAAAATAAAATAAAATAAAAGCTTGGTCTGTATTATGATTTATAAATATTTTTCTCAGACTGTCATTAGCCTTTGATACTGTAATTAAATAATAATAATAATAATAAAATAATGTTTACATTATGAACTTCATACCTGCTTATTGTGGAATTTCTGGAAAATACAAAAAATTAAAAGCAAGAAAACAAAAATCATCCATAACCCCACAACAAAGATATTCTGCTAATATTCTAGATTCCCTTTTTAGCACTTTTTCTAAAGACTTACATGTAAATATTGACATGGCTGTAGGTAGCTATACATAAACATATATATGTATATATATATATATATATATCAGGTACAAATTTCTAAATCCATGTTCCAAGGTATGTTAAAAATCCATAACTATCTTTCTCTAAGACTGCTTAAACCTATTTCCAACCTTCATTCCAGCTTGTGGGGGAAGAAAAGTCAGTTCTGTATAAACTCAGAAATCTCTCAGAATTTTTCCCTCCCCATCCTTCATCTGGAAATGGCATCTGAGTTTTGTGTGGTTTGGACAATATTGCAGCCTTGAAGAGAGTAATAATTGGCTCCCAGTGGGCATCCACTGAAAAACACATGGTTCTCTCTTATTCTTGGCCACCATTCTCCTTGTGATGGCACCTGAAATATTTTTCTCCATGTTCTCCATAATTCTACATCCTTCCATCCTCCCTCCAGGAGTCCCAAGGCCCCCTCTGTCTGACCAGCAATTGTCCTCCAGCACAGAGATCTATTTTGAATTGCATGTACTAAGCACTGACTTGGCTCATTCTCTCTACATTTCTAAAGTAATAACCCTACCCTGGGGGCAGTGACTATAGAAATACCCCACTGATGCCTGAGTCATGAGAACAGAGTAGCAGGGAAAGAAACTCCAGAATAAAGATAAGACCCTTGGACACTCTAGAGTTTCATCTTGACACCTATTTTTACAAAATTGAAATCAGACTGTGTAAATTGATTTCTACACCAAATATTATGCTTCATCTGAGAATACGCTCATGAAGATGTTGATTGTTAAATATAATAAAACTCTGAGAGAAATTATATTTTCAAGTTGTGGTAAACCTTCCTATTGCTGGATATCTAAGTGTTTCCAATTTTTCAATATTAAAAACGAAACACTGAGCCGAGCTTTTTTGATGTGACTCTATGCATCTTTCTTATTATCTCCCTGGAATAAATCCCTAGAAATATAATTACTGAATCTTTAGCATGTCAATAATTTTAAGGCTATATAAATAAATATTGAAAAATCATCCTCCAAAAAAATTGTTCCCATTGGCACCCATTTCACGGGTGCCTTCACCAATACCAATTAGTATTATTTTTTAAATCTCTTTGTCAAGAAATTTGGCATGTTTGGTAGTCCAGTCATGGAATCTCATTGTACTATTTATTTGTATTGACTTCATTATTAGAGCATTTGTTCTGTAGGTCTCTTTTTCTTCTTTTGGGAATTATATGCTCATGGCAATTTTTTTTAAGTTACTCATCTTTCCTAGCTTATTTGTAAGAGCTTACTTTATAGCTAAGTGTAGTAACTTTCCTTTCTCCCACTCACTGCAAAATTTGTTCCACTAGATCATCTCCTTTTAATTATGTCTATGAGTTTTTTCATGCATATAATTTTCTTCTTCTATAGGCACCTCTACCTGCATTTTCCTTTCTGCTGCTTTTGTGCTTCAAAACTTCTTCACCACTTCCAAACCAGACAACTATTAACTTTCTTTTTTCTTTCTTTTTTCTTTCTTTTTTACTTTCTTTTTTACTTACTTTCTTTCTTTCTTTCTCCTTCTTTCTTTTTCTTTCTTGTCTTTCTCTTTTTTTTCTTCTCTTTCTGTTTTTCTTTTATAGTTTTTATAATTGCACTTTTTTACACTTACCATTGTTATCCATCAGAAATTTATTTTGGTGTGTGGCAGATACTGCTTACAAAATTGACCTGGCTTTCTTAATTAGAGCAGTTGGGTACCTATTAAATGTATGCTTAGTGCTCAAGAAAGAACAGGATGGGGAAATACCGCAGGCAGGAGTCATAATATGGCCTAGTTTCTGTTTTGGCGGCCTCTAGTGTCCATTGGGGGACATTACATGTGCAGCTTCTGGCGTTTCTTTCCTCAACAAAGATAGGTCCTGATTCTGGCTTCACCAGAAGCAATTCAATAAAAACTTGATTTGATGTGAAAAGCTTATTACATAGAATTTATTTGATGTATTTTTTAAAGAATTTATTTATTCATTTATTTACTCATTTGAGAGAGAGAGAGCACAGCTGGAGGAGCCCCAGAGGAACAGGGAGAAACAGGATCCCGCCAACTGAGCAGGGAACCCGATGTAGGGCTGATTCCTGGACGCTGGGATCATGACCTGAGCAGAAGGCAGATGCTTAACTGACTAAACCACCCAGGTGCCTCTATGGCAGTGATTTTATATTATGTGTTCAATTAACCACTTCTTGACCAAGAAAACACATTTGCAGCCCCTCCCATTGTGCCAGGCACTGCACTAAGTACTTTATATGTGTTTTCTTGGTTAATGCTCAAGATAACTATATACAATAAGCATCATGACCCTTTTAGTTTTTACATGAGAAAACTGAGACTAATGAAGATCGATTATTTTATTTACTTTTTTTTTTTTTAAGATCAATTACTTTAACTAGAAGAGGCAGAGCTTAAACTTAAACCCAGATCTGTCTGCTTCTGGAGCCCATTGCCCTTCCTCTATGTCAGGCTTTCTGGAAGGAATCGTAGAAAATTGCATCTTTGTCTTAAGGTAAGTCTTACAGTAAGAATATCTTCTATGAAATTACGTTTCAGAACCACAGAGACCATAGCTGTTTTATTTGTCAGTTTACATCCAGTGGATGCTATAAGGGAGACACTCAATAAATATTTGTTAAATAAATGAATTAATAAAATCATAAATAAGAAATGACCCCTTGTAATTCAGTACAGCGAAAGTGCCAACTAGAAGAGAGTAGGGTCTCTGCTGCCACTCTTTATTCATCTTTCATTGTTATCAGTCACTGCTTCATTCAATCTCAGGTCTGCAAGCAGCACTGCCAATAAAACTTTCTGTAATAATAGAAATGTTCTATATCTGTTTTATGGAATATGGAATCCACTAGACATATATGGCCATTAAGCACTTGAAATGTAATTAAGGCGACAGAGAAACTTTTGTTGTTGTTGTCATTTTTACTTTATTTTTTTCCATGTTAATCTTTTTTTTATTGGAGTTTGATTTGCCAACATATAGTATAACACCCAGTGCTCATCCTGAGAAGTGCCCCCCTCAGTACCCTTCACCCAGTCACCCCATCTCCCCGACCACCTCCCCTTCCACTACCACTTGTTTGTTTCCCAGAGTTAGGAGTCTCTCATATTTTGTCACTCTCTCTAATTTTTCCCACTCGGTTTCCCTCCTTTCCCCTATAATTCCTTTCACTATTTCTAATATTCCCCATATGAGTGAAACCATATAATGATTGCCTTCTCCGATTGACTTGCTTCATTCAGAATAATACCCCCCAGTTCCAACCACATCGAAGCAAATGGTGGGTATTAATCGTTTCTAATGGCTGAGTAATATTCCATTGTATACATAGACCACATCTTTATCCATTCATCTGTCAATGGACATCGAGGGTCCATCCACAGTTTGGCTATTGTGTACATTGCTGCTATATACATTGGGGTACGGCGTCCCAGAATTTCACTGCATCTGTATCCTTGGGGCAAATCCCCAGTAGTACAATTGCTAGGTCATAGGGTAGCTCTATGTTTAACTCTTTGAGGAACCTCCACACAGTTTTCCAGAGTGGCTGCACCAGTTCACGTTCCCACCAACAGTGCAAGAGGGTTCCCCTTTCTCCACATCTTCTCCAACATTTGCTGTTTCCTGGCTTGTTAATTTTCCCCATTCTCACTGGTGTGAGGTGGTATCTCATTGTGGTTTTGGTTTGTATTTCCCTGATGGCAAGTGATGCTGAGCATTTTTCTCATATGCTTCTTGGCCATGTGTATGTCTTCTTTGGTGAAATTTCTGTTCCTGTCTCTTGCCCATTTCATGATTGGATTGCTTGTTTCTTGGGTGTTGAGTATAATAAGTTCTTTATAGATCTTGGATACTAGCCCTTTACTGATATGTCATTTGCAAATATCTTCTCCCATTCTGTAGGTTGTCTTTTAGTTTTGTTGACTGTTTCTTTTGCTGTGCAGAAGCTTTTTATCTTGATTAAGCCCCACTAGCTCATTTTTGCTTTTGTTTCTTTTGCTTTCATACATGTATCTTGCAAGAAGTTGCTATGGCCCACCATTTGCTTTAACGTGGATGGAACTGGAGGGTATTATGCTGAGTGAAGTAAGTCAATAGGAGAAGGACAATCATTATATGGTCACTCATACAGGGAATATAAAAAATAGTGAAAAGGATTATAGGGGAAAGGAAAGAAAGTGAGTGGGAAAAATTAGAGAGGGCATTTGATTAGGGGGGCACTTGATGGGATGAGCACTGGGTGTTATACTATATGTTGGCAAATCGAACTCCAATAAAAAATATACAAACAAATAAATAAATAAAATATTTTTTTAAAAAAGAAGTTGCTATGGCCAAGTTCAAAAAGATGTTGCTTGTATTCTCTTCTAGGATTTTGATTGATTCTTGTCTCACATTTAGATCTTCAATCCATTTTGAGTTTATATTTATGTATGGTGTAAGAGAATGGTCTAGTTTCATTCTTCTGCATGTGGCTGTCCAGTTTTCCCAGAACATTTATTGAAGAGACTGTCCTTTTTCCAATTGATATTCTTTCCTGCTTTGTCAAATATTAGTTGACCATAGAGTTGACGGCCCATTTCTGGGTTCTCTATTCTGTTCCATTGATCTATGTGTCTGTTTTTGTGCCAGTACCACACTTTCCATTCAAACACAACTGAATACACATGCTTCTCAAGTGCACATGGAACTTTCTCCAGAATAGACCACATACTGGGTCACAAATCAGGTCTCAACTGATACCAAAAGATTGGGATTGTCCCCTGCATATTTCCAGACCACAATGCTTTGAAACTATAACTCAATCACAAGAAGAAATTTGGAAGAAACTCAAAGACATGGAGGTTAAAGAGCATCCTACTAAAAGATGAATGGCTCAACCAGGAAATTAGAGAAGAATTAAAAAGATTCATGGAAACTAATGAAAATGAAGATACAACCATTCAAAATCTTTGGGATACAGAAAAAGCAGTCCTAAGAGGGAAATACATCACAATACAAGCATCCCTCAGAAAATTGGAAAAAACTCAAACATACAAGCTAACCTCACACCTAAAGGAACTGGAGAAAGAACAGCAAATAAAACCTACACCAAGTAGAAGAGAGATAATAAAAATTTGAGCAGAACTCAATGAAATAGAGACCAGAAGAACTGTGGAACACATCAACAAAACCAGGAGTTGGTTCTTTGAAAGAATTAATAAGATAGATAAACCATTAGCCAGCCTTATTAAAAAGAAAAAAAAACTCAAATTAACAAAATCATGAATGAAAGAGGAGAGATCACCACCAATGCCAAGGAAATACAAATGATTTTAAAAACATATTATGAGCAGCTTTATGCCAAAAAATTAGGCAATCTAGAAGAAATGGATGCATTTCTGGAAAACCACAAATTACCAAAACTGGAACAGGAAGAAATAGAAAACCTGAACAGGCCAATAACCAGGAGGAAACTGAAGTGGTCATCAAAAACATCCCAAAACACAAAAGTCCCGGGCCAGATGGCTTCCCAGGGGAATTCTATCAAATGTTTAAAGAAGGAACAATACCTATTCTACTAAAGCTGTTCCTGAAGGATAGAAAGGGACAGAATACTTCCAAACTCGTTTTATGAAGCCCTCATCACCTTGTTTCCAAAACCAGACAAAAACCCCACCAAAAAGGAGAATTATAGACCAATATCCCTGATAAACACAGATGCAAACATTCTCAACAAGATACTAGCCAATAGAATCCAATAGTACATTAAGATGATTATTCGCCATGACTAAGCGGGATTTATCCCCAGGATGTAACGTTGGTTCAACACTTGTAAAACAATCAATGTGATAGATCATATCGGCAAGAGAAAGAATAAGAACCATGTGATCCTCTCAATAGATGCAGAGAAAGCATTTGACAAAATACAGCATCCATTTCTGATCAAAACTCTTCAGAGTATAGGGATAGAGGGAACATTCCTCAGTATCTTAAAATCCATCTATGAAAAGTCCACAGCAAATATCGTTCTCAGTGGGGAAGCACTGACAGCCTTTCCCCTAAGATCAGGAACATGACAGGGATGTCCTCTCTCACCACTACTATTCAATACAGTACAAAATCAATGCAGAGAAATCAGTGGTATTTCTATACTAATATTTCTATACTAACAATGAGACTGAAGAAAGAGAAATTAAGGAGTCAATCCCATTTACAATTGCACCAAAAACTTTAAGATACCTAGTAATAAACCTAAACAAAGAGGTAAAGGACATGTAGTCTAAAAACTAAGGAACTTATGAAATCAGTCTATAATTCTCCTTTTTGGTAGGGTCTTTGTCTGGTTTTGGAATCAACATGATGCTGGCTTCATAAAACGAGTTTGGAAGTATCCCATCCCTTTCTATCCTTCGGAACAGCTTTAGTAGAATCGATATTGTTTCTTCTTTAAACGTTTGATAGAACTCCCCTGGGAAGCCATCTGACCCTGGACTTTTGTGTTTTGGGAGGTTTTTGATGACTGCTTCAATTTCCTCCCGGGTTATTGGCCAGTTCAGGTTTTCTATATTGAAATAGCCACATGTGGTCAGTGGCTTCTGTATTGGACAGGATAGCTCCAGAGTTTCTATTTCAGATGGTATGATAGGCTAGTTTATTTGGATTAACATACATTGTAAAAACAATTAAATATGCTGTATTATTTTCTAAGTTTGAATCTTAAGAGCATCACAGAGCTGACAAGATTTTAAGAATGACCCAAGAATTATCATAGAACTAAGAAAAGTAGCTACTCAAAAGAGGTGAGCTGAGCATTGATACCTCTTCTGCCTTAAGAGATTTTGCTGAATTTGGCAACCTTGAATTGTAGTTTTCATGGCTTTTCTAAGAGATAGAAGCAGAATATAAAATCCAGGACTCAACCAGGGTAGAGACTCCCCCAGAAGATGTTCCACTCCATAAAGCTGGGACCCGCAAGGGTCATGCCTTTGGTGTAATGGTGACCTAGACATCAATTCAGCCCACCCACTCCTACCGTCAGGGCACTGTAATGAAAGTGGTCATTTGCAACTGACTTGTGTGCCATGAATTGAAGGAGGCCTCTGACTGACAGTGCCCTAGTGCAGTGGCAGGAACAAATGCAAATCCTTTCTGGAGGAACACACCACTATCAACACAGTCCCACAGACAATATTCTGAGGAAAATAAGTGTGACAGTCATTAGTGGCATCACCAAATACTTGTCTCTCTCCCTTTCAGAAACATGGCAGGAATGTACTTCTCTATCCCCTTTGAAGTGAGGCATGATCAAGTGACTTGCTTTGGCTAACAAAACGTAAATAGAAGTGATGTGTATCACACATCATTTCCAGACCAAGGCTCTATGAGCTGATGAACAATTTGCCACCTTTTCTTTACCCTCACAAGCAGATTTCTGGAACTTATATAGAGATGGAGCTACTGTCAGCCTAAATTCCTTAGATATGTATGATGATTAGGCTATGTGGGACACAGAGCATGAGCAAGAAATAAACTCATGTTGTGATAAGATTTGAGAAAATTGGGAGTTGTTTGTTTCTGTAGCAACTGTAGCTTAGCCTACTTTGACTGACACAGTGAACAGTTTACAGTCATACATAACTAAACACACAAGGAAACAAGGCACTGTGAGTGAGAACCAGCAGAAACAAGAGAGCATAAATAGACCACAATCCATATACTGGAATTATCAAATACAGGTTGTAATAAAGTATGTTGCTATCTTTAAAGGAATAAAAGACAAGCTGAAAAATATCTAGGGTGTGATCTTTGGAAGTAATCTGACAAAAGAAAGTCATCCCTGTTTAAACTCCCTTAGAGTTTCATGGATGCTGAAAAGTCAAGATGCAAACATCTGATGCTTTCTTTTGGTTCCTACCACAAATTAAGACAAACCAGAGAGTCTTTGTGTCAGTCACTAGTGCTGCATAACAGACAACCCAAATATACTGATACAAATCCTTTTATATGTGATTAAAGCATTTTATTATGCTAATGGATTCCCTGGGCCAGAAATTCTGAAAAGGCACAGTAGGATGGCTTATCTCTGCTCTGTGATGTCGAGAGCATCATCTGGAAAGACTCAAAGCCTGCTTGGGCTTCCTCAGCACAGCCCAGGAGAACAAGGTGGAAGCTGCATTGCCTTTTATGATCTATTCTTAGAAGTCACAGAGTGCCACTTCCTCTGTGGTCACAAACTCACTCAGATTTGAGGAGAGGATCTATGTCAACAGAAGGGCTAACATAATCATGTTGTAGAAAAAGTGTGGGAATAAGAGACATTATTGCATAGTCCTCTTTTCATAGAGTCTTTCTCTTTTTCCAGGTAATCCTTTCCCAGCTTGTGGGCTGCTCATGGCCTAGAGTCATTGTCCTCTGCCTCTTTCCCCCTCTTTCTCCCCAACAACAAAACCAAGAGATGTCTGGCATCAGCCATTTCCCTCAGGTTTGCTAATAACCCTTTAACTGAACCATACCTTGATGCTCAGTGTATTTCTTCTCTCTCTCTCTCTCTCTCTCTCTCTCTCTCTCTCATTACTCATTAGCAAGAACTTAGGGGAATTATTTGAAGGAAGGAGGACAAGCCCTCTCAGCTGGCCATGAAGGAAAATTTAATGCAATACCTCTGGCTTACTGAAGTCAGAGAAGTGTGAAAATCAGAAAAGATGGTCCATGCTGAATGCACACTTGTCTCCTATTTCCAGGAAAATCTTCCCAGGCCTGTATTTTATGTTTGAAGCATACATGCCACCACCAGTTCCATTACCTGCCATCTTTGAACTCTCTCTCCATGTATCATCAGGGCTTTTCAGAGAAACAAAACCAATAGGATATATATAAATAAATACAGATCTAGATATAGACTATAAGAAGAGATTTATTATAGGAATTAGATCATGTGACTGTGGAGGCTAGGAAGCCCCACCATCTACCGTCTGCAAGCCAGAGAAGAAGATAGCTGCTAGTATGATCCAGTCTGAGTCAAAAGGTCTGAGAACCATGAACACCAGTATCCAAGGGCAGAAGCGGATGGATGTCCCAGCTCAAACAAAGAGCAAATTCAACCTTTCTCTGCATTTTTGTTCTTATCAGGCCCTCAGTGGATTGGATCATGCCTACTTACATTAGTCGCTTTTTACTGATTCTGTGGTCTTACTGACTCTACAGTATTGATTCAAATGCTAATCTCTTCCAGAAATACTCTCACAGACACACCCAAAAATAATTTTTACCAGCTTATCTGGGCATCCTGTAGCCTAGTCAAGTTGACACATACAATTAATCATCATGCTTTACAGCTCCCATTTTTTCTTTCTACTTTTATTGTAAAATTTCTGACAAAAGATCCAGCTAGAAGATATTCTTAATTAAAACCAAGGATTTGCATTTGAAAAAAGAAACTCCATTTTGAGCAGGAAAGTTTCCTAAGACCATGAATTCATGAGATCAGATATCTTAGACAAACTTGCATACCCACAGGTGGTCCCTCTTGGCAACCATACACTTATCTTATTGATGCTTTTCTGGTTGAGAGCATGTACATATTTGTGTTTGGATATGGTGCTTCCCAGTCCATCAGAGAGAAGGATGTACTCATTATACATAAATCTCATGCAGTGCTTCCATGGAAATGAGTGTACATTCAACATGGTATCTTTTCTGGTCTTCACATTTCCCTAACACCAGTGAAACCTGAGGTATTGAATTGAACTCCTCAGATACTGCAGGTGAAGCTAAAGCAGTTAGATCTTTTATAAAAGGCCTTTGACTCATTTGTTCTTTCTCCTTATCATAGGAAGTATGAAAATCACAAATAACTTTACACAACCACCTTATTGCAAGGAGCCGGACAAATGTCATTCCATCATCTTGTGGCTGTGGATGGCCAGAATCAAATACAAGAATGAATATCTTCCTGGTTATTCAGCCTATCCTTAGCACCAGGTGTTTCCATCAGGTAAGCAGCACCACCAGTAAGACTCCAAGGTCTAATACCCAGGATTACCACAGTCATCATTGGCTGAAATGAAGGGATTAGCTCACTTTTCTATCCAGTTCTCTTGTGTTTTGTTTCATATTTTGATAGCAACAATTTTTTTTAAAAAAATCTAAGCATTAAAAAAAAGAACAGAGAAACTATATTGTAAAACCCCTGCTTCTCTACTCAGGATGAGCAGCAGTTAAATTTTTTTTCATATTTTCTCTGTGTTTAAAAATCAAGTAAATATTGTGGCACCTGGGTGGCTCTGTCAGTTAAGTGTCTGCCTTTGGTTCAGATCATGATCCGAGGATGCTGGGCCTCCCGGCTCAGGAGGGAGTCTGCGTCTCCCTCCCCCTCTGCCCCTTCCCCCACTCATGCTCTCTCTCTCTCTCTCTTTCTCTCTCACTTTCTCTCTCTCAAGTAAATAAATAAAGTCCTTTTAAAACATCAAGTAAATATAACATAGAGAACTTTGATTTTCATAGCTATGCACATTCCAATCCCTTCTTCCCAGACACAAACACAATCGTGAATTTAATAGGTACATTCTGTTAGCACTTTGTACTTTTATAAATGTCTATACATGTCCAAGATTTTTTTAAATGTAGGAGTAAACATTAACTAGTATTCTTTTAATCTTCTTATGTAATTGGATATGCAATTGGTATGAGTCTAAAAGAACTGATTGGTTCAACCAAGAGATTTACTTTTTTACCAGGTCTTCATTTACTGTTAGTCACAGTTTAATGAAAAAAAAAAAAAAGATTCTTTAAACACACCCTGTTTTTCTATTAAAACTCCAAAACTTTCTAGAATGTGTACCTCGTTTTGTCACCTTTGGCCAGCTTTACTTCTAAGCAAGAGATGCCCAGCCCCTCTGTAGAGAGACGAGCCACAGGGGCAAAATTAAAGCTTTCAAATCTTGGCTCAGTGACTGGGTGGTTCTGTGACATGACAGTCACCTTTGGGGTCTCCACTTAAGCACCTCCAAAACAGAACTGGTCAAACTCTTGGCATGAATTCCACCTTTGTGTATTAAAACTCTTTACTCTTTAGCTCTTTACTCAATTTGTATTGTGCTGGGCTTAATTCAAAAGTTGCACTCCATACCCCTGTTCCTGTCACCAACACTATTTCATATGAAGTTCATGTCCAATCCTGTGAGTGTTGTGGTTATTAATGTAGGAACAACACCTGCCTTCAAAGCACACAGCACCAGGGTTAAGAGAAAGGGGAATTACTCCCTCTCATTAGAAACTGCCAATCATGTGCCTACATAGTTTCTCTTCTTCTCTAGTCACCCAAAGGCTTCTGCTCCCAATGAATGAAAAGCATTTTTGCTGTGTGGCATTCCTCAAGCAACCTTTCTGTGCTTCATTCCTTCATCTGTCCTAAATGAGTTATTAATCTCAGGCAGGCAAGTTATATTTGTTACATGTTACAATCCCTTGTCTCTTCCAGGCCCTGAACAAGCTCCTTTTAGAGGGTAGATTATGTGGGTGACTCTGAGAAGACAAAGAGTGCTAGATCCCTCACAGAAGGAGTTATCAAGAGTCCCAGGAAGCATCCTGAAAACACCTGGGTGGACATAATAGATCATGTGCTTCCTACATGTCTGCCATAAAAGGCACATGAGGATCAGTTAATAAATATGAAAATACTTCAATATTATATAAACTATTTGACTTGAGGACCAATCTAGGAGAGACAGTAACCTGGATGGGGCCCGGGGGCCAGACTGCGAGCAGGCTGCATGGTTATTCCCAAGGCTGCCATGTGCAGCAATTGCAGGTAAAAGAACACCCAGTGGTGGGGTCACATGGAAGCTAAAGGGCAGCGTCTGTGCTCCTTCCTAGACCAGGCACCTGTGGGATGTGTCTAGCCAGAAAGAGGCCTTTCTTCAAGTCACCAACAGCACTTGTATCTTCCTGTTGGAAAATTCTGATTGCTATAATCTGCAAAAAGGCCACTAGCTTACTAGTCTCAACTATTTGCCTGCCTCTTAAGTTGACACATGTCATGCACACACATGCAAACGAGCACTGAATTCATTTAACTCTGATTCTCAGGCCTCAAGCTCAGATTCCTCAGCCTCTTGCTTGCATCCAGCCAGTTTTCACAGCCCTCAACTTGAGGAAACTTGAAACCAGGCACCTAACTTGGATGCCAAAGGACTTGAATCAGCATTGAGTTAAGCACCTTTACCAACATAATCTCATCCCATCTTTATTTAAAAGCTACAAAGTGGTCATTATTCTCCCCACTTTACAGATTAAGAAACTGAGGCTCAGACAGGCCCCGTGACACACTGAATGGTAAGATTCAGGTAGAGGTCACAATTCAGATTGAAAACTAAAGCAATCTTTTTCAAACCCAAGATTTTTCTGGGGCTTGCTTTGTATTTTCTCTTTTCATCTTTTAACCATTTTTTAAATTTTAAACACACACACACACACACACACACACACACACACACACCAGTGTGTCACATTCTAAGCTTTAGCTCAGTAGGGCCATCACCAACCTCATTTGTGCTGCCTCAGGAAGCCACGTCCTGTAGACACCAATATTTTTCTGCCGTGCTGAGCACGTTTTATAAACATATAAATCTTGTAAATCTGTCTTCGACGCAGAAGCCATACATTTTCCCTGATCTTCCTTAAATTTCTGACCTGTGCTTGTCCCTGTATATGGAAAAATGAGAAAGAATGAGAACACTACCTTGCATACTTGCCATGGGCTCAGATAAGAGCCTGGCCAGGCCCGGGCCAACCTGCTTGGCACTTGTCCGTGTAAAGGTGTCAGCACAAGTTTTGCAATAACAAGGGACAGGCCACATCATGATCATATCTTCTTACAGTTTTAGCAATTCTTGAAACTTTTGGCACTTCTTGTCTGATTTTCCTGTTTCAATGAGGAATGTGAGCAGTTGTGCGTGACTCAGTGACTCTTCTCTAAAGCAAAACAAAACAGAACAAAGCATTTGACTGTAACTGTCCCCCACTACTCCCCCAGCTTTAAGTATTATTCTGCACTCAGCCACTGAAGTGCTCCCAGGTGTTTTCAGGACGCTTTTTGAGCCTCTCGATAACTCCATCTGTGAGTGATTCAGCACTCCTTTGTCTCCTCAGAGCTACTCACAAAAAGCTGCCCTCTAAAAGGAGCTTGTATAGGAGCTGGAAGAGATGGGGGCTGCAACATACATCCAGGAGGAAACAGAGAAGGAGCAGCCATGCAGGCCCAGATCCCTTTTCCCCACATCCCTTTCATTGTTCTCCTGAGACCTCCCATCACACTCCATTCCCTGTGGTTCCTCCTCTCCTGTCAACCCCATGTTGTACTGGGACCTGGAATTCCATGGATCAGAGAGGAAGAAGGGTTCCTGGAACAATGGAAGAGATTAACCCCCTTTTGCAGAACAAAAAGTTGGTCCTTTACTACCCAACAGGACTTTTGGTGGAACTCTCCAAGCTGGGAAAAACAGGAGTCCAGGTTACATCTGTCAAAGGCAGGAACAAAAGGACCTGTAGGAGGCTGAGTGGGATGCTCCACTGAGAACAAATCACCTCAAAATTAGACTCTGAGAGCTCAGGAATCAATATTCAAGGTCAAAGGGGTCAATGGCAATAAATAGTAAGGCTTATGTGTGAGCTGTGGCATTTACAAAGTACTTCCATACACAGAGACCGTCACACAGTCTGGAAGCTGGAGAAGCTGACAACTTGTTCAAAATAAGGACTCAAAGATTTTGCCTCCAAAACAATCCATAATTCTTCTATTGTAACTGTCATCCAGTGGGTCACACTGTCATCAGCAGGTGAGACCCATTGCCCAGCCCCATCACTGCTGACTTCACACAGAGGGCAGAGTGGGGTTAGGCGGCAGTCTCTGGGTTCTGATGCTGTTGCTTTCTTGCTATGGGAACACAGTTTTCTGGGAAGGCCCGGCTCTGGAACGGTTGACCTCAGCAATGGTGGGCTGGGGTTTTACGGGAGGAGAAATTGACCCTAAACCTGGGAGAGCCCAGAGCTGACTGAACGGAATTCTTAGTAAGAGATCTTGTTCATTTTCTTTCCCTGCTTCTGTGTCACTGCTGAAAGACAATTTAAAAAAAAAAAAAAAAAAAAAGTTCCAGACCTATTTCTTTCTCTTCTTATTCTAAGCAAGCAGCATTCATCATTATTAATAAGTGACTTTCTACATTACTTTAATTGAGATCTGTATTGTAACCATGTTAATCACTTTTAAAGTTGATAAAACTATTATCTACTAATTCTTCTCTGGCAAAGTCAAAGAATGGAGTCTTCTACTGAAAAGGGGCACAGACTCTCAGAGCTACAGGAATGTCTATTCTCTGTTCTCTAGGAGTCTGCTCCTTGGGGACAAGTGGATTAGCACGTGACTAGAGCCTTTCAGAGACCTGGCACTACTCCGCACACAAGGAGAGGATGGCCCAGAGACGTCCTGGGTGGGAAGGGAGCTGAGCAAGTGTTGAGGGCCTGTCTCCTCAGGTGTCCTCACGTATGCCTAAGTACATGGCCTGTAAGTTTGGGATAAAAGCTCTAGTTCCATTCTACCTCTCGCCTTGCCCTACTTTTTTTCATAGGTTGGTGTTCTAATTTCTATAAGAGTTCTTGTTCCTAATATCTCTCCATTCCAAATACTGATCTAGAAAAGTAGGAATCAGGAAAGGAAAACAAGAGTCAGTCTCTTTTGTGAGCTGGGCCTTGGGTTCCTTCACTTGATTGTTGTTTGTGTTCTTTTTTAACACTGGTAAGTGTAGACACCACTGAATGCAATAATATGATTGATAGATAGATGATCCCAACTACATACAAATAAAAATGGATGGGGGCGTATACCTGGGTGGCTCAGTTGATTAAGCATCTGACTCTTGATTTCAGGTCAGGTCATAATCTCAGGGTCGTGAGATGCAGCCCTGGCATTTTCAGGCTCTGCAATGGGCATGGAACCTGCTTGAGATTCTCTCTCCCTCTGCCCCTCCCACCCTCTAAAAATTAAAAAAAAAAAAAATAGGTAGAACCAAAGCTCCAGGGCTCACTAAAATACAGAATAAACCAGCCACAGTCCTCCACCAGCTGAAGCACACTGACACCTCAGTCACCTGAGCAGGGAAGGCACAGTCCAGCATAGAGCTCCAGCCCATGTCAGAGGACTAAGGAGCAGTCCAGGATTCTGGGTGTGGAGGAGGGGATAGAAAAAGGAAGGTGAATCCAAGGCACCTGCCCCCATCCAGCCTAGCCAACCCTGCCACTTCTCATGACCACTAGATCCTCCACCCTCTGCTGTGCTCTCCTGCTTTCTACCTACATATTGTGTGTGTGTCTAAATTTATAAAAGATTAATTAATATATTGTTACATATTTACTTATACTAAATATTTCATATAATGTGTATTAATGTGTAATTATATATTATATGACATGTATATGTATGCATATGATATATATGTGTGTGTACATGTACAGTATGTACATGGTGTGTATATCTGTGTATAAGATATATTATACTACCTTAGTGCAATTTTTCTTCAATTTCACCCCAGATATTAGCTGGACTTCTCTCCTCAGAGATACAGGTTTGGACTCTGCCACTTCCATAGCTTTTAAAGATCTGAAGACCTCCCAAGAATTTTTCTTTTTTTTTTCCTCCAAAGAGAATTTTTCTTTTTTTAAGATTTTATTTATTTATTCATGAGAGGCAGAGAGGCAGAGACATAGGCAGAGGGAGAAGCAGACTCCCTGCGAAGAGCCTGATGTGGGATCCAATCCCAGGACCCTGGGATCACCACCTGAGCCAAAGCCAGACACTCAACCAGGAGCCACCTAGGTGCTTCTCCCAAGAACTTTTTTAATACCCAGCCACACTTTTTAAAAACATCTACCTTGGAATCAACATACAAAGCAAAAGATACAAGTGTCTTCAGCATCCAGCACCATGATTCTCTACCTGCTGTGTTTCCATACAGTGTGCAGTTTCTGCTTGGGACCCAAAAGCATCCCTCATGCTCCCTTCCAGCACTGCCTGAAACCACCTCTCCTGTGTGCACCCCAAGTGTGACTACTCTGTGATTCCTATAAACCCTGATTCCTTCTGCTAGGCTCACTCTTGTGTGCTTCTGTATATTTACTCAATTCATCCTCCTCAACATCCTGTAAAACACACTATTATTGTCACCCTACTAAAGATGAGAAAATGGAGGAGTATGGTGTTTATGTTATTTGCAAGGTTATGCCACTCTTAAAGAGCAGAACCAGGATCCAACCCACACACAGACTTGTTCCAGAGTCACTTTCATCAGCTGAATATCATAGCTACCGACCAATAGTCCAAACCAGAGGAGTTAGATGTGTCAAAGAATAACCATTTGCCCCTACATAGCATTTTGCAGATGGTTTTGCATTTGCTCTAAGGGTTTGCATTTTCTAAATTGCATCTGGGAGCCCCAAAAGGAGGCATGAAGCTTGGAGAAGAGGAGGGACTTGCCCAAGGGCCAGAGCTGACAAGGAAGAGAGTCAAATTTGAGTACAGCATAGACTAGGAGCCATTACTGATTTCTTCTGGTCACAAAGGACAGGAGAAACCTGAGGCCAGGAGGGTCACATGAGCTCCCTCTGACCAAGTGATGCTGAGCTTAAGTAGAGTCCCAGCCATTCTGCATCTCTCAGACTCCTTGCCTCTCTTACTGGGGCCAGGACATTTGCCCAGGACCTACACAGCCTCTGTAGGGAGAGAAGACAATTAACAAGAAGAATGAGGCCCAGGTGAGCAGGGCTCACGCTGTCTATGAATCCAGGACTCCAGTGGAATGGCTTGTAGGCAACTGCTCTGTCCTGACAGCCCAGAACAACCTTGGGAGAGGGGACCATGGTATCCATTCAGTGCTTCAGACACACAATTTCACACAATGTAGATATCTTTGGTTAATTAATAAGCCAAAAAATTGTACATGTGTAAAGATCATGCTGTTCCCTCAATGCAGAAAGGAAGGGTCTTTTTGATGGAAACAAAATGGTCTTAGTTCCAACTCTTTATTCATGCATGAGTCATTCCAAAGAGTTTCCAACCCCAGCTTTATGTCAGATTGAAATGACATATCTCAATCTGTACAGAGCGCAGGGGGTTCAGGAGGTTCAGGGCTCACTAATTTGCTGGGTTTCACAATATTTCATCTTATCTTCCTATCAGAAGAAATGTTGAGCACACACCTGCAATATGTTTACTTATCTTTATGCACTATTATATGCACTTATAATGTGTGTATATGCCACCACTGTAAAATTTATGTGTTATAAAATATACAGTGTATGCTACTAATAAAATTTTTTAAAGGAATAAGTAATCTATGATAAAACTTTTTCAATTATATTTGCTGTTATTTTTACATAAGCATAAACACTTGCCCTCCCCAAAATATCACGATTGAATGAAATGAAAGGTAATACCAACATTAATAATACTTTAGTGAGAGGAAAGTAATTGAAAATAAGTCTTTTTTAACATTGTGGTTTGATCATTTATAATACACTGACTTGATAGTCTGGACCTGAGTTGATTTAATTCCTTTTTTTGCCAAGCTCTTTGATGAAGTATATTATGAAATTTGTAAGCACAAACATCATTACTTGATTTGGATGGTGAAGAAAACCTCTCCAATACACAAAGATAGAAGTCGAGGAAGATAGTTGTTGGCTGAGTACATTTTTTCCAGTTCTTTCTAGGTTACAGTATTTTCATGTTGTCAAGAGGTATGGCCTTACTTTCAAGATTCATTTGCCCCTGATGAGGTCCCATTTCTGTAGTTCTCTTGCCTATTCCCTCTGAAGAGCTAGACAGAAAATTTTTGTAGATACTGTCATGTGAATTTGCCATTTGTTCCACTACCAACTTCCCCACGCACAAGAAATCCACATCAACAGGTGGGTGATGTCTGATGGAGACTCCTTTTGAAGGAAGTCACATGATCCCTTCATCTGGTAAAAGAACACCACTTACATTTTATTGATACAAGACATCCAGTTTGGGGATGAATGAACAAAGAAGGACAAATGATCATATTTGTGCAAGAATAAGTTTATTAGGAAGTTAACAAGGGATCCTTACTGTATCTCCGAAGACCAAAAGAGTGACAAGGAAGATTTTTTTCCCAATTATGTTCAGTTTTATAGCCTGCCTTTTGGCTCCATTACACTTTCATGTGATTATTTTGAAATCACATTTAAATAAGTATTTGTTCAAGCAGAACATGTTATGCAAGTGTGTAATTGTGATAATAGATACTGCCCAAACCTGCTGTAGATTTCTCTATGTGCTCAGAAGACAGAAGAAGCTGATAAGTAGACTTTGCTTTCTAAAGGATCCAGCCAGGAAATTCAGTGAAAGGCAGAGTTGACACTTAGAAGCTGGTACTCGTAGAAATTCTTCCTTTGTCCAAAGTGTGGTCACCTTAGGAGATGCTTGTATTAAGTAGAGTTGAGATGTGACTTTGGAACCCTTCTCCTCCTCCTGGCACCAGGGCCACTACCGCACAAAGGTGTTGCAAGGTCCACACCAAGCACGCTGGGCACAAGGATTGGAGACACAAGGCCCTATTGGCTTGTCACATGCATTGGTTGTGGCACATGGGTTGCAGGGAAGCCTGCAGACAGAAGACCATGGGTGCAAGTTAGAGGAAAATGAACTGAACAGATAGGAAAATATTAAGTGTACTTTGTGTAAGAATATAACACTTCCCCAGACTACCTCTGACCAAAAGCTCGAAATTATTGATTTGTTTCCATCAAGATGACTTTCATTCCCACAGCAACCTCATGCATCCCCAAGGGGAACAGTACTAGCTTCCCACTCACTTGCAGTCCTCGCTCTCCAGCAGACCCCGGTATGTGTTGATCTCACACTCCAGCCGGGCCTTGACGTCCAACAGCACCTGGTACTCCTGGTTCTGCCGCTCCAGGTCACACCTGATCTCAGCAAGCTGGGACTCCACGTTGGTGATCATGCACTGCACCTGGTTCAGCTGAGAGCTGTAGCGCGCCTCAGTCTCTGTCAGCGTGTTCTCCAGGGAGTCCCTCTGTGTGGGGAAGACAAAGAATGTCACAGAGCCACTCCCCAGGGGGCTTCTCCATGGGGTTTCAGAGAAGTCACAGGCTTCACGGGTTCAGGAGAGCATGGGCATTACCCTGAACAACACCCACCAGGTTGTGCTGGGCCTGGAGCTCGATCTCCAAGGCGTTGACGGTGCGTCTCAGCTCGATGATCTCCGCCTGGCAGGACTGCAGCTGCTCCGAGCTGGACACCACCTGCTTGTTCAGCTCCTCAGTCTGAAATAGCACAGGGGAAAAGACAGGGTCAGACCCTGCCTCAAGGGTCCCCAGGGGCCAAGGGTCCTGAGTGGCCGCGTGCTGAGATGCCCACCTGGGTGGTGAACCATTCCTCCACGTCCCTGCGGTTGGTCTCCACCAGGGCCTCATACTGACTCCTGGTCTCGTTGAGCACACGATTCAGGTCCACGGTTGGGGCAGCATCCACCTCCACGTTGAGGCGGTCTCCAATCTGGCAGCGCAAGATGTTGACTTCCTGAGGGAGGAAGGGGAAGATGGGAAGTATCACAGACTGTTCGGATGCTCTCTTATAAAAGCACAGATCAGCTTGTAATCATTCTTAAGCTTTCAAAGCTCTGTTCCATCAGATCCTCTTATAACTGTGTTCTATAATCAGTGACCAACCTGTGTATTTCACTTTGCAAAGTGCTTTCACACCCATGACCTCTTTCCACCCCTGTATTTGGGGTACTCCTCCTCATTTAGAGCAGCGATTTGGCCTCCATGCTAAGATGTGTTAGAACACTGTGAGCCCCAAGCACCTAGTTCAGTGTTTTTGCTCATATACCACAGAGGTTCTTAGGTTTGATTCTTAACCACAGCTAATAAAAAGGTTAGAGTCTGGCTAAAGAGGAAATAAAGTATGCTTACTTCGGAACCTACCATCTGGGATGAAATAGACCTAACTGGTGACTTGTCAATTCTATCAATCTAGATTTTGCTGAAGGAAATAAGTATCTGTTCACTTCCCTGCTATTCTCTTCACAGAGCCAGCATAACTTGATACTTGGACTTACGTAGACATCAGGCTTAAATTGAGAACCATCTCCACCACTTACTATATGGCTTCTAGAAGCTTCTAAAAACCTCAAGTTCTTCATCTGTAAAATGAGAACTACCTTTGGAGTTCCAAAGCACTTAGCATAGCATTTGGCACACAGTAAGCTCTTAACTAATATTAACTGTCACTATTTACATTTGGTATTTAAAGTTTGCACAAAATATCCGTCTTCTTTGTCAACTGACGAAGCAGTGACAGTGAACATTTTGCTCAACATTTCCTCTAGGCAACACTGGAGGAGAAGGAAGAGAGTTGATTTTGTTTCCAGCTGAGCCCTCTCTGCTGGGTGGCTGTCCTGGCCTCTCCAGTTGCTAAATGGCATATTGGGATACAAGATCTCTACAGCCTGGTATGCTCTGACCTGGGAGTGGAAGAAGCTGTGGGTGCTGCCTGGTTGCTGGCCTTTCCTCATTACTGGCCTTGCCAATTTCCTTTACTCTCATTCCTACCTCTGGCAGAAACATCCTAATCTCATATCACAGGCTTTAGATTGCTCATTCTCTACAAATCCCTTTTTGTTTAGAGGACAGATTCCTCAGTTAGTTGAGTCCCTCCCACAGCCCATGGCAGTTGGAAACAGGCCTTGGCGAGTTTGAGCCTGTTGTTCTTTGGGGAACTTCACCTGCTCGTGGTTCTGCTTGAGACTCAGCAGCTCCTCCTTCAGGGACTCCACCTGGGCCTCCAGGTCGGACTTGCACAGGGTCAGCTCGTCCAGGATCCTGCGCAGGCCATTGATGTCCGACTCCACCAGCTGCCGCAAGCCCACCTCAGTCTCGTACCTGCGATACAGGGGCATCAGGGACCCACCAAACAGGAATGGGCCTGGCCCTGACTCTGGTTTGGTTTGGTTTGTCACATAACTGGAAGTTGGAGCTTGCAGTCTCTACAGCCTTCTCTTACATTTAGATTTTTAACACTGAGCAGTAGTTCCTAGAGGAAAATGCTCTGGTAAATATTTTTTGATAACTAAGGAACCAGTAGATTTAGAGAATAAAAGTCCATAAACTGTGAGATTTCCAAAATTAATAAACTTCTCACATTCACCTGACTGCATTATGTGCATAGTAGAGCACGGCGGTGGGGGTGGGGGTGGGGCATGACTTCTACACTAGTTTGGGGATGTCATCTTACAGAGAAGCAGCAGTAGGGGAGGGGTCTGAATCTGGAGAAGAGATCTCTGAGCTCTACTGAGCAGTGACTCTGTGGATCCTGGGGGAAACATCTAAGGAAAAGCTTTGTCAATGTTTTGTCAGTGTTGAGGACACACTAAAGGGAAAGAAAGAAGAGATAGGACACCCCACTTGCCCACTCACTTGGTCCTGAAGTCATCTGAGGCCAACTTGGCATTGTCGATCTGCACCACCAGCCTGGCATTCTCTGACTTGTTACACAAGATCTAGAACCCAAAATGATCTGGAATGAGCTTGGTTACTTTTAACCAACAGCAATTCCTACTAATTTTCTTACCTGGAAGGAACAGAATGAGAAATCACAGTGGATCTTACATGAGATTATTAAATGCTATCTATGTGCAAAATGTACTCAATAAATATTTGAAAAATCAAATTTGGATAAAAAGAATACTGAAATGTGCAACCAAAAGTATCAGGAAATACATAATCTTTTTCTTTCCTAATAAGCAATACTAAAAGGCTGATAATAATAACATCTATTTTTAAAAACCTACCATAGCTCTGCACTGAGCATGGACCTTGCTTAAGATTCTCTCTCTCCCTCTCCCTCTGCTTCACCACCGCCCCCCACCCCTGCTAGCCTACACATGCTCACTCTTTCTTCCTAAAAACAAAACAAAACAGAACTACCATAAATCTGGCCTGGTTCTAGGAGCTGAAGATACAAAAAAAATGAGTAAATGCTCCCTTCAAGAAACTTCTAGTCCAGGGAGGAAGATAAATATGTAACTGGCTTTTGGAGGGGCTGGGTCAGGGAAGCAGCCATGCCTTCCCAGCCATTTCCTCCTATGTGGTTTCTACTCTTTCTGATTTTTGTCAACCATTTTTATGCCCTCACTAGACACTGAACACCAAGAGAAGTCCAGAGGCATCCAGGTCAGGTAAATTAGGAACCCAGAAGAAACGACAACAAGAAGTCAGAATAGTCAAAAGTCCAGATGGGAGACAGAGAAATTTGTCCAATTCTTACAAAAGATTCTGCTTTCTCAGCTTCTTTCTAGGGCTCAGTCCTTTTCTCTTACCTCAGGGTAATAAATCTGGAGCTTGGCAATGCATGGAAGCATTTGGAGGCAGCTTTTAATTACAGCTTATTTATGCAAAGTGCTGCTACCTGCACATAGACTAGCAGTATGCAAATATTCAGGCGTAACAGTCCTGAGCCTCATATACAATGGGCACTCAAGAAAAATGGAAAAGCCAGGCTCTTTAACTGAGAATTTGTACTGTCTTAATCAAATCTCAGATTCTCTCCCTACAACTTCCTGCTGGAGGCAATGGGGTGCCCACCCCCTCACCTTCTGCTGGAGCTCCTCGATGGTCCGGAAATAGGACTGGTAGCTGGGACACACGAAGGGCACCTGCTGCTGGCACCACTCCCGGATGCGGCTCTCCAGCTCCGCGTTCTCCCGCTCCAGTTGACGCACCTTCTCCAGGTAGCTGGCCAGGCGGTCGTTCAGGAACTGCATGGTCTCCTTCTCACTGCCATTGAAGGAACCCTCACAGAACCAGCCACAGTTGCCCACATTGGCGGGGATGTTGCAGGCCCCAGGCAGGGTGCAGGTGTGGCAGCTGGGGGGCACGCAGGGCCGGGAGGAGCAGGTGGAGCGGCAGCTCAGGTTGGGCAGGCAGCAGTTGTAAGGCATGGTGCTGGAGGGAGCAAGGCACCTGGCTGAGCACAGAGTTCAAGTTCTACAACCACAGAGCTGTGGGTCTCCTTCTCCTGAGGAGCATTTATACCCCCTCCACAGTGGGTGTGGACATGGAAGGCAACCCTTTTTTTCTTACTCATTTGGTGATTGTCAAAAGCCCTTCCCCTTGGTTTTGTTATGTTTCCTCAGAAGAGTCCCTCACCTCATAAAAGACTTTACTTGGGCTTCTCGCTAAGTCAGGACTCCTCTTCCATGCTGTGCATCAATGAAGTAAGAGCTTCATGGAATGACTTCAAAGAGCTGGACTCATGAACGCCCTGGTCTTCATTAGTGGGGCGTGGCAGGTCCAGGGACACTGTTGCTGCTTTGCCACCTGGCTTGATGGCCCTGACTCCTTGGCTTCTTGCTAAGATGAGAAAGCACAGCTCTTGCCCATGTATCTTTTGCCAGGTCAGATTTCCAAATGCCAAATTCATGGTTCTCAGAAAGAGGAATAGATACTTAAAACACCCTGGTTCCCAGTGGCCCTGTTTCTTCATGTGGCAGACATCATATCCATGAAAATGTAAATTAACCAAATAACAGATATTCACCAGGATAACAGTATGTACAGGGCATGGTACAAAATGGAAGGTAGGACCAGGGCTATGGTCAGAAACTTTGTTGAGCACTTGCACAGGCTTATCTTGGTACTTGACCTTTTTCACAAACATGATCTCATTAACACCTTACCATGATCCTTCAAGGTACATAATATTATTCCCATTTTACAGATGGGTAGATAGAGGCATAGAAAGTAAGAAGTAATACATTGTGAAGCCAGGATTCCAACACATATCTCTGTTCTTTCCATCACTCCATGCCACTTAAATACAAATGAACCATCTCCTTCCCTAACTTCTTAAGACAGATCATTTCTTCTTCCTCTGTGAGCTTTCATCTCACCTTGAGCATGGCAGTGCACAGCTCCTGTGCTCATATATCTCTATATCTCAGTTCCCTGAAGGTAGGGATAGGGTCTAATTCTCTGAATCCTCAGCTCTAAGTGCATGGTACTTAGTAAACCCTCAATAGTGTGTGTCAAGTGGATGAAGGAATGAACATGAGATAATAATCTAAAGTGGGAAATGGTAAGTGGTAAGTGCAAAGTTGAGGTAATGGGGCAAGAGGGCACTGCCAGGATGGGAAGTTCACAGGTACAGATGTGTGCTGGGAGACAAGGCTTCTGAGACTCAAAGGAAGAACATGGGCCCTACAGGTGAAAGAATGGTGTGGACACACAGTGGACAGGAGAGCCCAAGGTCTGGTTGGTGAGACTAGTGCCTAGGAGGGGAGAGGTGTGAAGAGAGGTGGTAGAAAAGAAAGCGTATGGGGAATGAAGGCCATATGGTAGAAGTTCTCTATGACAAAGATTACCCTGGAGGAAGAAGTTTTAGGAAATGTTTAGCAAACATTTATCTGTTTTAGCAAAATGAAGGTAAGGCTGGAGGCAAAGGGACTAGCAAGGAGGTGATTGTAGTAGTCCAGGCCAGTGGTGAGGAGGGACCAAATTTAGGTGTGTGCAGAGGAACTGTAAGAGAAGAAATGGTGTAAGAACCATTTTCAAAGAAGCAATTTGTTTTGAACCAGCACCCATTTAGAAACATGAGATGTGGAAGAGAGTCAAGAATGAAACCAAAATTTGGCAAGCAAAATATTTAGGAGAAAAACTTTATCATTCACAGAAACACAGACTATTTTGCTCATCAAGGATGAGCAGGCCACTTCCTTTAACTGACATTCAATTGAGCCCTTGCCATGTGCCAGGAACAGAGCCATGTACTGGAGACGCAATGGTGAGCAAGAGAGGCAAACCTACAACCTAGTGAAGAATGTACACCAACCAGGTGCAGGATGCATCTGTGATGAGGCAAGTCCCAACTGCCATAGGAAAACGCACGAGGGGACCTAACTAAATTGAGTGGAGGTCTAGCAAGGCTTTCTGAGGGACATGCACATTGCATTCAGGCATGCTTCCCATTTTTCACACAAAAGCTTATATAGGAAATGATAATACTTTATGGCTCACTGGGGCAAAGTGACTAGGCTGCCTTGGCCACTCCAGGGACTCAGAGCATCAGTACTATGGACCTCTCTAACCCGTTCATCTCAGTAAGGTTGGAAAGCTCTGCAATAGAGAAACCAAGAGAAGCTCAGTAAATACTGTTTAAGCCAGAGAGTGACATATGAGGGTGGAGAAGAAGCAAACTCTTCCATCATTTCATTCTGCTTAGATATAAATGACCTATGCCCTCCCTTAACTTCTGACAGATCATTTTTTCCTCCTCTGTGAGCTTTCATCTCACCTTGTGCATGACATCGTCATTACTTACATGCTTATCTATCTATCTATCTATCTATCTATCTATCTATCTATCCATCTATCTATCATCTATCTATATACTTGAGTTCCCTGAAGCCACACAAGGACTTTTATATGAAAGACTTTGTATACCTCCTTGAGGAGCTTCCCCTCGGAAGGTCAATGGGGAGCCATTGAAGGTTCTAAGAAGAGTGATCGAGTTTCATTCTTGATCAGCTACATTTGAAGGAATAGCGGAATCTATACAGGGAAATGTTTATCAGGTCCTTGTAGTGGCAAGCCTTAGTAATCTTGACAGTAATATTAAGGACAGGTATGATCCAAGTGCAGATGTGAGAGTTAGAAACATGAGCCAAGGGAGAATGTACATGGAGAAGAGCAACAAGGACCTAAGGACCAAACTTTGGGGAATTTCTCCAACCAGAGAGTAGAGAAGGAAAAGGGTCAGAAAGAAGTGGAGAAACAGTGAGAGAAGAATGAAGAGAGACAGCTCATGGCATCAGAGGCCAAGAAGGAAGTTTCAGAGGAGAGGTGAAGGTCAAAAGTGTCAAGTGTGGCAAAGGGGCCCTGTAAGATCATAACCATGGAGAGGTTCTTGGATACATTGACCAACAAGTTGCCAGGACCTTTCTAGGGTCATATAGATGTGCTTACTGTATACGGTACCTGTGTTCTTGAAGTAAGCCTCACATTGAACTTTAAGCTATCAAGATTTTAAACACCCAGAGTTGAGATTCCATTGTTTAAAGAAGCCTTGCCATAATCAGTTTGTACACCTTATTATAAAGCTTGTGATCTTTGGTCTTACAAATACAGACTTTCTACAATAATTAGAGTGTCCTTTAAGTAGTTTAAAGATGTCTAGCTTGTTCTGATTTGATGATTCATAATAATTGGTGATTTAGGAACATCTACCCAAGATACATACACAGTTGGAAATGCCCATGCACACTTGATGGGTTGAGCACTGGGTGTTATACTATACGTTGGCAAATTGAACTTAAATAAAAACAAATGTATAAAAAGAAAAAAATGCCCATGTATATAACTCAATTTCTACTTTGTTTCAAGGCATAAGATAAGACTTATTTGATATCCTAAAGAGATACTATGAAGAAATAATTCAGTTGTGTGCCTAGATGTGTTGTCTGGGGAGGGGATGGGCTCCTTATTGTTGTTCTAGCAGAGAACAGAGCAGAACTCAGAGAAGGATGCTCACAGCAAAAGTACAAGACTCAGCTGTAGTTGCATATCCAAACCCAGACTGCCATGCATTTGACTTTTCCTTCCCCCCTTCCACTCCCTAATGTAGATACCAAATGTCAAAATTGTCAGAGACAGGGAAAATCTTAGAACAAGAGTTATATCAGGGATCTTTTTTAAAAAATATTTTATTCATTTATTCATGAGGGGACACATAGAGAGAGAGGCAGAGACATAAGTGGAGGAAGAAGCAGGTACCTCGCAGGGAGCTCAATGCAACACTCCATCCCAGGACCCCGGGATCATGCCCTAAGCTGAAGGCAGATGTTCCACCATTGAGCCACCCACGTGTCTCAATATCAGGGATTTTAATGATCATCTTATCCAAGCTTCTCATTCTATAAATGAAGAAACTGAGACTCAGAATGGAGAAATGGCTTACTTCAGATCATATTGTTAGAAGCTGAATCTGCTCATCTCCACTGTATCCCCAGTCCCCATCACCATAGTGCAGAAATACTGAATAATTTCACAACCAATATGGTCTGTCCACTGCCCAGGGGCAAAAAATCAAAGACAATAAGAAAAGGGGGGGAGAGAAAAAACCCACTTGTTACCCATAAATATATCATGTTGAAGGAAAATAAAGAGTGAATATGGAAATAATAGAATTCAGTGATTCTAAGTTTCCTTATTGCCATCCTGCTTTCAATCATTGTTTCTTTTTTTTCAATCATTATTTCTAAATTGATGGTATAATTTTGTTCCAATAGTTTGGAACAACTTAAATATTTAAGTAAAATGTCCCATCAGTTGGAGTGACTTAGAACACAAACAATAATGATCCTACTCAAGAGCAATATATTTACCCAAAATAAAATACACAAATATAGTCATAACAAACCTAAATATTATATGATTTTAACATTGAGGACAATTGAAAGATAAAAGAACCACATTATAATGACAAAACTGGATGCTTTCATTTTTTTATTTTTTAAAAAAGATTTTAATTAGGACTGCCTGCGTGGTTCAGTCTGTTCAGTATCTTGCCTTCAACTCAGGTCATGATCCCAGGTTCCTGGGATCAAGCCCCACATTGGGCCCCCTGCTTAGCAGAGAGCCTGCTTCCTCCTCTGCCCCTCACCCCTATTCATTCTCTCTCTCACTGTCTCAAATAAACAAATAAATAAAATTATTTTTAAAATATTTATTTATTTATTTATTTATTTATTTATTTATTTATTTTAGAGAGAGCATGGGGAGAAGCAGAAGGGGAGGGAATAAGGAGAGGTAAAGAATCCAAAGCAGACTCCATACTGAGTGTGGAGCTCTATGCAGGGCTTGATCTCACAACTTTGAGATCATGACCTGAGCTGAAACCAAGAGTTGAACACTCAAAAGATTGAGCCACCCAGTTACCCCAACATTGGATGTTTTTAAATGGTACAGTTTTGAATGCTTTTCCCCCTTCTCTGTACTTTTTTGTTCGCTCCAAATTTTTTGAAAATATATCTATTCCTTCTACAGAAGCAAAAGAAATAAAATTTACATTAAAAAATCCAAAAGGAAATTCTTACAAGTCTTATAAAGAAATGAGAAGTCATAAAGGACACAGTTAAGTCATAAAGGATCCAGGATCCTATTCAAATATAATCACTAAGTTACTTGAGCTTGTTGTTCTAGAAATAAAGGCTTTGTCATGATTGACATTTACACCTTTGTGATAACTGCTGACCTCGCCAATTCTGAAGAGGAGCTATTTAGGGAGTGATGAAGGAACACCAAGCTTCCTATGGGATCAAACAACGTGTAGTTCATAAAGTGACTGAGGTTTGGATATGAGCTTCAAGCAAAGAAAATGTCAAGAGGAGAAATCCTTGGAAAAATGTTCTGCCAGTTGGCTGCCAGCCAAATCAAGTAGTCCAATTCCAAGATCAAGTATAACCTCACACTGAGTATGCCCTAAGAATAGACTTCCCACACAAATAAAGTATTTTAAAATTTCTCCTCTGGAAATTGTGTCTGAGTCAGATGAAGCCTAGAATCTTAGAATGTTGGAGCCACCAGGGGCTCAAGTGGTCATCTCACCCAACTATGTTGCAAATGGGAAAACATTGACCCTCAAGAGGAGGTGACTTGCTCTAGGTCACAGAGAGAGTTGGTGAAAAGAGTCTAGGTCAGAAAACAGTAAATGTAAGGGACAGGGGACAAGACCTTCAGTCCATGTAACAGAGCTGGAGCTCAGACTACTGGAAAAACCCATATCTCCCAAAAGACTGTGCCCTTAGTGGAAAGGTGACTAGAAAAAAGAAAAAAGTATGCTTGTCATCAAAGCAAAAAAATTTTTAGACTGAACTGTCTCTTGTTGGGCTCTAAATTTAAAACATCATGCTATGTAAAAGAAGCCAGTCAAAAAATACCACAGGTTTTATGTTTACATTCATAGCAATACCCAAGACAGGCAAATCTATAAACACCATCATGGTTCCCTAGGTCTGAAGTGGGGGATACTAGGGAGCAACTACTGAATAATGGGTACAAGATGTCTATTTGAGGTGATAAAATCTTCTAAAATTCTGGTAATGGTTATAAAACTCTATGAATGCATTAAAAACCATTGAACTGTAAACTTCATATGGGTGAATTTTGTGGTATATGAATTATATTTAAGCTAAATGAATTACACTTCAATAAAGCTATTTTTTAAAAGGAATTCTGAAGTGGAAATAGGACAGAAGTAATATTGAAAAAATGCCATTGAAAAATGGCTGAGGATTTTCCACTGGTGTTGAAAGGCATGAATCAATTAAAGAAGCACATCAATCCTACTTTGGAAAACAAAACCAGACCCGCCCCTAGACATAATATAGTAAAGCTACACAACACTTAAAAAGACAATCTTAGAAACAAAGAAAGGGAAAAAAATAAAAGGATCACCAAAATGGAACCACACTTAGACAGGAAGTATGCTTTTCAGTGCTGATAACAAAACCCAAAAGATGATGGTGTAACATTTTCAAAATGCTAAAGGAAAATAGCCAGCCATTGGAATTCCACACAAAATTAAACCACTGTTCAGGAGGGGCCACTAATGAGACACATTTTCACACAATGAATGAGAGAACTCATCACTTACAGGTTCCATAAGAACTACCAGAAAATGTATTTCAGAAAACAAAAAATTAAAACCAGAAAGCAGGAAGAAAGTACAAGAAGCACTGTGAGCAAACAAACCAGTAAACATGCATGAAAGTCTAAAAACAATAGTAATAATGATGAATTTTGGAGTATAAAGACAAGGTAGAACTTAAAAAATTAAGAACATAAATCAAAACACCTTTGCACCTTGCAATCTTTTAAAAAAGAGAGACATAGGCAAGTATGTTCTTGCAACACTGTTTATAATGATTAAAGGAAGAAACACCCTAATTGCTTATCCCTCAGCAGTGGAGTAAGTAAATAGAAACAAGATCTGTTTTCATTATGAAATACCGCAAAGAAATTAAAATAAATTACAAGAATAATGCATATTAACATAGTTAAATCTCAGAAACATAATGTTGAATGGAAAAAATTAATGGCAAGATTTATTACACTTATATTTTCTAGCTTAAAGTGCTACATTGAAACACACACTATACATGGGTACAAGCATGTATAATTTTTAGAAATGTTTTATTTTATTTTTTTTAAGATTTTATTTATTTATTCATGAGAGACAGAGAGACAGAGAGAGAGGCAGAGACACAGGCAGAGGGAGAAGTAGGCTCCATGCAGGGAGCCCGATATGGGACTCGATCCCGGGACTCCAGGATCACACCCTGAGCTGAAGGGAGGCGCTAAACCGCTGAGCCACCCAGGCATCCCTAGAAATGTTTTAACTGGCGAATGATACGCCATCAACTTCAGAATAGCAATTACCTCTAGGGGGACAGAGGGAGAGAAGATGGATAAAGGTGGGGTTTTATGTCAACTCTTAACATTTTATTTCCAGAAACCAAACCAACCAAATAAATGAACAAAAAACCCCACAGCAATAGTGTAGACATAGCACAAAGTTAACATCTCTTAACTTGATTGTGGATTTATAGGTGTCTTATTATTTTTCATACTTTCATATGTTTGAAGTATTTCATAGTCATTTAAAATAAGAAATAACAGCAGTGCCTTGTTACACCAAGTCGTGAATCATAGATCATTGGCAGTAGGCTTCAGCCCATGTGTGTTATCCCTTATGCGAGGTGAGTAGTAACACTGAACCCCACGCAGACATCTCAGAAATCAGTTCGGCCTGGTTCTAGGACAAAGTGATTTCCCTGGCACTCCTTTCTCTTCTTCACCAAAGAAAGCACCATGGCAGAGACCAAGACTCAGGATAGCTGCCCCCAGACCCCAATTGTCCCACTGACACAGCCTTGTCTAACAGGCAAAGTTTCATTTGATACTTTATACAATGAACAATAAGAAAAAGTATATTTACTGTGCTGACAAATTGGAGCTCTCATTTGCAAGGCAAAGAACGGGGTGTTTGGGAGGCACCTGTCCCTGATAAAGGCAGCTGCTGGTTCCTGTGGGTAGACAGTGATCCCAGCACATAGGAAGAATGGATGGCATAGAGTGCATAAGATACTCATATGACACATGCAGGTGGCTCCTGGGCAGGAAAGGCAAGAGGCCGAACTACACCAACTGGACCTGAGACATTCTGAGCGCAGCACGAAGTATCACTCTGTCATCTTCTAGGGCTGTGCCTGAGGTCTGGATAAGGGAGCTCCAGCAGCACCACAAATATCAGCAATAGCAAAGCAGATGCTAAGAGAACCACAGTGTGTTCAGACAAGGATTTATGACCAACATTGGAGCAACCTTCGTCACAGCAGGGGGACATAGTGCCAGCTTCATCTCCAAGAGAGAAGACATAACTAGCAGTTTGGCCCAAGATAGGACAGCGGCCTTGCACGAGCCACAGAACACACAGCTGCGGGAGCCATCGAGCATGACCAGACATCATTAGGTACCAGCAGGGGCAAGGCACTAGCATAACTGTTGCTTTAATACCGGCAGACACAGAGACTTAATATCCTAGTTTCATTCTAAAGAACTTCTGGGGTAAGGAAGGGAGCTGGTTCCAAAATCCAAATTTAGTCCTTGTGGTTGGTTACAAAAAGTCAAACAAGAATAAAAACACTTTAAAAATCTGCTGTGTACTACCCAGATATAAGAGATGCCCTTTTTACTGTTAAAAGTTCCTCAGTATTTCCCAAGGCAAGTTTTAGAGATGTCTGGAGTACTAAAAGCATCATCTTCTCCCCTTGTGATAGTGTTGAAGGTTGTATAAGATCCAGGAGCTTGTTAAGGATGGGGTTCATTCCCTCACAGGCATACCTCATGTATAACTGACACTCAGAAAATGACCTCTGAGCTCCTTACTGTGTGAATAGGAAAGAAAATGAGTCAGGCTTCTGGGTGGTTCAGTTGGTTAAGCATCTGCCTTCGGTTCAAGTCATGATTCCACAGTCCTGGGATCGAGTCCCACATCAGGATCCCAGCTAAGCAGGGAGCCTGCTTCTCCCTTTCCCTCTGCCTTCCGCATTGTTCATGCTCTCTCTCGTGCACACACTCTTTCTGTCTCTCTCAAATAAATAAATAAGATCTTTAAAAAGAAAAGAGAAAGAAAGGAAAAGAAAGAAGAAAAAGAAAGAAAGAAAGAAAGAAAGAAAGAAAGAAAGAAAGAAAGAAAGAAGAAAGAAAGAAAGAAAGAAAGAAAATGAGTCCTACAGCTCCTGGTATTTAGTTGGTGTTCAGTAAATGTTAGCTCCTGTTCCTCTTCTATCTAGCAGGCACTTAGAAAGAAAAAGTGGAACTTTCTAGAAATGTTAATAGTGTGGTACCAGTCAGCTCCCGTAATGAATATTCACCATATTTGGATGAGGCCTCTTACCTTAGTGGTCCCACCGGTTCCTGGCTGGCCCAAGTAGATGGACGCCAGGCTCACTGCACCTAATGAATGTTAATTAATGGTGATGAAGCCCTCTGGGGAGAGGATTAATGACACAGTCCTCCTGTGCTTTCAAGTGGCTTTATAAGAAGCACATACAGAGTAAACACTTTGGAAAGAATGAATACAAATGAGAACCATCACTGCTTTGCAAGAGGAAAGTTTATTAGATTTACAAAGGGATTTAGGGACCTGTGAGGAAGGTCAAAGCAACAGAGAGAACCACAACACACCTCCTATGACACCTTCTCAGCCCAGACCCATCAGACCATCAGGTCACAGAATAACAGAGAGAGCAGCCTTGAATAAAGGGGATCTGGTGGGCTAGACTCAAAGCCAGGCCACACCTGGGCATTTGCTCTCCTTCCAGACCATGATTTATGGAGATGCCTGGGGCAGCTTCTGGGGCTGATGCTTGTCAGAGAAGCAGGACTGGTCCGTCAATGGCCTTTCTGTTTTCATGCAATCCTCTTGCTGGTCCCGGGATATCTAGCATCCAAAGGTGTTGCAGGGCCCACAGCGGGAGCGTGGGCCACAAGGGGTACAGGGATTGGTGACACAGGGTCCGATGGGCTTGTCACATGCGTTGGTCGTGGCACAGGGGTTGCAAGGCAGCCTGGGACACAGAAATAATAGCTTGTCAGCATGAGAGGTACAATTTTAAAAAGGGAAGAGCTCAACCCAAGGAGACAGAAAAAGCAGAAACTGTTCTCTGACATCTTGGGAAGCCAAAGCCTCGTTTGAATTGCTCTTTTTATCAAACTCTGAGACAGTTGGCAGAAAAGAACAAAAAAGACCGAAGGTGGAATTCCAGCCCTGATTCTATAAGCCTGGAGTCATGGGGAAGTCACTACACCCGCCTAAGCCTCAGGCTCCTTGCCTGTAAGATAGGATTGGTAATACCTACCACACAGAACGTGTTCATGAAAATACTGTCAGGTGACAAGTACTGTACTCCATGAGCTAACAAACTGTCTTCTTTATAGATGTTCATCTATAAGATAGTTATACTGTACCCATTCTGCCTCTATCAAATGATTCCAACAAGGATCAATCCTAAAGCACATCCTAAAGCACCACTCAAATATATGTGATGGTTTTTACAGTTTTGTTTTCCCTTTTGCTATGACAGGCCAACCGCGAATGTAGGTTTTATTTACCCATCAGCTCCAAAAGCTTATAATTTGGAGAAAACAATCAAGTCTCATGAGTATCTTCTGAGACAGAAAATGCCTTCCAGCCAGGTAATGACAAAAAAAAAATAAATAATACCTTCCATGGTACACCACTGCAACAGAAAACTCTGGTCTATGCAGACATATTGGCCTCTGAAACTTGACCTTCAAACTCTCTGTTTTGTCCTTGAGTAAAACTGCATGTGCCTTGCAAGAATGTGGCTGCTCCCTACTCACTTGCAGTCCTCGCTCTCCAGCAAACCCCGGTATGTGTTGATCTCACACTCCAGCCGGGCCTTGACGTCCAACAGCACCTGGTACTCCTGGTTCTGCCGCTCCAGGTCACACCTGATCTCAGCAAGCTGGGACTCCACGTTGGTGATCATGCACTGCACCTGGTTCAGCTGAGAGCTGTAGCGCGCCTCAGTCTCTGTCAGCGTGTTCTCCAGGGAGTCCCTCTGTGTGGGGAAGACAAAGAATGTCACAGAGCCACTCCCCAGGGGGCTTCTCCATGGGGTTTCAGAGAAGTCACAGGCTTCACGGGTTCAGGAGAGCATGGGCATTACCCTGAACAACACCCACCAGGTTGTGCTGGGCCTGGAGCTCGATCTCCAAGGCGTTGACCGTGCGTCTCAGCTCGATGATCTCCGCCTGGCAGGATTGCAGCTGCTCCGAGCTGGACACCACCTGCTTGTTCAGCTCCTCAGTCTGAAACAGCACAGGGGAGAGGACAGGGTCAGACCCTGCCTCAAGGGCCCCGAGGGGCCAAGGGTCCTGAGTGGCCGCGTGCTGAGATGCCCACCTGGGTGGTGAACCATTCCTCCACGTCCCTGCGGTTGGTCTCCACCAGGGCCTCATACTGACTCCTGGTCTCGTTGAGCACACGGTTCAGGTCCACGGTTGGGGCAGCATCCACCTCCACGTTGAGGCGGTCTCCAATCTGGCAGCGCAGGGTGTTGACTTCCTGAGGGAGGAAGGGGGAAGAATGAACCCACAGGGGAAAAAAAATAGGCTATAAATAAATTCTTTTTGAATGAGTCCAGTTTGGTGGGGAGAAGATTGCAATGGAACTTAGGAAGTATGAGTTGAAGCCCAGTTGATACAGAATCCTGCTAAGTTACCTCTGTGTGATTCACGCTTCCTTTCTGAGTGTCTCCTCCTTCTCATGATGAGGCTGCTTGAATAAGTAATTGCTAATGTCTCTTTCCATTCCATTCTATCATTTCTTTCTGATTTTTCCCTTTGCTCAGTAATGAGTCTGGCATGGTACCTGGTTTATAATTATTGCTACTTAAACATAGAGAAACCAGGTATAACTCCTCCCATTTATTTCATGGTCGTGTACCTTTATATATTGTCTACTTGGGGTAGTTTCCTTTGCTTCAAAACATCTAATCTTTGATATGGGTATCTGATGTCCTACTATTACATTCAACCATGAAATCTGAGTCAACCACTATTTGAATTCCTTCCTCTCTCATTTTTCCCATCCATCCCTCCCTCCATCCATCCATCCATCCACTGAGTTCTAGTATCTAGGTGACATATAATATGAGGAAGTTTGCTGTCTCCTTCTAGTCTTAGTCCTTAATATGGCACCTACACAAGATAATAGATCTTGTCAAGCATTAGGAAATATTTTAAAGATCCTTGTATGGATTTTTGACCATATATCTGGCCCCAAATGGAAATAAGTCAGTTGACCATATTCTCTTAAGTAAGAGAAGTAAGCTTATGACCCATGCCCCCAGAATCCCCCAAGTGTGTTTTGAACAAGCAGCAAAATGTTGTGTTAGTTCTAGGGTGCTTAGCAGAGACCAACCTTATGCTGCTCAAAGGAGGTATAGAACTTCCATATGAGATGATGTGGGCTAGAACTTCCTCACCTGCTCATGGTTCTGCTTGAGACTCAGCAACTCCTCCTTCAGGGACTCAACCTGGGCCTCCAGGTCGGACTTGCACAGAGTCAGCTCATCCAAGATCCTGCGCAGGCCGTTAATGTCCGACTCTACCAGCTGCCGCAAGCCCAACTCTGTCTGGTACCTGCACACACAGCGAAAGATCAAAGGGAGTGAAAAAAGAAAACTTTTTCAGGGCTTTACTAGGCTGGCCTAGTCAGATGTATATTACATTTTTTAAGTTTTTGAACTTTTTCTTAAAAATTCCCTTTTTGGAAGGGGAAAAAAAATACCACCATGCTGAATAAGAGGATCTATTTCCTGAGATCCCTGAGATCCACAGAGAAGGTTTTGGTGGGCGGGGGGGGGGGGGGGGGGGGTGTCTATGTACAGTTTTAATCTGATATTGACTGCATTTGTTCTAAGAATTTGCACAGACTGCTATGGACTAAGCCCTGGCTTGCCTCTTTAAGTGAGATGGTGAACTTCATGAGCCTGTTGTATAGATTATCTCACCATCCTTTCCAACCACCTTGAAAGCAACCTGGTCTTATGATAAAAGCACTGAAGTAGAAATCAGTTAGCTTCAACCTTGCAATTATGACCATGGATAAATTTCTTCATGTCTCTGAGCCTTCATTTATAAAATGGAAACCAAACTAACACTTCACAGGGCTCATCTGAAGATGAAGAAATAGCATAGTAATTACAAATGTGTTGTAAACTATAAAGTCCCACAAAAATGCAAAGAATTATTATGATTGCACACAGAAAATGATTGCAATCATATGATTGCACAGAAAAAAAATGATATTCTGAAATCGATTTTGCCTCCTATTTTTGCGATTTAATAACTTTTTTTCTGATGGGCTTATAGTGACAAACCTATATTAAAAAACAGGTGTTGGGATGCCTGGGTGGCTCAGAGGTTGAGCGTCTGCCTTTGGCTCACATCCTGATCCTGGAAACCTGGATTGAGTCCAATATCGGGCTTCCTACATGGAGCCTGCTTTTCCCTCTGTCTATGTCTCTGCCTCTCTCTCTCTCTCTCTCTCTCTCTCTCTCTCTCTCTCTCTCTCATCTCTATCTCTATCTCTCATGAATAAATAAATAAAATCTTTTAAAAAAAAAAGAAACAGGTGTTAAATTCACTTTTAAACTTGGTCTACATGTTAAGTTGAAAAAAGAGAAAGAATGGGTGATTTCTTTCACTCCTTAAAAAGAAGTTTAAAATGCAGCACTCATGCATTCAGTGAGGAAACTGACTTTTAACCCAAATAACCTAATGCAAGAATCTTCCCAATGCCATCCCAGACAACTGCTGCTTGCACGTGCCCAGGACAGAGTTCATCATGTTGCAATCCAGCCTGTCCATTACTAGACTGCTCTGATCATTAGAAAAAATCTTACTTGGTCCTGAAGTCATCTGCAGCCAGTTTGGCATTATCGATCTGCACCACCAGCCTGGCGTTCTCAGACTTGCTGCACAGGATCTGCGGACAGGATTCATTATAAAATGAGTTATATTAAGAAGGAATGCCTTCTAATGAAAAGCCATTTTTTTCAAACACACATTCTTTCCAAATAGCTTTGAGTTTTCTCAGATGTTCAGTTTGGGGACAAAAGGAGAATTCATTAAAAGCACTGTTCATTTCAAAACTAAAACAATCAGGGAAATGTGTCCTTTGTCATTAATTCTTCTCTCCGTGGTCTGCCTCTGGCTTCCTGCAGAAATTGAGCATACTGGGTATTGGGCCTCCCTTAAAGTGACCTGTGTCCCAGTTTGCTCAGAAATAGGGGGGCTCCTGAGATGCTAAACCCAGAAAAATCCCAGCCAAACCAGGACAGGTTGGTTTTCCTACCCTCACACTCCCTTATTCCAGTCCTGCTGACCTCTTTCCACTCTCCCTCATATTACCCTTGTCCATGCTTTTGCACAGAGCTTCTCCCTGTATCTGGAATGCCCTAGGATGTCCTCACACACCTAGCAAGACCCTTCCATGACCCACATTCCCCCTCCAGCCCCAGCTCCTCCTGCAGGGGGTCACTTCCTCCACACGCCCCCCACAGTACTTTGCACTGAGCCAATTATGCTTCTCCCCTTCACTCTAGCCATGTGTTCCATGTCTATCTTCCCTATTAGACTGTGAGCTCCTGAAGGAAAGAGACTGCCTTACTCTGCACTTTATCTCTCACTCAAGCACTGTGCCTTGTATTCAGTAAATGAGGGCAAATGAATGAATGCTCCTCAAATTGCATGTCCCTTTCTGGCATTCACTTTGCCAGCACTACTGAGCAGTGGACAGGTAATCTCCTTGGAGAATCAAAAGTTTGTGCCATTGAATATAAACCCCTCCTCATCCATCAAGCCCTGCTCAGATATTCCTCTTCTGGGAAGTCTTCCCTAATCTACACCACGTATCAAGTCCCACCTCTGTTTTGACTCTTTCCTTATCTCCACCTCTATGCTTGCATTTCTGGCCTTAAATTCTCACATGCATACTTGCTCTAATGGATGGTACAGGGTCTGTGTATATTAGTGAGGCTTATGAGGTCAATAGCTCTTTTGCTTTTCTATGGACACAGTCTCTTGCTCTTTAAATATTTGAGGATCTACTTAGGAAATTCCTAGCTCCAAGAAATAATTCAGGGGCATATTTTTTTAAGGCTTTAGGCCTAAAATCAAGACCAAGATATCATAATAGAACTAAAAAATTAGTTACTCTGTTTTTAGGTAAGAAGCAATGTAGGATTGCTATGACTGATCATAGTCTAATGTCTTATCCTGCCCCAGTCCATAGCCTTCCCTGTAGGGTTTTCCAAATAGATTCTCTAAGATGATTCGATGTGTCCTACCTAAGCCAATGAAGTCGGCATCTTTATTATCACAGCTTTGAATAGTCTTAGATCCATTTAGAAGTCGGTATGTTTCATTTAAATAAATACTTAACTAAATCGGCAATGTGGTGCCCACCCCCTCACCTTCTGCTGGAGCTCCTCGATGGTCCGGAAGTAGGACTGGTAGCTGGGACACACGAAAGGCACCTGCTGCTGGCACCACTCCCGGATGCGGCTCTCCAGCTCCGCATTCTCCCGCTCCAGCTGGCGCACCTTCTCCAGGTAGCTGGCCAGGCGGTCATTCAGGAACTGCATGGTCTCCTTCTCGCTGCCATTGAAGGAACCCTCACAGAACCAGCCACAGTTGCCCACGTTGGCGGGGATGTTGCAGGCTCCAGGCAGGGTGCAGGTGTGGCAGCTGGGGGGCACGCAGGGCCGGGAGGAGCAGGTGGAGCGGCAGCTCAGGTTGGGCAGGCAGCAGTTGTAAGGCATGGTGCTGGAGGGAGTGGAGCTCTGAAGGGCAGTTTCAAAGGCTGATTCCTCTCACTGGTGTAAGCCCTGGTCCTTTTCAGGGCTTTATATTCTGTCAGCAGTGGGTGTGGTGACCACATGCAGCATTACCCCCTTTTACCGTATTTGCCAATTTTCCCATTTGTTATTTAGCCACCTCACGCGAGTCCTTTACCTCATAAAATGCTTTATTCTGGCTTCCTGCTAAGTCAGGACTCCTCACCAATTATGCTGGTTAGTTAAGTAAGACCTTCAAAGTGACCAACCCATTACCTTGCCAACAGCATCGATTGTTCACAGGGTGTTGAGTTAGAGTGACAGCTGTACCCTGCCCCCCAGAGAGGGGCATGTCTATGCCTCTTTCTCCTAAAGGAAGAAACATCTGTGTCTTACCCAACTCCTGTTCAATGAGGATTCTGTGAGAAAAGCCATTTAAGAGAGCCCACCCAGAGACTAGACTGTTTGATAGAGAATCCTGGAAGCTGAGATCAGAGCAACCCACGAGGCCATCCTGTTCAACAGCCTTTTGCCCTTCCATCCAAGCAAGATGGAGGCAATTCTCCTCTCTCTTTACAGGGCTGTTGGAAGCCTCCCTGCCCACACCAGGCTCCATTTCTACTCTTACTCAATGTTCATAGAAAATTAAGGAAACTAACAACTTGGGAGAACCCACCCTGTATGAAGACTGTACTGTGTGCTTACACACAACATGAATGCTATCAGAATGGCTGATCATTGAGCACCCACTGTTCAAAGCACACAAACCCCCTATAGGGTTTGTAGATGAGAACACCAAGTCTCTGAGAGGCTGCCTGTGGTCCCAGAGCTCCTATGTGGTAATCCAGCATTCAAACCCAAATCTCTCTGATTCCAACAGCCATGCTCTCTCCATCACACCAACTGTCTTCCAATCTCCTCATACTGAGATGTGATAGTGCATACATAGATTGAGTTCAATGAAGTTCAATCACTACTAGACAGTATCCCCTCCTAAATTAGAGCGGGCCAGGAAACAAAAGCCTGTTCTCTATCCAAAGGTAATTTCTATTCTAATGGAAGGAAGTCTACTAAGTATAATACTTGCTAAAAGCTTGAAAAAAGGAAACCCCTGATTTGATGTAGAAACATCTGAGCCCAGTTCTCCAAAGGATGTAATCCTGAAAAAACACCACATCACAACATGTTTAATAGCATCTTGTGATCATCAATACATCTTGGCAAACAAATGTTCTGCCCTTGTGCTATTCCAGATGAAGATACAAACTATGAGGATTTTATGTTTAATCTATCACTGCTCAAAACAGGACAGATACTCCTTAAAGCAGTTCCTTTTGGAGGCTACTTACTAATTTCTCCTGTATACCCACCACTCAGATCACCCCTTCTACAAAGTTAGCCTCACAGTCTGGGACACTTTTTTTTTATTTTTTTGGTTATCCACATTGAAAGCAAATCTTCATCTTCTGAAGGTGTGTTTATTTTTGAAGCCAGCCAGATATCTTTTGGAACCAAGCCTAGTGAGTGGGATAAACAACCAAACTTAGTAGCATCTTTAATGGGTCAGAAACACATTATGACTATAAAATAATAATGTATATTTTCTTGGGTGATTCTGAAAGTCATTTACAATGTGGAGCTTCAAATATGCTTCCATAAAATATAGCAGATTTGGAGCAAATGTGTGATCTCCCAGAATGTAATTCTTTGAAGACACTGCCATCCTTAACCACATTCACAATCCACAACTCTCTGCCCCTTCTGCCTGAATTTCTACCTTTAGAGAGATATGGAATGGGTGTGCTGATTTAAAATTATACCAAACTGAAGCCCTATTGGATCAGATCAAATAACATAAAGCAAATAGATAGACTCATTAGCTTTTCTGTTTCCGCCCCCCCCCCCTTCTTCTATGCCCCAAATTTCAAAAGAGAAAAATCTAGACAATGGTAGTTTTTTAAAGAATGGGAAAGGAACGCTATGTTGTAGATTGGCAAAAATGCCCATGGGGATCCCTAAACCATTACAGCAGCTTCCACCTCAGAGCAAAATGATCCAGAGGTAAGTATCCTTGTATCTTCAAAAGTGGAGGTCAGAGTTTAGAAAACATGACTACTCCTACCTCTGGAGTAGAAATAATCATGATTGTTGCATAGCTGCATGGTCATTAGATTAAAATAACTGAGAGGATTTGGATTTATTGAGAAAAGAGCCAAGTTTCAAGTTATTTCCCAGGAATTACAGAAGGCAGTTGCTTTTTATTTATTCCACTTACTGTGGGCTGTGAATCCTTACCTTTACATACACAATGCCATTGTCTCTAGTCAATGACCCTTCAATAAACATGATGAGCAAATCAACTCCTAACAAACAAAAAGATTTTATTATACCTGCCCATGTAATTGTGGCAGACGCCGTGGTAAGGCTTCTGGTCACCAGATGTGAGAAAATTGCAGTTGAGGTTTAAAGATACTATTTATTATGGAAGCCAAGGCTATTTCTGTGGGAGAGATCACATCCAAACTTATCAAGTGACACTTAACCACAGAGTGGAATCAGGGCAGATCTACCAAGACTATCCTCCCCATGGCAGAACTTTAAAGGTATTAGGAAGTCTCCCCATTTTTTTCGAAAACTGTCTTCTTTGATGGCCAGGTACTGGAACTTAAAGTTCTCACCATAAGAAATGTATTTTGCATTCTTTGGAAAATGCAAAGTAACATATTGGACCACTTACGGATTTATTCTATTTTAATGTAGACGAATGGCAAGGGGAGGCCAGGAGTGCTGTCACTGGGCACACACAGACCAAGATACGGATGATTACCTGAAAGAGATGAAGAGTGACCCACTGGAGAATTTAAAAAGCAGAAACACTGTTTTATGCCAACACCAGCCTATCCTGCTGGGCCAGCCTTAGTTAGAACTACTTATAAGAACATGATATAAAGCTTCCATAGACTGTTTCCTAAAGGTGTCTGTTGCAAATTTGTCAATCACTCAGCCTTATCACATTGAGGGGATAAATTATGATAGTGATCCAGGAACTAAAACAACAAGATGGGCTTTGGGAATATGCTCAAACAACATTTCCAGTGAGGTACAAGCAGGGGAGGACATGAAGAATAAGCCAGGTCAGTAGTAATGTTGGCTGGGCAAAGAGAAGTACAGCACCCTAAAATAGAATTCAGAGCCCAATAAGCAAATCCTCTCCAGAGCTGTCATTGTTTCTCTTACACTCAGTCTTCAACTCCCAATGGGAATGGAGCTTGGAAGTCTTTAGGAACCAAGCCAAACCAGAAAAATGCATTTTTCCAATCTAGAATAGAGGAGTCAAGAAGAACATGAAACAATCCAAGACAATGTAATTTAATAGTCCTAGTCTTCAGGAAAGACTGGGTTTGGGAACCACTCAGAAGAAGCATGAAAACCTGTTTATGTGACTGCTTCACAGATCAAAGGGAAGAACAGATGCCAAAACATTTTAAAGAGTTACACAGAGGACAAAGCAAATTAAGCTTCATGTTTAGTATGAATATGTTGTGTTGAACTGTGCACTAAGTTTACTATCAAGTTGGTGATTTGAAACAGATGTGAAAGAGCCACTGAAATATGATTTCTTCCCCCAGCATCTCACAGACTCTGCCCTCTCTGTGGTCACCAGGGATCTCCCTATTGCTATGCCCACTGACTTTTCTGAATCCTCAATTTTCCTGGCCCTTCAAGAGAGACAGTATCTTCACCTAATTAAAGCCTAGTGTAAACCATAGAATACTGTAAATGGAATAAATAAGGAACAGTAACACTAATGAGGATTCATGAGAAGGATGCCATTGACCAGCCCTTCATCAAAACCTCAACTTATTTTGACTTCTGTATTGCTTCAGCTGCTTCCCACTCCAGCTGCTCATAACAAGGTATCACCTCTCTCCTTGAGGACTGGGCCAAACCAAGGAGGACCCTCGTGTCAGGGACTTTGGAGAGGCTAAGGCTCTGTCATTTCTCCCAGTGGTTCCCAAGGTTATCCCTAGTCTAACATCATCCCTCTTGACAGTCTTAACAACTCCTACAGCTCTAATGGATCATCTCTGCTTAGGTAACTCCCTGACATCTCTCTCAAATCCAGTCATTCTCTTCTAGCTCTCTTCACTGGAGCCCCACTGGTGTTTCACTTCTCAGGCTCAAAAACATCTTTCATGTTGACCTAAAAAGTAGGTATTTAATCAGTACTAGTTTCCTTCCTTCTCTCTCCATTGTTCCTCTATTTCTAATCAGTTTCCACATCCTGGGCTGAAATCTACCCCTCCCTGGGCCCTCCACTCTCCCTCCATCTCAGTCAGTCCTGTTGTCTCTCATCAGTCTCCCAACTGTTCTTCCTTCTTTCCTATCCAACCCCACCAATTTCTCGGACCCATCACAACCCAGCCTATACATAGCTGCTCGACAGATCATATGCCAAACTTCCTTACAAGCAAATCTCACAAATAACCATGAAAAGCACCACCAGATATGGTCCTCTATGACTACTTTGCAGTTTCATCTTCCACCATTTCTGTGGGAAATGCTTTGCTCCAGCTACAAACTTTTCTGTTAAGCTCTAGTTACATCCTGCTTCCTCATTTCCTTGCCAGGCAAAGCTCATTTTTGGAGAAACTTTCCCTCTTGTCAGACCTGCACACATCCATTTGCCTAAACACAGCTCATCAAACTTTATTTCAGAATTATGCTAATATCATGTAGTAATCATTGATTGAAGTTGGAACAAGTTTTAATAACCTCATGAATACTTATTAGCGTTACTGTTCCTTTATTCCACTTACAATATTCTATGGTTTACACTAGGCTTTAATTGGATAAAGATACAATCTCTCTTGAAGGATAGGCAGACAATATGTGTATGAATGGAATGTTTAGGTTTTCAAAGCCCTGAATGAGGGCTACCTCCTCATAAAGCCTTTCCTTACCACTCTTTCACACTTCAAACTATAGAAATGATCCCTGAAAGTATAGTCTTTCTTTCACACTTCAGAAATTCATCATTTTTCATTTACACCCCTCTTGAGCCACACTGCTGTTTGTCTGTATGAAGGCTGGTTCTTTGTCTTGTTCACTCTAGATTGTGAACATGCTGTGGGCCAGGCCTGGGGCTCACTTATCCATGTGCTCTCAGCATCTATACAGTATTGACACACACAGAAGATGGTTGATTGCAGTTGTGTAGGTTAAATAGTGTCAAATCAAATGAAAAATTGAGATGGTAGCTGATTAAATTGAGAGCTTTAATAATTTAGATAGGAGTCAAGTAGGGAATAGGATTAATGTCTGTTGGAGGAGACAATGAACACTGGCCTTTCTTGAAATTATAGAAAATAAAGTGATATAGAAGTTAGTTATAGAAGAACATTATAGTAGGAGCAAAGACCTAAAGGAAAAAGTGAACTTGAAAAGAGGGAGGTGGGGAGAGGTGCTTGCCTTCATTTAAAGGGTCTTTGGATTACAAAGTGTTGGGGATAACAAGCGGGTAACAAGAATGACAAAGATAAGTTGGAGTCCAATTAAATGTAATGTGGCAACCTAATACCAAATCAAACTGTCTTATGTGCAACTGAAGACCCAGGACTTGAGCTAAAATGAGAACTTCAGGGGTCGTCAGCATAGAGGAGCTAGTCCTCCTTGAACAGGGATGGAGAAAAAGAAACATGGCAGAGGATCTAGGCCTATCCCCCGGTTGGGACAGAAAGGGCAAGTCAGGTTAATTGGGAGCTGGGGAACCTGTAATAGGAGATAAAACAAGAGTTATAACCCAGAAGGGGGGGGCAGGGCAAGATGGCAGAAGAGTAGGTTCCCCATGTCACTTGTCCCCACCAACTTACCTAGATAACTTACAAATCATCCTGAAAACCTACTAATTTGCCCTGACATTTAAAGAGAGAACAGCTGGAATGCTACAGTGAGAAGAGTTTCCCCCTTCTACCAAGGTAAGAAGATGGAAAAAAATTAAATAAAAAATAATCCAGTGGGGGAGGGGCCCCGCGAAAAGCCAGGCTAAGGCCGGGGTGAGAGCCTCCAGGACAGGAAAGCCCAGTCCTGAAGATGTAGGAACTTTAAAAATCTTCCCAGATGGAAAGGCGCTCGCAGGGAACTCGGGCAGAATCCCAGGAGGAGCAGTGGAGCCTCCAGGTTCCTGGGGTCATTAACAGAGGGGTGCGCCCCGGGGAGAGCGAGCCACACACCATGAACCGAACACCGTAAAGAGCTGGAGGGTGCCCGGTGGGACCTCGGGAGCAGCTCTGGCCGCGGCTCAGGCAGAGGCTCCGCAGAGAGGGGGCTGCTTGCCCTGGGAGCGCCATTCCAGCCGCACAGGCCCTGGAGGCCAGGGCGCCGGAGGACATAGCCCAGGATCCGTTGCTCCCCTTGGGACAGGTGGAGGCGGGGAGGGCACAGGACAGAGAGGACCCTCTGCTGCTGGGCGGCCCAGCCCCGTGCAGATCAGTGCCCCCCACCCCCGGAGCATCCAGGCCCGTGAAGACTGGGAGACTGTGGTAGTTACTGCGGGAGCTGACTCCAGGGCTGCAAAACTGGCCGCTGCCAGTTTTGTTGTTCCTCCCTGTGTCACCTTGTGCCCGGGATGGAGTGGGGCTGCCAGGGACCAGGGGCTGCCAGGGACCAGGGGCCTCACAAGATAAAGAGCTCCCAGTGAGCCGAGAACCTGGCAGGGGGCGGGGCAGCTCCCCCACGTGCACACACCTGAGAATCAGCACAGCAGGCCCTCCCGCAGAAGACCAGCTGGAAGGACAGGGGAAGAGCAAATTCTTGACCGAGCAGCTCTGGAAAGCTCCAAGGGAAGTAGAGGGACTTACTGTATATAGAATCAGAGGATACCCCTCCTTGTTTTTCCTTTTGTTTTTGTTTTTGTTTTGTTTTGCTTTTGCTTTTGTTTTTTGTTGTTGTTGTTGTTGTTTTCCTCCTTTTTCTTTCTCTTTTTTTCCTTCCTTTTTCAAGCACAACTTGTTTTTAGCCACTCTGCACTGAGCAAAATAACTAGAAATAAGAACTCATCACAAAAGAAAGAATCAGAAATAGTACTCTCTCCCATAGAGTTACAGAATTTGGATAACAATTCGATGTCGTAAAGCCAATTCAGCAGCACAATTATAAAGCTACTGGTGGCTCTGGATAAAAGCATAAAGGATTCAAGAGACTTCATGACTGCAGAATTTAGATCTAAGCAGGCAGAAATTAAAAACCAAATAAATGAAATGCAATCCAAACTGGAGGTCCTAATGATGAGAGTTAATGAGGTAGAAAAACGAGTGACATAGACGAAAAGTTGATGGCAAGGAAGGAAACTGAGGAAAAAAGAGAAAAACAATTAAAAGATCATGAGGAAAGGTTAAGGAAAACAAATGACAGCCTCAGAAGGAAAAATCTATGTTTAATTGGGGTTCCAGAGGGTGCCAAAAGGGACAGAAGATCAGAAAGTGAATTTGAACAAATCATAGCTGACAACTTTCCTAATTTGGGGAGGGAAACAGGCATTCAGATCCAGGAGATAGAGAGATATCCCCTAAAATCAACAAAAACCATTCCAACACCCCAACATTTAACAGTGAAACTTGCAAATTCCAAAGATAAAGAGAAGATCCTTAAAGCAGCAAGAGACAAGAGATCCCTAACTTATGTGGGGAGAAATATTAGATTAACAGAAGACCTCTCTACAGAGGCCTAGCAGCAAGAAAGGGCTGGCAGGATATATTCCGGGTCCTAAATGAGAAGAACATGCAGCCAGGAATACTCTATCCAGCAAGGCTCTCATTCAGAATAGAAGGAGCGATAAAGAGCTTCCAAGATAGGCAGAAACTGATAGAATATGTGACCACCACACCAGCTCTGCAAGAAATATAAAGGGGAACTCTGTAAAAGAAAGAGGAAGTCCAAAGAAACAATCCACAAAAACAGGGACTGAATAGGTATGATGACATTAAATTCATATCTTTCAATAGTAACTCTGAATATAAATAGGCTTAATGATACTGTCAAAAGGTGCAGGGTTTCAGACTGGATAAAAAAGCAAGACCCATCTATTTTCTATCTACAAGATGCATTTTAGACCTAAGAACACCTACAGCCTGAAAATAAGAGGTTGGAGAACTATTTACCATTCAAATGGACTTCAAGGGCAGCCTGGGTGGCTCAGCATTTAACACTGCCTTAGGCCCAGAGCCTAATCCTGGAGACCTGGGATCAAGTCCCATGTCAGGCTCCATGCATGGAGCATGCTTCTCCCTCTGCCTGTGTCTCTGCCTCTCTCTCACTCTCTCTGTGTCTCTCATGAATGAATAAATAAAAAATTTTATAAAATGGTCCTCGAGAGAAAGCAGGGATAGCCATCCTCATATCAGATAAATTAAAGTTTATCCCAAATACTGTTGTAAGAGATGAAGAGAGACACTATATCATACTTAAAGGATCTATCCAACAAGAGGACCTAACAATTGTGAATATTTATGCCCCTAACATGGGAGCTGCCAAGTATAGCAATCTATTAATAACCAAAGTTAAGACATACTTAGATAATAATACACTAATCCTGGGAGATTTCAACACGGCACTTCCTGCAAATGACAGATATTCTAAGCACAATATCTCCAAAGAAACAAGAGCTTTAAATGATACTCTGGACCAGATGTACTTCACAGATATCTATAGAACTTCACATCCAAACGCAACTGAATACACATTCTTCTCAAGTGTACATGGAACTTTCTCCAGAATAGACCACATGGTGGGTCACAAATCAGGTCTCAACTGATACCAAAAGATTGGGATTGTCCTCTGCATATTTTCAGACCATAATGCTTTGAAACTAGAACTAAATCACAAGAAGAAATTTAGAAGAAATTCAAACATGTGGAGTTTAAAGACCACCCTGCTAAAAGATGAAAGGGTCAACCAGGAAATTAGAGAAGAATTAAAATGATTCATGGAAACTAATGAGAATGAAGATACAACCATTCAAAATCTTTGAGATACAGCAAAAGCAGTCTTGAGAGGGAAATACATTGCAATACAAGCATCCCTCAAAAAACTGGAAAGACTGAAATACAAAAGCTAACCTTGCACCTAAAGGAACTAGATAAAGAACAGCAAATAAAACCTACACCAAGCAGAAGAAGAGAGTTAATAAAGATTCGAGCAGAACTCAATGAAATAGAGACCAGAAGAACTGTGGAACATCAACAAAACCAGGAGTTGGTTCTTTGAAAGAATTAATAAGATAGATAAACCATTAGGCAGCCTTATTAAAAACAAAAGAGAAAAGACTCAAATTAATAAGATCACGAATGAAAAAGGAGGGGCCAGAACCAATACCAAGGAAATACAAACGATTTTAAAACATATTATGAGCAGCTATACGCCAATAAATTAGGCAATCTAGAAGAAATGGACGCATTTCTGGAAAACCACAAACGATCAAAACTGGAACAGGAAGAAATAGAAAATCTGAATCTGAACAGGCCAATAACCAGGGAGGAATTGAAGCAGTCATCAAAAACCTCCCAAAACACAAAAGTCCAGAGCCAGATGGCTTCCCAAGCAATTCTATCAAATGTTTAAAGAATAAACAATATCTATTCTACTAAAGCTGTTCAGAAAGATAGAAAGAGATGGAATACTTCCAAACTCATTCTATGAGGCCAGCATCACCTTAATTCCAAAACCAGACAAAAACCCCACCAAAAAGGAGAATTAGAGACCAATATCCCTGATGAACATGGATGCAAAAATTCTCAACAAGATGCTAGCCAATAGGATCCAACAGTACATTAAGATTATTCACCATGACCAATTAGGATTTATCCCCGGGATGCAAGGCTGGTTCAACCCCAGTAAGGCAATCAATGTGATAGATCATATCAACAGGAGAAAAAACAAGAGCCATATGATCCTCTCAATAGATGCAGAGAAAGCATTTGACAAAATACAGCATCCATTCCTGATCAAAACTCTTCAGAATGTAGGGATAGAGGGAACATTCCTCAGCTTCTTAAAAGCCATGTATGAGGGGATCCCTGGGTGGCTCAGCGGTTTAGTGCCTGCCTTCGGCCCAGGGCGTGATCCTGGAGTCCTGGGATCGAGTCCCACATCAGGCTCCCCGCATGAAGCCTGCTTCTCCCTCTGCCTGTGTCTCTGCCTCTCTCTCTGTGTCTCTCATGAATAAATAAATCTTTTTTTTAAAAAAGCCATGTATGAAAAGCCCACAGCAAATATTATTCTCAATGGGGAAACACTGGGATCCTTTCCCATAAGATCAGGAACATGACCGGAATATCCACTCTCACCACTGCTATTCAACATAGTACTAGAAGTCCGAGTCTCAGCAGTCAGGCAACAAAAAGAAATAAAAGGCATTCAAATTGGCAAAGAAGTCAAACTCTCCCTCTTTGCAGTGACATGATACTGTACATAGAAACCCCGAAAGACTCCACCACAAGATTACTAGAATTCATAAAGCAATTTGGTAGTGTGGCAGGATACGAAATCAATGCCCAGACATCAGTGGAATTTCTATACACTAACAATGAGACTGAAGAAAGAGAAATTAAGGAGTCATTCCCATTTACAATTGCACCCAAAAGCATAAGATACCTAGGCATAAACCTAACCAAAGAGGTAAAGGATCTATACCCTAAAAACTACAGAACACTTCTGAAAGAAATTGAGGAAGACACAAAACCCACAGGAAATATTCTCAATGGGGAAACACTGGGATCCTTTCCCATAAGATCAGGAACACGACCAGGATGTCCACTCTCACCATTGCTATTCAACATAGTACTAGAAGTCCTAGTCCCAGCAGTCAGGCAACAAAAAGAAATAAAAGGCATTCAAATTGGCAAAAAAAAAAAAAAAAGTCAAACTCTCCCTCTTTGCAGATGACATGATACTCTACGTAGAAAACCCAAAAGACTCCATCCCAAGATTGCTAGAACTCATACAGCAATTTGGCAGTATGGCAGAATACAAAATCAAGCCCAGAAATCAATGGCATTTCTATACACTAACAATGAAACTGAAAAGAAATTAAGGAGTCAATCCCATTGCACCCAAAAGCATAACATAGCTAGGAATAAACCTAACCAAAGAGGTAAAGGATCTCTACCCTAAAAACTACAGAACACTTCTGAAAAAAATTGAGGAAGACACAAAGAGATGGAAAAAGATTCCATGCTCATGGATTGGAAGAATTAATATTCTGAAAATGTCAATGCTACCCAGGGCAATTTACACATTTAATGCAATCCCTATCAAAATGCCATGGACTTTCTTCAGAGAGTTGGAACAAATCATCTTAAGATTTGTGTGGAATCAGAAAGACCCCAAATAGCCACGGGAATATTAAAAAAGAAAACCATAGCTGTAGGCATCACAATGCCAGATTTCAGGTTGTACCACAAAGCTGTGGTCATAAAGACAGTGTGGTACCGCCACAAAAACAGACACATAGATCAATGGAACAGACTAGAGAATCCAGAAGTGGACCCTCAACTTTATGGTCAACTAATATTCAACAAAACAAGAAAGACTATCCCCTGGAAGAAAGACAGTATCTTCAATAAATGGTGCTGGTAAAATTGGACATCCACATGCAGAAGAGTTAAACTAGACCATTCTCACAACACGCACAAAATAAACTCAAAATGTATGAAAGATCTTAATGTGAGACAAGATTCCATCAAAATCCTAGAGGAGAACACAGGCAACACCATTTTTGAACTTGGCCACAGTAACTTCTTGCAAGATTCATCCATGAAGGCAAGAGAAACAAAAGCAAAAATGAACTAGTGGGACTTCATCAAGATAAGAAGCTTTTGCACAGCAAAGGATACAGTCAACAAAACTAAAAGACAATCTACAGAATGGGAGAAGATATTTGCAAATGACATATCAGATAAAGGGCTAGTATCCAAGATCTATAAAGAACTTATTAAATTCAACAGCAAAGAAACAAACAATCCAATCATGAAATGGGCAAAAGACATGAACAGAAATCTCACAGAGGAAGACATAGACATGGCCAACAAGCACATGAGAAAATGCTCCGCATCACTGGCCCTCAGGGAAATACAAATCAAAACCACAATGAGATACCACCTCACACCAGTGAGAATGGGGAAAATTAACAAATCAGGAAACCACAAATGTTGGAGAGATTGTGGAGAAAGGGGAACCCTCTTGCACTGTTGGTGGGAATGTGAACTGGTGCAGCCACTCCACAGTTTGTGTGGAGGTTCCTCAAAGAGTTGAAAATACATCTGCCCTACGACCCAGCACAATTGCACTGCTGGAGATTTACCCCAAAGATACAGATGCAGTGAAACACCGGGATACCTGCACCCCGATGTTTATATCAGCAATGTCCACAATAGCCAAACTATGGAAGGAGCCTCAGTGTCTATCGAAAGATGAATGGAAAAAAAAAAAAAGAAAGATGAATGGGTAAAGAAGATGTGGTCTATGTATACAATGGAATATTACTCAGCAATTAGAAATGACAAATACCCACCATTTGCTTCGACGTGGATGCACCCAGAGAGTATTATGCTGAGTGAAATAAGTCAATCAGAGAAGGACAAACATTATATGGTCTCATTCATTTGGAGAATATAAAATAGTGAGGATGACAGATCATGAGAGACTCCTAACTCTGGGAAATGAACATGGGGTAGTGGAAAGGGAGGTGGGCGGGTGGTTGAGGTGACTGGGTGACAGGCACTGAGGGGGGTACTTGACAGGATGAGCACTGGGTGATATGTTATATGTTGGCAAATTGAACTCCAATTAAAAAAATATTAATAAATAAGTAAATAAATACATAAATAATAACCCAGAATGTGTGGATTTATGTAAATCATTGAAGGTACATTTTGAGGGAAAGCCAGGCTTCTATATTGGTCATTCAGATATAGAAGACAAGTTGAAAGGGGAGAGGGCAGCTGCTGTTTAGGAGTAGTTTCTACAGAAGTCCGTCTTTAGGCAGTTTGGGAGAAGGGAAGCAGAGAATCAACCCCTGGTGATGAGGGTCACCATGAGAGGCAGCAGTGAGGTTTGAGGTGACACTTAGTATTGCCAAGGACATTGCAGCCAAGACAAGATGGGCATGAGTGTTGGAAGCCAGGTTTCTGCATGGTCTCCCCTTGGTAGGAGCCTCCTAGGATGACAGGCTCCCTTCCGCATCAGTATTTTCCTGGAACATAATGGCTGGTGTCAATCATTTAACCCATTTCATCCTAACAAAGGGGTATTTTTAGGAAACAGCCACGGTAGATACTTTACAGTGCATAAATATGAATGAGAAACAAATTTGCTATGCCAGAGAAATAAAGTTTATTGGGAAGTATATGAAGTAGCTTCCTTGTATTCCAGAGAATACCAAAGAAGCTAGAAAAGCAGAAAACACAATACATACAGGAAATGCCCTAAAAGTAAACCCTGGAGCTTGGATTACAGGGAGCTGGACATCTTTAGAAACAAAGACACTCAAACTTCAACAGGAAGGGATTTTCCAGACATTAGAAGTTGATGATGTGTGTCTTTTCTTGTTGAATCTGGAAAGAATTTCCATGTCTAGAAATATATTTGGCATGTCTAGGTTTCTAATTGGCAGCTGAGCTCCAGCAAAGGCAGGACCCAAGGACCTTTCCTGTGCTTGATCTGAATGGCTTCATTGTCGTCTTCAAAGAGGATGCAAGTTCTTAATTTTAAGAGCAACGTGTTTGAGAGTTGCCACAGGACCCACAGGAATTGCCGCAAGCATTGGTGGTAGCACATGGGTTGCAGGGGAGCCTGGGAGGACACATAGATTTAGAATGGATTGAGGATGGTTGTGGAGAGAGCCCTATGAATTCCACCCATGAATTTTCAGTGGTTGGTGATAGTTGGAATCAAATTTTATTGTTATCAAATCCTTCTCCCCATCCCAGAATACCATGTGCTAAGGTGGAAAACTGTCCTTTTGAAAAATATGCTCCTTAGATTTCATGGAACCAACACAATCCACCTTACCCAGAAATTATTGTCATAACACTCTCTCCACCACCACTTCTCCGTCGTTAGCTCCCTGAGGCAGGGATGTATGCCCTTCATCTTTGACCTTCAATATCTGCTTAACTGTCACCTAGTGGACTCTTCTATAATTCCATGTTGTTTTGTGAGTTGAAAATGTGGACCGCATGTATATGCCTACAATGTCTTGTAGTCCCACCACATGTTTTCCAGAGTTCTTTGTCTCCCACTCACTTGCAGTCCTCGCTCTCCAGCAGACCCCGGTATGTGTTGATCTCACACTCCAGCCGGGCCTTGACGTCCAACAGCACCTGGTACTCCTGGTTCTGCCGCTCCAGGTCACACCTGATCTCAGCAAGCTGGGACTCCACATTGGTGATCATGCACTGCACCTGGGCCAGCTGGGAGCCATAGCGCGCCTCCGTCTCTGTCAGCGTGTTCTCCAGGGAGTCCCTCTGTGTGGGGAAGACAAAGAATGTCACAGAGCCACTCCCCAGGGGGCTTCTCCATGGGGTTTCAGAGAAGTCACAGGCTTCACGGGTTCAGGAGAGCATGGGCATTACCCTGAACAACACCCACCAGGTTGTGCTGGGCCTGGAGCTCGATCTCCAAGGCGTTGACCGTGCGTCTCAGCTCGATGATCTCCGCCTGGCAGGACTGCAGCTGCTCCGAGCTGGACACCACCTGCTTGTTCAGCTCCTCAGTCTGAAATAGCACAGGGGAAAGGACAGGGTCAGACCTTGCCTCAAGGGTCCCCAGGGGCCAAGGGTCCTGAGTGGCCGCGTGCTGAGATTCCCACCTGGGTGGTGAACCATTCCTCCACGTCCCTGCGGTTGGTCTCCACCAGGGCCTCATACTGACTCCTGGTCTCGTTGAGCACACGGTTCAGGTCCACGGTTGGGGCAGCATCCACCTCCACGTTGAGGCGGTCTCCAATCTGGCAGCGCAGGGTGTTGACTTCCTAATGGAAGAAGAGAAATAAATGAGCCACAGAAATGGATTTGCTGTCTATCTTCCTATTGTAGGAAAGTGAGTACAACCCTAACAAAAATGCACTGAAGGGAATATCCTGATCATTCCCCAAGGCTGACACAGATATGATGTAGGAATAAACCCAAAAAGGGATCACATCAATTTCTTTCCCCAAAACCTGAAAGAAGCTCACATTTCCAATAAGAGTAAGTCCAAACCCCCTGGCAAGTGCAGGTCCTACCTCATTTTCCATCACATCCCTATAGGTAATACATACCCAGCCATATCAACTCATGGGCCAAACCCAGTATACCTGCTCTACCACTTCTGTGTCTTTGCTCAGCATTTTCCCCCAGATTGAAACACCCAAATGTGAAATCTTCTTTCTTCCCATGACATGCCTCTGAGAAGAATTCCTTATCTCTTTCCAGGTAGACTGGATTATTCCCTGAATATACTGCTTGTACATCTTATATAGTACTTCTTTTCCTCTGCCTGTATTATATCATTGTCTTTACGTGGCCATCTCCCCAGGCTAGACTGGGAGCTCATTGAAAAGAGGGGACATGTCTTATTTCTTTTTTCTTTACCACCAAATTCAGAAATTAATAGTGACAAGAAGAGATCAGGGCCCAATAAACGAGTGCCCTTCTTCAGCATCTCCAATACCAGCCCAATCTTCATCCAGCTGCTTGAAAATAACGACCCCACCTCATTCCATGCTATGGATATAGCATGATCATTCTCTGGCTGATCTTGAGTTCTTCAGAGAAGGATCCCAGCCCAAGAAGCTTGATGGTAATTGCCTCCCACTTGCCGATGCTAAAGGCTTGGCTCTAAAGATTACTTTTATTTTCCCCTTTTCCTCTCACCTCCTCATGGTTCCTCTTGAGGCTCAGCAGCTCCTCCCTCAGGGACTCCACCTGGGCCTCCAGGTCGGACTTGCACAGGGTCAGCTCATCCAGGATCCGGCGCAGGCCATTGATGTCTGACTCCACAAGCTGCCTCAAGCTCAGCTCTGTTTGGTACCTACACACATCAGGTTGGGAGGATGAGGCAGGAAAGAATCCCATCCCCTTGTACTGTGTTTTGTGTGGATAGGTTGGTCTCCATCTCTTTGAGATAATACAGTTTTCTGCTTCTTTTCTTTCCTGTCTCTCTAAAGCTCCACACAGACTGCAGAGGCCCCTGACTCACCCTAACACGAGAAGTTGCCCATAGGGATTCATGAAATGGAGTCTCTCATTCTCCTCTCAATTTTGTTGGTTAATATACCACCATTCCCAAAGAACCAATCCATTCCCCAAGAATAGTTCATGTCAGTCTCTGAATTTGGGAGCTTAGGGGGGCCTTCTGGAAAGACCATATTGATTGAAGAGCATGCAGTATATGAATCTGGATTCTTATTTGAAAATGGTTTTATATAAGGCCAGGCTTGAGAAGAAAAATGAAAAGGGTGAAATGGCTGCCTCCTCCCTTCCAGGAAGTATTAGTCACAGGGGACCATGTAAGAGCCATAGGGATCTTAGATGTCACCTAGCCTGAGAGTCTCAACATACTTGGTTCTGAAGTCATCAGAGGCCAACTTGGCATTGTCGATCTGCACCACCAGCCTGGTGTTCTCAGACTTGGCACACAGGATCTGAAAACAAGATTCTACTGTGAGGGCCACTTGAACTTGAGAACATCTTATTGTTCAAGGACAGTCGGCTGCTATTTCACCCTCACATGGCACCTCCTCACCTTCTGCTGCAGCTCCTCGATGGTCCGGAAGTAGGACTGGTAGCTGGGACACACAAAAGGCACCTGCTGCTGGCACCACTCCCGGATGCGGCTCTCCAGCTCCGCGTTCTCCCGCTCCAGTTGACGCACCTTCTCCAGGTAGCTGGCCAGGCGGTCGTTCAGGAACTGCATGGTCTCCTTCTCGCTGCCATTGAAGGAGCCCTCGCAGAACCAGCCACAGTTGCCCACATTGGCGGGGATGTTGCAGGCTCCAGGCAGGGTGCAGGTATGGCAGCTGGGGGGCACGCAGGGCCGGGAGGAGCAGGTGGAGCGGCAGCTCAGGTTGGGCAGGCAGCAGTTGTAAGGCATGGTGCAGGGAGAGGTGATGGAGAGCAGGTAAGCTAATATAGCTAGATGTGGTGAGGTTTGAGTCTCTCCATCCTCCGTAGTCCTTTTATACCCTTATTGGTGGGTGGGGGTTGGCATACAGCATAGTTTCCCTTCCCCATGCTTCAGTTAATTTTTTCCTCCAAAATATGCTAGTTAGTTGCTTCCAAAGAGTCCCCTCAACCCATAAAATTATTCCATTCAGCTTGTGTCACACCAGATTCCTCCTGAGTGCTAGTGGTTGGTAAAATCAGAGTATCATCAGATGGCTTCAAAGAAGACAGGAGCATCACAACCCCAAATGGCTCTTCCCATTACTCAGAGGGGAGGAGAGCGAGGGACATGGGGTGGAGTTGTTTGGGACTCTGCACCCATGAGGTTCTGCCACTAGATTCCCTGGAAAGAGTCTGGAGTGAACAGTCTCCCAGGTGGCCCTAGAGGTGTGACTCTGCCCACCTGAGAGGGCACACCAAGTCACAACCCATGAGAATGCACCTTCACTCTGTTGTCCCTAAGAAGTGGGCATCATCTCTGATGAGTGTGCACCTCTCTATCACCTCTGGGATCAGATAGATACCTTTGGACACTTCCAAACTCTTGGGAGTCTTCCTATTGCCCAAAAAAGAATCTTAATGAAGTAGCCCTCCTCATTTCATCTCTATTTCTTGTCACTTTATCTGTCCTTTGTTCTACACAGAAACAAAATCATGAGCTTCAGACAGAAGTTCCAAAAAATTATTTGTGCAACCCAATATACATCATTTATGAAGGATATGTCTAGATTTCAAAGGAAGTATGAAGGTAACAGAAAATCACACATTTGAAGCTAGCCTACCTGAGTTCACATTCTTACTGATGACATGAGCTCAGAGAAGTGAGTTCCCTTTTGACCCATTTTCTTCATCTTTTAAATTAAAAATATGCTGCCCACCTCATCATTTTATTATAAAATTTAAGTAATATAGTGTATGAATACAGTTGGGGGTGGGATGATGATTATTTCTATAACCTTCCTCCTTCCTATTCTTGGCTCAGATGGCTCAGATGTAGAATTTTCTGAAAATTCAGTTCTGTTGAGAAGACACCTGAGCACATTGCCCATACCTACCCAATGGTGATAAAAACCTCATTTACCTACTATGCAAATGCTAGGAGCACATAATTATATTCGTGAATTAATCAACAAAAATGCAAAGATTCAGATGCAATGAAACGCCGGGACACCTGCACCGATGTTTATAGCAGCAATGTCCACAATAGCCAAACTGTGGAAGGAGCCTCGGTGTCCATCGAAAGATGAATGGATAAAGAAGATGTGGTTTATGTATACAAGGGAATATTACTCAGCCATTAGAAACGACAAATACCCACCATTTGCTTCAACGTGGATGGAACTGGAGGGTATTATGCTGAGTGAAGTAAGTCAATCAGAGAAGGACAAACATTAAATGGTCTCATTCATTTGGAGAATATAAATAATAGTGAAAGGGAATATAAGGGAAGGGAGAAGAAATGTGTGGGAAGTATCAGAAAGGGAGACAGAACATAAAGACTCCTAACTCTGGGAAACGAACTAGGGGTGGTGGAAGGGGAGGAGGGTGGGGGGTGGGGGGGAATGGGTGACGGGCACTGAGGGGGACATTTGACGGGATGAGCACTGGGTGTTTTTCTGTATGTTGGTAAATTGAACACCAATAAAAATTAATTTATTAAAAAAAAAAAGAACATAAAGACTCCTAACTCTGGGAAACGAACTAGGGGTGGTGGAAGGGGAGGAGGGTGGGGGTGGGGGTGACTGGGTAGTGGGCACTGAGGGGGGCACTTGACGGGATGAGCACTGGGTGTTATTCTGTATGTTGGCAAATTGAACACCAATAAAAAATAAATTTATTATTAAAAAAATCAACAAAAATGCAAATTTTAACATTAAGTTGGTAGCCAGAATAAGAAGTTGACAGAAGGCCTATTGTCCCTCCGTTCTCTGATAAGTTACTGATCTTATGGATTTGGTTATCTTATTTGGGTTGGTTCTTGAGGATGACAGGTTCTCTACACTGGGTTGTATTGCCATCAAAGCCTTCTTTTGTACAGGCATTGAAATGGGCTCTACTCACTTTCTGGGCATCTCCCAGCCTTGTGTTTCTGTGCTAACATCCATAATGATAATGGTGGTTTGGGTGATGCTTATGATTTTACTTACCACTTCATGAATAACTTATTCTGTGCCAAATAAGGCACTAAGTGCTATGGACATTTCTCATTTGACTCTCCCAACAAGCCTGTAAAATTGGCCTATTAAAATTATTCCCATTTTACAGATAAATTAGCAGACTGAGAAAGGCTCAGAGTTTTCCCATGACACAGCCAATAAGTGGCAGAGCTGGGATTTGAACAATTCATTGTCTAACCCTTAAGCCTGGATACCTAAACATAGTGCAAACATTCCACAGAGAAGTTGCTCTGATTTTGTGAGGGGAAGAAAAATCTTAGATTCCTTTCTTCCCATTGCCCCTCTCTTTATAGTTTTTGCTTCTGATTCTCACTGGGGCCCTGTCCCAGCCCCTCCCAACCCTATCAATGCCCCAAAGTCTTTCTGTCCAAAGGCCTCTCTCATTTAGCTACTCTCTATGGTACCCTCTTGAACCAAATTACACTATTTATTTTCTTCATAGGCAAATGGCTGCCCTCTTGCATAGCTGGTGGTTGATATGTCCAGATTGGAAATTGGATTGCCTTTTTAAAAAATATTTTATTTATCTATTTATTAAAGAGAGATAGAGAGCACAAGTAGGGGGAGGAGCAGAGAGAGAGGGAGAAGCAGACTCCCCACTGAGTGGGGAGCCCAATGCGGGACTCTATCCCAGGACCCTGGGATCATGACCTAAGCCAAAGCCAGACACTTAACTGACTGAGCCACCCAGGCACCCTACATTGCCTTTTCTTAGTATCTAAAAACAATCAAAATGTACAATGGCACAGCCTAAAGTGATTTAGAATCTGAGAGAAAGCCTACTTGCCTCACCCTGACCTTTTAGTCCTGTAAAATTCACCCCAGAGGTAAGATCTATTTCCTAAGAATCAGAGAACTCTAAAGCTAAAAAAAAGACCTGAATTTATGGAGAAGAAAACTGAAGCCCAGATGGTAAGACAGAAAATAAATGAGCAGCAATATGTCACTTTCTCATCAGGTAGTCCACTAGAACCCTTCACATATAGTATTCCATCCTCACCCCAAACTCTGAATGTTTCAATGCCATTATTGTCACCATGTATCAGAAATAAAGAATCTGAGAATAAAGTGAACTTGTCCAAAATGACACAAATAAGTAGACTCAAGTCTTCTGGACCCATCCCACCTCATTGTGAAGTAGAGAGATGAGACACTGGCACAGACCAAGGTGTGACAAAACACAAGAACTGGAAGAAAATAGTAGGTAGCTCATGAATTCCAATGCCAACTCTGAGCCTGGACAGGAAGACACACCTAGGCTTCCTGCATATTGCTTTGCTCCTCAGCAAAGTGGAGGTTAAAAAGTGACAAATCCCACAAGCTTGTGGTGAGGTGTGCCTCCTGGAAGTAATGAGATGGGCTTTTACAGAAAAAAAAAAAATGCTACACATTCCTGGACAGTCCTGCTCTTCCTGTTGATATCGACAGCAGCCTCAGGCCTCAAAGAACTCAAACAATGACTTTAACCCCAAATTTAAAATTGCAAAAACGTGTCTTAGCTGTACCCATAGCATATACTAATTTTCAAGGAAACAGGGAAGGAATCAGCAAAAATATTCAGGACTTAAGCTTGAGGATAGGTTAAGTATCTGAGAATGATATTGCCAGTGGGCTAAGAGTTCAGACCAAGACAGCCAAGAGCCAATTAAATAGGTCACAAAAGAGCACTGGATGTACCAACTGAAAAGGGCCTAGGGTCCCATCAGAAGATGGGCCTGGAGTCAGAGTATCCAATAATGCTGAGTAGAGCATATACTCCAGGTGTTGAGCTAGGTGGAGGATTTAAAGAAAGAAGCAGTGGTGTGAGAGACAACAAGACAGTATACAAACTCTACTGTTGGGCATGAAACAGTAACAAAAATGATTATGCTTTTCTACTTTTAAGAAGCTTATCTATATGTTAAGTCATCAACAATCAAAATAATAGTCCTGATAAAAATATCTGGTTTGCAAAGTGTTTCCATAAACACAGTCTTCCATGATCCTCTTGGTAAGTGTATAAAACAGGTAGAGAAGAGAGTTACCTCCACTTTGGGGAAATTGAGGCTCAGAGAAGCTACATGTCTTGTCCAAGGACACAGAGTTGATGAGAGGATAAGTGAGAACTAGAACCCTAGCTTTGGCAAGTGGGTCACAACCTGGCTCATTAGAACCACCTGTAGAGATTCTAAAACTCCATTAGGAGATCCATGGGGATCCCTGGGTGGCGCAGCGGTTTGGCGCCTGCCTTTGGCCCAGGGCGCGATCCTGGAGACCCGGGATCGAATCCCACATCGGGCTCCCGGTGCATGGAGCCTGCTTCTCCCTCTGCCTGTGTCTCTGCCTCTCTCTCTCACTGTGTGCCTATCATAAATAAATAAAAAAATAAATAAAAAATAAAAAAATAAAAAAATAAAACTCCTAATAGCCAGGCTGCATCCCAGACCAGTTAAATCAGACTCTCAAAGGGCAAACTCAAGCTTCAGCTTTTTTTAAGTTCCCCAGGTGATTCCAAAGTACCACCAATGTGGAGAACAACTGCCTTCGTGTATGATGATGATGACAGAGTATCTGGAAACAATTTAAGAGCCACATGGAAGTATTTAAGGGGATGTAGAATATATTTATTTACAAAATTATGGTTCAGCTACAAGGATTGAGATTTCTATTTTGAGAAAAAATCATAACAGAATTTACAGATCCAAAAAGCTTTGCCCCCGGCCAGAATCTTCCCTTGTTCTAGTGATGGTCTCTCTGTTCAAAGCATGTTTGGGAGTTTTGTGTTTTGGCAATGTCTGTATCTTTTTAATATCCAGTTTGTTGATAGCAAACCTTTGTCTTTTAAGGATGGATTTGATTTTTTGGAAGCCATTCAACAAGAAATTTTGTGAATAAGATGCACAATCAAGTTAGATAATTTAAATAAAACACCTCCATATGATTGTAACTCATAACTGATTTGAAAGCCAAAATTAAAGAGACTTGCCAAAATTAAGCTGGAATCTGTGTGTAAGGAACAACTCTGAAGAATGTAATTGACTTGGATATATTCATTCTGCCCTGATTTTTAAATCATTCTCCATACCTTATAGTGGTGTCATATGCACCTATAAATAGAACCTGGTTCAAGTCTCATAATTACTAATAACCAACTGTAATTTCAAGCAAGTTTTCAAGGTTCTGTTTCCTCATTTGTTAAAATGGGTTTAATTTGAGGCATTTTATTAACGTAAGTTCCTAGTATTTTGCCTAACTCATAGCTTATATTCAACAGATGTGAATTGTATTCATTTCCTATTACTATCACCACAAATCTAGTGGCTTAAACCAACATAAATTTATTATCTATAGGTCAGAAGCCTAACATGGGTCTCAAATCAAAGTTTTATTCTCATTGGGCTTAAAATTAAGGAAAAAGTTTACAATAAAATGAAAAAGAATAAAATACCTAGGAATAAATGCAACTAAGGAGGAAAAAGACTTATACACTGAAAACCGCAAAACATTACCAAAAGAAATTAAAGAAATACAAATAAATGGGAAGATCGCTGATGTTTGTGGGAGATTTAGTATGTTTAAGATGGTAACATTGCCGAAAGAAATTCCTATCAAAGAGATTCAATGCGATCCCTATCAAAATTCCAGGGATGTCTTTGGCAGAAATAGAAAAGCCCGTCCTAAAATTTATATGAGATTTCAAGGCACCCCAAATAGCCAAAACAATCTTTAAAAAAGAACAAAGTTAGAAAACTCACACTTCCTGATTTCAAAACTTACTACAAAGCTGTGGTATTCAAACTGTGTGTCAGACATAGAGACCAATGGAATAGAATAGAGAGTCCAGAAATCAACCTTCACATATATGATCAAATTATTTCAAAAAGGATGCCATTCAGTGAGGGAAATGGAGTCTTTTCAATGAATTGTGCCAGGAAAACTGGATATTCACATGCAAAGAATGAACTTAGACCCTTACCTCATATACAAAACATGAACCCAAAATGGATCATAGACCTAAATGTAAGAGCTAAAACTGCAAAACTTTTAGAAGACACCATAGAGGAAAACTTCTTGACATTGGATGTGGCAATGATTTCCTAGCCACAGCACCAAATGCACAGATAACAAAAGAAAAATAGGTAAAAACAGAGGCCCAGAAAATGTAAAAAGTTTTGTGAGCCAAAGGACACTATCAAGACAGTGAAAAGGTGACCCACGGAATGGTAGAAAATACTTGCAAATTATATTTCTAATAAGGGATCAATATCCAGAATGTATAAACAACTCCTATAATTCAACAATAAAACTAAACGACCCAACTGAATACAGAGCCAAAAGACTTGAATAGACATTTCTCCAAAGAAGATATACAAATTGTCAACAGGCACATGAAAAGATGCTTCAACATCACTAATCATCAGGTAAATACACATCAGAACCATAATGAGGTACCACTTCATGCCGCCTAGGATGGCTTTTAGGAAAAACAAAAGTGAAAAACCCAAAATTTAAAAAGTGTTGGGGGGATGTGGAGAAATTGGAACCCTTGTACACGGCTGGTAGGTATGTTAAATGGCACGGCCTCAAACAATTAAACATAGATCTAGTAACCATAAGATCTAGTAACTCCACTTCTAGATACATACACAAAAGAATTGAAAGCAGGGACTTGAATAGATAGATAGATGATAGATAGATAGATAGATAGATAGATAGATAGATAGATAGATAATAGATAGATAGATAGATAATAGATAGATAGATAGATAGATAATAGATAGATAGATAGATAGATAGATAGATAGACATAGACATAGACATAGACATAGACATAGACATAGACATAGATATAGATATAGATATAGATATAGATATAGATATAGATATAGATATTGATACCGGTTCACTAGTTCCAAGAGCCAAAATACCTATCCATATGAATGGACAAACAAAATGTGATATATACAATGGAATAGTATTTGCTCTTTAAAAGGAACAAAATTCTGATACACAGATACTACAACATACATAAGGCTTGAAAACATTATACCAAGTGAAATAAGCCAGACATACACACACACACACACACACACACACACATACACACACACACAAATACTGTATGACTCCATGTATATGAGGTACCTAGGGTGGTCAAATTTATATAGACAAAGTGGAATAGAGTTACCAGGGGCTAAAGGCCGGGGAGTTAGGGGATTTAATGGAGGGTTTCAGCTCAGATGGTGAGAAAGTTCTGGAGATGGATGGTGCTGATGGATGGACAATAATGTGAATGTACTTGATGCCCCTGAATTAAACATTTAAAAAAAAGATAAAATGGTAAATTTTATGTTATATATACAGATATATTTTTCCACAATAAAAAGAATAAAATCAAGGTGTTGCCAGGGCTATGCTCCTTTCTGGAGACTCCAACAGAGAATCCATTTCCTTTTCTTCTCCAGCAGCTAGAAGCTACCTCCTTTCTTGGTTTGTGGCCCCCTTCCTCCATCTTCAGATCCTGCAATGAGGGATCCAGTCCTCACATCACATCACTCTGACCTGTGTCCCCAGTCAGATCTCCCTCTCACTGTCTTCTGCCTCCCCTTCCATTTTGAAGGACGCTGGTGATTACATTGGGGCCACTGGATAATCCAGTTTAATCTCCCCATTCTAAAGTCAACTGTTAGCAGCTTTAATTCCATCCGTGCCTCTAATTTCCCTTTGTGGGTAGCCTAACATGGGTTCCAGAAAACAATATGGGCGTCTTTGCAGAGAAGGGGAGACAGGTATTCCACTTACCACAGCAGCCACAGCATTACTTTTGCATTATTGTAATCTATGCAAGCAGGATGTGGAATAAAGGAACAAAGAAAAATTAGGGAGGGCCTCTGACCTGAGATTAACCTTGCATTTGGAGGAAATCACAGACACTGTAGTGGACCATATCAGACAAGGGATTCCAGGTCAGAGTCTGCTCACAAACCAAGCAGTAAAATGTGCAAATTTGAATCCACCCTGGAAATTGAGCTTTAAAAATAAGGGTCAGGGGGTTGATTATGGTAGAAACAATAAATAGTTGCTTTATCAGATATATATGTAATTTTAAACCATCTGGTTATTTCATTGCACAAGATTATGTTTCACCAAAGCAGGGTCTGATATCTGCCTCAGAACGCCTGGTATGATGGAGAGGTTCATGGGAAAAGGTAGAAACCTGAGTGGTATCTGATACTTTCATGTCAAAATGGTCCTCTGGGGTCAATGTTTAACATTTCCTTGGCTCTTTTCTGAAGTTAAAGATTCAAGTTCAAGCCTTTCTTGAATCCTGATGTCATTTTCAGTATTTGGTGATCTGTTTGCAGCACAAGCCTGAGTGTTCAGTGTCAGGGACATGCCTTCTAATACCACTATTTAGGGACTAGCTTTATCCCCTTAAGTAAGTTATAAATAACTTTCAGCCAAGACTATGTCTTTCTTGATGTGTCTCTCCCTTCCTCACTATCCAGGGTGTACAGAGTAGGGATTCAACAGGTACTGGTTGGAATTGACTGAGAGAGGTGGAAGTATCAGATGAAGAGTTGGGGGGTGAAAGGTGTCTTAAGCCACCAAGTTGAGAGGAGAAGGGAGCAGATGAAGCCCCAGGGTGATAACGATTCACCAACACAGGAGGAAGGAGGAAGTCCTAGGCATGGCAGGCAGGCCAGAGCATTCCTTCGCTGAGTGTTTCTGAGGCTGCCTGGAACACCCGGGCCACCAGGACCCAGATAATACAGCACTGGACCTGAAACTCCTGCTAAGAAAATATGAATTTTCCAGAGCCTCTTTCTAGCCCCTAGGTCATGCCTCCTCACTTCAGATTTAGATGCAATCAGCTCTAGATGTCCAGGTCAAAGAGGGAGAGTGGGAAATATGCAGGAATGGTCAAGGGGAGATGGAGGCTGCAGCATTGCAGCTGCCCAGCCCTCCATCCTGCCAGCCTGCCTCACCCATGCATCCAGGGCACCAGGCCAGCCATCTGCCCGCCAGGCATAGAACGGCTCTTGTACCCAAGAGTCAGGCCATTATGTAGCCTGATTTTCAAGTGGCTTTTTTATAGAGTGCTCAGGTGATGGGTGCGGCAGAATGAATGAATACCAATGAGAAAGGCATCTGCTTTGCCAGGGAAATCAAGTTTATTAGCAGGTTACAAGGGAACGCCCTGGCACTTCCGAGAGTTCTCTGGGCAAGTGAAGAAGGAATAGATCCCACTGAAGGAAAGGGTGGGCAAGGAACCATCTGTAGTACGTTGGGTGAGTTTCATGGCTGCCTTACCAGGGCAGCTTCAGCTACACAATGTGTTTTCTGCCCCTTTTTGTCGAATGAACTAGTGCCGGGTCAAAGTTCTGGAACCTTGGGCCTTGCCTCCTTGCTCCTCTGGCAGCCCGTGGGCCTTATCGGACGAAGGAGTTGCAAGGCCCACAGCGTGGGCGGGGGGCACAAGGCGTGCAGGGGGCACAGGAAGTAGAGACACAGGACCCGGAAGATCCACATGCATTCGTTGTGGCGCAAGGGTTGCAGGGCAGCCTGGAGAAAAAGAATGATGCAGAAAAGGTGAATTGAGGGAGGCTTGTAATGTATATAAGAGAGACCCCAAGAGTGGAATTCCTGTGGGATTTGACCTCACCTGTAACAAAGAAAGCCACAGGCTCACCTACTGTAAAGCTCCCTGTCAAACTGCTAATGATCTTCCTTCTACACAGCACCCTAAGTTCTAGACAGAAACTCTAGAACTCTGGTATTGACTCCTAACACTGTCCATTCCTAGCTAGTGATCTTGGGAAAGTCACTTAGCTTCTCCAAGCCCCAGTTTCTTCACCTACAGAATGGAGAGAATACTGATCCAACCTGCTTGGCAGTAACTATAAGGTCAGGTAAGGTAATGTACGGAGATGCACCCTCTACGCAATACAGTCTTATAAAATGTAAAAAATATCATTGATCTTATATCTATAGGATCGCAGTAGGATGCAAAGGACTGGTTGTACAATTTCAATTTGTGTATCAAACTGAATGTTTAATGATGCCCATATTGTGTTTTCTGAGTTCTATTTGATCATGTCTGGTGTGGAGGCATAATTTCCTTTGAAAGTATGGAGTCCAACTGAGATGCACACTTCATCAGATACCTCCCGCTGGCTACTCACTTGCAGTCCTCGCTCTCCAGCAGACCCCGGTATGTGTTGATCTCACACTCCAGCCGGGCCCGCACATCCAGCAGCACCTGGTACTCCTGGTTCTGCCGCTCCAGATCACTCCTGATCTCAGCCAGCTGGGACTCCACATTGGTGATCATGCACTGCAACTGGCCCAGCTGGGAGCTGTAGCGTGCCTCAGTCTCTGTCAGCGTGTTCTCCAGGGAGTCCCTCTGTGTGAGGAAAATAAAGAATGTCACTCCCCAGGGGGCTTCTCCATGGGCTTCACGAGGTCAGGAGAGCCTGGACAGTACCCAGAACAACACCCACCAGGTTGTGTTGGGCCTGGAGCTCGATCTCCAGGGCATTGACCGTGCGTCTCAGCTCGATGATCTCCGCCTGGCAGGACTGCAGCTGCTCCGAACTGGACACCACCTGCTTGTTTAGCTCCTCAGTCTGAAAGAGCACAGGGGAGAAGACAGGATCAGACCTTGCCTCAAGGGTCCCAAGGGGCCCAGGGTCCTGAGTGGCCACGTGCTGAGATTCCCACCTGGGTGGTGAACCATTCCTCCACGTCCCTGCGGTTGGTCTCCACCAGGGCCTCATACTGACTCCTGGTCTCGTTGAGCACACGGTTCAGGTCCACGGCGGGGGCTGCGTCCACTTCCACATTGAGGCGGTCTCCAATCTGGCAGCGCAGGGTGTTGACTTCCTGTGGATGCAGAAAAGGCAAGAGTAATTCTCCTTAATGAAGAATGGACTTTGCTTGCTGAAGCCCTGTTAGTCTATTTCCTTGAAAAAGAAACTTTGAGTGGAGCAGTCTATGACAGCTCAAAGCAAAATGCTCTGTGCTCTGTGTGGCACAGCTCCCTCCTCACACAACCATGCCATGGCACTTGGATTCAAGAAGAATTCCCAAGGGTTTGTTTGATGCCACCAAAAGATGGACCAATGCCCAACTTTCCCACTTTGCAGATTGGCTACAGAAGAGCTCATAATACAAAGAATTGACTGTGCGATTTCAGATTGTAAAGCAAACAATTTTTGCTATCAAAGAAGATCATGGCATGGCTCCTCCAGGATAGAGAAGGAGGAGCCTCAGATCATTTTTCACTAAAACTTTGAAAGAGTAGAAACTCAGATTCACCAGGCTTGATTCAGTGGCCTTTGGGGAGAGAGATGACTTTGCATAGCGTGAATACAACAATGCTGAGGCTCATTTTAGAGCTCAGTAACCAATCACAAGCTGACAGAGGGACTCTAGGAAACTCACACAATATACCAGTTTTGAGTGAAAGATAAATTTTAACTGGAAACATGGATAAGTTTCATCTCTGTTTTTTCATTCATCATGAAGTTTTGGTGTTTTTAAAGGAAGTTGTAAAGTCAACCCCAACCTCATATTCCAGTTTCTGACATCCCAAATCATTCAAGTCACCCTCTGCCTGAGGCTGAGCCAGGTTTTATCATTCATCATTTCTGGTCTCACCTCCTCATGGTTCCTCTTGAGGCAGAGAAGCTCCTCCTTCAGGGACTCCACCTGGGCTTCCAGGTCAGACTTGCACAGGGTCAGCTCATCCAGGATCCGGCGTAGACCATTGATGTCTGACTCCACAAGCTGCCGCAAGCCCAGCTCTGTCTCATACCTGCACAAGGACAAGGTCAAAGCAGTGACCAGCAGACCTTCAAGACTCACAGGATTGATCTTTGATAGCCCCATGTGCTTAGTCTTTCCACTTTCTGCAATGAGTAGACCCAGGAGACAGAGGGTTCTGGAGGCTCAATCCAGACCAAATATTGCTCCAAAAATAAACAGATTTGCGTCCTCATCTATTTTTGGGATTCCTTGTTTGGTTCCCCTCAATCTCTACAGAATGCTTCATAACCAATGGATGGAACTGTTGTTCAGTAAAGTTATGGACACCCCTTCCCTTTAACTGGAAACTAAACAAAAGGAGTGGACACCAGTGTGGATTCTGAACTACTCACTTGGTTCTGAAATCATCAGCGGCCAGCTTGGCATTGTCAACCTGAACCACCAGCTTTGCATTCTCAGACTTGGTGCACAGGATCTGGCGAATGAGAGGGTGCTTAGTGAGAACTGAAAACAAATATGAAATCACCAACTTCTTTAAAATGGCTTAAAAACCCATTTTGAAGGTCAAGGGGGAAGCAAGAATCGCGATGGCATAGAAGTAAGAAACACACTTCTCTACTACAGATTGAGAATCATAGCAAACTCCTCTTGCTCAGGGAAAACAGCACAGCCCCTTACCTTCTGCTGGAGCTCCTCAATGGTCCGGAAGTAGGACTGGTAGCTGGGGCACACGAAGGGCTCTTGCTGCTGGCACCGCTCCCGGATGCGGCTCTCCAGCTCCGCGTTCTCCCGCTCTAGCTGACGCACCTTCTCCAAGTAGCTGGCCAGGCGGTCGTTCAGGAACTGCATGGTCTCCTTCTCGCTGCCATTGAAGGAGCCCTCGCAGAACCAGCCACAGTTGCCCACATTGGCGGGGATATTGCAGGCCCCAGGCAGGGTGCAGGTATGGCAGCTGGGGGGCACGCAGGGCCGGGAGGAGCAGGTGGAGCGGCAGCTCAGGTTGGGCAGGCAGCAGTTGTAAGGCATGGTGCTGGAGGGAGCAAGGCACCTGGCTAAACACAGAGCCCAAGTTCTCCAAGGAACTTGTGGAATTCCTTTCTCTGGGGAGCATTTATATTTCCTCCACAGAGGGTGTGGACGAGGTATGTAATGTCTTTTTTCTTTCTCTGTCTTCTCTGGTTTTCAAATGCCCGTGCCTCAGTCTGTTATTTGCCTTCCTCAGAAGAGTCCCTTGTCCCATAAAATTCTTTACTTGGGCTTCTTGCTAAGTCAGGACTCCTCTTCAGGCAGTATACCCATAAAATCAGAGTTTTGTGGTAGATCTTAAAAGAGGCCACACAGTCTAGCCCAGGTATCTACCCTTGTTAATTGAGAGTTGGTCCATCCAATGACATTCTTCTGTGTTATGTGATCCTGTAAACCCATACTCAGACTCGTTTCCTGGCCCACCTGGCGTTTCTAGGGAGGGACGGGGATTGAGTCAAAGAAGAAGTTTCAGTGAACTCCCTTTCCATCTGCTTTAAGGGAAGAATCCTTCAATGGTACAGCTTCCCAAGCATTGGAAGCCTTGAGGTGAATAAGGACTGAGTCGGACCATGGCTGCGAAGGATGGGCAGCTATTTATGCCCATCTTTTCATGTGCCTGTTGACAGTTTGTATATCATGTACGGGGATTGTAGAGGAGTTTTAAAGGAAGAGGCTCTGATAATTAAAGAACAGTTAAGGCTCTGGAGAAAGAGATCATTTGGAAAGAGGGCTGAGAGATTCATATAAATGTATTTGAAATGTCCAGGAAAACTATTTGGCGCAGATGTGGAAGGGAAAAATGCTTTGCTAGTCAAACCTTACCACCAAAACATCTATAGCATTAGACCAGCATGAGCAGATAATCAGGGAAGTCTGGAGATTGCCCAAAGGAGCCTCCTCAAGGAGATCAATCTTAAAATTTCATGTGAATTGACTTTATATTCCATCATATGCCCATATTAGCTTTAATATAAAAACAAACAAACCAAGCAGGAAACCTGGGTGGCTCTTTGGCTCAGGTTGTGATCCTGGGGTCCTGAGATCAAGTCCCATTTCAGACTTGTCTCAGGAAGCCTGCTTCTCCCTCTGCCTGTGTCTCTGCCTCTCTCTGTCTCTCATGAATGAATAAATAAAATCTTTTAAAAAAAACAGTTTTATGATTTCCGATTAAACTTTCAAAGATTTTGCCCAATCCTCTCAGCAAAACCAACACACCCAGAAGATGCACCACATCCTGTCCTGGGCTCCCATCCCCAGCCTTACTGAGTTACACACAATCTGGCTTAAGAACCAAATGTTAGAAGGTACCACAGAGGGCTCTGTAGTGATATTATTTAAGTCCAAGGACTTGGGCACCAGGACAGAAAGTGCTGAGACACAGCAGAAGCATTTTGTAAAGCAAGCTTGGAGTCATTTGGGGTTGATTTGGAAGGTGAGGCAAGGCACCAGAAGGTCTGTGGAAGGGGGTGGCCAAAGCTCTGAGTATATAAATGTTGCGTAATTATAGGCACCACTGGGATACCCCCTGCATCTTGGGTAGCAACATCTCAACTTCCACTGTGGCTTTGGCTGCCAGCCAGAGTGGCAGTTTTATTGACAACTTATTGGAGTCCTTCTCCCCAGCAAGCTTTCATGATGGTATTCATGCAGCACTCCGCTTGGGTCTCAGATGAAAGGTCCTCCATCTACCCTCTCCAAGGCCATTATCTCGCTGCTTATTATGATGCCATTCAGACGGAAAGCCCCACCACACTACAAAGAAGCCTCAGACTTATAATAAAACCAAAATTTCTTTGTTTTCTTCCCAGGCAATTAAAGGGGCAGAAATAGGTGGGTCCTGAGGCATGCACCCCTGAGACTTTTCAGAGGAAGGACTCAAGGCCAGGCGTAGGGAGCTTCTCTCTCTCTTCAGCTGGGCTTGGAACAGATGGAAAACCTGTCAATCAGACTGATGAGCATTTGTCCATAGGGAACGGCACTGGCCTCCTGCTTCCTGCCTCTTGTCAGCCTGCTCCAGAGCACTGGCTTTCTAGCCTGGAGCTGCTTCTCAACCCTGCCTTCCTCCTACCCAAAGACAGTGGCTCCTGAGCACAGACCAATGGCAGCAGGTCTACAAGCTCTTTGGTTGAATCCACTATTGGCCAGCGCAGCCTCATGGGGGCTTTAGTCCAAGGAGAGTGTTCAGGCCTAAGAACAAGAAGATTCAAGAATTGGGTCAACAAAAAAGCAATACTAGAATTTGCATACTGTGCCAAGGGACCAGAGAAATGGAAATCAGGAGCCGTGTGTTGAATAAGAGATATGAACAGATGTGAAGAGGCCAGGAAGGAATTCTTAGCACCGAGAGGTGACATGCCACTCAGACAAAGCTAGCCCATCTTCGAATGAGTGAACCTGGAGAACACAAAGCCAAGGGGACCCAGATCCATGGACAAAAGACTGGCCCACGTTGCTGAGTGTCCTGCATGATGTAAATCCAGATGATTCTGGAAAGATCTACAGACATGGAACCACAACTTCTCAGGCCTCCAAAAGAAGTGGCATTCCCTGAGGTGCCCATACCAGAGCATCACCTCCACAATCCAGGCTGAAATTTGTTTGTGGCTGAGAAATACAGTGTTATCTATACCATGCAGCATAAGGTGAGAAGGGAACAATGCCACCTGTTCCTGAATGAGTAAGGTGTGGACAGGAGAAAGGAAGAAAGAAGCAGAAGCAGTCAGAGCTGCACTGGCTTCAGGTCATGCCCAGCCAGCAACCACATCAACCGGAGATTCCTTTTTCCCTGGCAATTGCCCCCAGTTGAAAAGGCACCAGAATTCAGGAGACGCACAGCAAATGGAGTGACCGGTGAGTGAACATAATGCTGCCATCTCTTGTAAATCTAGCCTCTGTCTTGTGGTGTTTTCAAAATACCAGTAGGCTTGAGTGAATTTGCTTCTTGAATTAGTGGGGAAAAGGAACTCTAGCCCTGTATGGTCCTCAAGATTTCACACAGGCTAGGAGCTATTTGTACACTCTTGATTTCCTAATTGATATTTCAATTAATTTGTAGTAACTCAAAAAGAAACTGAGGTGTCAAGGAACTATCAAGCCCACTTTATTTATTTAGATCAATTTTATTCAAAACATGTTTATTGTGCAGCTTCTCCAAGCTGGGCACAGGAAACAGAAGAATCCTAGTTCTGGTAGAGGATTATATTTTTATGAGCAATTCAGTCCCCACAAATACCTGAGAAACAACAAGAAGTTAAGGAGTTGAGATATTTAAGAGGTGTGAGATGTACATATCTGGAAATATGTTTGTATCAAATGTAATTAGGAAATGACATATACCACGTTAAAGGCAGAAGTCATTTACTGAACATCTGCCAAACACCTGGCACAGCCAGGGCTGGGGACGGAGACGCAGGGATGGTAGGGAGATGACATGCCACGGTCCTCTGTGAGCTCTTGATCCTACTGAGCAGACAGATGGATCCACAACAAACTCTAATGTAAGGTGATACAATTGGGCCCTTCCTCCAAAAAATTTCTTCCTTCCTCCTCCACTTCTTCCCACACCTATTCCTATCAGTTTAAACCGGTTTCTGACTATATCCAGAGATGGGGGGATGAGACCATTTCAGGTTATTTATCTGCATCCAGAAGGAGACTTGGTAGTGACCCCACTCTCTAGATGACTCAGGAATAGATTTCAAACATGTGGTCTCATCAGGACCCTAATCCCTTTAAGAATCCAGTCTTCCACCTGGCCTGGTAATTGGTTTTTTGATATTTGGTTCTTGTTGCTTTGGAGATCATAACTGACTGATGTGGCTGCCCCAAGGCACCCCCAGTGGCTCCATGGCATTAGGGTGAGCTTCCAAGCAAGTGCAAGAGATTTTCAGAGATGCAGTATGGGTGGGAGAAGGAGGAGAGGCAATGGTAAATCAAGCAAGTGAAAAAGGATATGCCAAAAGGCCTGAGATTCATGTAGGGAAAGGAGGATGACCTGTGATCCTGCTGGTGAGAAGACACAAGTCTGCCACCCTCCGGATGAGAGAGGTCCACTGCAGGGCAGAGGCATCTCAGTGGATGGCCTTGGGGCACATATTTAGGATGTCCGGCAACCCAGCGGGGAGAAGAGAGAGGCAAGCAAGGGAGCCTTGGGCACAAAACCCAACATAAAGGGGAAGCCTCAGCTGAAGGAGGCCAGAAGCTCAGTCTGAAATGTGATTGGGGAGGACCCCGCAGGATAGGAGTAAAGACCAAGAAGATTCTCCCTGGGGAGATTCCTAAGCCCTATAAAATCCATGTGAGCCAGCATCAGACAGTGGGTCTGAATGGACAGTTTTATGCAAATGTACCTCCAGCCTCTAGCAGTTGAGTGCATTGTCCCAGGGCAATGGACTTGAGAGACAGATCACTGGGAGAGCTTGGGGGCTCATTTTCCTCCCTAACCCTGAACTTCTCCCCTTGCAAAATGGGGGATTGTCGAGGCTGCTCTGCCTATCCCAGGAGTTTGGGGATTTCAAATTGAAGAGCCTGTGTGAAGGCACATTGTAAGTGGTGAAGGGATGGATATGCAAGCAATTCCGACTGTTTCTCTTCTCCTCTTCCTCAGTAGACAAAGTCCTTTTAACAATGTCAGGGGGTGAGTTGACCTCCTTTTGTGATTTCTAGTCATTAAAATTGCCAAGGTTCTCAGGCTATTTTGAAAAAATGAGTGGGAAATATCAGAAAGGGAGACAGAACATGAAAGACTCCTAACTCTGGGAAACGAACTAGGGGTGGTGGAAAGGGAGGTGGGCGGGGGGTGGGGGTGACTGGATGATGGGCACCGAGGTGGGCACTTGACGGGATGAGCACTGGGTGTTATTCTATATGTTGGCAAATTGAACACCAATAAAAAATAAATTTATGAATAATAAAAAAATAAATATGGTATAACCTTGATTTCTTGCACTGCCCTTTGAGGCAGAAATTCTCAGCAGTAATTCCACTAGCATAAACACTCTATAGTTTCCTTCAAGAAAAAGGAATCAAAACAATGGGGTGATTATGGTTCTGTCATCCTGCTGACACATTGGAGACCTGGCCTCTGTGAAGCAAGGTGGTTAGGAGCATAGTTGCTAGAGGTAGGCCACCTAGATCTGAATCCTGGTTTCACCACCTACTAGCTGTGCGACCTTGGGCATGTTACATAACCTCTCTGAGCCATGGTTTCTCACTCCAAAATGGGGATTATATGAGTTTATATACATTAATTTATCTATAACTTAGATGAGTGCCTGATTCATGGTAAAAGCTCGATGAATGTGAGCTTCAGTGGTGGTGATGATGATAATGATGGTGATAATGATGGTGATGACGGTGGTGATGATGGATTGTTTGGTCTCCAGGGAAGCTCTTCACACCTCCCCAAACATAGTGATCCTTCCACCCAGCATTTCCTCTCAGGAACCCAAACCACTTCATACACACCACACACACACACACACACACACACACACACACACAAACACACACACACACACACACAAACAATGTCTCATCAAAGCTCCTCTTTTAATTATAAATGACAGAGCACTGGATGTGAACTTAAGAAATACAGGTCAATTACCCTGAGGCCCCACTGACTCATTTCATGTCCCCAGAAGAATCCCTCAACCACTCAATGACTCACCTTCTCTCTTTCTCCTTAAAAGGGAAAAACAATGCTTACCTACTGCCATGGTGCAAGACTAAGTGGGTTTGTTTTATTATTAGACTGCTTTGAACTTGTTGGATGAAAGGAGCTTTTTTAAGTACAAAGGAAGAGCCAAAGGTATTTGTGCCAGGTGCTAAATTAAGACTTAACAAGATTGTTCTTTCTTATTGGGACCTACCCTCAGAGATATGTCACCTGTATGCAAACACCTGTACAACTGGGGGAAAAGAGCAGAGGAACATTCCTCCAATGATGGGGAACTCACTGCTTCTCACCTTTGGTCAGCTCTGACTCTGCTTTCTGGAGATATGCTGTTCTTGGCCATGGCTGCCTAAATATGGAGCTTCTGGTTCATGTGTCTACTGCCTATAAGTCCAAGCCAGGCAGCTGCCAGGGGGCTTGCTAGTGAGGCCCACGAGGGAGCTTGGGTGGGTCCATTTGGCCTTTTCTATACTGATAGTCTGACAGGCTCAGCAACCACCATGATTTAATGCATTCAGTACTTCACAGCATGCAGAGGATCACTTTCTTGATCGATGAGGCACTCTTCACACATGGGATCTGTAAGAGACTTCGGTCATCTCCTTCTGCAGTGTATCTCATCTATAAGAGGCTCAATCCCCAAATAAGCCCCCTAACCCAGTGACTCTCAAATTTGAGTATGAATAGAATCACCCAGAGGACTAAATAAACCAGATTGCTTACTCAGAAAGGTGAGTGATGCCCAAGACTTTGCATTTCCTAAAAGTCCCCAAGTAAACTTGGTACTGCTGGTTGGAGGACCACACTTTAAGAACCACTACCCTAACCCTTCTCATGTTTAATTTTTTTTCCCTTCAAAGCTTCCAAAGTACAGGCTTTGGACCTAATTCAAAGAGACTGGGATTCGAGTCTTGATTCAGCCATTAGCTGCTCCCTCTTTGCAGGGTTTGGTGGGACCCTGTGTCACAAGATCCATAAAGCCCCAGCACTATGCCTTGCTCACCATGCTTACTTTAAATAGAGTATTCTAGGAGGTGCCAGCAGAACTTCTGACCTGAGCTTTTCCTTTGCACAAGGACCAGAGGCTTCATCCTGATAAGGGGGATTTTATTTGGTGCCTGTATTTTAAAAGTTCTGTGAATCTGGCTCTAAATAGGCTTTAGATACCCAGTTACAGCTGGTTATCTCTGAACTGTGCTATTTTGCTGCAGGCCCATTCTTAACTGCAGTCCTCACTGGCTTTGCCATCTCCCAGAACCCCTCTAAGGTGAGAGATCCCCAACCCCTGCTTCTGTGGAGACAGCTGGCTCAAGGGGCCCTCAGCAACACTCTTGATGCGGGGTGGAGACACCGATCACAGGTCTTGGGCTCTTCATGCTGCCAAAGTGAAGTTTATTAGCAAAATAAAAACAAAGATATCTACCACAGCTCAGACTGTGAGGCAACAGAAGGAAGCAAAAGGAGCATCCAAGACACCTTAAGGAGAGGAAGCCCAAATCCAGAGGCCAGGGCTGAGCTGCCAGACTGGAAAGCCCAACAGCAGAGAAGCACTGCCTGGTGTCAGTCTCCTGTCCAGCTGGCTGGGGGAGCAAGGCCTGGGGTGGCAGGCCTGCAGAGTGGAGCCAGCCGGGCTGCAGATGGTTCCCATTTCCTGATTCCTCAGGCTGAGGAGTGTGTCAGCATCGAGATGATGAACAGGTACCACAGGAGGCCCGAGGGGGCCCAGAACGGCAGGGAGAGCAGGGGGTACAGGCTGCAGGGGCTGGACAGAGGGTGCTGGCTGCTGGGGTTGCACATGGGTTGCAAGGGAGCCTGCGGAGAGAAAAAGGTGTTTGGAACACTGCATCAAAAGTGCATGAAAGACTAAAGTACACAGACACTTTCCAATTGGGAAAGCAAAGGAGAATGTAAACCTTGGAGGTCCTGCTAGGCCTAGAAAGGGGTAGCGACATGGCCAGAATTACAGCAGAGGTAAGATCAGAGCTCGGGGGACCTCTATGCAAAAAACAGCCCTTCCTGCCGCGGGCAAAGGAACAAGGGCAAGAAATGCAGAAAGGCTGGCTGGGCAACAGCAAGTCAGATGTCCACTGCCCTCCCGATTGACGCACAGGCCCCAGTCTTGTTCCTTATTGCTTCATGAGGTGTTCTATCCACCTTACCTGTTACACAGGACAAAATGAAAGAATGGCTGCAAATGCCCTTAGCAATTTTTTTTAACACTGAGTATGAAGAATCCCTATTATGAGAATACTTCTTCCAAAGAGAATTTAGCGAAACCTAAATGCACTGAGCTCTCAGTATTTCAGCTCCCCGTAGCAGTGATTGGCATCTGGGAATGTGACGTAGTCAGCAGAATGGATGGCATGAGCTAAAAAGCTCCCACATGCCTTCCTCTACATCCAGGCAGCTCATCAAGCTTACCGGATAGCAAATTTGTCCCCTTGACATCCCTCCTTTCAAGTCCTCCCCACAAAAGGTCTCTGCTTTTACACATGACATTGGCACAAACATCAGGGTACACACTTGCAGTCCTCGCTCTCCAGAAGTTTCCGGTATGTGTTGATCTCACACTCCAACCGAGCCTTAACGTCCAGCAGCACCTGGTACTCCTGGTTCTGCCGCTCCAGGTCACCCCGGATCTCAGACAGCTGCTCCTCCACGTTGCTGATCAGGATCTGCATCTGGGCCAGCTCCGTGCCAAAACGGGCATCGGCTTCACACAGAGAGTTCTGCAGACAGTCTTTCTGTAATACCAAAGACAGAAGCAGATGGAGAATCGTGGACTGCAGCCCCAGTCTCTCCAGTAAGACTGTGACACCCCAAGGTGTTGCCAGGCCTGGAGAACAACCTAGTTCCTGTTAGCACTCCTCAGCTGGAAGAACTAATGACGTGCCATTGCTCATCATTGTAGACCTCAGGATAAATTTGCAGGACCTCGCTCATCTGAAGGAATGTTCATTCCCTCAACAGCCACATCTATGAGAAAGTTCTTGCAAAGGCAAAGAAGTCAGGGTTTGAACTGTGTCCTGGTCTGTACTTAAAGGAGGCAGGGACTGAACCAGGAACTGCTCTTGGGAATGGGAACCAGGCTGAGTCTTCCAGGTGTGCAAAGGAGCTCACCAGTGTGTGCTGGGCCTGAAGCTCCACCTCCAGGGCGTTCACCGTGCGTCTCAGCTCCAGGATCTCTGACTGGCAGCACCGCAGCTCCTCGGAGCAGGACATGTCCTGCTGGCTGATGCTCTCAGACTGAAGCACAAGTGCACAGAGACATGATCAGCAGCCTGCCCGTGTGGAAGCCCGGGTCCCTCCCTGCTCCGAGGCAGCACCCTCACCTGATCTTGGAACCACTCCTCCACATCATTGCGGCTGGTCTGCACCATGGCCTCATAGTGGCACCTCATGTCCTCCAGCACCCTGCCCAGGTCCACGGTGGGCTCGACATCCATCTTAATCTGGAGCTTGTCCCCCAGCTGGCACTTTAGGGTGTGGACTTCCTTTGGGGACAGGAGAAAGACATCCCATTCATGAAACCCCCACTGCCCTCTACCCAAAGCCTCATGTCCCACTTCCCATTCTCCCCAGTGATTTCTCTGTGCGCCTCTGAGGATGGGGCACCACCTGCATTAGCCTAGCAACTTCCAGAGGCTGCAATGAAGAGCAAGTTCCCACTGAAAGCTGGAGCTTACCTCCATAGCTTGTGAGCCTTAACCATGAGGCAGGGCCTACAGAGCTTCCACCCTGAGCAGGAGGAAGAGCTTCATTTCTTCCCCCAAATGAGCCTGAACTTACCCCCAAGAAAATCTTACACAAAGGCCACACACCTGCTCATGGTTCTTCTTAAGGCAGAGCAGCTCCTCCTTGAGGGACTCCAGCTGGGCCTCCAGGTCACACTTGGCAAGTGTGAGGTCATCCAACATCCTGCGCAGGCCGCAAATGTCAGCTTCCCCCAGCTGGCAGAGCGAGTGCTCTGTCTGGTACCTTTAGCAGGAAAGATACAGGACTCAGGGTTAGAGGGCAGAGGGGCCCCAGGATATTGGTAGCCACTCCACTGGCCATCTTTCTTTGGTCTAATTGTGAGTTGGCATTTTCTATGTGGCACACTCCCAGCCCAGAAAGCAATGGGGTGTTCCCCCCACTCATTTGACATTAAGCACCAATGACAAGCCGGACAAAGAAGCCAGTACTGAGGGTGCTGGGTAGATACATGTCCAGCACCTGCCCTCATGGGCTCATGGCCAAAGGGAAGGTGGCAGCAGAGTAACCTGGCAATTGCCACACCAGGTTGTCCCTGCAGACCCTCATCTTCCCCCACCCCTACTGAGGCAGACTCTGGGTTCTCTCTCAGATTAGAAGCCAAAGGCCAGAATGGGAGGATGGAAATGGCTTTCTTTAGCTCCAGAGGAGTGAGGCTTCCACCGAATTTTGAAGAAAGACTATAAAACACATTGCCTCTTCCTGCTCCCAGGTTTGACCTTCTCAGGTGGCATAAACTTTTCACACATGGGTGCCTCCATCATAGACCATGAAGCATGACTTTTGTTGTGAGTTACTGGTGCTCACAAATTGGGTGGGCTTCAGTGTGGAAATATCCTCACAGAGGCAGCTGAATTTGGTAGGAAATGACCTCAGGGTAGGAAATATGAGGTCGGGTCCCAGTTCTTCCACTCAGTAGCCACATGACTTCAGGTAGGTTGCTTCAGGGCCTGGAGCTTTGTATCCTCACAAAGACAAAGACATCACTGCCCTGCCTACCTCCCCAGTCCTTGGAACAATAGCAGCAAGTGTATGATACATTCTCAATCACGTTGTGAAGCATAAAAGCTACACAACTGAGGGGCAAAGGAATGTTCTTTCAAGATCTTGGGCATAATGCCCTCTGCTTTATCCTGCTATAACTGTCAGTTTGGGAGCTTAGTCAATTATATCTCTGATGCCAACTGTAACACAAGAGAGAAGAAATCAGAGTAGGTACCTGGCTCCTCCCTCTGCCTGTTGTACCCCAACTCACTTGGTCCTGAAGTCATCTGCAGCCAGCTTGGCATTGTCTATTTGCACAACCAGCCTGTTGTTCTCAGATTTGATGCACAGAATCTGGGGGAAAGAAAATAGGCCTGGTAATTCACTATCTCCAGAGCCATCAATGGCCTCGAGTCAAAAGAAGTTCCATTGGCTGAGATTCAAATGACAACATCCCCTTGGACAACACAAACTCCCAAACACATAAGAGATGCTAGTGTGGTATAGGAGAGGGGGTGTGTATGAGGATGCTTGGCAAAGGCAAAAGGCATAGAGCCAAAAGAACTGGGAAATGGAAAGGAATAGTGAACTGAACATATAACAGAGACTTAATTTTATTTTGCCAGCCATAATATTTAGCCTGATATGAACAAGATCTGAAATCTAGGCCACAGGACAATGGGCTGATTATAAAAGGTTTAAATAAAGGCAGATGCATTCTTAATAAGAAGTCCCTTATGCTGGTTGGTCAACTTCCCCAAAGGTCTTCTGTGAATCTAGCCAGGTTTCTGTGGCCCCTACTTGACATTTTTTGTCTTCCTACCTCCAAAACTAAAATATAGGTCCTTAGGAAGCATTGCATTGATTATTAAAGGGGCCAGAAGATATGCAGAAGAGACCAATGCTACTGAATAGCCATATACTGGTTCATGAAGGGCAATAGAACATGCTGCCTTGTACTGCGCCAGAAATTAGGTTGCGCTGATTTTGCAACTACAATGTTAAAATTCTAAGTACTGAGACTAAGTAAACATAAATTCAGAATCCTGAATTCTACATCTCATCTTTTACATGGTCCCATTCACCTCCACTCAAGAAATTCTCTTCCCACAATAAAAAAAAATTTTTCAACTGAGGCTGTTTTCACTCCCAATCCAGGCCCTTAAAATTTTGTGCAAATGTCAGTAATCTTTTTCTGTAAAGAGCAAGACAGTAAATATTTAAGGCTTTGAAGGCCATGAATCTGTTACAACTACTCAACTCTGCCATTAGAGCACGAAAGCAGTCATATGCAATACACTAAGAAATGAGCATGGCCATGTACCAATAAAACTTTATTTATAAAATCAATCAGTAGGCCAAATGAGCCATAGTTTGCCAACCCCTCATCTGGAGCACTACAAACCTCACCTTCTGCTGGAGCTCCTCAATGGTCTGAAAGTAGGACTGGTAGTCTGGACACATGCTAGACTCGTGGCATTTGCTTGCCTCTCGGATAGTGGTCTCTAGCTCTTCATTGTCCCTCTCCAGCTGGCGCACCTTCTCCAGGTAGTTGGCCAGGCGATCATTCAGGAACTGCATGGTCACCTTCTCATGGCCATTGGGAGCGCCTTCCCCATAGTTCTCACAGACTCCAATGTTGCCGGGAATGTTGCGGGTCCCTGGCAAGGGGCAAGCAGTGTGGCAGCTGTGGGGCATACAGAGGCTGGGTTGGCCCAGAGGGGTTGCCCCCACACGCAGTTGGTTGGCATGTGCCATGGTGGCTGACAAGTGCAGAGATGCAGCCTTGGCCTCTGAAACCTGTTTACTGCGGAAAGAACTGCAATGATGAGAAGTCATGGTGCTGAAAGCCAGATGTGTGCTTTGCCCACAGTTGGATTTGCTTGAAGTCAAAGCCTTCCTTCTCTTCCAGACCTTATATATGCCTGTAGTGGGTGTTGGTGCAAGAAAACAGGCATTTTCCTCATTAATATTTATGTTGATTCTTATACAATCACTCTATTAGTCAGTGATTTTTGTCTCATATAAAGAGTTAATGAGCTCATGAAAGAGGCCTTCACCCACACAGGATACTTCCCCTCATTCTAGGGTCCTAGGACACAGAGAAAATGTGGCCCACATTCTGTGGTTTAAGTCTCTTTACCCTCTGCCAGCTTATATCTGTGAGATAATTGAGAACCAGAGACATGTAAAATTCCTTCAAGATCTTTCCAACTCTAGTATTCTTTTCCTGCCTCCAAATGTTCCCATCATGGCAAAGTCTAAAATAGTGATCAGTCAGGCACGGCACATTGAGAAAAGCAAAACAAATTAAAATTAGTTTGTTTCAGCAGATGTGTATGGAGTCTCTACTGTGAGATATAGCTTAGCCTGCCTGGAGGGAGGGGGTTAGATTTCAATAAGAAGAATAAGAAAATAAATGACCTTTATTATAAAGGCAATAAGAGAGGGTGCTTAAAAAAAAAAAGAAAAGCTACATAGATCTTAAGAAGAGAGCTCACTGAGTGACCAGAGAAAGACTTCATAGAGCAGGGAGCATTTAATATGTGTTTTTTTTTTATTTTTATTTATTTATGATAGTCACACAGAGAGCGAGAGAGAGGCAGAGACACAGGCAGAGGGAGAAGCAGGCTCCATGCACCAGGAACCTGACGTGGGATTCGATCCTGGGTCTCCAGGATAGCGCCTTGGGCCAAAGGCAGGCGCCAAACCGCTGCGCCACCCAGGGATCCCTAATATGTGTTTTGAATGATGGTTTCCAGAAGGGACTGGAGGAGACACCATCTCTCATAGAGACCAAAATTAACAGAATCAAATGTGTCTGGAAAATGGAAAATATTATAGCTGTGCTGGCCCTTATAATGAAGACACATGCCAGTGCTGGAAAGTTGCATTTAGTCCAGGTTGTGGGAAGCCTTAAATGCCAGGGCCATCCCATATATAGTCTTCAGCTAAAGGCAAATCAAAGGTAGGAATCTGCCTCTGGAAGCTGACTCTCCTCAAATATGAGGAAAAATAAATATTCCAGGTTCCTTATGAAAAGGAGATAAGAGTCTTCTGTATAAACATTAGAGGATAACATCAGGCCAGAACGACAAAAAAGAAACTTAACTTCCAAATTGATTGTGGTGTCTAAAAACTTAATAGACACTTTTTAATTACCCATGGGTCAAAGGAAACATCAGATGAGAAATTAAAGTATTTTAATCTGAATTAAAATGAATATACAAACAGATTTGGGCAATTAAGACTTTCCCTGTGCAAGCGTGAGACAAATAGGCAGTTTGGAAAGTGGCGAGGGGGGACACTTAATGACTGAGACAGGATAATCTGTGATTCCCAAGAAATAAAATTATGTTTTTGTGCATTAGAGCCTAGAGGCTAATTAAGGCGGGCAGTGATTAGTACTTTATGGTGTCTATTCTCAGGCACCTCCCCCTCCTTTCTGGCATCTTGCTTTGTAAGACACTGGTCCTCTCACCCACTGACTCCCTCTTCACCTTGTTTAAGAAGATACATACTCAAGAACTTTGATCTTTCATCTTTTGAAACTTCGTACATTTCTTTGAAATGCACCTACCTTGATTGTCCATTACTTAGCAGACTCTAAATTAAAATTTAAATTTCCTTAATCTTTAGACACACTCAGAGCATCAGAAGTTTTATGGCCTCCTCTATTCCTAAACAAATAAGCCAGTGGCCAGTTGTTCAGTAAGCCATGGAAAAGGGCAGCCAGCCAGCTTCTAGGCTATGCTAACGAAGACGCTGCTTTGACCCCATTACTAAGATGAATGAATTCACCAGGAGGGGCCCTTGAGGCAGCAGGTACATGTTTTAGGTGGCTCTAAAACATGGAATCTGAACCAAAAGGGATCTCAAAGTCCTCCAGTCCTTTTTGGCATTAAATCCCTCCTGATAACTTTCCAATTCATTGCCCAGTCCACCACTCTCCAGAAGGCCCATCCCACCATTGGCCATCTGGGCCCCTGTAGGTCACAGTTTCCCAGGCTTTGTGCAAGATGCTTGAGTCAAGAGATAAATAATAGCTAACTCTGTCTTCAGGGGCTTACAATACAGAGGACTGTGTAGAAAGTTCTTTATGCAGAGACATATCTACCTCCTGCTGTTTATGTCTATTGCTTTCATTTGTTCCTGCATTCATTCAATAAACATTGAGCCAGTACCCATTCTGTGCCAGGCAGGCTCTGAGGCTGGATGCTGGTGGTATATTAGCAAGTAAATCAAAGAGTTTGCCTTTCATTAATTTACTTTCTAGTTCTACCCATGGGGTCCCACAGAGGATGAGTCCCTCCCACATGGCAGACCTTCAGCTCTTTGTGGCAGATTGTTCTCATCCCCCTCGCCACCCTGAGTACATTTCTCTGAATACACTCCATGGAGTCTCTACTACTCTTAAGTGAGGGCCCTATAATGGAATTTCTGGTGAACTGAGATTAAGAGGCTGCCAGCAGATGACCAGCAGACCTTCTTGCCGAGGACTGTTATGTGCAGTAGGCTAGTGCCACCAACTCTTCAGCCATGATATCCACTCATCTATCAGTTGGTCCCATATACAATCAGTAAGACCCATGGAAACACTTCCCCTTAACTACTCTATGTACAAATATGGGCAATATTCACCAAGGCAGGGTTTACCACCATCAGTGAACTTGTTCCCATGAGCTACTCCAAGTGATTCAGTATTCATATAAGCTCCTCCAATACTCAGAGCCCTCTCAAGGCACCATGAGGGTTGCAATGATGGATCCAAGAAATTCCCATCTCTGAAAAAAGCTTAGAGCTAAAAGAGAAATAGGTCATGTCATTCAAAAGAAAGAGAAGTCACAGAGAGAGCTGCGGGGGTGGGCACCAGGACATCAAAGAAACTTTATCTGGATCTTGAAAGATGTATAAAATTTGGACAAGCAGAGGAAAGAGAGAAAGGATTTTCTAGAAAAAAATAAATAAGTATAGGCACACACTCAGAAACAGAATCCTATGTGGTGGGCTCCAGAGAAGCAGGGTGCAAACCTCAGGAATCTGCCTCAAAAGAAACAACTTTGAATGAAACAAAAATGTAGACCTCAAGAGTCAAATTACATTTTTAAAGCCTATAAAACTGAAATTTATACTAATTTATGCTAAAAAATGTGGTCTCCTTATATTTTTATAACTTCTACGCAGGTGATTCTCAAACCTCAGGCTGCATCAGAATCACCTGGAGGGCTTGCAAAAAGGCTGATTGCTAGGCCCTGTGACAGAGTTTCTGACTCAGTAGGCTTGGGGTCAGGCCCAAGAGTTTGCATTTCTATCAAGTTCTCAGGTGATACTGAGTCTGGGGACTGGGAAGCACACTCATGCTCTCTCTCTCTCTCTCTCTCACACACACACACACACACACACACATACACACACACAAACACACACACACCTATATATTCAGAGTTGATACACACCATATCACATTTGACTACATAGTATATGCTACCTAGTATTGTACTACATACTTCAATCCTTTCAACCACATTGCAAAGTGGTTGCCAGTATCCCATTGTAGAATAAGAAAAGGCTCAGAGCAGTTAGGTTAGCTCAGACAAGCTCACAAATGTAGAAAAGGAAGTCTGAGAAACATTAGCTCAGGTTGGCCAGACCTTCAAGCCCAAGCTGAGGTTCCTAGTCAGCAGCCACAGACACCCATTCCCTCCACGCACTTCATTCAACCAACTGGTGCCATGTTTTTCTCTGGGCTGCACATTCGTTCAAAGAGCTGGAAGTACAGCAGGAGACAGAATAGAGTCCTCTGGAGGTTCTGAGCAGACAAGAGAGATGACCAAAGCAGCAGTTTAGGAAAAGTAGTGCCCATAATGCACCCGGGATGGGAACGCTGCATCTCTAACACATACTGCAGTGCCCAGTACATAATTCATACTCAGGAACTGTTAAACGAGCCCATGAAAGGCTGGTGGTGCGTGCAAGATAAACTTGGTACAGAGGAGGTAAGGCAGATGGAAGAGGAGGAGGCTCTTAGAAGCCCCCTGGCAGCACGTGATGAAATCCAGCAGTGCCAAAAGGAAGGAGGGATGAGGGGGCAGAGGTGTTACAAGAGGACTCTACCAAAAGACTCTACAAGGCTGAGTGATTTGCTGTATATGGAGGTCAAAGGAGAGAGAGACATCAAAAGTGTCCTTCAGGTCCCTGGGCTCCTGGGACAATAATATGGTGGAAAGGGAAGTCAAGATGTCAAGACAAAGAACTGGTTCAAGGGAGAAGATGCTGAATTTGAGTTTCAAGAATGTGAAATGTGACCCAGTGGGACTGCCTTCCAGGAGGTCCAAGGGAAAGTCTGGAGCAAGGCAAGAACAGCCCGAGTTGGTTGGACTCACTGAGATGCTCTCCTGAGTTGCTCAGATTTCACACACCTGACAAACAGGTAGAGCGGTTGAGCGAGCCCAGAGGCTCATACCTGAACCGGACAGCGATTCTCAAAGGGAGGATCCCCTCGCCCTGTTGGACAGGAGGTGGCAAGGAAGATTTTTTGGTTAGAGGAAGTGTCGTTTAAAAACAAACAACCTATACTTTAAGTGAGTTGTCTTTTAGCCATGACTGGGTTTGGTATTTATATTTTGAAAGCTAAAACAACATCAAGTGAAAAGTGAGATTTTTTTTTTTTGTTTTTTTAACATTTGTTAAAGAGAAGGCATGGATGAGAAAAATAGTTGAAAAACACTAAACTAGATGAAAAAAGACCCAAAATATGATTCAACCAGATGAGCTCATGAAGATTCCTATAAGTGGCCAACAGAAGGGGCAGATTTGATTTTGTTCTTAGTTGGGAAGATGAAGGGAGGATGATGAGGGGATGGTGAGGTGGATCACAACACACAAAAATTTGTATCCAAATAAAAAATGCTCCTGTTTGGGGAAGTTTAGAATTCCATCTCGATATTTTTGGTTTCCGGGTATAAACAGTGGTGGGGCAGAAGTGTGAGCCCTTCTCCAAAGCTTGCGCAGTGACTGCCAGCATCTGCCCCGGGGCCTGCAGCCAGCCACCCTTATTCCTTCCATTTCCCTGGTATTTGGGAGAAATGGCATTTAGAGTTTAAAAATAAATAAAATAAAACAAGCAATGAGTGGAGGAGCCTGCAAAGACCCACCTAGCATTATAGTGTGAAGTCTTGGAAAAAATATTACAGAGCAGCACATCAGTAGTGCAGTGTGGTAATCTGAAGACTAGTGGGCTTAGTACTTACTAGGTGGCTCAAAACTGGATCTGGCCCCAAGCCAAAGGAACAGAAGTCTCAGGGGAAAAAAATAACCACCTGGTTGAAATTATTGTGACCAAAGTAAAACTGGATATTGCACCTAGGGTCCCTATAGTCCAATCCGTGAGGATTGTGGGATGTAGGGAGACCAGAGCACAGAATGTACAGATGAAGGAATCCGTCTGTAAGTGGAGAAGTGCTTGGGTTTTGGCACCAGAGGGCGCCCTGAGCTGTCACTCATAATTATGGGTTCTCGTAAAACCAGTGTCCAGGAGCCCTAGGCCAGGCTGGATAGCCACTGCCAGCCTCCCTAGGTTGCAGTCCTTGCTGTGTCCAAATAGCCTTTCCTACCACACCCAGTAGCCACCGAGGTCCCATAACTAGAGTGCCTTCACCGTGTGACCTGGCCAGGCAAGTGGGAAACAGGCCAGATTTTCATGGTCCTGTCACATGAAAAGGTTTTGGCTACTTTAAGTAAAGTAAAAAAACAAAACAAAACAAAACCTTCCTTATTTGTTAGAAGGAAGCCCACAAGAGCCTGCTTGCCCTTTGACAGCCCAAAGAATGCTTTTTTTTTTTAAATTTTGGTTAAGCCATTTGGAGTGAAACACTAAGCCCCAACAACAGTGATTGGTTTTCCTTATTGCTTAAAGAAAAGGAGGGTGGTCAAACTTCCAGGCCACCAACGTGGAAATACATGGCCCCGATACTGTTAATAGGTTCTGCTACCACCTATTTAGTCCCTCATTCCTTATAAGAGGAAAAGATTATCCCTTCTGGTTCTCAGGGAGCCCCATAAACCAATATCCATTGAACACCTTCTCTCGGCCAAGAGTGCTATATGGATTATCCCTCAACAATAGTGAAGGCGAAATAATATTTTTCTAATCTTACAACTGAAGAATAGGCCTCAAGAGAGTATAGTAGCCTGGCCAACTTCACTTCTCTAGTGTCACAGAGGGTGGAATTTGAGCCCAGATCGGCCCAATTCCAGAGCAAGTGCTCCTTTCCACCAAACTATGCTACTATGCAGAACAACCAAATCTGCATTGGTCTTTGGACCAGGGTACACAGGTGAGCCAAAATCAGAGAGTTTCATTCTTGAACATGCTCAGCTCATGCCAGGTGCTAAATTGACTAGCATAGCAAAGAAGGTGCATGATCTCTCAGTGCTCTTCCACCATGTCTGACTGTGACCCCCTGGGCCTGGGTCAGAGCCATATCCGAGAGGTAGAGAGGCATTTGGAGCGCTCATACCAACTGCATTTCTCACCATCGGCACCTCAAAGGGAACAGCAGAGGGGACAAGAGCACTTCTCTCTGGAAAAAAAATGTCCAGGACCCAAACAGCTATCCCCAGTGCCCAATCTAAGAGAGCAGGTGGTAATTCCATGCCTCCGTAAAAGGGCCAAATTGAATGAGAGGAAAAAAACTTGGCTACCTGGCCATGGCAGTTCTCAGCATGACCTCCCATTGGCTAGATTGGAACTCTAAGTTGTGTGATTTTGCTCTTGGACAAAATACCAAGAGGCTGAAGGTGCCAAAAGCATGGTAGGGACATGTTCGTTCTGAGCTGTTCTGAAGGAATTCAAACCTGGCAAACAACACAGCTTCCTTTCACCAGTCTACAGGGATTAATGGGCAAGGTAAGTACACATCCAATGTCAGCAAAGGGCCTTCACCCAGGGGCTAAGACCCTAGGGCCCAGAGAGATCCTGGCAACAACAAGGCATGTTGGAGCCAATGACCACCCAAGGTCTCGAAGGCCAGAGCTCTTTATCACATCACATACATTGCCAAGCACAAGAAGTATAGCACTTAATGCAGGAAGGAGTTTTATTCACCATTTGGTACAGGAACCCAATTACATCTTAGGAGAGTTTGAAGCACTGGAGTAGAACCAAAATCCCAGAAGAGGTACTGGGAGCAAACAATAGCTTAGGTGAAAGACAACTACAGCATTGGGGGGTGGGGTGGAATGCAGCAAAGGGACACACAGGGAGCCACTGCTTAGAAGTTTCTGTCACACTTTGACTCATTGAAAATGCCTCCAGTGAGTTTGGTCTCCCTGGAAGGAAAACTAAGCAGGTGAGGGCAATCCTAGCTCCAGTGCAACCAGCCTTGACCTCCCATACTGCAACGCAGACCTTCAGAATCGGTTCTCAGTGCTGGTCCCACTGGCTTAGAGAGGGCTGCAGGTGGCAGGGGCACAGCTTGGCCCAAGGACACGGGAAGCAGCCGTAGAGCAGGGATTGATGGGGAGTCTGCCGGGAAAGAGAGGAAGAGTTAGACACAGGGAATAAAAAAGATGTCTCAGTGATGCAAAGGGAGGGCAAGACCAAAGGGTAAAGGACAGGTCTGCCACCAAGTCATATAGCCCAATGATATCTGTATGAACAGTTCCTCTTCCACTCTCATCTATGTCTCTCCACATCCAGGAGTCCTCTGGGGGGGGGACTACTGTTTATGTAACAGTCCACCCATAGTATAATCTGCAGACACCAGGAAAGCTGGTGTGTCACTAAGCCTGTGTGCACAGGGAGGCTTGTTCTTTATGCTGAGATCTCCTTCCACAATGACATCAGTTATTGCTGAAGAATCCCCTGATAGTCAGGTGAATGGCTTGGCCAGAAATTGACCCGATCACACCTACTTGCAATCCTCACTCTCCAGAAGTTTCCGGTACGTGGCAATCTCACACTCCAGCCGAGCCTTAACGTCCAGCAGCACCTGGTACTCCTGGTTCTGCCGCTCCAGGTCACCCCGGATCTCAGACAGCTGCTCCTCCACGTTGCTGATCAGGATCTGCATCTGGGCCAGCTCCGTGCCAAAACGGGCATCGGCTTCACACAGAGAGTTCTGCAGACAGTCTTTCTGTAATACCAAAGACAGAAGCAGATGGAGAATCGTGGACTGCAGCCCCAGTCTCTCCAGTAAGACTGTGACACCCCAAGGTGTTGCCAGGCCTGGAGAACAACCTAGCTCCTGTTAGCACTCCTCAGCTGGAAGAACTAATGACGTGCCATTGCTCATCATTGTAGACCTCAGGATAAATTTTCAGGACCTCGCTCATCTGAAGGAATGTTCATTCCCTCAGCAGCCACATCTATGAGAAAGTTCTTGCAAAGGCAAAGAAGTCGGGGTTTGAACTGTGTCCTGGTCTGTACTTAAGAGAGGCAGGGACTGAACCAGGAACTGCTCTTGGGAATGGGAACCAGGCTGAGTCTTCCAGGTGTGCAATGCAGCTCACCAGTGTGTGCTGGGCCTGAAGCTCCACCTCCAGGGCGTTCACCGTGCGTCTCAGCTCCAGGATCTCCGACTGGCAGCACCGCAGCTCCTCGGAGCAGGACATGTCCTGCTGGCTGATGCTCTCAGACTGAAGCACAAGTGCACAGAGACATGATCAGCAGCCTGCCCGTGTGGAAGCCCGGGTCCCTCCCTGCTCCGAGGCAGCACCCTCACCTGATCTTGGAACCACTCCTCCACATCATTGCGGCTGGTCTGCACCATGGCCTCATAGTGGCACCTCATGTCCTCCAGCACCCTGCCCAGGTCCACGGTGGGCTCAACATCCAGCTTAATCTGGAGCTTGTCCCCCAGCTGGCCCCTCAGAATGCTCACTTCCTGTAGGAACAGAAAGATCCACACCCTGAGTGAGGAAAGGCTTTTTGACAGAGCAGATGACACCTGAACCCCTCCCCAAACAAGCAGCATGAGAGGCGACCCCACTCATGCACTGACATGAGAGGTCTTGCCCATGGTCCACGGGGAGAATCCATTTGGACACCTTCCTATATAGACAAGGCAAATCTTTACGGACCAGAAACTCCCCCTCTGCTACATCCCACACAATCAGTCTGACTGCCAGACCTGGATCAACCCTTCATCCTGATGCCAAGTGAACCCCAGGTTTAACTGTAGAGCCCCAGGGTGAGCAGTGCTCCCTTTCCTGGCCAGTGCCCTCCCCATGGGTCTGCATCCCCAGGACCACACCTGTTCGTGGTTCCTCTTGAGGCAGAGCAGCTCCTCCTTCAGGGACTCCTGCTGGGCCTCCAGGTCAGCCTTGGCCAGGCTCAGGTCATCCATGAGCTTGTGCATCCCACACATGTCCGCCTCTACCACCTGGCGCAGGGAGAGCTCACTCTCGTGCCTGCGAGCACAGGAGATGCAAGGTTAGTAGGATGCCAAAGATAGCCTCTCTCAGCCATCCCTTGTTCCCACCTACTTGGATCCTCATTTCTTCAATTAATCAACATTCACCATGTTAGATCCTGTACTACAGAGCTCATGGTCAGGACAAATATCATTATGCCCATTGGATGGGACTGAATGGGAAACTGAGGCTCAAAAAGAATAAATGGATTATGCAGGATTGTATACCTTAGTTAATAGTAAATACATGGATTCAACCAAAGTATTCAAACTTCAATGAAGTGTTCATTCTGCTATAAAAGAGTCATTTAGCCAGGAAAAAGAATGGCTTAAAATAAGCTTTCTGGACCTACAGTTTGCTGGTTTACCCCATGGATTGATTATTTCACATGATTTTTATGCCTTCCTCATTTATTTAATTGCAACTCTACCAAGGACCTACAGTGACAATTCCTCCTACTGATGAATTTGGCCAAGAGTCAGCACATCTGTCAACAACCAATGCACTGAAAGTTTATTCTTGCAATGACTTGATTTTGTTTCTGGATATCTAACACAAAGTTCTCCTTTCTTCTAGATGTGAGGAGAAAATGACATAGAACCTGACCAATCTAGATGATTCTTCCTCTTTCTGTTTCAATGCTTTTGTTCTCTTTTTCCTATATAAGGTCCATTTCTAGTATTAGGTTAAAGTTGGTTTGGAAAGGAAGAAGTGAACACCTATGTAATGATCTATTCATGCTTCTAGTCAGCAACAATTTTCAAACACCTACTTTGGGCCAGTACCATGGTGGGCAGCTAGAAATAGAACAGATAAAAGGAGTCACTTTGAACTCTCTTCCAGCCCGACTTACTTGATTCTAAAGTCATCAGCAGCCAGCTTGGCATTGTCAATTTGGATAACCATTCTGGTATTCTCAGCCTTGCTACACAGGATCTGAGGAAAACCAGGAAGACAGTTCATCCACAAAACATCATAACCTGGGCCCCAGCTCTACAGGTGGCAGTACACTCACACTCAAGGGAATCCAAGAACCCAAAGCTCCCTGAAACTTCAGTGGCTTCTTGCCTGCCAGGCCCTACCACCTTCCTCAGACCCAGCACCTCCAAGCTACTCCAAACCTCACCTTCTGCTGGAGCTCCTTGATGGTCTGAAAGTAGGACTGGTAGTCTGGACACACAGTGGACTCATGGCATTTGCTTGACTCTCGGATCTTGGTCTCCAGCTCCTCATTGTCCCTCTCCAGCTGGCGCACCTTCTCCAGGTAGTTGGCCAGGCGATCATTCAGGAACTGCATGGTCACCTTCTCATGGCCATTGGGAGCGCCTTCCCCATAGTTCTCACAGACTCCAATGTTGCCAGGAATGTTGCGGGTCCCTGGCAAGGGGCAGGCAGTTTGGCAGCTGTGGGGCATACAGAGGCTGGGTTGGCCCAGAGGGGTTGCCCCAACACGCGGTCGGTTGGCATGTGCGATGGTGGCCAACAGGCACAGAGATGCAGCGTTGCCCTCTGACCCAGGCTGGCCTCCAATGTCAGTGCAGGGGCCACAGACATTTGTTGCTGGAGGCATCTTGGTGCTGCCCAGACAGTGGGATGAGTTGATGTAGCAGGAAGTCATGGTGTTGGGCTGAGGGTGCACAGAAGGTTCAGAGCAGCTGGGAAGGCCAAGCCACTGAGTGTGACAATCCCCTATCCTCCTGGGCCTTTTATACCCCATCCCAGGTGGGTGTTGGCTCCATGCTTTGACCTCAGGGCCTTGATTCTCTACCTATTGTTGTACCATCATCCTGTTACTCAGCTGTTGAGTTTACCATTAAGAGTTCCTCACCTCATTAAAGGAATGTTGACGAAGTTAAGGTGCCCTTTGCTTTTTGATTTTAGTTGTCTATTGAGGTTAAGGTCAGAGATTTATATTACTACTTAACAATCACTAGCAGTTAATTCAACTGCCAGATGTCCTCTTTCTGGACTGGGCCAGTGTCTCTGTGGATTTGGCCACACTTAAGGATTAAATCTTTTGGTCAGTGATTGTGTAGCAGGAGGGAAAATGAATCTATCACCTGTGCTTAGATTCACCCAGCCTTTCCTTTGTTTTGGGGGGTTTTGTTAAGATTTTATTTATTTGTTCATGAGACACAGAGAGAGAGGCAGAAACACAGGCAGAGGGAGAAGCAGGCTCCCTACAGGGAGCCTGATACAGGACTTGATCCCAGGACCCCGGAATCACACCTGAGCCAAAGGCAGATGCTCAACCATGAGCCACACAGGTGCCCCCGCACAGTGTTTCCTTTGAACAGAAACACCAGTTTATAAAACTGGTAAGTCTACAGATACTTAATTATTGTCAAGTCCCATTTCTTCTTTCTTCTCTCCTTTATACTGCACACTCCCCTTGAGAAGCTTTAAAGCATCAATGCATCCAGAATCTTTTGCGCTAGCTAAGTTTTGGTTGACTAGTCAGAATTCATTTTCAATCATTCACCTGTTCAGCATGTTTCCAGAACATCCCCTAGAACTCGAGGAGTGTGCTGGTTCTTGAATATGCAATGGCCCCTGTTCATCAGGAGAAAACAGTACCCTAGAAATCTCAGGAAGTCTTAAACAAAATTGAATGAGAGCCATAGACCAAAGAGTTGGTGAAAGAGAGGATCCATGGTCCTGACCAAGGATGTATCTAGAGAGAAGCTACTGATAAACAAACAAAAAACTTTATTTGATCTAGAAAAAGGAACTGGGACCAGAGTTCAAGAGATATTTAAAGAAAACTTCAAGAACCAACATTTATGAGGATGTAAGGTGTAACAGCTATTGTATAGTATTCTTTCCTACTTAATCCTTACTACTGGGAGGCAGCTAGACATATCCTGGGCATGCAAATGAAGAAACTAAAGTCCATCTTCTGATTCACAGAGGAATAAATTGGCAAGAGCTTGATTCAGTCTCATGTCTATAGAGTCCATTTATTTTCTTGCCACACCGCCATGACCCCCAGTTAGAACAACCTGTGTGCTGCCTGCCTGTGCTGTTGCTTTGTTACAGGAGACTTAGTTGTTGGCAAGAAGCTGAGTGAAAAGAAATAAAATATCTGGGAGCACCTGGGTGGCTCAGTGGTTGAGCATCTGCTTTTGGCTCAGGTCGTGATCACGCGGTCCTGGAATCGAGTCCCACATGGGGTTCCCGGCAGAGAGCCTGCTTCTCCCTCTGCCTATGTGTGTGTGTGTGTGTGTGTGTGTGTGTGTGTGTGTGTGTGTGTGTCTCATGAATAAATAAATAAAATCTGAAAAAAAGAAATAAAATATCTGAAAAAAAGAAATAAAATGTCTTTGCATTCTAGCAAGAGAAGATATTTAGACATGGAACAGAGAGGACAAAAAAAATTGCACATAGAAAAGTCATACTCAAAATCAAGTCCAAAATAGACCTCACATCCCGGAGATTTTTGTTAGAGCCAAGGGACCAAAGCAACCATGTGCTGTGGGGTCAGGAGTTGCCCTTCCAGAGTGCTGGAAGGAAAGTAGAGGGACCCATAGACAGAGGAAAAGCTAATCAGATAGCACCCCAGAAGAGTATAATTAGGTATCTTCTCTAATCTCTAAATTCAAGAACAACTTTCTCCAAGAAAACCAAATGGGAGGCAGTGGATGTGAGTATTGGTAAAACCTGGGCTCTTAGAATTCTCTCAAAAAGAAATAAAGAAATCTGGAATTCTTCCTAAAGAGAAAACCCACTCTGGGGTCAGTGCCAGTTATCCTGAGGTCACCACTGACCCCTTACAAACACTGTAATTAGAAGACATCACCAGACCTGGCCTTCTCATCCTTCAGAGGCCTCTGGGTGCAATCTGCATATGTTACATCTTCAAACACCCCTTTATTTCTCTCTTGCCTCATCACCATGCATCACTTTAATCCAGAGAATTGGACCATTACAATCATTTCCTTTGATTTGCTAAGTAGGCTCCACCTTTTGGCTCTATCCCCTGGCAGGATTTGTCCTCTTGACTGAAATTATGGTTCCTTCCATCTCAGGACACACACCACTTATTACTTCTTAGGCTTCACAACTGGAGTGTTGATGCCCTCACTGACACCCCTCTCTAAAGCCCTGACTTGGGCTCAGCATGATCTGTTCTGCATAATGACACTGATGCCACCTGTTGCTCTTAAAGAAGTGGATTCTGCTGATTTTCTTTTGTCTCAAAGGAACTGGCAGGAAGTGGAAGGCATGAGGCAGGTGTTTGAGACACACTCTGCTGTGCCAGCTGGGAAGGAGCCCATCCTTGACATCCCAGGCTGCCTCCTTTCACCCCCTATAAAGGGTCCCTGGCCCCTGAGAACAACGTACGAGCCAGGTTGCCTTAAAGAAGTCCTGGAGATGAAGAATGAAGAGAGATGAACTCCAGCAGCCCTCCATTCACAGGGGCCATCACATCTCTTCTGGAGTCAAAGTTTTGGATTTGCAGTTTGTCTTCAGGGGGAGGTGGGACACTGAGTCCAGAACAGCATCATTCAATGCCATGATATTGGGACCTACTGAGACAACTCTGTGTGAAAAAGAAAGCAGTGAAGTCGGAGTAGCCCATGGGATTCGGGTCTGGTCTGCAGCCATTTCACCTGTTGCAAGGGGGAGATTCTGAGAGTATCTAAGAAAGCAGGCATTGTCCACACACAGTGTTCACTGCGTGTGTTGCACCAGGAAGAGGTTGACAGACCACAACAGGTGATCCCACCTGACACAGCTGTGCCTGTACACCCTCAGATGCTCTGGGCAAGGAGACAGGGGTTCCACGACTGACATCCTCATGGTTCTTTGTGATCTCAAGAGTCCACACTGAGAAGCTTTGAAAAAGACAGAAAGCTGACATCATCTTCTCTATTAGGTGGGATTTTATGATATGATTTCTTAGAAATCTTTAGACTGATTTTAAGGGTCTTTATTAGTAGTAGTCTGCTTTATTCTTGACACGGGTCTCCAGGTCATCAGAAACTAGCTGACAAAAACAATTGTCTGCACTTCCTCATCCCATCATCCTCTGATGCCAGGGTTCCTTTATCCTCATTCTAGGGCAGCACATTTGACCTTGTTTATCTCCTACCCGGGCGCATTACAAAGCCTTTAATGTAGGATAGTAGCATGGTGAAAGCCAAGAACTCTGGAGCCAGCCTGCCTGGATTCAGAATCGGGTTCTGTGAAAACTTGGCCTGGTGGCTTGACCTCTCTGTGCTGTGGTTTCCACACATGCAAAATGGAAGCAGTCATAGCATCTAGCTCATAGATTTGTTTTAATTGTTAAAGAATCTGATATTTAATATTTAAATGATCTGTAAATCATTTAAAATAATGTCCAGCACATGGCACAGGAAACACTATAAATAAGTGTTAGCTGGGTTTTTTTTCAAGTGGCCTTTAATCATCGGTTTAGAAGCACACATCATTTAAAATTCAAAAATGCTTATTAAATTACCCTTTTGTACCTATTTAAATTAGCAAAGATCAAAAAGGTTAATGTCACGATGTTGGCAAAGTATAGAAAAAACAGGTATTGTCAAACACTGTAGAAGGAGGGGGCAGTAAACCATGCAGCCTCTTCGAGGCAGTTTAGCAGCACTTATGCAAAAGACAGCTGCCCATACTCGATGACCCAATGATTCCACTTCCAGAAATTATCCCAGACGCACTTACATAGACACATGTACAAGGATAATAAAAATATTTATTGCAATATCTAGGAAGTCATGGCAGACTCAAGAGAAATGGGACACTCACCAAAAGAAGCCTGGTTAAGTGCATTGTAGTACATGCATATAGTGAAAAAGTTTGCAGCCCCTGCACAGAATGAGGTAGGTATAGATAGATATATAGATATACTAACATAGAAATGGCACCTACAGTGTAAGTTTCAGTGAAGAAAGGGCCAAATGCAGAACGAGATGCCTGGTAGGCTACTTTTTATATTTACCCAAAGGGGGGTCAATGTAGGCTTACATTTATGGGGAGAAGGAATCTCAGACCATAAAGTCAGGTGTGAAAAATATATAACTTTATTTTCTTGTGTTTGAACTAAATTGTATTTTCAATCTTCATCCCACACGACACCGGCTGGCAGAACCTTTTTTTTTTAATAATAAATTTATTTTTCATTGGTGTTCAATTTGCCAACGTACAGAATAACACCCAGTGCTCATCCCGTCAAGTGCCCCCCTCAGTGCCCGTCACCCATTCACCCCCACCTCCTGCCCTCCTCCCCTTCCACCACCCCTGGTTCGTTTCCCAGAGTTAGGAGTCTTCATGTTCTGTCTCCCTTTCTGATATTTCCTACCCATTTCTTCACCCTTCCCTTCTATTCCCTTTCACTATTATTTATATTCCCCAAATGAATGAGAACATATAATGTTTGTCCTTCTTCGATTGACTTATTTCACTCAGCATAATACCCTCCAGTTCCATCAACGTTGAAGCAAATGGTGGGTATTTGTCGTTTCTAATGGCTGAGTAATATTCCATTGTATACATAGACCACATCTTCTTTATCCATTCATCTTTCAATGGACAACGAGGCACCTTCCACAGTTTGGCTATTGTGGCCATTGCTGCTAGAAACATCGGGGTGCAGGTGTCCCGGCGTTTCATTGCATCTGCATCTTTGGGGTAAATCCCCAGCAGTGCAATTGCTGGGTCGTAGGGCAGGTCTATTTTTAATTCTTTGAGGATCCTCTACACAGTTTTCCAGAGTGGCTGCACAGTTCACATTCCCACCAACAGTGCAAGAGGGTTCCCTTTTCTCCGCATCCTCTCCAACATTTGTTGTTTCCTGCTTTGTTAATTTTCCCCATTCTCACTAGTGTGAGGTGGTATCTCATTGTGGTTTTGATTTGTATTTCCCTGATGGCAAGTGATGCGGAGCATTTTCTCATGTGCATGTTGGCCATGTCTATGTCTTCCTCTGTGAGATTTCTGTTCATGTCTTTTGCCCATTTCATGATTGGATTGTTTGTTTCTTTGCTGTTGAGTTTAATAAGTTCTTTATAGATTTTGGAAACTAGCCCTTTATCTGATATGTCATTTGCAAATATCTTCTCCCATTCTGTAGGTTGCCTTTTAGTTTTGTTGACTGTGTCCTTTGCTGTGCAAAAACTTCTTATCTTGATGAAGTCCCAATAGTTCATTTTTTCTTTTGTTTCTTTTGCCTTCATGGATGTATCTTGCAAGAAGTTACTGTGGCCAAGTTCAAAAAGGGTGTTGCCTGTGTTCTCCTCTAGGATTTTGATGGAATCTTGTCTCACATTTAGGTCTTTCATCCATTTTGAGTTTATCTTTGTGTATGGTGCAAGAGAGTGGTCTAGTTTCATTCTTCTGCATGTGGATGTCCAATTTTCCCAGCACCATTTATTGAAGAGACTGTCTTTCTTCCAGTGGATAGTCTTTCCTCCTTTATCGAATATTAGTTGACCATAAAGTTGAGGGTCCACTCCTGGATTCTCTATTCTGTTCCATTGATGTATGTGTCTGTTTTTGTGCCAGTACCACACTGTTTTGATGACCACAGCTTTGTAGTACAACCTGAAATCTGGCATTGTGATGCCCCCAGCTATGGTTTTCTTTTTTAAAATTCCCCTGGCTATTCGGGGTCTTTTCTGATTCCACACAAATTTTAAAATAATTTGTTCTAACTCTCTGAAGAAAGTCCATGGTATTTTGATAGGGATTGCATTAAACGTGTAAATTGCCCTGGGTAACATTGACATTTTCACAGTATTAATTCCAGCTGGCAGAACCTTAATCTTGTTATCTCAAGGATCCCATTTCAAGAGGCTGACCCATGTTCCAGAGACCTTTTTCCCAGAATATTGGGAGACAGGAGGTGGGTAGGGATGGGCCCTTGGATTTCCCTCCATCCACACTGCAGAAGAGACCCATGTGGGTTCTCAGCTACCAGAACACCCAGTGATGCTAGGGCATCATCATCATCACCCACATGGTCTTGAGCTCTCAGGCTTCCCTTTGCTCTGTCCATGATCCTCTCTGATGCACAGAGTCTTATTTCAGCTTTGATAACACTCTGGGCCTCAGGATTGTCTATGACATTTTCTTTGTCCCTTCTGTGCAGACTCCCCTGGGGTCTTGGTACCTCTCCAGGCTCTATTTGGGAAATGAAGAACAGATACCCTCTGGTCCTACATCCCTCAACCTATTATCCTCCTGCCCTTGACTCTGTATCCCAGTCTGGGATAAAGGGGTAGGACAAGCAGGGGATCCACCAGCATCTAAATTCTCTTCCCTTCCCCTCCTCTTCATTCCCAGACCCCAGCATGCCTTCCTCTAACCAGAGGGTGCGATGTTTCCCCATACTTGTCTCATCCAAGTCCATTCTCTCATCAACTCGGGGATTGGCCTCATGAGACTCAAAACCTCTTCCCTGCCTTCTGCTATGCCAACCCTCTCCCTAATCACTGAGTGCTGCTTGGGCTACAGCTATTAGAAGAGCCCCAGAGTACAAGGAAATATATTGAGGACCATCTGTTAGAACCTCAAAATATTCCCCCTCCTCCCTCGGATAGATACGGAAACTAATTTGTGGAGGAGGACTATTTGCATGGTGTAGGCTTCACTTATGTTTCAAGTTTTTACAGAATGTATGTTCTATGTGTATAATTTTTGTAAGCAATATTTTAAAGAAGCTTTTCTACAAACAAAAAATGCTTGGTATTTTGTGAGTTTGGACACCCTTGGGTTCCATTTCCCCTTTCAGAAGTCTATGACTTTTGTACTCAACTGGTTGGGTTCAGATGTTGTTCTGGCCCAGTGTTCAGAAGCCCCTTTGCCCTCCACAGCCTCATGTTTGAGTGATGACTCTGGATGAGGAGGTCCCTGGGACATTGAACTAGGCACCATCTCCTCCAACCTGTGCCCCGATAAGCTTGTGGATTTCCCCTCAATGTTAGGAGTCTATTCCTCTGAGCTTCTCAGGGGACCATATCCTATGGATGTAAAGTTAACAAATCTCTCACTGACCTGGCTGGAGATGGTCCTGGGACAAAGGTATGTTTAATGGAAAGGAGAACAATGCAATATAGAAAATTGTAGAGTGGATGATCAGGAAGTCAGGAAAATATGAAATTCTAAGTCATTGTCAAACCATTTATTTGGCCCACTTGAATTTCTGAATAAACCCTTATAGAATTATTTATTTGGCCTATTTCATAGATTTTATGCAATATAGATAAGGAAATATTGGTGTGCCTGGGTGGCTCTGTCAGTTGAGCGTTTGACTCTTAATTTCAGCTCAGGCCTTGATCTCAGGGTTGTGAGATTGAGCCCTGCATCGGGCTCTGTGTTCTGCATGGAATCTCCTTGTCCCTCCTCCCTCTCTCTCTCTCTCCCTCTGCCCTTCCCCCTGTTCACACACATGTGTGCACTCTCACTCTCTCTCTCTCAAACAAATAAATCTTTTTTTTTAATTAGAGAAATATTGACACTGCATTATTTTGCACATTGACAATCTATTATTAAATACCCTAACTCTGAAACATTCTGAAGGTCAAGTATAACCCTGAGGGTTCATGTTCCTCAACTCAAGAGTTGCCTTCAAAAAAAAAAAAAAAAGAGTTGCCTTCAAGTGGAAGCTTCCTCCCGCTTTATAGGGCATTTGATCAGTTCCTCGTCTCCACTCACACTGAATCCTCAGTTTACCTTAAACGTAGCCCTCTTCATAGTGGGCTTTGTTGTTTTATGTGGAAGACGCTCAGAACCAGGGATTTTGCCTTATTATTTTTGTCTTGCTTATCTCTGTAATTCCCAACAGAGCATCTGACTCACAGGTAATACTCAATCAATGAAAACGTGAAAGAAAAAACTAAATGAGCTCAGCTATAGAGCAAATCATACTCAGTTTTATCCTCCACAGTGCTTGGTGCATGGTGATGCTTGTTGCTCCAATGATAGAAAATCCTTGACTTCTGGGACACCTGGGTGGCTCAGTGGTTGAGCATTTGCCTTTGGCTCAGGGCATGATCCTGGGGTGCCAGGATCGAGTCCCACATCAGGTTCCCCTGAAGGAACCTGCTTCTCCCTCTACCTATGTCTCCGCCTGTCTCTCTCTCTCTCTCTCTCTCTCTCTCTTTCTCTCTCTCTCTCTCTCATAAATAAATAAAATCTTTAAAAAAAAAAAAAAAAAGGAAAATCCTTGACTTCTAAACCCTGTAGTCCTAAATCAAATCAGAATTAGGATAACATTTGTTTTCATCTAGGAACATAATTCATTTAAAAGTCCTACAGACCTTTGAAATGTAGATCACACTGAATTATATGTTTAACCCATGTCCTTTTGGGAAAAGCTTAGAATTATTTATGACAGAACCAATTGCTTTGGTTTTACTGGGAATAGTCAATCCTTCTCTGCTAATGACATAATCTCCCCTCAAAAGCCATCCTTTATCCCTTCTCAGATACTGATTTGATGCATGAAATGTTCAACACAGACAAGGCATTTAGGAGGAGTTAGACAGCAGTAACATGGGGGCAGACTAGCTTATTCAGGAACTAACAATACACTGTCCCATAAAGTTTGTACTAAATAAATCAAACAAATTACACAATTTCGATGACCCTTTCCAAATTACATTATGTCAGTGATCTTAAGTATGAAAAACCGGGACACCCAAGGCTCACATTACAAGATCTCCCTGTGTCTTTTTTTTATTATTATTCAAGTATAGTTAACATACAATGTAATATTAGTTCCAGGTTTATAATAGAGTAATTCAACAATTCTATACATTACTCAGCTCCTCATGATAAGTGTACTCCTAATCCCCTTTATCTATTTTACCTGTCTTCCCATCTATATGCCCTCTGACAACCACTAGTTTATTCTCTGTATTTAAGAGTCAGATTTTTCTGTTTGTCTTTTTTTCCCTTTGTTCATTTGTTTTGTTTCTTAACCTCCACATATGAGTGAAATCATACAGTATTTGTCTTTCTCAGACTGACATTTCACTTAGCGTTATACCCTCTAGGTCCAACCATTATTGTTGCAATAGCAAGATCTCATTCTTTTTCTGGCTGAGTTACCACCTCTTCTTTATCCATTCATCTATCGATGGACACTTGGGTTGCTTCCATATCTTGGCTAGTATAGATAATGCTGCAATAAACGTAAGGGTGCATATATCTGGGATCCCTGGGTGGCGCAGCGGTTTGGCGCCTGCCTTTGGCCCAGGGCGCGATCCTGGAGACCCAGGATCGAATCCCACGTCGGGCTCCCGGTGCATGGAGCCTGCTTCTCCCTCTGCCTGTGTCTCTGCCTCTCTCTCTCTCTCTGTGTGACTATCATAAAAAAAAAAAAAAAAGGGTGCATATATCTTTTCAAATTAGTGTTTTCCCTTTCTTGGGGTAAATACCCAGTAATGGAACTATTGCATCATATGATGATTCTGTTTTTAATTTTTTAAGGAAAGAAGGTCCCTCTTTATTTTTTTATTTTTTTTATTTTTTATTGGAGTTCAATTTGCCAACATATAGCATAACACCCAGTGTTTATCCTGCCAAGTGCCCCCCTCAGTGCCCATCACCTAGTCACCCCAACCCTCCACCCACTTCCCCTTCCACTACCCCTTTTTCATTTCCCAGAGTTAGGTGTCTTTCATGTTGTGTCACTTTCACTGATATTTTCACTCATTTTCTCTTCTTTCCCTTTATTCCTTTTCATAATTTTCTTTTTTTTCCTTTTCATAATTTTCATATTCCCCAAATGAATGAGACCACATAATGTTTGTCCTTCTCCGATTGACTTATTTCACTCAGCTTAATACCCTCCAGGTCCCTCCACATTGAAACAAATAGTGGGTATTTGTCGTTTCTAATGGCTGAGTAATATTCCATTGTATACA